>NC_133326.1:515775092-516975092 GCF_042186555.1 Aquarana catesbeiana
GATGTCGTCATGGAGGAGTGGAAGAGGACTCCAGTGGCAACCTGTGAAACTCTGGTGAACTCCATGTCCAAAAGGGTTAAGGCAGTGCTGGAAATTAATGGTGTCCACACAAAATATTGACACTTTGGGCCCAATTTGGACATTTTCACTTAGGGGTGTACTCACTTTTGTTGTCAGTGGTTTAGACATTAATGGCTGTGTGTTGAGTTATTTTGAGGGGACAGCAAATTTACACTGTTAGGGCTCTTTCACACAGGGATCCGTTTTCGGATGAAAAACGGACATACATGTATCCCTATGGAGCGTCGGATGTCAGCGGTGACATGTCCGCTGACATCCGACCCGCTCCGATCCGAAAAGTGTAACGGAGGAAAACCCTACTTTTCCATCCGTTTTCGGATCGGGTGACAACGGACTCTACGGTCCGTCATCATCCGATCCCCCATAGGGGAGAGCGGCGCTCTGACAGGTCCGTCGCTGCACACTGTCATTTTCCTGCTCGATCCCCGCTGAGCAAGCAGGTGTTCACGGGGCGGATCATCACTGATCCGCCCCGTGTGAAAGAGCCCTAATACAAGCTGTACACTCACTACCTTACATTGTAGCAAAGTGTCATTTCTTCAGTGTTATGTTTCATATTTCCATCGCACATGTTCCTGGTATAAGCTCTAAAGGTTGGGTGCTGCAGCAACAACCAGCCGGACACTGGTTCAAGTCACAATGTAGATACTTACCAGCACACCAAGGATCAGCACAAGGTGGCGTCCAAACGGTTTAGTTTATTGCATGATCACAGCACAAAGAGGTGCAACGTTTCAGAGTCACGCAGGACCCCCTCACATGCCTGACAAAGGGGTCCTGCGTGATATTTTGTAAAAATATTTACAAAAATGTGAGGGGTGTACTCACTTTTGTGAGATACTGTAAATCTGCTAGTACATCTAACACTCCCCTCCCTTCAGACTGACAATGCTGCTGTCCAAAGGTTCCCCTGTGCTTCTTCATCCAGAGTGGAACTCTAATACAGGAAGTGTGTTACTGGCCACATCACCAAGTGTTAAAATATGCGTTAACGTGCATAAAAATGCACATCAATGCACTTTAACCACTTCAGCCCCGGAAGAATTTACCCCCTTTCTGACCAGAGCACTTTTTGCGAGTCGGCACTGCGTCGCTTTAACTGACAATTGCGCGGTCGTGCGACGTGGCTCCCAAACAAAATTGATGTCCTTTTTTTCCCACAAATAGAGCTTTCTTTTGGTGGTATTTGATTGCCTCTGCAGTTTTTATTTTGTGCGCTATAAACAAAAATAGAACGACAACTTTGAAAAAAACGCATTATTTTTTGCTTTTTGCGATAATAAATATCCCCCAAAAATATATAAAAAAACTATTTTTTTTCCTCAGTTTAGGCCGATACGTATTCTTCTACATATTTTTGGTAAAAAAAAATCGCAATAAGCGATTATTGATCGGTTTGCGCAAAAGTTATAGTGTTTACAAAATAGGGGATAGTTTTATGGCATTTTTATTAATTTATTTATTTTTTGACTGCGACGTTATGGCGGACACATCAGACATTTTTGACACCTTTTTGGGACCATTGTCATTTATACAGCAATCAGTGCTATAAAAATGCACTGATTCCTGTGTAAATGACGCTGGCAGTGAAGGGGTTAACCACTAGGGGGCGGGTAGGGGTTAAATCAGTACTAGGGAGTGTTTTATAACTGTCAGGGGGATGGGCTGTGTGTGTGACATCACTGATCTCTGCTCCGATGACAGGGAGCAGAGATTGAGTGACACTGTCACTAGGCAGAACGGGGAGATGCTGTTTACATCAGCATCTCCCCGTTCTTCCTCCCCGTGAGGCGATCGCGGGTATCCCCACGGCGATCGAGTCCGCGGGACCCGCGACCTGACTCACGGAGCTTGCCGCGGGCACGCGCGCGCCCGCTGGCCACCTCTTAAAGGGCAATGTACAGGTACGTGGTTTTGCCTGTAGGAGCCCTTCTGCCACAGTATATCTGCGTGAGGCGGTCGGCAAGCGGTTAATGGAAGCATTGTTATGCATTCTAATGCACGTTTATGTGTGAACAGGCCCTAAAAGATAAAATAACAAACCTGCTTTTGCCGCTATATTTACATTAACCCAGACATTTCCCTTGCGGTATTTTTTTTCTACCACTAGATGTCCTCAGTCTGATGGTTAGCATCATTCAACCTACTTCCTCTGTGCCCAGGTTTTCTCATCTCTGCCCCAGGCTTGTGATGGACAGTAAAAGGAGAAGCAGCAAAGTGATGAGCGCTTCTGCCCATCACTCTCTCCCTATCAGTATGTTTCTTGTACAGCTTCTTCCTCTCACACTCCAGCCTTGCTGTACAGGGAGTGCAATACCAGGTCACATTTAGGTATTTACATTGCTTGCATTTAAAATACAGTTCTGTGCAAATGTTTTAGGCAGATTTGAAGGTAGGCTATAAAGTAAGAATGTTGTAAAAATATACATATTTTAACCACTTATAGACCAATGGGAAAAAGGGTATTTATAATTTTTTTGTATATCTATACACAAATGTTTTGCCTTTAATGAGTTGTTTTACAAGGTAATAATCATTTACAACCACTTTAATCGAAGAATTGCAGCCAAAAAGCCAAACCTCTGACATGGATACAAGGTTAAGTGACTCAGCTATGCATGAAAAGATAGAAACTGGCCTGCAGAAAAATGGCAGCAGGAAATATTGAAATATTTGGCTGTAGCAGGAAGCAGTTTCTTCACGAAGGGCTGGACAGCGGTACAATACAGAATGTCTGCAGGCAGCAGTGAAGCATGGTGGAGGTTCCTTGCAAGTTTGGGGCTGTATTTCTGCAAATTAAGTTGGAGATTTGGTCAGGATCAACGGTGTCCTCAATGCTGAGAAATACAGGCAGATACTTTTCCATCATGCCATACCATCAGGGAGACGTGCGGGTGGCCCCAAATTTGTTCTGTAAAAGGACAGTGACCCCAAACATACAGCCAATGTCATTAATAACTATCTTCAGTGTAAAGAAGAACAAGGAATCCTGGAAATGATGGTTTGGCCCCCACGGAGCCCTGATCTCAATAGCACTGAGTCTGTCTAGGATTACATGAAGAGACAGAAGGATTTGAGGCAGCCTACAGCCACAGAAGATCTGAGATTAGTTCTCCAAGATGTTTGGAACAACCTACCTCCCGAGTTCCTTCAAAAACTGTGTGCAAGTGTACCTAGAAGAATTGATGCTGTTTTGAAGGCAGAGGGTAGTCACACCAAATAATTATTTGATTTGGATTTCTCGTTTACTTTCCTTTGTTGATTCATAAAAATAAACTATTAAAGTGGAGTTCCACCCTAATTTGCATGCACATCCACATGTGTTGCCGATCGCTCCGCTATTCCTTTTTGGATAGTGTAATTTTATATATATATATATATATATATATATATATATATATATATATATATATAGCCAAGTCCCGGTGCCCTTGAGGCCTAATGGTGACCTCCAGGGTTAGGGACAGCTGACATCCTTCTGTGTAGAGTGGGTTACAATCAGTGGCGGCTGGTGCTTCAAATTTTTTGGGGGGCGCAAACAAACTGAAAAATTCTGACATTGTGCCACTGTGCTCATCAATTGCCCCCACTGTGCCCATCAATTGCCACCACTGTGACCATCAAACGCAGCCACTGTGCCCATCAAACGCAGCCACTGTGCCATCAAACGCAGCCACTGTGCCCATCAAATGCCACCGCTGCGCCCATCAAACGCAGCCACTGTGCCCATAAAACGCTGCCACTGTGCTATCAAATGCTGCCACTGTGCCCATCAAACGCTGCCACTGTGCCATCAAATTCTGCCACTGTGCCCATCAATTGCCACCACTGTGCCCATCAAATACAGCCACTGTGCCCATCAATTGCCACCACTGTGCCCATCAAACGCAGCCACTGTGCCCATCAAATGCAGTCACTGTGCCATCAAACGCAGCCACTGTTCCGATCAAATGCCGCCACTGTGCCCATCAAACACAGCCACTGTGCCCATCAAACGCTGCCACTGTGCCATCAAACGCTGCCACTGTGCCCATCAAACGCTGCCACTGTGCCATCAAACGCCGCCACTGTGCCCATCAATTGCTGCCACTGTGCCATCAAATGCTCCCACTGTGCCCATCAAATGCTGCCACTGTGCCATCAAACGCTGCCACTGTGCCCATCAAACGCTGCCACTGTGCCATCAAACGCCGCCACTGTGCCCATCAATTGCTGCCACTGTGCCATCAAATGCTCCCACTGTGCCCATCAAATGCTGCCACTGTGCCATCAAATGCTTCCACTGTGCCATCAAATGCTCCCACTGTTCCTATCAAATGCTTCTACTGTGCCCTCAAATGCTCCCACCGTTCCTATCAAATGCCGCCACTGTGCCCATCAAATGCTCCCACTGTGCCATCAAATGCTGCCACTGTGCCCATCAAATGCTCCCACTGTGCCATCAAATGTTGCTACTGTGCCCATTGAATGCAGCCACTGTGCCCATTGAATGTTGCTACTGTGCCCATTGAATGCAGCCACTGTGCCCATTGAATGCTGCCACTGATAGGCATCCAATCACAGCGTCTGTCCTTTCAGCCAATCAGGTGACGGGTAACAGACCCCAGCACCTGCTTGGTGGATAGGCGGTTCAGTGTTAGGAAAGCGAATATTCATTTGCTTTTCTAACACACCTGGGTGAACGGTGAGCGCCAAGCATGGCGCTCGAAGGTCACCTTTTTTGACGCCTATTAGAGCCTATGGTTCTAATCAGGTGCTTCAAAAACACCCCCCCTCCCCCCGGCCATGCAATGCATGAATCTATCTATTGGTGATAGAGGGGGTTGCTGGAGAGAGCGGGTGGCGCCGTGCACCCTTATGGACGCACCGCCACTGGTTGCAAGGCATGGTGAGTGTAATGCAAAGTAGATTGATGGGCACCAGACACTTTTTGAATGCAAAGAGATCTATTGTCTCTTAAACAGATCTGTGGGAGAGAGGGTTAGGGCCAGGACACCCTTAAGTAGATGCAAAGTTAATTGGCAGACTCAGAGACTTCTATAGGCAGACAGCCATGCAGGGAAAGGTATCTAGCCAGACACCTCATCTGCATGAGTAGGAACGCTGTCTCCTATGGCAACAGTCTTGAAACAGTTTCTAACAGGTTGCAATGAACTCTTCCACACTTCTACAATCTCCTGTTGTAGAACTCCACTTCCACTGAGCCCTCAGTCTTTCATTAGACTTACTGATCCACTGCAACTGGATCCCCTGGGCTCTTCCAATCTAGCACTCAGTATCTTCCTCAAGCGTCACCCCCACTTCACCGCTGGGTCCCTGGCTTGGCACTCAAAGATACTCCTCAAGCTTCACCCTTGCTGACACATTAGATCCCTGGCTTGGCACTCCACAAGCGTCACCTCTGCTGTCCCGCTGGGTCTCTGACTTGGCACTTGCTGAAGTTTTCCCACTTCTTTACCGTCCCCGCCTGGCGAGAAATCTTCTCTGGTACTGGCCTCAGCTTACTCACAGTAGTCTCCGGTAGCAAGGTGGATGGCCCCTTAGTGGCGACAGCTTTCCTTCCACCTCCGACCACGATTGGTTCCCCCAGCCGGCAGAACCGTTGCTTCTGGTTGGACTTCAAGCCGCAGTCCCAACCCTACGCTGCTCTCTTGCTTCTGGATAGGTTCTCAGGCAGCCTAGCAGCCAGATGTCCCTGGGATAGGCCCAAGGCTTATGGCCTAGCAACCCGGGGCATTACAACACATGTCCACCCAGACAGCTGCCCAGGTGGCACAGAACCCCGATCACCTGACTTCACCCAAATAAATAGGCTCTCCCAGCAGGCCAAGGGACCCAAGGAAATCCCTGCCCATTGGCTGAGACACCCCATTCATTCCCAATCTGTCCTTGCAATGCCCTTGTCTTATCCTAACTGGGATGGGTGGGAAAACAGGAAAGGAATAATAATAACAAACAATACACATGGCGTACCACATGGATTAAACACGTATAACATATACATGAGCAAATGGCAGTTCACACAGGCATATAAATATTAGACATTATATGCAATTTACGTGTGGTGTACCACCCAAATGGTTGAGGGAAAAAAAATATAAACAGTAGCCTTATACCCTAACTATCTATCTAATATATACAGTAGTAAAGAGCATGAATAGTTAGCATTTGTCAGGAACCGTGAATCAGACTGAAACAGAAGTGCAGTAAAAATCACACTATTTAGGGGGCGTGGCCTGACACAGCATGGAGTAGGACGTGTGGACTCAGAGCTCCGTTCATTACTCCTGTTAAACTATTAATCCTGGACTTATTATAATAATCACCTGGCTGGATTGTCTCCCTGTGACACCTGGAACTGCTGGGCCTGATTCCTGGAGAAATAGGATGCACGGCGGCCCGAACGGAGCGCCGATCACCCACTCGGCGGCAAAATTAATCGAGACCGCGGCTTCGGCCTACAATCGGAGGCCGCGGCCATCTTGGTCCTCCTCAATTTCGACCCTGCCTGTAACCAGCTCCACAACACAGGTACCTGGCTATAAGACAACTCCCTAGAGGAGCCAGACTATACTCATCCCTCTGTTCCTGGCCTGTTAACCCATCTGAGACCCGGGAGACTGACGCTCACAACCGGCCTAGATTGCGGCCTGGGCCTACATGTGCTGACCGGCGGCCATTTTGGCACACCTGCCTCCTCTGATTGTGCTGTACACATAGACTGTGGCCCTGTTATCCCCCTCTAAAAGCAGTTTCTCCTGGGGACGTGGCCTGACAGTGGAATAGGACGCATTCCCGAGAAGATCCGTCCATTACTCCTGCTCTTACCTCATCCTGTGCCCGCAGATCCCTCTTGACAGGCTCAGTGGCTTCCCTCTTGCGATCGCTGAAGAGTCCAGTCACGATGTCTCCCACAAAAGCTCAAAAAGCAGAGACGGCGGCGAAACTAGCTCAGTACCGCCGGCAGGAGGGAGAGGAGATGGAGGAAAATGGCCCTGCGGAGAAGCCTGAGGAGGAACGTGCGACGGGAGCCACAGAGCGACTTCTCGAGGCAATTACATTCTGCAGAACCTCACTAACAGCCCAGATAGAGGAGGTAAAGGTAGATATATCTCTCATCCAGCAAGATTTACATAAACTCCGGGACCGGGTTAAAACTACGGAAAACCGAATCAGCAATGTGGAAGACGCCATCCCGCCCCTGCAAGAGGGGACAGAACGTATGCAGCGCCAAATTCAGCAACTGTTCTCCAAGCAGGATGAAATGGAGAACAGACTGAGGAGATGCAACCTGCGATTAATCGGCCTCCCTGAAGGCGCTGAGGGTAAGGATCCCACCACATTTCTGGAGCAGCTGCTCATCACACACTATGGCAGAGAGGCCTTCTCCCCACTGCTAGCTGTGGAAAGGGCCCACCGAATGCCTGCCAGACCACCTCCACAGGGAGCACCCCCGCGTACCTTTATAGCCAAGCTCCTTAACTATAAGGATCGGGATGCGGCCCTGAGAATGGCGCGAGAAAAAGGCAACATTCAACTAGGGAACAGTAAAATCGTCATATTCCCCGACTTTTCGACAGAAGTACAGTGCCGCAGACAAGGGTTCACAGAGGCCAAACGTAGGCTGAGATTAAAGCAAATTAAATATGCTATGCTATTTCCAGCCCAACTCCGAGTAGAGCAAGATGGCAGAGTCCACTTCTTTGAGGACCCCGAGGAGGTGATAGCCTGGTTGGAACGCCAAGGGGCACAGGAGAGAGCAGACTGATACCGCTGTAAGTACACTTTTTGCTACCACTTACCACAATCAATGCAGCATACAACCCCTGACACTTATTGCAGACCTGATTAGAACTTAACAGATATGCGCTGGACACTGAAGTGGACATATACTGATCAATCTGCTAGATTTAAACTCTCTTCACACTAGCCCATTTATTTGTTCAGTGAGCCAGATGGAAGACCCGCCAAGGAACTGTGAGTTGTATCCTTACTACGAGAGTCAAGTTTAGACTAAACAGTCAACAAGCTGATTTTTCCCTTACCCACATTTTTTACTTTAATTTGTTTTCCCCTGACATCTTATGTGGCTCATTATTCTTTTTGAGAGGACGGAGCCCCAGAGAGGACATAGTCCTGCCCCTTTATTGCAAAGTGCAGCGAGACTTAACCCCACTCAACACCAGAGAATATGATAGTGAGATTGGGCGCCACTGCAATGAACAATTATATACCGTTCTTCCAACACGGAGTGTATCCCGTCATCACTCTTTAGTATGGTGGTCCCAATTACTCACATGTTTATGGCTTTACCATGCAAAGTTTTTTATTTTCTTGTTGGGGATTTTCAGTTGGTTTGGGGACGATGCCTGCAACAGTTGGGTAGGTTGTAAGGCGGGGTGGGGGGTGGTGGGGGGGGATAGTTCAACCGTTGAACAGATTTGTATGTGTTGTAACCAGACTGTACACCAACCAAAGTTTGGCACTGTTGCTGCCGATATTGAACGCTATGCTATACCTAGTAAAGTGTACACTAAATATACAGTACAGACATATGAGAAGACTAACCAAAAAACTAGACGCGCACATGATAGCTGACATACGTAGCTGTATAGAAGGGAACACATGGGGACTTTAAAATTTCTTACCTGGAACGTGCGGGGCTTGCGTGAGGAGATAAAACGCTCGGCGGCCCTCACGTTCCTTAAAAAACAACACGCTGACATCTTAGTCTTAGTAGAGACCCATGTGGAGGGGAGATTGCAAATGGCTCTTCGCTGACCTTGGGTCAGATGGGCATTTCATTCGACCTACACATCACACGCACGTGGAGTATCAGTTTTGGTGGCCAAATCGGTACAATTTGAACTTATAGAGTTTTCCACGGACCCGCAGGGACGGTACGTCTTTTTATCTGTTAAGATATATGGGGAACCTTTCCTTATTTTGGCTTTCTATGTTCCCCCCCCATTCTCCATACCCATAATCTTAGAGGGGTTTACATTCATGACCAAACACCCCACAGTCCAGACGGTCTGGCTGGGGGATTTTAACACTACACTAAACCCCTCAGTAGATAGACTTCAACCCTCGAATCCACATCCAATAACCAACAGAGAAACCAAATTTGCCAATCTAATTTCCCCCTTTCACCTTGTGGATTCTTGGAGATACAAAAACCCACACAAACAATCATTCTCTTTCTTCTCTTCTTCCCACAACTCTATGTCTAGAATTGACATGATATTTTTATCACAAAGTCTCACACATCGATTACTAGAGACAGTTTTTTCTCCCAGGTTGTTGTCTGACCATAGCCCATACTGGATTACACTAAGTGTGCCCACTGACAAACCAAAACGGAACTGGCGATTAAACCCATTCTGGCTCTCACTACTCCCTGAGGATGATGAACTTATGAATGAATGGAAGTTGTTCTTCAGGAACAATGACCGTTCAGCTTCCATGACAACAATCTGGGAATCTTTTAAATCTCATGTTCGCATGATACTCTCAACCCACATTCATAGAATTAAAATAGATTCTTCTAGGGAGCTTGATAGAGCGGTAACGGTACTATCCCAATCTGGACAAAATTATATGGATGATCCCTCTCCCGCAAATGCAGACTTACTTAAACTTCAGGCCAGAGTAGTAGCCCAACTCCAATATGGGAAGGAACGACACAAAATGTTCTTTGCTAGACAAAAGCTGTTTGAGCACGGGGAAAAGGCTGGCAAGCTCCTAGCATACCTGGTACACAATGAAAATAGACCCCCGGTGGTAATATCGTTACACGGTCCTGGCGGTCAATCCATTACAAATCCCCTCACAGTGACCTCTATGTTTAGGGGGTTTTTTATTGACCTTTACACCTCAAAAAGTCATGAGGACAAGGGCCCAATGCACTCCTTTTTGGAGGAGAAGGCATTTCCCCAGTTAACAGAAGACCAGGTTAACCTCCTCGAGGCACCACTCACCGAGGAAGAAATAGCGATAGCTATTGCTGGATTTGCCAGGTCCAAATCCCCGGGCTCGGACGGCCTACCTATAGAATTCTATTCTCAGTTCAGCGATTTCTTGATCCCAAAACTGCTCACCTTATATAATCACTTATTCGAGACATTTACACTTCCCGCTTCTATGAGAGAGGCAACAATAGTCCTCATACCCAAACCGGGAAAAGATCCAGGATACCCCGAATCCTACTGCCCAATTTCCTCATTACAAGTAGATATCAAGATATTAGCCAAGGTACTCTCCCTCCGACTTAATCAAGTTTTTCTTTCTCTGATCCATACAGATCAGGCGGGGTTCATGCCTGGTCGCAACACCTCGTTCAACCTATGGAAATTGTTTATAAATTTACAGGCCACACATGAAAATGTAGGATCCCGGGTGATTGTGACGCTTGACACGGCCAAGGCGTTTGACTCTGTGGAGTGGGGATATTTATGGCAATGCTTAGGGAGATATGGCTTTGGCCCCAGATTCCTTAAGTGGATCAAACTACTTTATCAAAATCCCACAGCTAGAGTGGTGGCGAACGGATGTCCGTCTCAAGAGTTTGACCTCAGTCGAGGCACGAGACAGGGCTGCCCTCTTTCCCCACTTCTCTATGCCCTAGCTGCAGAGCCTCTGGCTGTGTCTATCCATGCAAGCCCCGAGATCGTGGGTCTACAAATGGGAACCTTAACCGAAAAAATTAGCTTATACGCGGATGATACCCTATTATATCTCGCTGACTCATGCCCTTCCCTTCAAAAAGCATTACAGTTGATCGAACACTTCGGAACGTTTTCCGGTTTAAAGATGAATTGGGAAAAGTCCCAGATACTACCTATAGACAGTTTCCCACCACCTGAATCATGGACAGAGACCCCACTAAAAAGAGCAGATACAATCAAATACCTAGGAATTCATATATCCAGAGATCCGGCTGATTATATTCCCCTCAACATTGAACCCCTCTTTTCACTAGTCAAAACCAAAATACGTACTTGGGCCCGTCTACCACTAGGCTGTATGGGGTCGCATAAATCTGATAAAAATGGTCCTTCTCCCAAAAATCCTTTACATATTGTGGCATACCCCAATCTATCTCCCATTAAAACACTTTAAGTCTCTTGAAGCTTTACTCAAACCCTTTGTACGGGGGACTAGCAGACATAAAATTGCATAGTCAGCGCTTAAAAACCCGACAGACATGGGGGGTATGGCCCTACCGGATCTGAACTTTTATTACATTGCATCACAATTATCACAACTATTTCACATAGACAAGACAGATAACGTACGCTTCCTGACCCTTCTTTGCTCCAAAAGAGTGCAACTTACAGGTGATTCCCTCTACGCAATATCGGCGGGATCCAGGAATACTGAAATGGGGGGAGACAAGAAGTCCTTGCTATACCATTACAGACGTATTTGGGACCTTGCCTCCACTAAATTAGGAATACCAAGACTGCATGACCATACACCGATATGGCACAATAGAGATATGTCAGAATTTATAAACATACCAGGCTCGGAGTTGTGGGAATCTAGGGGAATTTACTATATACACCATCTGCTATTAAATGGAACCCTCAAAACTTACAACATACTCAAAGAGGAATTTTCTCTTCCAAATTTCATGTTCTTCAGATACCTGCAAGTAAGACATGCGATCCAAACACAATTCTTACAGGCAGAGGCTTCACCTACTCTCCATCCCGTTATGGCTATTGTTAAAAGTACAGACCCACGGGGACTAATATCCATATTTTATAATATGCTTGTAACTCCCACTTCGTCAAAAATAGGGTTTGATTTGAAGCCTCGCTGGGAGAGAGAGGTGGGCCTGATGGAAAATGAGGAGTGGGAGGAAGCCCTCGAGACATGCAAAGCAGTATCACCAAAACTCTCGGACAGACTCTCTCAGATTTACATAACACATAGAACATACCTTACCCCAATTTGAGTAGCCAGATATAAGCGTAATCAGTTTACTCTATGCCCGTTGTGTGGCCAAGAAACAGGCACGTTCTTTCATTTAATATGGACATGCTCCAAAATTCAACAACTTTGGAAACAGGTTATAACATTTCTACACGACACCATGGGCTCCCCAATAGCGTTAGAACCAAAACAATGTCTTCTAGGGATATTTCCAGACACAGTTGACAAATTTACCCAGGTATTCCTACATGAAACTCTATTCTCTGTCAGAAAAATTATAGCAAGAAAGTGGATGAGACCATCCCCTCCAGTGTTGAGGAGTGGAAAACAGAAGTGAACGCAACCTTGACATACAAAAAACATATCTACATTAATAGAGGTTGTCCGACAAAATACAACAAAATATGGGATCGATGGTTGCAAGAACCTGAAACTTGTACTTAAATATAAACTCGCTCAGTAATACAACACTTGGATATATGTAATTAAAACACTATTCCAGATACATACAGAGAAAGTGTAAATCAAAAGACACCATGGTTCATGTTGTTCTCCCAAAATGGTCATGTCTGTGCTGCACACAATACATCCCCTATAGACTTAAAGGTATGTAACACATATGAGAACGTCACACTATGCATATATACACCACGTGTACTAAAATAGAATGAAATTAAATCAAATATGTTCAACGAGGGTGGGGGGGAGTTAATATTACACACTATAATGATAGTATTTCCTAGTTGTATGCATTTATTTCAACATTAGCATATATTACTCCTAATATTGACTATATTAACAATGTATACTCTCCTTGTTTAATACGCATCTTCTGTATATATATATATCAGTATTACTATGTATTTATATGCACCATCTTTGCTTAATAAAACTTTGTTTGATGGAAAAAAAAAAAATCACACTATTTGATACAGTGGTAAAATGGTATAAACAGAGCAAACGTAGTCAAAACATAGCCAGAGTTTGGTAACCAGATGGGGAGTCAGAACGAGCCAGAGAAAAAGGAATCCAGAGATCAGCGAAGTTGGGTACAGCAAATAGGATCACGAACCAGAAGGGAAGTCAGCCAAGCAAAAGTCTTTCACAGAAAAACACAGCAGAGAGAGTCTGGATATGTTGACCAAAGCAAAGGCACAGAAGATCTGATCCAAGGAGTTTATATAACCAGCAGCTCTAGCTGACATGCAGGAAATGAAGACTTTGGCAAATAACCGTCAGCTGAGCAGAGAGCTCTGAGAAAGAAGGGCTGAGCCCTGACAGTACCCCCTCCTCAATGACCCCTCCCCCTCTGAGGACCACCAGGTTTGAGGGGAAAACATCTATGGAAGGCACGGAGGAGGACAGGAATATGTACGTCCGAGGATGAGACCAAAGAGCGTTCCTCTTCCAAAGAACCAGGTACTGTATGCACCCACAAAAGCTACGGGACTCAATGATAGATTGTATCTTATATTCCTCATGGTTCCCAACCTGAACTGGGTGAGGATGTGGCACCGAAATGGTGAAACGGTTGCATACCAAAGGTTTAATAAGGAGACATGAAATACATTTGAAATCCGCATATTGGAAGGAAGGTCTAAAGCATAAGCCACTGGGTTGATCCTACCGAGAATACAGAAAGGCCCAATAAACCGTGGTGCCAGTTTTAAAGAGGGAACCCGGAGGTTGCGAGATGACAGACAGACCCTATCCCCCGCATCTGCGGTCAGAAAGGTGTCTGCAACTAACATTGACACGTCACAAGGACTTTTGGACCTGTACCCAAGTGGAACAAAGACCACGGAGATGCTCTTCCAATGCAGGAATGCCCTGAGGAACAAATGAGTCAGCAACATGGATGATTGGAAATCATAATTCACAATGAATGGAGACAAACTGTTCCAAGGACTGGTTGGCTCATTATGTGGCCCCATTGGACTGCAGGTGATACGCAGAGGAGAAAGAAAGCTGAAGTCCAAACTGTGCATAAAAGGCTCGCCAAAACCTGGGCACAAACTGGCTATCCCTGTCCGAGATGATCACCCTGGGTAGCCCATGTAAGCGAAAGAGCTCTCGAGCAAAAATGGAAGTCAGTTCTTTAGATGTAGGCAACTTCTTAAGTGGAGTACAAAGAGACATTTTCGAGAACCGGTCAACCACCATAAGGATAACTGTGTTGCCCTGAGATTTGGGTAACTCCACAATGAAATCCATTGACCGGTGGGTCCAAGGCATCACTCCATTGGGTGTGGGTTGTAGAAGGCCCGCTGGAAGGTGTCGTGGTGTCTTACTCTGAGCACACACGGAGCAAGCAGCTACAAAGGTGGCTACATCAGCACATAAACTAGGCCACAAGAATTGTAGGGAATTGACCCAAAAGAGTTGATTCTTCCCTGGGTGGCTAGTAGCCTTGGGAGAATGGTAAGTCTGGAGCATGGCAGTACAGAGACTCTCAAGGACAAAGCAGCGGTCACAAGGTTTCTCAGGAGGAGAATGGATCTGAGCGGCAAGAATTTTGTCACCCAAAGGAGAAGCGAGACTGGTGCGAACCATAGCCAGAATACGATCGGGGGGAATCACATGAACAGGAACCAACTCCATCTTGGAAGTGGAGGAAAACTGTTGCGACAAAGCATTAGCCCTTACATTCTTAGTACTGGGTAAGAATGAGACAATGTAATTGAAACTTGACATGAAAAGAGCCCTTCGCGCCCTTCTGGGAGAGAGGCGTTTAGCCTCAGAAAAGAATGTGAGATTCTTATGGTCAGTCAGAATAAGAACCGGCACAGTAGTACCTTCGAGGAGATGTCTCCATTCTTTAAGGGCTAAAATGATCGCTAACAATTCTCTGTCCCCAATCTCATAATTGCATTCCCCAGGAGATAATTTCTTGGAAAAGTACCCACAAGGATGCATAGCGCTCTCACAAGAGCAGAAGCAAAGGCAGGCTTGAGACTCTCAAAGGCATTAATGGAGTCTGGAGACCAATTCTGTGGGTTACCGTCCTTTCTGGTCATATCAGTCAGGGGTTTGACCAGAGACAAGAAGTTACAAATAAACTTTCGATAATAATTGTCAAAACCAATAAAATGCCGCAATGTAAACCCACAGGTCGGGGCCACTGTAGTACTGCCGAAAGGTTCTCTGGGTCCATCAAACTAGCAGTTGAAATGACATAACCCAGGAATTTAACCTGTTCACAATGAAACTCACACTTCTCCAATTTGCAATACAGGTTATTATCTCTCAATTTCTGCAGCACACGGTGGTCATCTCTGTGATGGCTCTCTAGGGACTCAGAAAATATGAGAATATCGTCGAGATAAACCCCCACACATAGCTGCAACAAATCTCGGAGGACATTGTTGATAAATCCCTGGAAAACTGCCGGAGCATTGCAAAGACCAAACGGCATAACTAGGTATTCATAATGGCCTACAAAACATAAGGAGCTGCTAAATAAACAAAAAAAAAAAGTAGAAAACATTGGTATATAACATATATAGAAAACATATATTATGGGGATTAAATCAATACAAATAAATTAACAGTCCTAGAATCCTCCAATGGTAAATGAATAAGTGATTGTAGAAACACAATATAGTGAAATCTTCTGTGACTTTTAAGAGACAATGTGAATTCACCACCACGTAGAGTGCAAGCTTACCAGCTGCACAAGCTGTTTGAGCTTGTGGCTAATACCCAGCCAGGGCCTTTAATCCTCCCAGCATCTCCAGTAGCCGATGAGCCAGGTGTTCCTGGAGACTGTAGATGTATTCAACGGTCAGCAGCCAGCCACTGGAGTGAACTCAGTGTGAGTGTTCATAACAATCCGGAAACAAAATAAAGAGAAATCACCATCGGTAAAAAGGAGTGGTATTTTATTTAAATAAAAGTTATGATTACAAGCATGGAGTAGAAATGTTTAAAAGTAGTAAGAAAGCCAGCCAGCAAGCAATAGTCCAAAATGCCCATGCAAGCGCGACGTAAAAACAGCACGGTGACGTCAGCACGTCGCTCCTCCCGACACGTGTCGTCACTAATCTGACATCGTCCTGGGGCCCGTGCCCATAATATTCACCATAATATATTTTTTCTATATATGTTATATACCAAATTTTTCTCTTTCTTTTTTTATTTTTTTTTTTTATTTAGTTCATCTTTTTGGACTCATTTACCAGATTGATTTACTCACTTGCACATCATTTTTCACTTATCAAATTTTTGTGAGCCCAGCTCCTTATGTTTTATATTTGTATCTGTGTGTATTTCACTTTGATTTGCAGCTTGTGTGGTATGTTTAAACAGCGCAGTTTTTTTCTTTCATTCATAATGGCCTGTTCTGGTATTAAATGCAGTTTTCCATTCGTTACCCTCCTTGATCCTCACGAGATTGTATGCCCCTCGCAAATCAAGCTTCGTAAAAACCGTTGCTCCCTTGAGGCGGTCAAATAACTCCGTAATCAAAGGAATCGGATACGCGTTCTTAATCGTGAGGCGATTGAGACCCCTATAATCAATACAAGGTCTCAGTTCACCACTCTTCTTTTTCACAAAGAAGAAACCAGCACCAGCAGGAGACAAGGATCTAAGGATGAATCCTTGAGAAAGTGCATTGGCCACATACTCCTCCATGGCTGTGTTATCCGAGACAGACAAAGGGTAGACCCAACCACGAGGGGGTATGGCACCAGGTTGAAGGTCAATTGTGCAATCATATGACCGATGCAGAGGCAAACTACCGGCTTGACCTTTGTCAAAGACATCGCAAAATTTGTCCTCCTGCAGGGTGGAGAGTGAAGGGGTGCACAAGACCTTAGTCACTTTCAGAAAACATGTCTCCCTGCATTGTGGCGACCAGGAAAGAACCTCAGCACGAAGCCAATCAAAAGAGGGGTTGTGCCTCTGTAACCAAGGATAACCAATAACCACTGGAAAATGAGGTGAGGAAATTACTTGGAATTGGATTATGGTGAAGAGCCCCTACGGCCATGGTCAATGGAGCAGTCTCATGATTCACATGTGCAGGCTGCAGAGGTCTCTCATCAATAACCTCAATGGCAAGTGGAGTGGCACGAAGCTGCAGCGAAATCTAGTGCTTGGACACAAAGGCACCATCTATAGAGCCAGTATCTCGATGGACGACTCAGACCAAGAAAGGGTAACTGCTACCAGGGGCTTATCCTTCCGGATAACTGGGGACGAAACAACAGGACCTCAAGGTGCAGGTGTTTCCTGAATGGGTAGGACAAGACTTCAAAAAGTGACCTGCCTGGCCACAATAAAGGCACAATCTCTCCCTCCTCCTAAAGGTCCTCTCATCTGCAGAGAGACGTGTAAAGTCCAACTGCATGGGTTCATAAAAATTTTTAGACTTTAAGGGCCAGTTCACACCACATGCAGTCCAGTGCGTTTTTTTCTGCATCAAAAACAGAAAAAAAAGTAGAACATGCTGCATTTTTTCTGCACTGAACTGTACTGGGAACAATGTAAAACGCATCAAAAACATACTAAAACGCACCTAAATGCACCAAAAACGCACTGCAACACACTTGTCCTTATTTAAGGATAAGAAAAAACAGAGGGAAAAAAGCACTGGACTGCATCAAAAGCGCACCTGGAATGCATCAAAAACGCACTGGAACGCATCAAAAACGCGCATGCAGAAAAGCACCTGGAACGCATCCGGACTGCGTTTCTATGGTGTGAACTGGCCCTTAGTGGTTAGAAGTTCAGTCCTTTGATCTAAGAAGGAAAAGTTACAATGTAATAGTTCTCTACTAGCGCTGACAATGTTGTGAAAAATTTGGCAGACTGCCTGTTTTTTTTTCTTTTGAAAGCTGAGTGAGCAGGGATCTCTCTGCACTCGTTACATGAATGAATTGGGAAATTCTGCATAGAGATCCTGCTGGGGGTTGAATCAAGATCTCGATTATTTAACGATTAATCGCGCAGCTCTAATATATACATAAGCGAACCTTAAAAAGTTGTTAATTGTCCTCAGCCGAGACCATCATAGTAGTGCAAATACACCCTATATTATGTCTAAACTACACACATATAAATGAAAGTGGGCTCCATCCTCGTCTGAAGATGCCACCCCCTTCCACAACTAGTCTACAGAAACTTTCCTTAGCATGTTCTATCAGATATACACATAATATGAATAAAGGCTCACTCAGGTTGGCACTGCTCACGCCACCTGGTGACCAGCATAGGAAACAATCCTGGTATATTGAACAGTCCATCATTCAAAGGTAAGGTGAGAAATTGCCTGTTTGCTTATTCTACCTAACTAGCTAAGCACCCCAGTGTCCTTGACATTTCACTCGGGGTAGAACAATATTTGCCAGCAGTCTGCCTTCTTCTCAGGGACAACTCCGGGGACAGGAGGCATGGCTGCAATCAAGCAACAAGCAGCCAGGCCATGGTGCAAGGGACCGCACTTTGGAACACAGGTCCCCTTGTAATCGCAGTCTGTCCACACAACAGCCGGGGACTGAGAAAGAGTTCCTCATTGGTTAAAGAACAAACATTTTGAATGTCATGTCAACAGGTTACTTTTCAGAGGGAGACGCACTGGCAATTCCACAACACTAGCCAGCACTCCCTGCATCTGCCGGCAGTATTCAGTCCAGCACAGTCTCAGCAATACAGCTAACACAGGGGTGTCCAAACTTTATTCAAAGAGGGCCAGATTTGATGAAGTGAACATTCGTGATTAAAATTCGGTCTAAGTGTGTTCGTTCGAGCACTAATACACTACCCAATAAGAATTCTCTTGCCTTTGTGGCTGTGTGTACTGAAGAGATGAGCTTGGGCATGTTATTTGGATATACCGTATTTATTGGCGTACAACATACACCTTCGCTTTGAGAGGGAAGTTTCAGGAAAAAAAAAATTTAAATAAAGAACTGTGAAGCAAAATAAGGGTCAGTGCCCATCTGCAGCCTCACAAGTGCCATGAATGCAGCACCACCATTGCCTTGAATGCAGCCCCACCATTGCCATGAATGCAGCACCCCCATTGCCATCAGTGCAGCACCCCCATTTCCATCAGTGCAGGACCACCATTGCCAGGAATGCAGCACCACCATTGCCAGGAATGTAGCACCCACCATTGCTAGGAATGAAGCACCCAGTATTGCCAGGAATGCAGCACCCAGTATTGCCAGAAATGCAGCACCTCCATTGCTAGGAATGCAGCACCCAGTATTGCACCCACCATTGCCAGGAATGTAGCACCCACCATTGTAAGGAATGCAGCACCCACCATTGCCAGAAATGCAGCACCCAGTATTGCCAGGAATGCAGCACCCACCATTGCCAGGAATGCAGCACTCACCACTGCCAGGAATGCAGCACCCACCATTGCCAGGAATGCAGCACCCACCATTGCCAGGAATGCAGACTCACCATTGCCATCAGTGCAGCTTGATTGATGCCCATCCATCTGCAGCCTCGGAGGGGACAGGGAGGGGGCGGAACGAGCGCCAAAAGATTACACATAGGTAAGACTCCTGTTTTCTCGGCGGCCTCTTTAATAGAAAGTCCCGCCTCCTTTGATGGACAGAACAGTCGTCCAATTGCAGTGCCAGAGAGGGGACTTCCTATTACAGAGGCTGCTATGTAAACAGGAAATACTCCTGTGTGTACGGCAGTTATCCCGCCTCCTCCCCATCGCCATCCCTTCCAAGGCATCCAGCATATATATCTTTTGTGGCCCCGGTGCTGGGAGATTGTTGGGGGCCACAAAAGATATATATGTCCAGATAACCAGGCGGGCCGTTCAAAACTGGAACGCGGGCCTCTGTTGGCCCGCGGACCGGACTTTGGACATGCCTGAGCTAACAGGAATGTTCTCCACTAGCAACAATTTTCCATACGAAGGTGGAGTGGCTTTCTAGCATATTGTCCTAACTCCACAAAGCACACATTTGTAATCCACATAGGGTCAGTGAAACACAATTCGACATCTTCTACCAGTAATATCTGGGATCAGGTAACTTCAAGGCCTCTCCTTTGGCATTTACCATAGTAATAAAGTGTTGAATGTCCTTCTTAAATATGTGTTATGCTCCGCGCTCAGGATGATAACGGGTTGCAGCCCCCCCTATTAGGTTCCGAAGGGAACTTACGGTAAGTAGAGGTATGAAGTGGGGTGGTTGGCGCTACCCTATTCAACAAGATAAGTGCACAGGAAAGTGGTAAGTAAGTGCCCTGTTTACAATAAGAAACAAGGGGTGCCTATCCTGTATGGAATAAATAATATATATGTGTGCCTCTCCTGTGAGGACTAAGTGTATATATGTGTACCCTCCAGTGATGGAAGCGTACACGCACAGATGTAGTTAAACAAATATCAGTGCATAAAAGACAATTACAATCAAGTGGTATGAGTGATCAGTCAAAAAGTAACATACACAAAAAATATTATTGCGAAATTATATATGTATAAATGTGTCCATCAGGTGAAAAAATACCATATATACTCGAGTATAAGTCGAGATTTTCAGCCCTTTATTTTGGGCTGAAAGTGCCCCCCTCGACTTATACTCGAGTCACCGCCGTCTGCCTACATGATCAACGCGTCATGCAGGTAGACGGCGGCCAGCGTGTGCTATTACCATTCGGCGGGCATTCACTGTTCAAAAGCTGCGCCTCCTCCTTATCTGTGATAGGCAGAAAACTCCATTTTCCAGCAGTCAGTGTACAGCCTATCACGGACATTCTCTCATCCTCGTCTGTGGAAATATAATATGCCAGGAAAAAGGTATGATTAAAGGCAGCCTCCCAGGAGGGGACAGGCTACTAAGTGCAAAATATGCGAAAATGTGCACAGTTTATAATTCGGCATTGAACTATATGGGAAAGGAAAAAAGAAAAATAAATAAACCAAAGAAAAAAAGGGGTTAAATTACAACCGGGGGTGCATATCATATATAGTCCTCCTGTGTCCTATATAAGAAGGGGTGTCCCTACTCTCCATTCCATAGGACCTAGGTGGTATAAGGATCTAGGATCTAAATGTGCAATAGATAAATGGCAAAAATAATATATGTAGGGGAATCAATTGATGGCTAACGGAAGTACAAAGTAACAGAGTAGTGGACAGGGGAGAACTAATATGCATCTTCATAATGTGTCCGAGTATACCTATGTTGATTGATAAATAGATCAATAGGTTTGCCAAGTGGCCAGCCGAAGAAATGCAGATCGAATCGTCATAAGCTGTATATATAGCAAACCCAGATACTACCTGGTAAAGCTAGTAATGATTAAACCAAAGAGTTATTAACATAGCAGATTATAGTAGTATCTACATGACCAGGAATGGTGATGTACATAAAAAGGATTATTCATAGCAAAGGATATAATATCTAAAGAATAAAAAATAAAAATAAATATAAATACAGAGATAAAAAATAGAAACCCCTCAATAACAGTCTATGAGGTCAGTCATAAATTCAAACTGACTACTCAGAATGGATGACCATATTCAGAAACCACACTGGTAAGCATACCAGGTGGTAGTACAGTAATAGATTGAATGATGTGATGTAGACAAGGTGACGAGTATCCCATAAGGTGACTCCTAGCATACACCCAGACCCGACTAACTATCAGGTATCAATATGTCATAGGGTAAATACTAGGATCAGTTATCACCAATATGCTGGTCAAAACGCAGCCTCCCATCAACATTCCCCCCATGGCTGCTAGGTTATGGGTTGGCTATAAAGCAATTCAGGTCTATGTCCAGGTTGAGTCCTTTAGGGGCAAGGGATCCCAGCTGGTATATCCAGCTGGTTTCGTTCCTTGAAATTAAAGTTTCTTTGTTTCCCCCTCTCCAATGGTCCTGTACTAGGTCAATACCATAAAATGTAAGTCCACTCAGATCTCTATGATCCACTTCATCAAAGTGTCTTGATAGATTATGGTTGGGAAATCCATTTCTAATATTTTTGATATGCTCTCATATGCGGATAAAGAGAGGACGAGTAGTTCTTCCCACATACTGGAGGTGACATGGACATTCAATGATGTATGTGACGTGGGTGCTTCGGTATGTAATTAATTGCTTTATCTGGTACTCCTTATGGTCAGTACATGATTTGAAAGATGTTTTCTTTCTTGGTTGTCTCTTACTGGCTTTACAGGGTAAGCATCTTTGGCATGTGTAAAAACCTTTCATATCAGAAAAGATTTTAAACGGTTTAGGAGGGTCTATGACGTTGTGTACTAGATGGTTCCTGAGAGTGGGTGCCTTCCTGTACACAAATTTAGGTTTTGCGGGCAAGAGTGGGTGCCTTCCTGTACACAAATTTAGGTTTTGCGGGCAAGATTTTAGACAGAACCCGATCCTCTTTCAGGATAGGCCAGTATTTCTTCATAATGCGTTCAAAATATTTATACTGGCTGTTAAACCCAGTTACAAATGCTATGTCCGTTTGATTGTTCCTGTTTTTATTCTTATTATGGAGTAGATTGTTTCTATCCATTCCCATAATTTCTGATTTTAATTTCATAAGACTGTCAAGTGCATATCCCTTATCATAAAACCTTTGTATAAGGGTATCAGCCTGCGCCTCAAAATCTTCGATTGTGTCGCAGTTTCGGCGTATCCTCAATAGTTGGCCCTTCGGAATGTTACATTTCCACTTTGGATGATGACAGCTTGAAGTGGGAATATACCCATTGCGGTCAGTTACCTTAAAAAAGGTACGGGTACATAGGGTATCTTCTACTTTAAAGATCTCAAGATCTAAGTAGTCGATCTTTTGGTAATTACATTTGCCCGTGAACGCAATACCATATCTATTTGTGTTTAGAGTTTCAAGAAACTTTGCAAAACTTTCTGGTGTCCCATCCCAGAGTATAATCAAATCATCTATGTATCTTCTGTACATTTTAATTTGGGGGATGTTTTTACTGAAAACATACTCCTCCTCTTACGTGTTCATGAATAGGTTCGCTACACTTGGAGCATAGCGAGCTCCCATGGCAACACCTTTCGTTTGCACAAAATACTCTTTATTGTACCAAAAATAATTGCATTCCATGGCAAGTTTCAGACCCTCTAAGATATAGTTGATCTGTTGCTGTTTCATCCCTGTGTTTTCATACAGTGCCTTCTCCACTCCTAGTAATCCATCTTTTTGTTCAATACTCGTGTACAATGAGTTAACATCGATTGTTGCAAGCAGCCAATGTTCTGCAGCCTTGATCTTCTGTAGTTCTTGAATGAGTTGTAAACTATCCCGTAGGTATGATTTCCCTTCCTGCACCATTGGTTTAAGGTATTTGTCCAGATACTCCCCAAGTCTGGAGAAGACCGAATTGATTCCACTGATAGTGGCTCTCCCTGGTGGTTTTTCCAATAACTTGTGGATCTTAGTTGTGCAATATATAACTGGTGTCTTGGTTGAATTTGAAACCAGATACTCCGCTTCTTTGGGGTTCAGGATACCCATATTTTTCCCCTTTTCCACATACATCTTCAATTTCGTCTCGTATTTCTTCTTAGGATTTTCTTTCAGCTTCTTATATGTATTTTCTACTTGTAGTAGGTTGCCCATCTCTTCTTGGTAGTCCTTTTTGTTCAGGATCACCAGCCCTCCCCCTTTATCAGCAGGCCTAATTACAACCTTTTTTTTCTATTTGTTTAATAGTAGGGATGAGCCGAACACCCCTCTGTTCGGTTCGCACCAGAACTTGCGAACAGGCAAAAAATTCATTCAAACACGCGAACACCGTTTAAGTCTATGGGACACGAACATGAATAATCAAAAGTGCTAATTTTAAAGGCTTATATGCAAGTTATTGTCATAAAAAGTGTTTGGGGACCTGGGTCCTGCCCCAGGGGACATGGATCAATGCAAAAAAAAGTTTTAAAAACGGCCGTTTTTTCGGGAGCAGTGATTTTAATAACGCTTAAAGTGAAACAATAAAAGTGTAATATTCCTTTAAATTTCGTACCTGGGGGGTGTCTATAGTATGCCTGTAAAGGGGCGCATGTTTCCTGTGTTTAGAACAGTCTGACAGCAAAATGACATTTCAAAGGAAAAAAAGTCATTTAAAACTACTTGCAGCTATTAATGAATTGCCGGTCCGACAATACACATAAAAGTTCATTGAAAAAAACGGCATGGGAATTCCCCACAGGGGAACCCCAAACCAAAATTTAAAAAAAAAATGACGTGGGGTGTACCCCTAAATTCCATACCAGGCCCTTCAGGTCTGGTATGGATATTAAGGGTAACCCCGGCCAACATTTTTTTTTTTTTAAATGGCGTGGGGTCCCCCTCAAAATCTATACCAGACCCTTCAGGTCTGGTATGGATTTTAAGGGGAACCCCACACCAAAATTTTTTAAAAAAATGGCGTGGGGTCCCCCCAAAAATCCATACCAGACCCTTATCCAAGCACGCAACCTGGCAGGCTGCAGGAAAAGAGGGGGGGACAAGAGAGCGCCCCCCCCTCCTGAACCGTACCAGGCCATATGCCCTCAACATTGGGAAGGTGCTTTGGGATAGCCCCCCAAAACACCTTGTCCCCATGTTGATGGGGACAAGGGCCTCATCCCCACAACCCTTTGGTTGTGGGGGTCTGCGGGCAGGGGGCTTATCGGAATCTGGAAGCCCCCTTTAATAAGGGGACCCCCAGATCCCAGCCCTCCCCCCTGTGTGAAATGGTAAGAGGTACAAAAGTACCCCTACCATTTCACAAAAAAAGTGTCAAAAATGTTAAAAATGACAAGAGACAGTTTTTGACAAATCCTTTATTTAAATGCTTCTTCTTTCTTCTATCTTCTATCTTCTTTCTTCTATCTTCTATCTTCCTTCGGTTCCTTCCTCCATCTTCTTCTAGTTCTTCTGGTTCGTCCTCCGGTGTTCTCGTCCGGCATCTTCCTCCGCGGCACCGGCGTCTTCTTCCCTTCTTCTCCTCGGGCCGCTCTGCATATATGATGGCATGATGGGAGGCTCCTGCTGTGTGACGCTTCTCCTCTTCTGACGGTTCTTAAATAACGGGGGGCGGGGCCACCTGGTGACCCGCCCCCCTCTGATGCACGGGGACTTGACGGGAACTTCCCTGTGTCATTCCCCGTGATGTCAGAAGGGGGCGGGGTTACGTAATGGGTGATTAAAAAGACGGGTAATTAAAAAAGACCAAAAATTTTGCAAAATTTTTTTTTTCTTTGTTTCTGTTATAAAATTTTGTAAATAAGTAAGTTTTCTCCTTCACTGATGGGCACTGATGAGGCTGCACTGATGGGCACTGATAAGGCAGCACCGATGAGGTGGCACCAATGAGGTGGCACTGATAGGCGGCACTGATAGGTGGCACTGATACGTGGCACTGATATGCAGCACTGATGGGCATTGATAGGCCGCACTGATGGGCACTCATAGGTGGCACTAGTGGGCACTGATAGGCGACACTGATGGGCACTGAAAGGCTGCACTGATGGGTACTTATGAGTGGCACTGATAGGCAGCACTGATGGGCATTGATGGGCACTGATAGGCGGCACTGATAGATGGCACTGATAGGCATCACTGATGGCACTGGCACTGGCAGGCATTGCTGATGGGCACTGATTGTCATCTGCCTGGGCACTGATTGGCATCTGACTGTGCACTAATTGGTAGGTAGGGTGGCATACCTGGTGGGCATCCTTTGTGGGCATCCTGGCGGCATCCCTGGTGGTCCTGGGTGGGCATCCGCGGTGGGGGGGGGGCTGTGCTGATAAACAATCAGCACAGACCCCCCGTCAGGAGAGCAGCTGATCGGCTCTCCTCTACTCGAGTCTGTCAGACGCGAGTGAGGAAAAGCCGATAAACGTCTCTTTCTGTTTACACTGTGATCAGCTGTGATTGGACACGGCTGATCATGTGGTAAAGCGCCTAGGTCAAAGGCTCTTTACTGAAATCGGTGTTGCGGTGTGTCAGACTGACACACCACAACAGCGATCGCCACGCCGTGCACCCCCTAGGGTGCGCAATCATGGCTTATCCTGCTGGACGTCATATAACGCCCAGTCAGGATAACTAAACCACTTCCCGGACGTCGTTTTGCTATAGGCCGGGCGGGAAGGGGTTAACAGACCTGTGGGAGAGAGGGTTAGGGCCAGGACACCCTTAAGTAGATGCAATGTTAATTGACAGACTCCGAGACTTCTATAGGCAGACAGCCATGCAGGGAAAGGCATCTAGCCAGACACCACATCTGCATGAGTAGGAACGCTGTCTCCTATGGCAACAGTCTTGTAACAGTTTCTAACAGGTTGCAATGAACTCTTTCACTTCTTCTACAATCTCCTATTGTAGTACTCCACTTCCACTGAGCCCTCAGTCTTTCACTAGACTTACTGATCCACTGCCAGTGGATCCCCTGGGCTCTTCCAATCTAGCACTTACTATCTTCCTCAAGCGTCAACCCCGCTTCACCACTGGGTCCCTAGCTTGACACACGCAGATACACCTCAAGCTTCACCCTTGCTGACACGTTAGGTCCCTGGCTTGGCACTCCACAAGCGTCACCTCTGCTGTGCCGCTGGGTCCCTGACTTGGCACTTGCTGAAGTTTTCCCACTTCTTTACCGTCCCCGCCTGGCGAGAAATCTGCTCTGGTACTGGCCTCAGCTTACTCACAGTATTCTCCGGTAGCAAGGTGGGTGGTGCCTTGTCGGCGACAGCTTTCCTTTTACCTCTGACCACGACTGGTTCTCCGGCCGGCGGAACCATTACTTCTGGTTGGACTGCAAGCCGCAGTCCCAACCCTATGCTGTTCTCTTGCTTCTGGATAGGCTCTCAGACAGCCTAGCAGCCAGATGTCCCCGGGATAGGCCCAAGGCTTATGGCCTAGCAACCTGGGACATTACAACACACATCCACCCAGACAGCCATCCAGGTGGCACAGAACCCCGATCACCTGACTTCACCCAAATAAATAGGTTCTCCCAGCAGGTCAAGGGACCCAAGAAAATCCTTGCCCATTGGCTGAGACACCTCATTCATTTCTAATCTGTCCTTGCAATGCCCTTGTCTTATCTAATGCCCCCAGATACCCGGCCATCTAGTGTCAGAAGAGAGAAGTGCAGCAATTCCAGAATTAGGGTGAAATCAATGGACCTCCTATCAATTGGCCAAGGCAACTATCACTTGGCAGATAAATTTAATAGCAACCCTGCCTAAACATCAGGGTGCTACATATATAGTACCTTTTTTGTTAACAAAGCTCAACTTCCTTGCATCCTCACCGCAGCGTAGGTATGTCATATACTTTTTAGCATTCGCTCCTGGGATACCAGTGTAATCAATCCCAGGAGTCAATGGGCATCCTCTGCTGCTAGCATCACGTTATTTCTAAACCAGAAATGACACGATGCTAGATTCCATTGCTACTGCCTGGATAAGTTCCCACTGCACATGTGCGAGATGGGTAGCCAGCAGCACCTTATCCTGCAACAGACTCCTAGCCGACTTCAGATGCCCACACTCAGGATGGACACTTTCTGGATCAGGAGGGTACAGTGAGTACCAATACTTTTACTAACACAGAAAATTTTGTCAGAAAATACAATACAAATACATTACAACACATGACATCACTTCTGATTTTTTTTTTCTGTCGTACGAGAATTTTCGTGACTTTAGTAACCTATTCAATTTCTACTTGCGACTATTAAGCAAAAAAAAGTTGTACAAACTGTCTACGATATTCGGATTGTGTGTACAAGCCATAAGTCTGGCTGCAGTCATTTTAACTGTGGGCAGCTGAAGCTGCTGCCTGTTCACCTCCTGGATTTACACAGACGCACAGAGGCACACCTCCAGCTCTGTAGCTCTCGTTGGCCATTTTATGACTCATCCCCCCTCCCTTCCTGGTAAACTCTCAAAAGAGAGAGAGAGCTGTGCATGATGTCATAAGCCTAGGCTTTTTACCAGACAAGAAACAGGAAGTGGGCTTTATAAGGTATTTACTGGCAGAAAAAAAAAATGTTTTACTATTAAAAAGTTAAAGGGGTTGTAAACCCTCATGAAAAAACTTCTGTCAGTCACCGGCCCCCCAGCCCCCCCCCTCGTTTTACTTACCTGAGCCCTGGAATTTCCAACGACGAGGGCGCGCTGTCTCTCTGCCCAGGGTTCTCATCTCTTGATTGGATAGATTGATAGCAACGCAGCCATTGGCTCCCGCTGTTGTCAATCAAATCCAATGACGCAGGCGCCGGGCTGAGTCCGGCATTCGTGTCTATGGACGCAAATGCTGGACTCGGGAGCGTGCCCGCAAGGTAACCCCCTCAGGAGAGCGCTTCTCTTAGGGGGTTATCTGATGTGGAGAGGAGCCGCGAGAGCCGCCGGGGGACCCCAGAAATCGAGGATCGGGGCCACTCTGTGCAAATCGAGCTGTACAGTGGAGGTAAGTATGATATGTTTGTTATTTGAAAAACAAAAAAAAAACAAAGCTTTGCAATCACTTTAAAACAACAAGGGCAGAGGATTTAGTGGATGGAAAGTTGAGAAAAATGACCAAAGTTCTTTCTAGAGTTCAGCTTTAAAAATGATAAATTTTGTCTATGACATATAACTTTAATATAAAAAAAAAAAAAGGTTAAAAAAAAAAAAAAAAAAAAAAAGATCATAAAGGCAGCAGCTGAAGCTGAGCAGCAAAAACCTGCGACATACAGGAAACTCACCAGCGGTTTCATGCTTTCAAAAACTGAACTATATGTCTTGGGTGAATTAGCACATGAGATAAAGGGCTATATATGAATGAACAGTAGCGCTTATGTCACTAAGTTAAATGGTCACACTGAGCTTTGTGTTCTATGCCTAGATTAAAATGCTCTGCATTAATATGACCTCTGTTAGGGGGGGGGTTGGCTGGTGTCTGAGTGGGAAGGGAGGGGGAACGCATACAGCAGTACTTCCCATCTGCTGCTGCTGCAGCCATGTTGGGCTCTTTGTGAGGGGGTGGGAGAGAGGGGAGGGGAGAAACACACACAAGCTGATCAGAGCTAGAGGATGGTGGGAGACATCAGCCTGTGACTGCTGCTTGGATATTCATAGAGAAAAATAGAATCTATGCAGAGAAGGCCAGCAGCATCTGCTTGCACCTGAGCCCTCAGCATCCTCCTGCAGCCTCCCCAGGACCATGAGCTGCTGCTGAGCTGGTAAGTGACATCAGCATCAAGCCTGTCATTGGGGTTGCTGCTGCTATTTGCTAGCTTCATCCTTTCCATCCCACCACCAATGTTGGTCTTATTTGTATTTTCTGCTGTGTACTATGGGCAAGGGAGAGTCATTTCATTCAGTAGAAAATGTCAGCCAGCTTCCACCTGCAGTGTCCATCATCCACTGGCCATATCTTCCATCATTCATTATGTATCATGGGGTTTCCATTCATCCTATTGCAAAGCTGTATGATGTCATGTGTGCTGCTCAGCCCAGAAGCACCTGCTAGCTGCCGACGTTCAAGATGGCATCATCTGAATCTGCACAATCTGCCTTTCCAGATTCCTCCTTGAAATTTTGGGTAGAGGGATAGTCTGATGCTGCATTTACACCCCCTATGTAGGAGGCCAGATATAGAAATATAGAAGAGCGACAACAGAAAAAGAGCAAGTGGTCCGTTGAGTCTGTCCTTTTTTTTTAATTTATTTATTAATTTTTTTTTAACCTTCTGTATAGTATGGATTTACGTTTGTCCCAAGCATGCTTAGATTCACTTACTGTTGACTGACTCACTACCACTGCTGGAGGTCTGTTTCAAGCATCAACTACTCTTTTGGGAAAATAATACTTTCTAAGCTTAGCTTTGAACATTGCTTCCTCTAGTTTGAGGTTATGTCCCCCATGTTCTTGGTCCTAGCTTCATATTGAAAATCTTGAATCTTACTCACACTCTTCATGCATAACTCCCAACTGTCCCTGATTTGGAGGGACTGTCCCTGATTTGGAGCAATGTCCCTCCGTCCCTCTTTCCCCCTCATTTGTCCCTCATTTTGGTCTGATCTATAGAGTTGTATATAAAATGCACTTTTTATCTTTCAAAAAGTGTTTCCCAGAGCTAAACTTTTCATCCAAAATCTAAATTTCTGCATTTGTAAATTTTAAAAGCCAATATAAAGGAATAGTAGTGGTAATAAAAAGCCTTTCTGGATTGAATTAACCTTTTTTTTGGGGTTAATTCTCCTTTAAGATGGTATGGCAGGAGGCATGTCCTATGCCTACATACGTTTGCTAGTAGGTGTCCCTCATTCCCATCTCAAAATGTTGGGAGGTATGCTTCATGTATTTAAAGGATAAATCATATCCCCCAATTTCCTTCTTTCCCCAAGACTGAATATAATTAATTCTGACAGTGTCTCCTGTCTGTTTTAACTCTCGGACCTTTCCAGAGGTCTACAGAACCTGACAGAGTATTCTAAATGAGGTCTAACTAAGCCCTCATTCACACCGGGGCAATTTGTCATGCGATTTGACAGTCCCAAATCACACGACACGGCAATGGAACCATTCATATCGCTGCAACTCATGTCGGAGCAATTATAAAAAGAAAGGTTCCCGCACTACGTTTTACAATTTCATTGTGACTTGCAACCACAAATAAATCGACAGTACAAATTGCATTGATCTGCGCCTTTGAATCGCATGATTTCAAAGCCGCACCAGTGTGAACCAGGGCTAAAGATCCATATAGAGGAATCAGGTCCTCCTGCTGGTGATCCCTCTATCTATAAAGGGAAATCAGGATGTCCTTCCCCCCGTTGGTGATCCCTCCAGTGATAACTAGAGATTTGTATAGGGAAATCAGGACCCTTTTCCTCCTGCTCATGATCCTTCCAGCGATAACTAAAGATCTGTATAGGGCAATCAAGACCTCCTTCCCCCTATTGGTGATCCCACCAGTGACAACTGAAGATATGTATAGGGGAATAAAGACCTCTTTTCACCTACTCGTGATCTCTCCAGTGATACCTAAAGATCTGTATAGAGGAATAAGGACCTCCTTCCACCAACTGGCGATCCATCTCGTGATGACTAAAGATCTATATAGAGGAATCAGGACCTCCTTCTCCCTGCATGTGATCCTTTCAGTGACAAAATATCTAAACAGAGGAATCAGGATCTTGTTCCCACTCCTGGCAATCCCTCAAGTGATAACTAAAAATGTATACAGAGGAATCAGAATCTCCTTTTTCCAGCTAATGATCCCTCTAAAGATGACTAAAGATCTATATAGGAGAATCAGGTCCTCCTTCCTTCTGCTGATGTTCCCGCTAGAGATGACTAAAGATCTGTTTAGTGGAATCAGGACCTCCACCCCCCTGCTGGTGATCCTTTTAGTGATAACTAAAGATCTATATAGAGGTCTCAGGACCTTCTTCCTCCTGCTGGAGATCCCTCTAGTGATAACTAAATATCTTAATATGGAAATCAGGACCTACCTCCTCCTGCTGGTGACCCCCCTAGTGACACACCTCAGAATTATATTTGCTTTTCCCACTGCCAGGCCACACTGTTTGCTCATTTTACAATCATCTGTAATAAGAACCCCACATCTTTTTCCTCTGTAGTTCTGGCCAACACTGTACCCCCAATATTGTACTATATCAGCATTGATTGCAATACTATTTTGTGCCTGGTATCTTCTGTGTATTATGCCGATATATGTTCAGGCTCTGCCCAGGTATGTACAAGAAAAATATATTTCCAGCTCTTGGCTCAGAAACACTGTTAACCAGCTTAGTATCTTCTGAGTTAACAAAGATCCAAATCCAATCACTAAAATCTTAGAAAGGCTTTAAAATGTAATGGAATTCCAAAAGTTGCGTTTATTTATGTTTATTTATTTTAAATCTGCAGTTTATATTAATACTGTGCCTGATAATCCTTCTATGAAGGTTCCTGCCCAGGTACTTCCTGTTATGGAGTGACACCTGTCTCCCAGTTGTGCAGCTGTGTTGTCACCCTGTCACATGCACCCCTGGGGGAGATTACAGGCAGCCGTTGTGACCCACTTTACATAGTTCCCTGTCATAACTTTGAGGAAGCAAGCCCAGAGCAATGATGTGTAGTTGGAGCAAGTGCATGTAAGGTAGCCCATAAATTAGTAGGTTTTTCCATTCAACCAGCAGGTTGAACAAATAAAAAAGACCCAATTTCCCCATCCACACATTTGAGGTGGATTGGGGAATCCTACCCACTGTGTCATTGTATTCTGATGGTCTATAGCCTGCAGTGCTAACTGAATGAGGCAATCCGACAGGCTGATTGTACAAAAGTCAAACGCTGAATCGACTTCTGAACAACCACAATGCCCATTCGTGGATCAAAATTTGGCCAGTACATGCCAAATTTTGATCCATGTATGTCCAGCTTAGACTGAAGTGGCTGAAAAAGGGTTGGAAAAAATAGGGTACAAAGTTGAAAAACAGTATTTACACAGCAAACTAAGTGGCTGATTTACTAAAGGCAAATAGACTGTGCACTCTGCAAGTGGAGTTGCCCCAAAGCTTAGTAAATGACAAACAAGAAAAATAAAAAAAATGCATTTTTGCTTGCACATGATTGGATGATGGAAGTCAGCAGAACTTCTGCTCATTTACTAAGCTCTGGAGCATATGCACTTGCAGTAGGCAACTGCAATTTGCAAAGTGCACAGTCTATTTGTCTTTAGTAAATCAACCCCTAAATGTCATCTAGTTAGAGTTTAATGGCCAACACTGTTTGCTCAGCAGTGCTGTAAACCAGGTGAGCTACCCATAGACATAAAACATTTGACTGCAAATTGTAAGTCTATGGGCAATCACAGACTTGCACCGCTACTCTCAGAGTCACCTAATCTATGAAAAAGAGTAGATCACCCAGTATTCATTCTGCTGGCCCAATGAGGCTATGTTCACTTAGTTGAACTGCCTGTGCAAGAACTTTGTTCTAAGCCACTACTGTGGTGGTTGCACCGTGTGACTGTTGCTGTGTCCCTGGTTGTCTTAAGAATACTGTTTTCTGTTTCTGACTCTCAGCTGTGGTGGATCAGGCCAGAGAGAGGTGGGACTATATTAACAGGCTATTCCCTTTTATGCCTGAAAGTGGAAAATTATTTTAACCACTTAAGCCCCGGAAGGATTTACCCACTTCCTGACCAGGCCATTTTTTGCGATACGGCACTGCATCGCTTTAACTGCCAATTGCGCAATCGTGCGATGTTGTACCCAAACAAAATTGATGTCCTTTTTTTCCCACAAATAGAGCTTTCTTTTAGTGGTATTTGATCACCTCTGCGGTTTTTATTTTTTGCATTGTAAACAAAAAAAGAGCGACAATTTTGAAAAACAAAAAAAAAACAATATTTTTTACTTTTTGCTATAAAAAATATCCCCCCCAAAAAATGTAAGCCTTTATGGATACTTCGGAGTGAAAACACGTATTTCCTCATGCCTTCTAATGTTGTATCATTATTGTAAAATGTTTATCTATGTATACAAAAACTCTTTTCCCCTTTTTTTTGTAGAATCACTAAAAGTATTGGATGACTCACTATATAGTTGCATACCCCTTGAGAAAGCGACAAATGCGAAACATGTCGGGCTAGTATGCAATAACTACCACCCATGAATTTGTAGTGTATATCCTACTTGTCATTTCCCATTTTTTGACCACTTTGTTTTAATCATATTGTCATAATGAGTTTATTTGATACAGTATATGTGTTTTTTAAATGTAAACAATAAAATTGTTCTTTTTTTTTAAGAAAAAGAGAAAAGATATATAGTTTTTTCATACACTTAATCTATCTGCACCGTGAAAATCCCTCTCTTCCTTATACCCATTTAAAAAAAAACAATATTTTTTACTTTTTGCTATAAAAAATATCCCCCCCAAAAAATGTAAAAAACAAATTTCTTCCCCAGTTTAGGGCAATATGTATTCTTCTACATATGTTTGGTAAAAAAATCCCAATTAGCGTATATTGATTGGTTTGCGCAAAAGTTATTGCATCTACAAAATAGGAGATAGATTTATGGTATTTTTTTCTTTTTTTTTTTTTACTAGTAATGGCGGTGATCTGCGGTTTTTAGCAGGACTGTGACATTGGGGTGGACAGATCGGACACTTTTGACACTTTTTTGGAATCAGTGACATTTATACAGCGATCAGTGCTAAAAATAGCCACTGACTACTGTATAAATGACACTGGCAAAGAAGGGGTGAACACCAGGGGCGCTCAAAGGGTTAAATGTTCCCTAGGGAGGTGCTTTCTAACTGTGGGGGGAGGGGACTGACTGGGAGTACAGAGAGATCGCTGTTCCTGTACTCCCCTGTCTGTTTACACTGGCAGATCCCAGTTCTGCCCCTCTGTGGAGCGACCGCGTGTGGCCGGTGGACATCGAGTCCACTGAACCCGCTGATTGGTCCCCCTCTAGCGAATGTGCATGTGCGTGCCGCCGGGGGCACAGATCGGCGTGTACGCGCCGGACGTACAATGACCGTGATTCGCGCAGGAGAGCCAACCTGCCACAGTAAACTTTGTGGCTGGTCGGGAACTAGTTAAAGGGTCGATCCTCTAAAAACATATATTGTCTGCACACCTACCATGGCCATTAGGAGGGAGTCATACTACTCTAGTTGAATTTTTATATTGTGGGGAATGCATGGCACAAATATGGGCAGGAACACCAAAAACTCCCAGGTGGACGGGAGCAGAGTTAGGAATAATGGCAGGGAGTTTTTCTTGTTGGAGCACCCAAGACATATAAGAAGAAGCCAGTGGCTTCTTTTGCCCACCAGTCTCCACCTATAACTAAATTATAACTGTTGGGCAGACTGACCCTTTACTCTCAGTATTTTGCCCACCAGTCTCCCCCTATAACTAAATTATAACTGTTGGGTAGACTGACCCTTTACTCTCAGTCTTTTGCCCACCAGTCTCCGCGTATAACTAAATCATAACTGTTGGGTGGACTGACCCTTTACTCTCAGTCTTTTGCCCACCAGACTCCACTAGGGATGAGCCGAACACCCCCCGGTTCGGTTCGCAGCAGAACATGCGAACAGACCAAAAATTTGTGCGAACATGCGAACCCCGTTAAAGTCTATGGGACTCGAACGTGAAAAATCAAAAGTGCTCATTTTAAAGGCTAATATGCACGTTATTGTCATAAAAAGTGTTTGGGGACCCGAGTCCTGCCCAGGGGCGGATCCAGGGGGGGGCAACGTGGCAATAGCCCCCCCCCCGAGAATGCAGGTGAGAGAGTGGGCGGCTTCCCGGGCGGCTCTGCAGGTTAGAGAGCGGGCGGCTCCACAGGCTGTCAGGCGGCTCTGTAGGAGGGAGAGCAGGCGAACAGCTGGGCGGGTCGTGGGTGAACAGACGGCTGGCCAATGAGGGAGCCGTGGGCAGGGGAGCAGAGAGATGACATCTCTCACTGCCCGGCGCCCGCCCTGAATCCCTGCAGTACAGTTCCACCCTCACTGTGCAGGCAGCTGCGGGAAGCAGAGAGATGACATCATCTCTCTGCTGCCTGACTTATAATCTGCTGCCTGACTCTGGGACACAGGAAAGTGACCCAGCAAGTGACAATCCGCAACATGTGTTAGGCGACATGGCAAGTGACAATCCGTGATGTAGCAAGTGACAATCTGTAACCGCTGGCAGGTGACGTGGCAAGTGATGATCTGCATCTGGTGACAGGTGACGTGGCAAGTGACAATCCTCAATGTGTGGCAGGTGACGTGGCAAGTGACAATCCATGACGTGGCAAGTGACAATCCACAATGTGTGGCAGGTGACGTGGCAAGTGACAATCCATGACGTGGCAAGTGACAATCCACAACGTGTGGCAGGTGACATGGCAAGTGACAATCCGCAACGTGTGGCAGGTGACTTGGCAAGTCACAATCTGCATCTGGTGACAGGCGACGTGGCAAGTGGCAATCCACATCTGGTGACAGGTGACGTGGCAAGTGACAATCCGCATCTGGTGACAGGCAACATGGCAAGTGACAATCTGCATCTGGTGACAGGCGACGTGGCAAGTGCAATCCACATCTGGTGACAGGTGACGTGGCAAGTGACAATCCACATCTGGTGACAGGCAACATGGCAAGTGACAATCTGCATCTGGTGACAGGCGACCTGGCAAGTGGCAATCCACATCAGGTGACGTGGCAAGTGACAATCCTCAACGTGTGGCAGATGATGTGGCAAGTGACAATCTGCATCTGGTGGCAGGCGACGGTGGCAAGTGACACGCTCAGGGCTCCCACTGATTCTGCATTATGGTGAGTTGAACTATTTTATTTTTTAAAACAATGTAATAATAGAAATAATGCCCTTCAATCATCCTGACACCATATCAACCATGGTGCCGGGATGATTGGAGCATCAACACCAGCCGTTTCCCCGACAAATTGCCCCCAAAAAAACATATTTTTGTTTTTTGCCCCTCCCGAGACTAGGCTCTGGATCCGCCCCTGGTCCTGCCCCAGGGGACATATATCAATGCAAAAAAAAGTTTTGAAAACGGACGTTTTTTCGGGAGCAGTGATTTTAATAATGCTTAAAGTGAAACAATAAAAGTGTAATATTCCTTTAAATATCGTGCCTGGGGGGTGTCTATAGTAATCCTGTAAAGTGGCGCATTTTTCCCCTGGGTTTAGAACAGTCCCTGCACAAAATGACATTTGTAAAGGAAAAAAAGTAATATGCGGCTATAATGTAATGTTGCCCCCCCCCCCCCCCCCAGCCCATTACCAGGCCCTTTGGGTCTGGTATGGATATTAAGGGGAACCTCACACCCAAATAAGAAAAAAAAAAGCATGGGGTCCCCAGGACCTATATACTCTGAACAGCAGCAGTATACAGGCGTTCCCCGGGTTACAAACAAGATAGGGACTGTAGGTTTGTTGTTAAGTTGAATCTGTTTGTAATTTGGAACAGGTACATTTTTTAAGTGTAGCTCAAGCCCAAAAATCTATTTTTAAGCTTTTTGAATAATATAGGGCAGGGTTATCACCCCTGTAACATTTTTTTTTGCTGTCTGTGCCTCTGTTCAGAAGACTTTACCTCACTTTCTGTCCCAATGACAATTGGATTTTGAAAATTTTGGGTTATTAGGCAAACAAGGATTGTGATAAAGCATCAGTGGAAACACCTTTTTCCCCATATTAACTCTTACAGGAGAGAATTTCCCTTCCTAGGAGTAGATTTCCTCTCACTTCCTGTTGTCTCCCTCCGTTTGTAAGTACGAGTTGTTTGTAAGTCGGATGTTTAAAAATAGGGGACCGCCTGTATATACTATACGGCCTGCCCTATATACTCTGCGGAAAATTGGGCCTTAGGTGTTGTTGGTACCAGAACACTGTAAGCCCTCACAGTTACTCTTGGTGGGTGCTGGAACGGGCCCTGCTGTGAAATATTAGATCAAGAATTGTAATTACATGCCCCTATTAAATAGGGGCAGAAAAATTGTGCCTTAGGCGGTGTTGGTGGTGATGGTGGCACAACACTGTAAAGCCTCACAGATTCTCATGTTGAGCGCAGGAACAGGCCATGCTGTGAAATATTAGATCAAAAATTGTAATTACAATACAGTGCAGCCGTAGTGCAGTTGCTACTACTTTTCTGGTGGTGTACACAGTACACAATACAGTGTAGTGTGGTGTTGCAAAACAAAATATACATCATGTCCAGAAGGCCACCAAGGAGAGGCAGATGCTCACAGGCCACTAAAAGAGGGAAAGCAGGCTGTGTCTACAGTCAACAGTGCTGGTCATGAACATGGTGCATCCCCTGCCGGTGGCCGTGAGGCACACTTGTCCTTTTTTCTGCTGCTTGCCGGGTTATTGAGCCAGAACATGCAGAAGAGTTGGTGGAGTGGATAACAAAGCCATCCTCATCCTCCTCATCCTCCTCATCCTCTGTCACCCAGGCTCAGAGTAGTTTTCCTTCCTATGCAGCTGCCAAAGCGGCCTATTCCACCGCCTCCTTGTCCACAGTCACTCCTTCTGTAGCCCAACCATCATGCACGGAGGAGTCCCCCAAACTATTCGACCACAGTGTCGGGTACATGCTGCTGGGGGATGCGCAGCGATTTGAAGGCTCCGATGTTGGTTCCCAGGTTGAGGAAGGGAGTAACGTGAGCCTAGAGAGAGGGGGTGCCCAAGAAGGACAAGAAACTGGCAGTCATGTTCACTCAGCTGCAGCGTAGTGCCAAGTTTGGTCCAGTGACGAGGAGGGAGGGGATGATGAAGTCACTGACTCTACTTGGGTGCCTAATAGAATAGAGGAGGTGGGGGAGGCACAACTCCAACAAGGCAGGATGTCCTCTAGGGGGCAGCTTAAGGGCAGCCACCCTACTGCATCACACTGCAGAGCTCCGCAGGTGCAGGGCACTGCTGACTCCCCGCTGATTTTGAAAAGTTCCTGATTTTTACACGTGTGCAGCAGATCGTACCGTGCTGTTTGCAACCTATGTCTGAAGCGGATCAAGTGTGGCCACAACAGCAGCCGCTTGGGCACCATATGATTGACCAGACATATGACGACCTCCCATGCAGTCTTTTTCCCATATACAATATTTGAGATTTAATATCTCTCAGGTATGATTTGGGTTAAATGAGAGTTCTTTGACCATGAGTGAAAGCTTTAACACAATAACAACATTTATTGGTGAGTAGTTGAAAGTCTATCTAATACACAACCATCTATCTATAGTCTACACCAAGGAAGAAAATATTTGGTTAAAATAAGAGAATTACATGAAGGAATACAGAATATATTCCTGAAAACATTAATCTGCAAACATATTTAGTTACAAGTAAAATGCAGACCTTTCCCATAATTACCCTTTGCACCAAGGTTCTATTCTGATGGTTGTTCTCCCAAAAAGTGTGTGTTTCCCTCCCATCTAGTTTGTGTATATCATTACATGCTGATGCCTCATTGGTTGGCATAGCATGGCTCTGATTGGTGAGCTTCCCTATTCCTGGTTAAGGACTGGCGACATCTCCAATCCCTATACTTTGCACAAGTCAGCCCCCTTTAATGCAAATCCTTGTGACTATTCTGAGCAGGAGCTTAACTTGATTTTTCCTGGGAAGTTAAGTATTGATTATGGGTTGACCTCCCTTCATTGCATATCCCAGCATGGGATCCTTTGAAGTGAGTATGTGTAAAACAGTGTGGTTTGGATTCCATTGTTTGTATACACAAGCCTAGGCACGATTTGTCTGGTCTACCAGAGATTTCTGTGAAGATAATATGATCCGCCCTACATAGATAAAAGCTAAATAAAATATATTCATTAAATATAAATAAATTAAATATAAATGAAATATATTCATAATTCCAATATTTTACAGCTATTAATCTAGATTTCACATACACTCATAAGGCAAGAAGTCAGTTGGCAACAGCACTTGAAAGACCCACATCAAAGAAAAAGGCGGACTTCTCCTTGCTCCTCATCTGGGATTTCCAATCCTACTCCAGTCCTCTCGAAAACCTGCACTGAGAGGAATGAAGGTATAGCAATAGGTGTTCCAAGTAATTGCAGCCAATCTGCTAGCAGTACACCACCATCTGATTTTAGCAGGCAAATTTCCCAACCCCAGTTGCTAAACCATAAAAACAAATTCAGTCCCAGCCATCCACATGCTCACAGTCTGAATGCTAGCTTGAATGTCAGCTTGGCCAAATTGCTAGCACTGCAACTACTGCCTTTTCAGCTGGTAGACTCTGCCCCCTTTCGTGAATTTGTGGAATGTGCTGTACCTCAGTTGCAGGTTCCAAAATGCTATTTCCTTTAATGGAAGGCCATTCCAGGTCTCTACCGGCATGTGGAAGGCAATGTTTTTGTCTTGTTGGACAGGGAGGTGAGCAGTAAGGTGTATATTACCGCAGACTCATGGTCTAGCAGGCATGGGCAGGGATGTTACCTTTCCTTCACGGCACACTGGGTAACTCTGCTGACAGCTGGGAAGGATGCAGAACAGGGTTCAGTATTGTTGGAGATTGTTCCGCCACCACGCCTCCAAAATGCTAGTGGTGATTCTGCCACAGCTCTCTCCTCCACCCCCTCCTCTTCTTCTTCCTCTATGGCCTCTTCTGCAGATTTTTTTCTCTGAACTTTCGTATGCATTCAAGGGGCTACGCAAGCACTCAGGCAAAAAGATGCCATGCAGTGCATGAGTTACATAGTAGGTGAGGTTGAAAAAAGACACAAGTCCATCAAGTCCAACCTATGTTGTGTGTGATTATATGTCAGTATTACATTGTATATATGTTGCGGTTGTTCAGGTGCTTATCTAGTAGTTTCTTGAAACTATCGATGCCCCCCCAATGAGACCACCGCCTGTGGAAGGGAATTCCACATCCTTGCCGCTCTTACAGTAAAGAACTCTCTATGTAGTTTAAGGTTAAACCACTACTTAGGTTACAGGAGCCACACTGGGGCAGAGATTCTGTCAACCGTGCAGGGGCAGGCTCAGAGGTGGTTGACGAAACGCCAGCTTCAGCCAGGAATGGTTGTATGCGACAATGGCACCAACCTTCTCTCCGCCCTCCGACATGGACACTTGACCCATGTTCCATGTTTAGCACACATCCTGAATTTGGTGGTGCAGCGGTTCTTGAGCAGGTACCCAGGCTTACAAGATTTCCTGAGGCAGGCCAGAAAAGTCTGTGGTAATTTCCAATGGTCATACAATGCCAGTGCTCGGCTGGCTGACATTGAAAGGAAATGCAACCTGCCCACCAACCGCCTCATTTGTGACATGTCCACCAGGTGGAAGTCAACGTTGGCAATGCTGCAGCAGCTGTACACACAGTAGAGGGCCATCAATGAGTACCTGTGTGAGTATGGCACCAGGGCAGGGTCAGGGGAGCTTGGCTTCTTACACCACTTACTATCAATGTATGCAATGCAAAGTCCTTATCTGCATTCCCATTCACACTTGCAAATGGGAGAAATGGGGCAGACTGCGATTACCGGCAGGAGACCATGGGAGACAGCAAGGTCATTCTGATGTAATCAGTTACACAACGTTTACCTGTGGATGGCCATGAATAGCTGCGGGTGGGCGGGTTAGGCCGGCGATACATCAAATCTCGGCTGGTACAGCAGGATCAACTTGGGTACAACCAGCCTGCCGGATTCGCTTGCGATTATCACAAGCGGCTGCTATAGCCACTAGCAATAATCACTGTCTTCTCCTGGCGAGGACGGCTTCCCCCACCCTCTCCCGCCCGGGGGGGAAAAAAAACAGAGAATCCCCTGTCAGCTCTGTCTGTGTTGATAGGGGAAACGTGTGAATTTCTTTTTGCAGGAATTTTTTTTTCACCATCTATGGCCTGCCTTAGCCCAAAGCATGAGGACCAGCATGGAGACCAGACTCCTAGCATTTTCAGATAAAGAGGTTAGCAATGGCAGACTGGATTCTTCTCTTAGGACAAGTTTTTCTTTAAACCTGTTCAGCTGTTGCAATAGAATAGTAGAGGTCTAAATTTGTCAGGAATATTATTGTTCATGATGTTTGTAGCATGTCTTAGCAGCAAAGCATCCCTGTAGATTATTTGAAAATGATAACTATGGTATTGCAGTATAATGATTCTGTACATTAGCACTGAGTAGGAGGCTTTTGCTTTCTTAGCATCATCTGGTTCAATTATCCTATCTACCAGCTCTCTTTGTAGTAACTTTGTATGAAACCCATTGGATGTCTACTAGCCTGTGGCTCCCAAGTATTGTGTGTCAGTCTTCTGTTTTCTTAGAAGTAACTGTATACCAGTGTGGTGTTTTATTCTGCCACTGATACTGTAGATTACGTCTACAACTCACCATGATACTGTTTTCTCAATGTTTAGGGATCATTCACACCATTATAGTAATGCACATGTAACTGCAACACGTGGCAAAGCAAATAACATTCTGAATGGCACCCCAATGCTCCTTGCTGACTAACATGCAATACACTGCTAGAAATAAATGGGCTACCTTCACACAATGCATAATAAAACAAGACATAATGTTTGTGTACTGACACATCGCAATAGTGAAAATTGGCCCTTAATGCAGACCTCCAGGCATGTGTAGCCACCCTGTCCTAAACAGGTGCCACTTGTCAAATTTAGTTCTGCTGGGTGGTTGACAACCTAGCTGATTTCTAGTCTACTTGTTCATTTTGTTTTTCCACTAAACTCAATGGAGCTGTAGTTTTCCTCTTCTGCCAGTAGGTGTCATTGGTACCTCTATTATTATTATGAGAAACTACAGTAAAACCTATTTATGAATATTCATACTTACCCTCGCCAACCAAAAGGAGGTTTATGGCCACTGGTGCATGCTGGGGGAGAGTGTTAATATTTGGGGAGGGCCAAGTGATCTATCCTCTTCTACCCTGGCCTGAATCCTGAGACCTGTGCATATGCTTGGAGCAGAAGATATCTGTCTGTCCAGTGAGTTCTGATGCTTGAAGCTCTGTGGTCTGTGAGTCTGACTGGCAGTGTCACTTTGCCACATGAGGTTGGTGAGGAACCTGGGAAATCATCAAGATAAAATCATGGAGACTACTGCTGCTGCCCCTGGAAATATTTGGTTGCTAATGGAGACGGCTGCTATTAAGAAGGTGCAGATTGCTGAAAATAGGCTTAAAGTGGTAGCAAACTCTTTTCTAGTACTTTTACCTATAGGTAAGCATATACTAAAGCTTACCTGTAGGTAATATAAATATCTTCTAAATGTGCCCCATTTAGGAGATATTCAAGTGAGCAGCAGCCGGTGACGTCATTGTGACACAAGTATGCCATCCCTTCAGAGCTCTGTGCCGTGATTCCCACACGTATGTGCATTTAAACGACCGGAGCCTGTGAATCCAGAAGGAAGACTGCGTGAAGGATGAAAGCCCTGTCAATGGTGACAGCCTGTCACAGGAGGGCTTTGTTTTAGGGTAAGTCTCTCATAATGTGCTAGTATGCGATGACCCATTTCACACTGAGGCAGTTTTCAGGTGTTTTAGCGCTAGAAATAGCACCTGAAAACTGCCTCCAATTCATTGCAATGAGTGCTTTCACACCCAGGCGGTGCTCTTGCACATCCCATTAGAAAAAGTCCTGCAAGCAGCATTTTTGGGGCGGTTTGGGAGTGCTGTATACAGCGCTCTCAAATAGCCCCTGCCCAATGGCATTGCCCATTCCAATGCCAGAAATGCGCTTCGGAAGCGCAGCAACATGGGAGTTTTAAACCCATGCAAGCAGCCACCCCGCCCCCCGAGGACAGTCAGGACATTAAAGCCCTGCACTTACCCCATCTAGGAAGCGGACAGGTGGGCAGCGTGTCCGGCAGCTTTCTTCCTCCTCCTGTGGTGTGGATCATGGTGGCTTCGACCGTACATCCCCCTCCTGCTCCTCCTAAGTGTTCAATAGGATCGCCTGACCTTTCAGCCAATCAGGAAAAGGGTATGAGACTCATGCTTCCTGATTGGCTGAGAGGCGATTCAGTGCTTTTCAAACACACCTGGATGGGCTCCGAGCGCAATGCTCTGCGCCACGAGTCCACCCTATTTTGAACCCTTTTAGAGCTTATGACTCTAATCAGGTGCTTCAAAAAAACACCCCCGCCGCTGTAATTTATGCGCCCGGCGTCCTGAAAGGGGCCGGGTGCATGAATAGGCCATTCTATTAATCATATAGGGGGTGGTGTGGATAGAGGGGGCGGCAGCTGTGCGCCCTTAATGGACAGGCCAACCCTGCTTGGCAGTCCAGTGATGTCACCAGGACTTTTTCTTCCTCCAGCATCAGCAGGGGACAAGCATTCTTCCAGGTCTAAGTGGCACTCGTGTACTAGTGTAAGTGCTGTTCAGCCCCGAGTACTGTGAGCCCCCAGAAAAATGGCAGGATGAGTAGTGCCCTTAGAATGACTACCACCGCTAGGCCAAGAAGGAAGTTGAGGGCAGTGCTGCAGCATGGAGAGGGTAAAAGAAGACTCCTAAGATTGCTTTGGATGTTCATTAAATATTACTTACAAATTACTTTTAGACACTACAAAACATGTCTGGTGCTTTCCTAGCCAAACACAAATCTACACGAGGCATGTGCTGACTGAGGCCCATTACACATTGCTGAGTTGGTTAAAACGATCATTTCTCATTTACAAAACAGAACAGTACAGAATCAGAACAGTTAATCGAAACAACAATCAAGTGCACAAAACTTCCTTCTGATATGTTTTTATTGTTATCTCTGGAGTAGATTATCTCACTTCCTACCTGTCTGGTCATCAGGACAGGAAGTAAGAACAAATCTCCCAAACTAACAGCTCAACCTTACTTGTCTACTTTCCCCAAACTAGGGACATTTTATATATATATATATATATATATATATATATATATATATATATATATATATATATATATATATACTGTACAGGGCTTTTTTTCTCAGAGAATAGGTGCAGGATTCCCCACCTTCTTAGTCACCCTTCATCTCTGCCCCCTACCCACCTCTGAGCACTGTCTCTTGGTTTCACCCCCTACCCACCCCCCAGTACCGCCCCTTTTACAGAATACAGGACCAAGTATCATTTTGTGCTGCTAAGTAATTTGTATGAAGTTTGATAGACCTCACCCCAGCAACAATAGGCTCCTCCAGCAACAACAGACCCACCACAATAATGGGTACCAACCACCTGGCCCTGCCTATAGGGCTGTGAAGGGGTTACTGCATATGAATTAGGTCTGTGTTTTTCTCCCATAAACATGTTTCCACTTAAAATGTAAGTTTGTAAAGCAAAAGAGACCTTTTAGCTGAGAGTACTGCCCCTCCCTCTTCCAGTCTAAGTGCAGCTCTGCAGGGGAATACAGGATGCTAATATCGAAACAAATTCAGGCTCTTCTACTGCATGTATTAAAGAATGCACTGAATGATACAAAGCAACACAGAGCAGGAGTGCGTAGTGCTTACTTTATATCTGCTTGCAGCTTCTGTACAGAAGTACTGTTAGCAGTATTTATGGTTTGCCTTTTAATGAGCTGGCAGAACCTCCACTAAACAGCTGAATGCACGCAAACGCGTGTAAATGCATCTAAATGCTAGATGTATTTAAGTGCATTTGAGAGTTAATGCATTCCAGTAGCCAGAATGAATTAATATTCTAAGTCAATGGAATCCATTAATACTCAGACGCTTCACGCGTCTAAATGTATGTGCAATACGCGGCTTTTACACGTTTTTTAAAGCAGTTTTCTCTTGCTAGGTGTTCTGGCGTTCAAAGGGGGTAAACAGACGCCTGGTGTGCATGAGGCCTTACTGTTGCTGTGTATTGTGACACATCGAGGGTTATCCTATGTAGACTTCTGGAGCTATTGAAAAGGTTACTTTAAAGCAAGCCTGCAATTAGAAAATACGTAGGCTGCCATTGCTGAACTTTCTTTTGAAATACTAGCTGTTATGTTTACAAATGTGTTTTTTTATTTGAGTCACCGTAGGGCTTATTTCCCATCACTTCCTGTTCTGGCAGGAAATGTGGGGAAATCTCCCCTCCAAAAGCTTGACAGTCAAAAAACTGTCACCAACCCTGGTCTGCTCTATCCAAAACAAAATAAATACCTTTGGCTGGAGCTGAACTGTACAAGTAACATACACACAAAATAAAATGCACAAAGCGCCTGTTTAGTTCCTGTATACGTAAGGCCTTGTACACACAGCATGGGATACACAGCATGCCCAGTCTCTCAATAGGCAATCTGCAGTGTATTGCTTTTCAGAGTGCAACTAAACAGCCGCTATGAGGTGTTCAGGAGGCAATCCTGCTTTTTTTTACATTTTTTTATTGCTGAACAATTTTAAATGGGACCAGTGCGCCACAAACGTGAGCCAAAACTGCAGCACGACCCCATTGACTGGAAGAGCAAAGTTTGACAGACATTCCGCCTGTCAACTCTTCATGACATGGCATGTGCACAGAGCCCTCCTGGCTGTATTGCAGGCTGTAGGTTGGTGGTTTGGGGGGGGGTAGTAAAACTTCGGCTCAAATGCCTGTTTCTAACACCACCACCCTTCCCTATCCCCTGAATGCCCATGTGAAAGAGGCATTTTTATGTTACTTCCAGGACACGTTCGATTTCTCCATCCTTCCAGCACTTCACTTGCACTGTGGAGAACAAGGGGTACTAAGTGGGTGTGCAGCCTGGACCACAGTCTTATGCCCGCATGTCACATTTCATGCTTTTCTACTCCATCAGTGGTCCTAAAGATGTCTGTCTGATTCCATCCCCTACTGGCATATAATCCATGGTTGTGAACAAGCAAGCTATCGTTTGTGGAATGCGTCAACTGTTTGTCCTCTGTCTATCTGATACACTTGTGACAATAAAGGTACATCAAGCAAGTTTTTTGGAAATTCAGAGTGTGACCATTTCTTTGTTTTACTGGCATATAATCACCAGCTGACTGAGCTACAGTTTTATAGTAGCTAAAGTATATTACTGAAATTGCTGGCAAAAAGGTAGCAATGAAGCGCTAAACAATAAAACACATGACATGATAGGTAATTTTTTGATCTTGCAGTTGAGCGACTAAAATCACTTGCTTTGCTTTGGACCTGCCTTAGGGCATTTTATTTTTAGTTGTTGAAGTATAATTTGCGGTTGTTGAGTGATCGCAGACAGTATCACAATGCTCCAAATCAGTCCTCTACTCATAGTAGCAATTATTTTGCTGTAACTTTTAAATGGAGAACTATGATTACCGGTAATTGCATCTTATTGTTTCTTTACACAATTTTGCCCGTACAGTGTGCAGAGCCTGCGTAACCATTGCAGCATACAGCCTCCCATGGAGATGAATTAGAAGATGCGGCCATACATGGTCATGTGATGGGGGTCGCGTAAAGTAAATGCTCAGATATATGCTCCAAATGCATCGTATCTGGGTCTGGAGCATACATCTATGCATGTGCAGGTGCTTTATGCAACCCACAGTGCATAAATTAGACAACTGCATTTTTTATTTCATCTTAATTGACAGCTGTACATGGCAGGGCAGGTACTGAGATGTTGATTAGGCCCGCTCTAGACACCCTGTGTGCCCCTGTATGGTCATGTGCATTAAAGTGGTTGGAAAGGTTCTTTTTTTTTTTTTTTTAAATAACAAACATGTCATACTTACTTCTGCTGTGCAGTTGGTTTTGCACAGAGTGGCCCCGATCCTCCTCTTCTGGGGTCCCTCCGCGGTGCTCCTGGCTCCTCCTCTTCTCGAGTGCCCCATCAGAGAAGCAGTCTCCTTCGTGGACACCCGTTCGGGCGTGCTCCCGTGTCCTGCTGCTGCGTATGTAGACATAGACAGCAGGACATGGCTCTGCCCCCGGCGCCCGTGTCATTGGATTTGATTGACAGCAGCAGGAACCAATGGCTGCACTGCTATCAATCTATCCAATCAGGACACAAGACACTGGCCGGAGCCGGTGTGCTCATTCCCATCGTAGGAATTACGGGGCTCAGGTAAGTATAAGGGGGGCTCGGGGGCGCTGCTGCAGCAAAAGAGGTTTTTCACCTTAATGCATAACATGCATTACGGTGAAAAACGGCGAGGGTTTGCAACCCCTTTAAGCCTTAGGCCCCTTCCACATGGGGCAGACTCAGCTGAAGTCCTCCTGCTCAGCGGGGAATCTGTCCACTGACTCCTGCTGAGCAGGTGGATGGCTAGTCTGTGTTCACTCGCTTATGCAGAGCGGACAAAGACAAAGCCCACTCTCCTCTATGGGCAGCTGGATGTAAACAGACAGGCGGTCCGTTTACACTCAGCTGCCCATAGAGGAGAGCCTGTCCGTTTATACCCGACTGCCATCCGATCCAATTCACCAGACGGATGGGGAACAGATCTCCATCCGTCTGTTTTTAGCAGATTGTATTGGATGTCAGTGGGTGTAAACTGACACATGTCCGTTCACACCCACCGATCCATAAAGGAGATTGGAGGGTCTGACTGGGTCCGCCTGAAAATGACAGGCAGACCCAATCAGTCCGCTAATGTGAAAGGGGCCTTAGAGTACAGGAAATAACCCAGTGAAGACTCCAACCTTTAAAACTTGTTCACACCAGTGTTTTGCACTAACACACAGGTGCTTAACATGCAGTATTACTTGTTTAATGTACGTTGCCTTAAGCAACCCATTAATTTTGAATGTCAACCCACCAAAACTAGACATGCACCAATTTTTCAACAAAGTGTGCCACAGACACAGTTGTTTCACATCTTTGTGTTGTGTAGGTTCATGGGGTGCCTGTCAGGAACCATGAAACAGACAGAGAGAAAAAATGCAGTAAAAATCACACCTTTTAATAAAATGGTACAACTGGTAAATGTAGTCAAAACATAGCCAGGGTTCGATAGCCAAATTGGGTAGTCAGAACAAGACAGGAAATTAGGAAGCCAGAGATCAGCATAGTCAGAGGCAGCAGACAGGATCAGGGACCAGAAGGGACGTCAGCCAGGCAAGTCTACAACAGAAAGACAGCAGAGAGTTTCTAGATATGTTGACCAAGGCGAAGGCAGTTCATGAAATGAACCAGGAAGTTTAAATAGCCAGAAGGGGTTGGCTCTGGGCTTGACTGACGAGCAGGAGATGATCAACAGGTGAGCCACTGTGCAACGATGAGTACTGGCAATTAACCGACAGCTGAGCAACCTGAGAAGGAAGGGCTGAGAGCCCAGCCCTGACAGTGCCATTCAAAACTAAATTAAAGCCCATAGCTGACCAGTGGGAATGGCACCGCAAAGTATCGTACTGCACTTAAAGCATTGTGATAGAACACGCCTTTGACCACAATGCACTGTTGTGAAAGGGGCCTTGCAATAGTGCCCTAACAAAAATTTCAAACGTTCAAACACAAACACGCGCATTTGTGTGGCATAAATTATAATTTGTTTTTTCTTAGTCGTGCAATCAAAAGTCCTATATGTAGCTCTAGCCTTAGCAATCAATTTATTCCATATGAAGTGGAAGAAGCTTAGCACGAAAAATGGGTAGTGTAGATAGCAGAGGCACGCGAAAAGAGGAGGAGATGCTTGAAATTTTCTTTATTGATCATATGATAAAATGTAACACCATCAATGCGTTTCATTGGCTTATGCAGGCCACTTCATCAGGAAGGCGTATTGAGACATTATAGTAAAATAAGATAAAAACATAACCAAAGGGTATATATAAGCTGTAACAAATATTTGGTATGATTTGATAAAATCTCAGGATAAAAGAAGTATGCCCAAAGCTCTTTGTCCATACTTCTCCTGTAGGTCACAGGAGTGCACAGGAGTGCACTGTACTTCTGTAGTTCTGTACTCCTGTGGCCTGCATTCACAGACCTGATGTCATAGAGCTGGTCCAGGCTCTGGAGGGATCCTGACAATAATGTCGGTATCCGCCCAGATGCCTGACCGGAAGCCGGCTCATCCTCTTAGCATGCCACTGAGAGCCTGAGCCAGCCTCTCCCGCCCCCTTCACAGCCAGGCGCTCCAGTGAGGACTGGAGGGGCAGAGCAGAGAGGCGGTAAATGATAATCACCAGCTGTCTGCTCACTGAGAACTGAGTGATCGCTGCTCTTTGATCACTCAGGTCTCGGTGTAGAGGTGGTGGGGGACACATGCTGCATCCACATACAGTAGGTTAGTATGATTAATGTTAATTTTTTTCAAATCCTGCACTTCTCGTTTAAATACATTTTTAAAAAGTGTTGCTTTATTAATAATATGGATTTAATAAAACCAATTATTATAATACAAATAGTGATAATAATGATAATGATGATAGTAATAATAGACAAAATGCTAACTTTTTTTTGCCAGAAAAGCATGATATCAGTGGTATAATGAGCATCAGGTAATATAACAAAACAGGCATATAGGGGTTAATTTACTAAGACCCCTTTCACACTGGGGCGTTTTTCAGCCATTTTTCAGGCGCTTTAGCGTTAAAAAAAGCGCCTGTAAAGCGCCTGAAAGAAGCCTCATCTGCAATCTCAATGTGAAAGCCCGAGTGCTTTCTCACTGGGACGCTGCGCTGGCAGGGCGTAAAAAAAAGTCCTGCAAGCAGCTTCTTTGCAGCGCTTTCGTGTTTTTGCCCCGGGGCTGGGTGCGCAGATGGCCCGAGCCCTTTTAGACTGCCAGCGCCCGAAAAACACCTGAAAAAGCCCCAGTGTGAAAGAGGTCTTAAGCGGCGCTTTACCAGCGTTTTTCGGGCGCTGGCAGTGTGAAAGGGCTCGGGTTTTTCACATCGGGATTGCAGATGAGGCTTCTTTCAGGCACTTTTTTTTTACACTAAAGCGCCTGAAAAACGCCTGAAAAACGCCCCAGTGTGAAAGGGGTCTAAAGGTAAATAGACTATGCACTTTGCACTGCAATTGCACTCTGCAAGTGCAGTTACTCCAGAGCTTAGTAAATGAGGTAAAGCTCCACTTTGTAAAGAATACCCAATCACATGCAAGGAAAATTTTAAAAACACCATTTTTGCTTACATGTGATTGGATGATGGAAGTCAGCAGAGCTTCTGCTCATTTACTAAGCTCTGGAGCAACTTAGTGCAACTGCACAGTCTATTTGCCTTTGCCTTTGGTAAATCAACCCCATAGACTCATCAAATAAACTAAAGTCTTGACATTTTCTGACTGCTGACTAATGATTGTGGATGGAAATGAATATGAATCATTTATTCCGCATGTTTAGAAATTGATTGCTTCTCTTCTGGCCCATTGTGCCTATGCGTTTTAACACACATCAACGTATGTTCTCAGGTTAGAAATTGTTTTAAATGGTGGTAGTCCACCTCTGTGGGTTGCATTGACATGGTATGTTTTTTTTTTTTTTTTTTTTTTAAGCATCTTCAGTTATAGGACCTATTGATGAATTAGCAGTTCATTGTTAGTTTTACTGAAGCTGTCCAAAGTTGTATAAATCTACCCTCTAAACAGAAGTGTTTCCTTTAAGCAGATTTGTGTACCAGCGCCGGCTCCTGGGTATCAGATGTCATTATCTTATATCATAATTATATATTAGGTGATGGATTTTTTTTTTATTTTTCTTTCCTTCCTGGTTTAGCGTTGCTGTGCTCCAGTAGGCCAGGCTGTTTTCCCCTGTGTCAGTGTAAGCAGTATGATCAGCATACATGTACAGCAGGTGCTCAGACAGGAAGGGATAGGCTTAGCTAAGCTTAGCTGACTGATCTCTCTATACAGCTCTTACATCCGCAGCATCTGAGAAACATCCACCCACACCAAGCTGGGGACTGCAGCACCCCCTCCCAGGAGAGGTAAACACCATTATGAACCCATCTTGGTCAGATGCCTCGATATAGGAAGGAAATGTATCGTTTTCAGTAATTAGAGCTGCGTGTTCCATAGAACTGTGCTGTATGTTGTGTTTGCATTTACATTGTAATCATTATGTATAAAAGATGGAAATCAGGGCTTATATCATACAGCAGTGCAATATGCCACGGCTTTAGAGGAAGGCCATAGTTGCTTAGTGCCCTGCTGTTTGTAAATTGCCCTCCAGGCAGGGGTAGTACACAAGTTGCTATGGAAGCCGGAACGGGTAAGCTGTAAATGTGACCATTTTTCTGGGAAAGGTAACTATGTACACTCACCGGTGACTTTATTAGGTGCACCTGTTTAATTGCTTGGAAACACAAATTGCTAATCAGCCAATCACATGGCAGCAACTCAATGCATTTAAGCATCGAGACGTGGTAAAGACGACTTGTTGAAGTTCAAACTGAGCATCAGAATGGGGAAGAAAGGGGATTTAAGTGACGTTGAACGCGGCATGGTTGTTGATGCCAGATTGGCTGGTCTGAGTGTTTCAAAAACTGCTGATCTACTGGGATTTTCATGCACAGCCATCTCTAGGGTTTACAGAGAATGGTCCGAAAAAGAGAAAATATCCAGTGAGCGGCAGTTGTGTGGATGCAAAATGCCTTGTTGAGGTCAGAGGAGAATGGGCAGACTGGTTGGAGATGATAAAAATGCAACAATTCGTTCCATACATCGCTTAGACTCTCGTGTGTTGCTCCGTGACAGTGGGGGAGAATGAAACTCAGTCTTATGATGTAAAAAACAGCCTCTATAAGTTCCTTAATAAAAGTAGTTTATTGATAAACAATTTGAAACTTACATGGGAACTGCCATCCCAAACGACCGATAGTCCGCAGATCTCAGAATTCCATAAGGCCATGCCTGTCCTCGGATGGAAGGGTCCTAGGTGTGTCACTGTGGTTGCCAGCGGTGTCGTGGGTGTTGATGGTTGATAATCCAAACAGCAGAGAGGATGGATGATAGGGAGCCTCTGATCCGTACTAGGGATGGTGCAGTGACGGTGTGTACATAAGGGCGCAAGGGCGCAGGGGCGCCGCCCCCTCTCTCCAGCCACCCCCTCTAGCACCAATAGATAGAATCATGCATTCCACCCCCTATTCAGGCGCCCTGCCCCTTTTCGGTAGGGTTTTTTTTTTTTAGCATCTGATTAGAGCCATAGGCTCTAATAGGCATCAAATAAGGTGATCTGCGAGCGCCACTCAGCTGTGTTAGAAAAGCGAATGAATATTCGCTTTCCTAACACTAAACTGCCTCTCCGTTTCGGATCTGTTACCTGTCACCTGATTGGCTGAAACAACAGGCACTGTGATTGGATGCCTATCAGGCGTTCAATCATAACAGAGGACGGGAGAAGACATTAAGGAGCTGTCCCACCGCTCCTGAGACAGGGTAAGTACAGACGGTGGACGGGAGGCACACTGGCAGTATTTGATATGGCGCAGTGGCTGCGTTTGATAGGCCACACTGGGAGCATTTGATGGGGCACAGCGAGGCTGCTTTTGATGGGCACAATAAGGCTGCATTTTATGGGACATAGTGAGGCTGCATTTGATGGGCACAGTGAGGCTGCATCTGATGGGCACAGTGGCTGCATTTGATGGGCTCAATGGCTGCATTTGATGGGCACTGTAGGGCTGCATTTTATGGGGCATAGTGAGGCTGCATTTGATGGGCACAGTGAGGCTGCATTTGATGGGCACAGAAGGGCTGCATTTTATGGGGCATAGTGAGGCTGCATCTGATGGGCACAGTGGCTGCATTTGATGGGCACAGTGGCTGCATATGATGGGCACAGTGGCTGCATTCAATGCTGAAAAGTGGCTGCATTTAATGGGGCACAGTGGCTGCATAAGATGGGCACAGTGGTTGCATAAGATGGGCACAGTGGCTGCATATGATGGGCACAGTAGCTGTATTTGATGGAGCACAGTGGCAGCATTTGATGGCACAGTGGCAGTATTTGATGGCAGAGTGGGAGCATTTGATATGGAACAGTGGCTGCGTTTGATGGGCACAGTGGCTGCGTTTGATGGCACAGTGGCGGCAATTGATGGGCACAGTGGCTGCGTTTGATGGCACAGTGGCTGTGTTTGATGGTACAGTGGCAGCAGTTGATGGGCACAGTGCCTGCGTTTGATTGGCACAGTGGCTGCGTTTGATGGCACAGCGGCGGCAATTGATGGGTACAGTGACTACGTTTGATGGCACAGTGGTTGCGATTGATGGTAAAGTGAGGCTGCAATTGATGGGGTTTTTTTTCAGAACTTTTCAGTTTGTTTGCGCCCCCCCAAAAATTTTGAGCACCAGCCGCCACTGGAATGGCGTATGCCTAACCAGAGGCTCTATGAATCTTCTTGCAGTGGCACCGTACAGATGCAGCGTCTAGCGATGACGTCACTCGCATGCGCCAAAGGACACGGCTATAGCCAATGGAGGGAGTGGAGAGAAGGCACAGGGAGGCAGATCATGTGCATGGTCCCGTCACCGTGACAACATGTTTCGCGTCCAGCGCTTTGTCAAGTCACAGTAACTCAAATAACCACTCTTTACAACCAAAGGTATGCAGAAAACCTTCTCTGAATGCACAACTCATCGGACCTTGAAGCAGGAGGACTATAGCAGCAGAGGACCACAACGGGTACCACTCCTGTCAGCTAAGAACGAACAGGAAAATGAGGCTACAATTTGCACAGCTCACTAAAATTGGACAATAGAAGATTGGAAAAATGTTGCCTGGTCTGAGGAGTCTTGATTTCAGCTGCGACATTCAGATGGTAGGGTCGGGATTTGAAGTAAACAACATGAAAGCATAGAGCACCTTTGGGATGTGGTGGAATGGGAGATTTGTATCATGGATGTGCAGCCGACAAATCTGCAGCAACTGCGTGATGCTATCATGTCAATATGGACCAAAATCTCTGAGGAATGTTTCCAGAAGTCAGACCCCAGTCGGACCCCATTCTGTACAATGGAACTGGTCTAATCGCTGTGACTTGAGTCTCTCCAACTTAGAAAAAGGTTCCTGCACTACTTTTGGTCCCACTTTAATATGACTTGCATTGACTTCTGTTAAAGAAGTCGTATGCAAGTGGTGCCAAAGTCACGCTGGGGTCCGATGACACAGTCACGTGGAAGTCGCGGGCAGTGTGAACTCGGGCTTAACGAATTAGGCAAAGTTGTGCAGACTTCCAATTATGTGCAAGCAAATATCCTGTTTTTTATTTATTTTTTTATTTCCATGCACATGTTTGGGTATTTTTTGCAACATTCATTTTTACTTTGTTTCACCTCATTCACTAAATTAGGTGATAATTCCTTTTAAAATGAACATTTTCTTCTTTAGTGAATTAGGTCCATTGCAGCTGCACATCACTGTGAGTAAAAAAGCAGAGGCTGATTTACTAAAGGTATTGAGAATAAACTTAATGAATATTCATTTTAGTTATCCAATCATGTGAGTTTGATTAGATAATTTAAGTGAATATTTAATAAATGTATTGAATTGAATCAACTCCTTAGTAAATCACCCTGATTGTGGCTGCATTTCATTTACTGATCCATTTGATACATTTTATAGAAATAAGCTTGTTTATTATAAATTAATTCATCATGCTTTTTAATACTAGTTTTTTTTTTTTTTTTACTTTTGATCTTGTTTCCTCTATTTTGAGGTTCCAGCACCACTATTGTTATTATTAGACTTTTTCCACACTGCTCTGGTGCAGTTTTCCTGCAGCACAGGTGCAGCGCAGTGTACTCGCGTTTTTTGTGCAGGTTATTCGCACTCTGCCATAGACTTTAATTAGATCTGCCATTTTTGGTACATTTTCAGAAAACGCACCAAAAACGCCTGATCTAATAGCAGTCTATGGGAAAGTGCGGGTCACTTGCACAAAAACGGCGAGTACACTGCGCTGCACCTGTGCTGCAGGAAAACTGCATGGAGCAGTGTGGAAAAAGTCTAAAAATAACAATAGTGGTGCTGGCACCTCAAAATAGAGGAAACAAGATCAATAGTTAAAAAAAAACTAATATTAAAAAGCATGATGAAATCAATCATAAGGTCCTAGGTTCACATTGTAGCCATTCTCTTTTTTTCATTAGTTTGACTGCGACTACTTCAGGGGATGTCTTTTTAGGCTTCATCAGCTGCCCAAATTTGCTTTTATAACTGTAGATCTTCTGTATATAGCTGTCTTCCTTTTTTTCTGTCAGGTCCAGAATTACTGTTGTTAAGAGGACCCCACCGGTCCGCAGAAGACCGGTGGGGTCCTCTGCGGCCGCTTCATGGTGGAGCGTCCAGGAGTTTTTGGAGTTTACCCTTTGAATTGATCTCTTATTTTATTCAGTCAGAATGCTTACCCAGGAGTCACATAGGGGAAAGCAATGTTGTTCTATATTTTTCCTTCTTTTCCTAGGTTCCCTCCCCATCCCCGTTTATACCCTATGTTTTTATAGCCATGTATGTCGATGCATTTACCTCTGTTTTCTTACTTGCAAACCCTCATCAGTAGGACATTGTTGGCTATGTTGTACTCTCTGTGTTACAAATAAAGATTCTAAAAAGGTTTGGTAATATTTACATACATACATACATACATACATATATATATATATATATATATGTATATATATATATATATATATATATATATATATATATATATTCATTTACATTTACATATATATTTGGTAACATTTTTTTCTACGCTCACTGGTTCTTATTTTGTAACAGAAGGTTTTATTTTCCTTTTTCTTGCAGCTCGCAGAACACAATCGATGATCCTTCCCTTGTGAAGAAGATCACAAGAACTGTTTGGATTCACCTCTTTTTCTTTAGGTAAACCCACACAAAAATCCCATGGTATAAACTATTATCAGCTTGTATTATTAAATGGTATTGTTGTAATGGGTTGGGGGATGTATTTCAGGCTCTTTTAAAGAATCTCTTAACCGCGTCACCATGGCAACATGCAATAATGTCTTTCACAGAGAGGAATTATCCCTGCTTACTGATGATGGAAAGCCTAAAGTGCTTCATTTAGTTAATTTTTTATTGGACCAATTAAAAAGGGATTGGATACAATTAGAAGTATGTACTGTTTATATTACTTTGTAGGATTTGGTGTCTACAGTTCAACCACTTGTACAGTATATTGTCATGAATCATTGATATACGTATTATTGTATCATTGAACAAACCATTCAGGGTAAAGGGACAGGTTCTCTTGTTTGGACACGCTCTATACACATACTTTTAGGGCCAAGCGTTGAAATGTATTACAGTGCATGTCCTCATAGTCCTAATAATCTAGGCCAGGGATATGCAATTACCTCCAGCTGTTGCAGTTGTTGAGGCATAGCAAGACTCTGACAGCCACAAGCATGACACCCAGAGGCATGATAGGACTTGTAGTTTTGTAACAGCTGGACGTCCGCTAACTGCATATCCCTGGTCTAGGCACTGTTTTGCAGTATGATTTGGAAAATATGACCTGTCTTTTTTCCCATTGTATAGCATTGTGAGGTTTGTAGTAGTCTAGGCAATGAAAATGCATCATTTGTATGTTTTTTTTTTTTTTGTACTGCCTACTAGTAAATGCTCCATATATAAACACACTTAGGGCCGGTTCACACTAGTGCGATGCCAGACATTGCATGTGATTCACACCGCATTGATGTGCAGATCACGTGATGTCTGTGCGATTCAAATTCAGCCATGCAAACTGTATGGCTGAATTTGCATCGCGTTCGGACAAAAGGCTTGCAGGACCCTTTTTTTGGGTTCGCACCAGAATTGGATCGCATGGGTGTTCACACCCATGCGATCTGATTCTGCAAATAGCGCTGCGTTTTGCGAACTGATTGCAGACATCTCAAGTCTCCCGCGAGGTGCGGGAGACTCCCGCATTTCTGCGGTGGGTCCCGCACACCCGCAAGCGCCTCCCGATCTCCCGGGAATGATCGGTGTGGCGGGGAACAGCTATGAAGATAGACTCTGTCCCCGCAGACATCTCTGCAAACAGCTTCCGCCCCTAGCATCCCCATCAACACGAAACAATCTGTCCTTGTAATTAGGGCTCCAAATTGCATTGATTTTAATGGGAGAATTCTCAAACGCTAGAGAACAAACGTTCTTCTTGTGTTGAGTCTCCTTACAGCATAGGACAATATATATATATATATATATATATATATATATATATATACATATACACACTGTTTGTTTATTTGTTATGTTTTTTTACTTTATTTCAGAGCATATATATATATATATATATATATATATATATATATATATATATATAAAATCTGCTTTGAAGTAAAAAAATTAGCAAGTGTATATGCTGACATCTCACCAAAGCCCCCCCAAAAATCTAAAAAAAAAATTGTAAAAAAATTTAAAAAAATTAAAAAGTTTAACACCACTCTCCCCTGTCCTACCAACACCGTCCACTGCCCCAACCCCCTCCCCCCAAAAAGCATTGTGAAACAAAATTAAGAAACACATTAAATTGTAAAAAAAAAACAATTATTAAAAATAAAAAAAATACTGACACCGTCCACCACCACCCACCCCCTTCCCCAGAAGCACTGTGGAAAAATATTAAAAAGGTGATTTAAAAAATATTTTGCCGCGGGGGGTTGCGGGCGCGAAGTGCCACCTCCCTGAAATCAGTTTACCACCTCCCTGAAATCAGTTTACCACCTCCCTGAAATGAGTTTTTGCAGGTTGGGATGTCTGTGATTGTGGGGTGTCGTTAACTAAACATACACTCCGCAATCAGTTTGCATGAACAGGTTTGCAATTTAGATGCGGTGCGAATTTGCAGTGAATTCGCTGTCAATTTGCACTGCATCTTGTGTGAACCGAGCCTTAAAGTGATATTAAAGTCTTGTTTTTTGTTTTTTTTTATTTAAAAATAACCAACATGTTATACCTACCTGCTCTGTTTAGTGGTTTCGCACAGAGCAGCGCAGATCCTCGCCTTCTCTGGTCCCTCACCGCTGCTCCTGTTCCCTCCCTCCTGCCAAGTGCCCCCACAGCAGGCAGCTTGCTATGGCGGCACTCCAGCCGAGCTGCTGCTCTGTATGTCCATTCAGACATGGAGCCGCGGATCGGCCTGCCCCCTCTCTCTCCTCATTGGCTCACTGACTTTAACTGACAGCAAAAGGAGTCAATGGGGCCGCTGCTGTGTTTCAGCCAGTATAAGAAGGGAGGTGCCAATTGCTGGATCGAGTTGGGGCTCAGGTAAGTATTGGGGGGTTGCTGCAGGAGATTTTTTATCTTAAAGCGTTTATTAACCCCCCCAAAAAATGGATCCTGCTCCTTTAAAGCATGTTATATGACACAGTGCTTGTCCTGTGTCATTTGGTCCCCTGTAACACCTAAAAAAACTGGCTGATCCTGCCAGTTTCTCCCCTCCTCTCCGTAAACTGACCACAGTGTATCATGGCTGCTGAGACCAGACACTGGTCAGTTTATGTGCCTCTGTCATCAGCAGCCTGCTATCTGCTCTCCTCTCTGCTCCTGTGTACTCCTCCCCCTCCCCTCTCTGTCTGTGTGTGAGCTATCCCTCCCCCCTCCTGCTGCTCTCATAACACTAACCTGTATACACTATCAGCACTGCCTCCTATTGCAGTGTTCCCCTCTGTGAATGATTTATAAATATAAATGTTGTAAATACCTAATATAAGAGCTGAGATTGCGATCACATGACCAGCCAGCTTTCTCCTCGGCTCCTCCCTTCCAGACTGACATCAGCAGAGGAATCTCTGCCCCACCCACTGCATCTCTCTAAGGAGAAAAGGAGAAAGCTGGCCAGTCATGTGATCACAATCTCGACAGTGAAATTAGGTATTTGCAGCATTTATTTTTATAAATCACACACAGAGCTGGATACTGCAATAGGAGGCAGTGCTGATGGTGTATACAGGTTACAGTGGCTTAACAACCACTTTAATGCATAGAATGCATTAAAATAAAAAAAACTTCTGCCTTTAGAGCAAATTTAAAGCAGTATTAAACCCAAAGCAAATATTTATTATATTGCAGCTTGCCAATTCTTAGATGTGATGGCTGCATTAGTTTTCTTTTTTTGGTCTTTCTTTCTTTTTCACCTACTGATCCAGCCAGTAAGTCTGTTGTTTTTCAAAAGAACAAGCTGTACTGCAGACGTATCAGTTACAGAAATGAGACTAACCATTTACCACTGGCTGAGGTGCTTACAATGATCAGCTTTTATTTAGTTATGTAAAACCTTTATCCCTAAAGGAAAAAAAAAAGCTGTATGCCATAACTGATTATAAAGCAGCTAGAGTTCGGCTTGAATTTTTTAATGTATTTAAATCTGCTAACACTCCCCTCCCCCCAAATTAACAATGCTGCCATCAAAAGTTGCCTCCTGTGCTCCTTCATCCAGAGTGGGGCGCTCTAATACAGGAGGTGTGTTACTGGCCAGATCACCAGGTGAAAACAGAAGGAAAAAATGCCAAAAAAAAAACTAATGCAGCCACCACATCCAATGATTGGTAAGCTCCAATATCCTACATTTTTGGTGTTGGGTTTAATGCCGCTTTAAAGTAAAACTAAGCCCTCCAATCCTTTACAGCCAAGGAAGCTGCCATCTTATCCTCTGTTTGATCTGCAGCTGTCATGGTGTTGCACGTGTGATGAGGTATGACACCAGCTATTTGATGGCTTGACAGTTCATTGCGAGCACAAGCAACTGTGACAGTTATAATCATGCCTTGACCATAACTGTCTTGGGAATTAGTAAAATCAACAGATTTAGTTCCAGAACAACGGGCTTTAATGTATGTGTGGAATCACGTGATAATTGAAAATTGCTAATTAAATACAGCTGCAAAGGTGTGAGCGGGCCCTTCTACCTAAAGTGACACTAAACAATATCCATATTCCCCAAATATAATCCATATACATCCACTACTTAAAGCGGGGTTCCACCCAAATTTTGAACAATATCTGTATGTATTCTCTTCCTTGCCTAGATGCTGACATGCCATTTAAAAAAATTTAAATCGGCGTAATTACCTTTTATTTTTCTATTCTTCTTTGCACTTCCTGGTTCTCCTCCCGTGGGAGGAGGCGTGTTTCTAGCCTCTCCCAGACTCCTGGGAGCTAGTCTCAGGCTTCCCAGGATGCCACTGAGCATGTGCGGGAACGAGCGGTGAATGCTGGGAGCACAGCATTCACCACATCCAGGAAATAAATGCTTGTGGGCTTCAAATGCCCACAATGAAGATGGAAACCGCCTGCAGTGAATAATATAAGTTATTCTTTCCGCCGAAATCTGACACAGGCGGACATATTACACACAATATGTCAGTATGTAATGCTGAGAAGAAAAGTTTGTGAATAAACTAAAAAAAAAAAAAAAAAACGATAGATAGGTGGACCCCCGCTTTAATGGCTCTGTTATCTGTTTTTCATGAAATTATTTTTTACTGTGTTTTTCTGCCTCCTTAAACTCCTAAACCTCCCCTTTACTCCCTCAAATTCACTTGTTTGGAACGAGGAGTGCACGTTAATTGCATTCATGTCCACTGCTCTATGCACACTACAAATCCCAGAGTCCATAGTTCCTAGTTCATTTTAGGAGTGAGCAAGAGGAGGTGACTACATTCCTACATACAGTGGGGAATATGGAGAGTGGATGTAGCCACCCTCTAACAGGAAGTCAGATCACAGCAGCAAAAAAAAAAAAAAGAGTTTGAGAGTTTGGAGATTTGGAGGAGGCTGAGAGCAACAGAAGGGCCTTGTTGAATAAAGAATACATAGTTAACCACTTCCCGCCCGGCCCATAGCGATATGATGCCCAGGAAGTGGTTCAGTTATCCTGACTGGGTGTCCAGCAGGACAAGCCGGGGACGCGCGCCCGCGCGCGCGCGGGGGGGGGGGGGGGGGGGGGGGGCGTGCAGCGCGGTGATCGGTGGTGTGGCATCACTCTGGCACACCGCATTTCCAATCGTGGTAAAGAGCCTCTGAGGGAGGCTCTTTACCACGTGATCAGCTGTGACCTACCACAGCTGATCACAGAGTGAACCAGGAAGTGCCGGTAATCAGCTGTCGTCGGTTCACGCTGACAGGGAGAGCTGATCGTCGGCTCTCCTGTCAGTGGGGGGTAGTGTGTACTGATAGTCAGCACATTGATTATCAGCACAGCCCCCATCAGAGGTGCCCACAACAATGCCAATAAGTGCCCATGAGCTGCGAGTCAGTGCCCACCCAAATTGCCAATCAGTGCCCAGCAAAGTGCAAATCAGTGTCCATCAGTAACGGCTGTCAGTGCCCTTCACAGATGCCCATCAGTAATGGCTGTCAGTACCTCCTTATCAGTGCTGTCTATCAGTGCCATCTATTAGTGCTCATCAGTGCCACCTATCAGTGCCCATCAGTGCCGCCTATCAGTGCCCATCAGTACCGCTTATCAGTGCCCATCAGTACCGCTTATCAGTGCCACCTATCAGTGCCCATCAGTGCCGCCTATCAGTGCCCATCAGTGCTGCATATCAGTGTAGCCTATCAGTGCCCATCAGTGCTGCATATCAGTGCAGCCTATCATTGCCCATCAATTCTACTTATTAGTGCCTCCTCATCGTTGCCACCTTATCAGTGCCACCTCATCAGTGCCCATTAGTGCAGCCTCATCAGTGCCCATCTGTAAAGGAGACAACAAAATTTTATAACAGAAACGAAGAAAAACTTTTTTTTTTTTCAAAAATGTTTTTGTTTGTTTCACAAAAAATAAAAAAACGCAGAGGTGATCAAATACCACCAAAAGAAAGCTCTATTTGTGGGAAGAAAATTATAAAAATTTAGTTTGGGTACAGTGTTACATGGCCGCGCAATTGTCATTCAAAGTGCGACAGCGCTGAAAACTGAAAATTGTCCTGGGCAGGAAGGGGGGAAAGTGCCCGGTATTGAAGTGGTTAAATACAGTTTAGTGTCACTTTAACCTTGCCTGCAATTCTATGCCACTCTGCTTGCCTGTTGCAGCCCTGCACCTCGTGCCAAAGTGCCCCCTATTTGTTGAAACCAAATACCTTTGTACCAACATCAGTGAAAAATGAAATAATTTTTTAATAATCACATTTTATTTCATCCAAAGTTAATGGATTTGCTTGCGTAATGAAACCTATGTTGTTGGTATGGAAGATTTTATTGAGGAAAAGTTACGGTAGAATTGCTTTTCTTTGTGTTAAGGTAAATATAAAAGACACAAACTAATGCAGTACTGTATTTTTTAAAAATATAATTGATTGTTTTTTAATGCAAGCGGTATAACTACCTGGAGTTGATTTGAAATCAGCGTCTTGCAGTACCTGTATAGCAGAGCTCAGACTAGGAGAAGGAGAAGCAGCACAAGCAGCCAATCAGTAGTGCGGCAGTGAAAAAATGGCATGCTGATAAGACTCCTCCTATCAGCATGCCATTTTTTCCAATTTTCAGAGCAGAGTGACAGCGAGATGAGCTCATAAATGTGCTGCTTCTCCTTTCACCGTCCAGTTACAGGCTGTAAGTGTAACGTACCTGCAGCAGAAAAAAAAAATCAGTTCTCCTGTCATGCCAGACAGGGCTGTACTCAGGGGCGTAACTACCACCATAGCGACCCATGCGCTATGTGGCCCAGTGAGAATAAGAGTACCGCCGGCACAGTCTCCCAGCCAGGGGAAGAGAGAGGAAAGGAAGAGGCGAGCTGTCCGTATCAGCAGAGAGCTGAATTGCCCGATGTAAGAGCTTTCATTAGAACTTCCAGTGTTCCCGGGGCTCACGTCACATAGCTCCACCTTTTGGCCCGGTGCCTTTGATAGACAGAACGCCGATCCAATGTGGGACGTGTGACGTCATCAAAGGCGTCGGGCCAAGAGGTGGGGCTATGTGACGATGAGCCCCGGGAAGACAGGAAATTCAAATGAAAGCTCTTACAGCGAGCAATCCCGCTCTCTGCTGATCCGGGTGGCTTGCCTCTTCCTCTGCATAGGTGGGGCTGTATGGGGCACAGGCAGACCAGGCTGTATTGGGCATGGGTCACGCTGCATGGGGCACGGGTCACGCTGTATTGGGCACAGGTCACGCTGTATGGGGCACAGGTCACGCTCTATTGGGCACAGGTCACGCTGCATTGGGCACAGGTTACGCTGTATATGGCACAGGTCACGCTGCATTGACACTAGGACAGCTGTGGGGGGGGGGGGGCTGTTTGCAGGGGGGCCCCATACAACATTTTGCTATGGGGCCCTGCTATTTCTAGTTATGCCCCTGGCTGTACTGTGTGGCAGAGCTCTATAAACCTCAGGAGTGGATGGACAGAAATACACAACTTTGGCAGGTAAAAAATGTCCCATGTATGTATTTCATCTGTTTGTCCAGACTTCAGTTTTAAGTGACGAGGGCTGTAAGGTCTGTCTGCTGCTGTTGTGCCATTAAAGTCCTGGCAAAGTACATTGCAATGCATAGATTGACTCTGGGCCTTGTGGCAGTTTTTACAAGAGCTTTTCCATTGTTGTCTGCAGGGATACAGAAATGACTGATTATTTTAACTTCTTTCACTTTGTAAGCACATGAATGGCATTTATCTGTATTGGACTCTCCACTGTGAGTAATCGGATTACGTGTGCATCATGAAGTTTCCCATTGCTGATATCCATGTATAAGATAACGGGGGTTCAAAAAAAAGGGTCTGGATGGAAACAAGAAGGGAATGCTTACTAGACAACTTATTATAAATTGCCTGTTTATTGTGTGCTTTTCTGCCTGTAAGTTTGTTCTTTTTCTAGCTGAGAGTAGATGGAGAGGACCAGCTGCACATTGCAATCCTTTCATATCACATAATTCCTTAACAGATGTATATTTGGAACTTGGCCACCAGCATGAGTAAATGAAGTCCAGAATTCCCCTGAAAGTAACCCAGTCACCTCAGAAAATTGTTTAAAAACCTATATATATATATATTTTTTACAGTATTCTGTGTTTTGGTGGAATAAAGTATATATAGTATTTTGCCCCATCTTCCTAGGTGCCTTGTAAAGATAGGGCGCCCCCTACCATCGGCCCATGGTTGTCCAACACTGTTAGCTACTTTGCTAACAAGCACCTGTCTCCAGCTCCAGCGCTTGCTAGATCAGGGTATCTCAACCAGAGTTCTGCGGAACCCTAGGGTTTCTCCAGAAGTTGCTAGGGGTTCCTTGAACAATAATCAATTTCTACCGATTAGATGAGTAACCACTGACACTGTAAGAGGGCGATTCTTCCTAATGACCACAAATGTAAGGGGCATTCTTCACACTGACCATGATACTAATGTATTGTGAGCTGTAAATTTAAAAATTATAAGCAGGGGTTCCCTGAAGGCAAAACATTACTTCAAGGGCTCCTCCATGTTGAAAAGGTTGAGAACGGCAGTGGTAGAGGCAAGCACCAGCAAAGGAAATGCAGAGGGGAGTAAGGCTGACATGCCTCTGCATTCCTTTTGCCCCTAATGTCACCTATGGACCCCAGTGAAGCTGATCTGGAACAGATAGTGCTTGATCAGTTTTTTCCCTGGCCAGTGCTGCCAAGGAATAAAAGCTATGAACCTGGAAGTGATAACTTTTTTTGTCACTTCCAGGTTCTTTCACAGGAGGGTATATAGCTTGTGTTGGAGACCGTGCTGGACTGACTAGATTAGTCACCGGTTCTGGGTGGGTATTCATGCCGGCAAAAAGGAGGGAATCCCTTCTCGGTGTATGAGTATGGTATGTAAACTCGTATGCTGCAGGCATGCTTCAGTTCAAAATAGAGTCCGGGTAATTTTAAAAGGTCACCCAATCTATATTTTATCACCAGTGCCAGGACAAGATCTAGTGCCCAGGGCAAAGATTCCAAATTCCGCCCCCATCACAAGATGTATAAGCATTATGTGTCAGCAAATCCCCCCCCCCAAAAAAAAAATATTACTGCACTAATCTGCATGCTTACCCCTAAACATAAATCCCCTTTGCAGGCCAAATTTTTCCCTAAACAAAAATTCCCCCTCCTCCCAGTACAAATCCCCACTGCTAAAATCTCCCCTCCTGGCACAAATCTTTGCCCCCCCCCCATTCCTCCTCCCAGCTCAAATCCTTTCTCCCCAAACCCCTCCCCCCCAATCATACCTATTAGATCAAATTCACAACCCCAAAAAATTCTCCTCCTAGCACAAATCTTCTCCCCTCTCCCAAATCACCCCTTCTAGCACATCCTTCCTTCTAGCTCCAAAATGCTTTCCCACATCCCACAGCACAAAACCTCTCAAATCACCCCTACTAGCACATGCCCCCCAAATTTCCCGTCCTATAACAAATCTTGCTCCCTGCTGCCCCCAAAATTTCCCCTCCCAGCACAAATTCCCTCCCCCTAATCCCCCCTAGCAAAAATCCCCCCTACTAGCACAAATTATTTTCTTCCTTCCCCCCTGTGAGCACAAATCTTACCTCTATCACCCCCCCCCCCAAAAAAAATTATTCTCTTTGAACAAATCTTAATCCTGTCACCCCCCCCAAAATGTCCCTCTTCCAGCACAAATTCCCCCAGCTAGCACTAATCTTCTTCTCCTTCCCTCCTACTAGCACACTCTCATCCCCAACAAAAATGTTTTCTACTCCCCAAGGTCCCCAGCACAATCATCTCCTCATTTCAACACACAGACCTCAGATGCAGGTCTGACTTCCAGCTCCTCCTCATCTTGAAGGCTGCCTTCCAGCTCCTTCTCATCTTGCAGGCTGCCTTCCAACTCCTCCTCATCTTGCAGGCTGCCTTCCAACTCTTCCTCATCTTGAAGGCTGCCTTTCCGGCACCTCCTCATCTTGCAGGCTGCCTTCCGACTCTTCCTCATCTTGAAGGTTGCCTTTCCGGCTCCTCCTCATCTTGCAGGCTGTCTTCCAGCTCTTCCTTATCTTGCAGGCTGCCTTCCAGCTCCTCCTCATCTTGCAGGCTGCCTTCCGGCTCTTCCTCATCTTGCAGGCTGCCTTCCGGCTCCTCCTCATCTTGCAGGCTGTCTTCCAGCTCTTCCTCATCTTGCAGGCTGCCTTCCAGCTCCTCCTCATCTTGCAGGCTGCCTTCCGGCTCTTCCTCATTTTGCAGGCTGCCTTCCAGCTCCTCCTCATCTTGCAGGCTGCCTTCCGACTCCTCCTCATCTTGCAGGCTGCCTTCCGACTCCTCCTCATCTTGCAGGCTGCCTTTCCGGCTCCTCCTCATCTTGCAGGCTGCCTTCCAACTCCTCCTCATCTTGCAGGCTGCCTTCCAACTCCTCCTCATCTTGCAGGCTGCCTTCCAGCTCCTCCTCATCTTGCAAGCTGCCTTCCGACTCCTCCTCATCTTGCAGGCTGCCTTTCCGGCTCCTCCTCATCTTGCAGGCTGCCTCCTGGGCTGTTCCTCATCTTCACAGGTCACAATTGAGGAGGAGCTTAGGAGAAAGCATTGCAATACTTTTTACAGGCATGGGATTGCGGAACCGGGGACCTGCACTAGCGATTGGCTGTTGATTTTATAGGGTTTGTTTATCCGGCCCCTATACAGTCCCGATCTGACCCTTTCGATTGGGAGTACTGCAGTGGCACGAGTGTGGAGCTTGAGGGGAGAATGAGCACATCTGACTCCTGGCTCTCTCCTCCCCTAAAGATTTGACCTATAACTTTTTGCGTTAAGCTGACAGTAGTAGTGAAGTTGCTGTCAGTACTCCTATTAGCTTGTAGCATCACAAACTCTCATTGCCCCCCACATCACATAACGCCAGTGCCCAGGGCAGCCGCCCCTCCTGCCTCTCCCCCTCCCGGCCCTGCTTGGTACTACAAACAGTAAAGATGGAAACAACACAGAACTAAATTCTCTAAGGTCGCTTGCACACGATACTCCTGTTTGAGCATCTACTTTTTCAGACTTTTTTTTGCATGTATTTGTGCATCTGCGACCACGCAATTTTTTGTGGCACGGCGCTTGTTTACACACCTGTGTGCAAAGGCACATTACAATTAATGGCCTTTATTTTAGCTCAGTAAAAAACCTCCAGTGTGCAAGAGGCCTTATGCCCCATAAACACAATAGGATTTTCCGACGGAAAATGTTCTATGGGAGCTTGTTGTTGTAAATTCCGACCGTGTGTAGGCTCCATCGGACATTTTCCATCGGAATTTCTGTCACACATAATTTGAGATCTGGTTCTCAAATTTTCTGACAACAAAACCCGTTGTCGGAAATTCCGATCATGTGTACACAATTCCAACGCACAAAATTCCACGCATGCTCGGAATCAAGCAGAAGGAGCCGCACTGGCTATTGAACTTCCCTTTTCTCGGCTCGTTGTACGTGTTGTACGTCACCGCTTTCTTGACGTTCGGAATTTCTGACAACATTTGTGTGACCGTGTGTATGCAAGACAAGTTTGAGCCAACATCCGTCGGAAAAAAAACATGGATTTTGTTGTCGGAAAATCCTATCGTGTGTATGGGGCATAAGGGATTTGGATCTTCAGCTTTCCCAGGATATCCTGCAAGAAGGCCAGGTAACATCACTCTCATTTAGGTGACAGGGCTGAAATATTAGGTGTAAAGTGAGCAAATATTTTTTATTGTTTTATTCAATTTTTTTCCCAATTTTGCTGTTAGGTTGAAACTAACTGTTCATTTTGGGCGATGATTGTGGGGCTGCTTTAAAGTACTTTTTCATGTGATTTTCATATTTTTACTTGCTTGTTCTTCCATATTATTGTTATTATTTTAAATGTAGAGGTTTATAGACTATTCAATGGAGGGAGGGGAGACTAGCATCTCACATCCTCCCTGCTAAGGCATCATGCACACTGCTGTTCCTAAACTCGCGTTTAGGAGTCTTTGGCTTTTTTTTTGCCAAAGCACCTGAACTCAAGCCCATAAAAAGCCTATGGGGTTGATTTACTAAAGGCAAATCCACTTTGCACTACAAGTGCACTGCAAGTGCAGTCGCTGTAGATCTGAGGGGAAGATCTGAAATGAGGGGAAGCTCTGCTGATTTGATCATCCAATTATGTAGAAGCAAAAATGCTGTTTTTTTTTTTTTTTCCTTGCATGTCCCCCTCGGATCTACAGCCACTTCACTTCCAAAGTGGATTTGCCTTTAGTAAATACCCCCCTATGCGTCCATGCATGCATAGGCTTTTACCAGAATTTGAAGGCAGTGAAATGCTTCTCTCCTGAATGCAGAAGAATCACCTTCATGAGAGGAGTGTTTTGACAGAATAACACCAAATGTATCAAAAACGTGTGTAAACCCTAGGCGGTTTAGGGCTAGGGCGTTTCTTTATTTCAGTGTGCAGAATAAATTCCACACGTTTACCAGCATCGAGCAATTTTTTTTTTGCTGCCAAAAACAAATGTCAGGAGCAGTTGTTTTTAACGTCTAGTGTGCGTGTACCCTTAAAATGTATCTAAACCCAAGAATAAAAATGTAATGCATTGCTGCTTACCAGTCCTTAGATGTGACTGCATTTGGTTTCTTTATTTCCAGGCTAGGTGCACTTCCTGGAAGCATAGATAAATACGTGTTGTTCCTGCCAGAAATCAGGACCAAGCTGTTTAACAAAAGTGGCAGTTAGATGGTTGAGACAAACCATTTATCACTGACAGTGGTGCTTACAATGGTCAGCTTTTATTCGTTTATGTAAAGCCTGTATACCAAAAAAAAACAAACAGTTGCTGTAAGACCCCTTTCACACTGGGGCGGTTTGCAGGCGTTATTGCGCTAAAAATAGTGCCTGCAAACCGCCCCTAAACAGCCTCCGCTGTTTGTTCAGTGTGAAAGCCCGAGGGCTTTCACACTGAAGCGGTGCACTGGCAGGAGAAGAAAAAATCTCCTGTCAGCCGCATCTTTGGAGCGGTGAAGGAGCGGTGTATTCACGCTATACGAGGGGTTTTAACCCTTTTCCGGCCGCCAGCGGGGGGTTAAAACTGCACCGCTAGCGGCCGAATACCGCTGTAAAACAGTGCCAAAAATAGCGCTGTTTTACCGCCGACGCCCCCTACCGCCCCAGTGTGAAAGCGGCCTAACTGTTTATAAAGTGTTAGTTGAAGTTCAACTTTATTAGTCAAGTCCATGTAAATCAGTCTAATGCTATCTTATACGCAGACTGGCATTGCTGCTGTCCAAAGGTGTCTTTGTTGCTACTCCGTCCAGAGTGGAGACACCTTAAAGGAGCAGTACAGCCAATGCTCTCATGCCTAGTGCAGTCAGTTTTTGAAGCAGTAGTAAATCACAAAAAAAAAAAAAATCTCCCCCCTGCAAGTTAAGAGCACAATGTGCTAGTATGGATTGCATACTAGCACATTATAAAAGACTTACCTCAAATTGAAGCCCTCCAGCGTAGCGCTGTCACCGCTGACAGGGCCTCCATTTTCACCCAGGCTTCCTTCTGCATTCATGGGCTCCCGCCGTTTGAATGGCCACGCCATGATGATGTCACTCCCCCACATGTGTGCTGGAGTAACAGCTCAGGCATATCTCTTTTAATGGATGGCATGCAGCCTATTGGGATCACAGTGCATATGCAACGGTGATGTCACATACGGATACTAAAGTAAATATTTCCTAAACGGTGCACGTTTAGGAGATATTTACTGCAACTACAAGTACTACCGATTTAATAGGAAAGCAGAGGGACTGGCAGGAACGTAAGGGATTTCACACAAAGGAAGCAATACAAAGCGAAAAGGATACTTTCTCATACAAGAACATGGCACAGCAGGCACATATCAGGAATATGAAATGTTGTGTTTACATTAACCTGCAATATAGTACATTTTTGCATTTGGGTTTAATACCATTTTAAACTTCATTATCTGCACTACCTTGTTCTCTTTTGGAAACTACAGAACACCTCCCTCAATGTTATAAAAATGAGGTGTTTATAGTCCATATCAGGAGGACACTCTAGCATGACAATGCTGCTCCTCAATAGATATATTATCTTGAGTGTGTGTTGTCACCCTAAGACAGAAAGTATGTTACTGGCAGCATCACCAGTGGAAAATAAAGGACAGGTAGGCTGGTCCAAATCATTTGGTGAAGGGGGGGATTATGGTGGGGGGTTGTATTTCAGGGGTTGGGCTTGGCCCCTTATTTCCAGTGAAGGGAACTCTTTAGGCATCAGCATACCAAAACATTTTGGACAATTTCATTTTTGCAACTTTGTGGGAACAGTTTGGGGATGGCCCCTATCCTTTTCCAACATGACCAGTGCACAAAGCAAGGTCCATAAAGACATGGATGAGCTAGTTTGGGGTGGAGGAACTTGACTGGCCTGCAGAGAATCCTGACCTCAACCCGATAAAACACCTTTGGGATGAATTAGAGCGGAGTCGGGCCAGGCCTTCTCGTCCAAGATCAGTGCCTGACCTCACAAATGCGCTTCTGGAAGAATGGTCAAACATTCCCATAGACACACTCCTAAACCTTGTGGACAGCCTTCCCAGAAGAAATATATTATGCAACTGAGTTGAAGAGAAATATGATGTACCTTCGTCCTATCAATTCTACAAACACAGCTAAGAAATTGAGGCAACTTTGGACTTTCGTGGTATGGCATAGACTTAGAATGTTCAAACAGGGTTTTATAAAATTACAAATTTATTGAAAACATCCATTAAAAGATACCCAAAAGGGCAGACACTCATATAGCATACAGAAGGTACAGAGTATCCCATTCTAGGGAAAAACCTTAAACAGATTCCTCTGGTGTGAACTGGAAAGAAATAGATGTATCGACACACAATGGGGAATTGCATATTCGTCTTTTTCCAGTTACATACTCTACGTGTTTCGTGGAAACCCGCGTCTTCAGGAGTACAATTCAGAGAAAGATTTGTTCTAAAAGAAAAGCATACACATAAGAAATTTTCATATAACAAGACTTGATCATATGGTAGAACTGCAGGATGTGGAGCGGACCACCAGGTAACTGCCACAATGGCGAGACACCCCACTACAGTCAAACTCACTACACATGGTAAATATGTACATTAATCCCCATCTTCCATGGTCATCAGGAGGAAAATCCCATGGGCAAAAGTCCTCACCAGCAGGACTGTCACCAACAAACCAGACACCTCAAGGGCGCAATAGCAGTCTCCCGGGCGAGTGCGGGAGGTAGGTGAGGGTAACATGGAAAAAACAGCTGTTGAATAGAGAATACAAAAGGGGTGTAAGGCAAAGACACCCTCATGGATGTTACAAATCATGTTACAAATCAGGGTCTATAACAGGGGTTGGAGGATCCTCCCAATCTCCCTGAACCCTACTTATACAATAAGTTTATTGTAAGCTAATTAATTAATAAGTTAATGAATTTTCTTTTATTATTATTATTATACAGGATTTATATAGCGCCAACAATTTGGGCTTTACAACTTGAGGGTAGGCAGTACAAATACAATACACTTTAATACAGTAGGAATCAGAGGGCCCTGCTTCTTAGAGCTTACAATCTAAGAGGGAAGGTCAAGAGATACAAGAGGTAATAACTCTGGGTGATGTGCTGATTGAGAAGATAAATGTACAGTTGTTAGGTAGGGGCCAGATAGGCTTCTCTGAAGAGATGAGTTTTCAGGGAACGTCTGAAAGTGGATAAAGTAGGAGAAAATCGGACAGATTGGGGTAGAGCATTCCAGAGGATGGGAGAGGCTCTGGAGAAGTCCTGAAGGTGAGCATGGGATGAGGTGACAAGGGAGTTTGAGAGCAGGAGGTCTTGGGAGGAGTGAAGGGAACGGAGCGAATAGGTTGCTATTTTGAGACTAGGTTAGTGATGTAGCTGGTGGCCAGGTTGTGGATGGCTTTGTAAGTTATAGTTAGTATCTTGAATTTAATTCGGTGGCTGAGTGGCAGCCAATGGAGCGATTGGCAGAGGGGTATAGCAGACGCTGAGCAGTTTGTGAGGTGGATAAGCCTGGCAGCAGTGTTCATGATGAACATAAGTGGGGATAGCCTATTTAGAGATAAGCCAATGAGGAGGGAGTTGCAGTAGTCGAGGCAGGAGATGACCAGGGAGTGGATTAGAAGCTTTGTGGTGACATTGGTTAGGAAGGGGCATATCTTGGAGATGTTGCGGAGGTTGAGGTGGCAAATTTTGGATAGTGATAGAATGTGGGGCCGAAAGGTTAGTTCAGAGTCCGGGATTACACCTAGGACCTTGGCATGGCGGGACAAGTTGATAGTTGAGCCGTTGATATTGACAGAGAAATCAGGGGAAGTGGCAACTGAGGGAGGAAATATCATGAGCTCGGTTTTGGATAGGTCAAGTTTGAGGAAGTGATCTTGCTCTGAATTATACTCCTGAAGAAGCGGGTTTCCGCAAAATATGTAGAGTATGTAACTGGAAAAAGACGAATATCCAATTCCCCATCGTGGGTCGATACATCTATTTCTTTCCACTTCACACCAGAGGAATCTAACTGTTTAAGTTTTTTCCCTATCATTGGATACTCTGTAACTTCTTTATGCTATATGTCTGCCCTTTTGGGTGTCTTTTAATGGATGTTTTCAATAAATTTATAATTTTATAAAAAGGTGTTTGAGCATTGTAAGTCTATACCGTACCACGAAAAGTCCAAAGTTGCCTCAATTTCTTAGCTAGCCTTCCCAGAAGAGTTGAAGCTTTTATAGCTGCAAAGGGTGGGCGAACTCAATATTGAACCCTACAAACGAAGACTGGAATGCCATTAAAGTTCATGTGTGTGTAAAGGCAGGTGTCCCAATACTTTTGGTAATATAGTGTATTTATGGGCTTAACCTCCCTGGCGGTATGATTATTTCAGATTTTTCATGCTCAAAGCGGTACAATGTTTTGCATGGAAATTTGGCGTTTTATATTGTAGGCCTGTAATTCTTAGGAATAACTCACTTAAATCTGTCCAAACAAGAGTCTAGTAGACAGCCCAGTTATGATAAAGTTTGAAACACAAAATCATAAATTATAATATAATAAATAATTATAACAAATAATAATATAATAATAATAAATATTATTCAATAATGTAATTAAATCAAAAACACTGAAATTTGCTCAGTTGCAGAATTGTCGCTGTCATTACTTTCAGTGTTTGATGACGGATCTCCCCACAAATCACTATCACTCAATTCTGCGAGTGATTCTAATTTATTATCGCTGTTTTCTAGCTGGTCTAAAACCACTTTTGATGTAAAGGGACAGTTTTGGTTGCTATGGACAATCTCCAGTTTCCAGGCAGAAAGAACAGTATTTATAATATAAAACTGCATGCAGGGCACTGGACAAAGCACTGGGGACAAAAGGGATGTGAAATTATTTGATACAGTAGTGTAATCTGTAAGATTACAGTGTACTGTATGTATAGTATGTGTTTCATACATACGTTGCAATGCTCGCAGGGAACGGAGCTCTGCGCTGTGATGAATTGAGCGGCGTACGGCTCGCACACACAGCGGGGAGACATCGCAGGATCCAGGGGACAAGGTAAGTAACTGTACCTGGATCCTGCGATGCGATCCCGAGTGTGGCTCGGGGTTAACGCTTTTGGTACTGAAAAGTCACCCCGAGCCACACTCGGGAATACTGCCAGGGGGTTGTAAACCTTCATGTTTTTTCACCTTAATGCATCCTATGGCAGTGACCGGCCCCCCTACCCCCTGTTTTTACCTGAGCCCTGGAACTTGACCCGGCGGGGATGCGCTGTCTCTCTGCCCGGGGTTCTCGGCTCTTGAATGGATAGATTGATAGCAGCGCAGCCATTGGCTCCCGCTGCTGTTGATCAAATCCAATAACGCGGGGGGTGGGCGGGGCTGAGTCATACATACAGCGGCTATGAATGCTGAAATGCTGGACTCGGGAGCGTACCCGCAAGGTACCCCCCTCGGCAGAGGGCTTCTTCTAGGAGGTTATTTGATGTGGGGAGGAGCCAGGAGAGCCGCCACGGGACCCCAGAAGAGGATGTACGGAGCCACTCTGTGCAAAACGAGCTGCACAGCGGAGGTAAGTATGATATGTTTGTCATTTAAAAAAAAAAAACAAACCCTTACAATCACTTTAAGCATAACTCTCGACTGTCCCTCTTTGGAAAACAAATCCCTCTTCAGTTGTCCCTCTTTTTGGTCTGATGTATAGGTCTCTAAAAAGAATGAATTTTTAAAGAGACCCTATCACCACCCTGGACAGTAGCAGATGAGTGTACAGTATTAAGGAGAGGTTTAAGCGACCCATTCACCTTCCATAGCTTTACTAATAATATTAATACAGCATCAACAAGCTTAAAGTGTATGTAAAACCCAAGTGTTTTAGGCTACGGTTGAGTAGAGAAGGGTTAAACCTCTCATCATGTTATCTTTTGGTGCCTGTGTCCAGCTGGAAAGTATTACGTTCAATTTCTGTCCTGGAGACACAGCAGGAAATGAGAGGAAATCTTTCCAAAATGAATAGAATTAGCACCTAAGGCTGTGTTCCAAACTGGGAGTAGCGTAAACGCAGGCGGAAAAGAGCATTTTTGCTTACGTTTCTGAAAAACGTGATAAAACACACAACATGCTTGTGGTGCCAAAACACGCGATGCAAAACATGCTTGGTTCAGGGCCAAAATTGTAGAGGCTGTGTGTGGGAGTATTGATTAGCGGCAAAGTACTCCCTCCCAGAAGCAAGGGACGCAACTCTCTCTTCCACTTTTGGTTCCAATGTTTGTGTCCGTTCTTCTCTATTTGCCCTCCATGGACTTCTTGTAAAATACTTTCACTTTGTCACATTTCCATGTGGTACAGGACTGTATAACATTACAGTGTACACAGCATAGACACTATGAACGCTTACTTTATATCTTACATGTCCAAGATCACAGCACTGCATCCCTGGACAGAATGAGCCCCAGTTTTTGGGCCCACAGACTAGAAGGTGGTGCTCAGGAGCTAATTGAATGCATCTCACTATTGAGAGAATAAAACACCATACAGAAATTACAGTTGGCAGGAGAGATTTACCCCCAAAATTGGTTAACAGTCATGTTTTAACCTCTCCATGTCCAGCCCCAGAGTTCCTTTGACTGGGCTATTACGCCCGGAGGATAGAAAGGTCTGCCCGATCGTGTGACCTCTGTAATTGGCTGGACAATCCACAATGTGTAGCTCTGTTCCAAACCTCCTCCACTTATCCATGGCTATTAAGGTGCTAACTCCTATGAGCAGTCTCTGCTCCAACATGAGAATATGTACCGGATGAGAGTCGCACGCCATCATAGAATCCAATTTTTGATCTATATCATGAAAAATAAGATGTTTGCATACTTACCGTCTCCACACAACAAGTCACAATCCCCAGATGCGTTTCAACCCACGACAGGCTTGCTGACAGGGATAGAAAACTAAAGGTACTTTTGAGTCTAAATTGTTGTTTTTGTTATTTTGAAAAGCTTGCAAAAAAGAAGAGGTAGTGGTGAAGAAAAGCAATTTTTGGTTGGTTTTTATTTTCAGTTTTTAACCATAGTCTACTGTACAATCTCAGATTTCCTTTATTTAGAGAATTAGAAATGGATTAACCACTTCAGCCCCGGAAGAATTTACCCCCTTCCTGACCAGAGCACTTTTTGCGATACGACACTGCGACGCTTTAACTGACAATTGTGCGGTCACGCGACATTGACCCAAACAAAATTGATGTCCTTTTTTTTCCCACAAATAGAGCTTTCTTTTGGTGGTATTTGATCACCTCTGCGGTTTTTATATTTTGCGCTATAAACAAAAAAAGAGCGACAATTCTGAAAAAAGCAATATTTTTTACTTTTTGCTATAATAAATATCCCCCAAAAATATATAAAAAAAACCTAATTTCTTTCTCAGTTTAGACCGATGTGTATTCTTCTACATATTTTTGGTTAAAAAAAATTGCAATAAGCATATATTGATTGGTTTGCACAAAAGTTATAGCGTCTATAAAGTAGGGAATAGATTTATGGCATTTTTATTATTAATTTTACTTTATTAGTAATGGCGGCAATCTGCGATTTTTATCATGACTGCGACATTATGGCAGACACATCGGACACTTTTGACACTATTTTGGGACCATAGTCATTTATACAGCGATCAGTGCTATAAATATGCACTGATTACTGTATACATGACACTGGCAGGGAAGGGGTTAATTATTAGGGGGCGATCAAGGGGTTAACTGTGTCCTAGGGAGTGATTCTAACTGTGGGGGGGATGGGCTACCAATGACATGACAGCGATCACTGCTCCCGATGACAGGGAGCAGTAAATCTCTGTCATGTCACTAGGCAGAATGGGGAAATGCCTTGTTTACATAGGTATCTCCCAGTTCTGCTGCTCTGTGACATGATTGCGGGACACCGGTGGACATCGAGTCCGCGGGCACAGTCACAGAGCACCCGGCAGGCGCGCACGCCCACAATGCCGCGTCTTAAAGGGGACGTACCTGTACGCCCATTTGCGCAGCCGTGCCATTGTGCCAACGTATATCGCCGCGCACTGGTCGTCAAGGCAAACTGGAGCTCTAAGCAAGGTGACCACTTTGACCATGCATCCCCTATCCCTTTTATTGACGTTATTAGGGATTGCAATAGGCACAGAGGAGCTACCCCATTTGCATTGTCTATACCAGCCTTTTTTAACCAGGGTGCCTCAAGGTTTCTTCAGGGGTACTTTGCCCAAATGCCTAAAAATCATCCCCAAATTGTATACAATCCAGCAGGTAGATGAAGCCTGCCTTTTAATTACACAAAGCTACAGATTTTCATTGTCCACCATAATGACCTTCTAGCCACCGGCATCCTAACAACCAATGATGTCATCAGTTGATAAAGAGGATTTTGGTTGTTTGCACAGCATCCTTTTTTGACCCTCCCTTGCTCCTCTCTGTCAGTGCTGGGGTCACACTAGCTGAGTGATGGAGAGAAACTGAGGGGGTAGAGAAACATTGGAATACTAGTCAGTACCAGTGTGCAAAAGTGTATTGGATTTGGAAGAATTAATCACCACTAACGTTGGGTGTCCTACGTGTGTGGATGTTGATGTATTATGTAAAACTATTAAAATACTTTTTTACATTTTAGAATGGGGTGCCTCGAGACTGTCCATAATTTTAGAGGGTGCCTTGAGACTGTCCATAATTTTAAAGGGTGCCCTAACTGAAAGGAGGTTGAGAAACACTTGTCTATATTGATATGACCCCATCAGACACCACCTGCCTATAAGTACATCCTCCCTTGTGAAGTGACAGGCAGGTGCACAGCTTTGACTAGCCGTACAGGCCCCCTGGTTTACTGTAGGAACATGAAGGTTGAAGCTAGGCCCCCTGGACAACCACCGGACCCTAAACTCCTGCCAAGGCTGCCTTGTGGATGACTGGGCTCTCTTTAGAGATACTGGATACCCTAATGTGGAGGAAAATGTAGAGTTTCAAAAAAAAAAATTGGGTAATCCTTTTTTTTTTTTTTTTAATGGGGGCATGTAGGGGATATGAACTTTGCTTTAATTTTTGCTCAAAGGTGTCCCTATTCTCTGTCATAGAAAGGTGGGAGGTATGCTTAGCTGTTTAGGATATAGACTGGTGTTCACCTATTACCTTGTACCTATCAATTATGTAGGAATTATATAATTCTATTGTTCTTTGATATGTGTTTAGTAGGCCCTCCCAGGGTCAAAGCACAAAGACAAGACATATGAAACATACTTCAAACTAGTTTAACATGCATACCTCTTGGCATTTATTGTTCACTGCCTCTGTAATAAATGAAAAAGAAGAGAGAATATCATGTTCTTAGACAACTAAGCAGTACAAACAAATTGAACTTAAAGAGCATATAAACCCTTAACAATGAATCTTATTTGCTTCTTTTTGGTCCTGACAAAGCTCTTATCACAGGTGCAATGTTTTGCAGGCTTCTAGATGGATAGAGTGAGGGAGGGTTAAAACCCCAGTCAGATTTTTTTTCACCACCTGTGTCCCATTGCAGAGATTTCCCTTTACTTCCTGTCCCATAGCCAAACAGGAAGTAGGATGAAATCCCTGCAAATTAAGGGAATTACTTGGGAACCCCCAGATCACCAGAACTAGCATGCCCAGTGGAAAATTTCCCCACTATTACTTTTCTGGGGACAACTCAAAATGTGGGCTTTTCTTTTACTTTCACTTTCAATGATAATGGTAAACATGACAAATAGAGAGTGTGAATCTCCCTAATGGGGGCACAGACAGCAATAAAAACTGACAAACGTTCAAATCCCTCTCCACTCTATCCAAAACTTAAAAAAAAGGTTTTGCCTTTAGTTATACTTAAAAAACCTGACAGGGGTGCTAAACTGAAACTTAAAAAAAAAGGCTATACATACATTTGAACTTTTTCTTTCTTTTACCACAGCATGTGGTAGTAGGTATGCCACTTTTTCTTCAAGCCAAACCCGAACACTTTAGCAGTAACAGTAAATTTTTTTTGTTTTAGTACTGTATATACTCGAGTATAAGTCGAGTTTTTCAGCACATTTTTTTGTGCTGAAAGTGCCCCCCTCGACTTATACTCGAGTCAAGCACTTTTCTGCAGCAAAAAAAATCATTTTCCGAACCGACTTTGGGGCCCCATATCTCAGGACCACTATATGCTAGGAACACCAAATTTGGTGTGCAAACCCAGTGGAACTGGTACCATAACATATCCAAAGCTGGGGTTCCTAGGACCAAGTGGCCCCGAGATACAGGGGCCCCAAATCCGGTTCAGAAAATGTCATTCTCTGCTGCAGAAAAGTGCTTGACATTTTCTGAACCGATTTTTGGGGCCCTGTATCTCGGGGACACTTAGTGCTAGAAACCCCAGCTTTGGACATTTTATGGTGCTAGTTCCACTGAGTTGGCACACCAAATTTGGGGTTCCTAGCACTAAATGGCCCTAAGATACTGGGCCCCAAAGTCGTTCAACTGTGTCCATCTGCAGCAATGTCATTTCCGGACCATTTGGGTTCAGAGACCCCAAATTTTGGCTGCAGCTAGGGGGCATCTAGAAACCCTTAACTACCGAGTTTGAAGTTCGGGGGACCTATGGCTGCAAATGGGCACAGTGAGGCTGCAAATGGGCATTGTTGACCCTCTTTTCCACTTACAGTACCTGTGCATGTCTCACCCTCGTCTTATACTCGGGTCACTAAGTTTTTCCCATTTTTTTGCGGTAAATTAGGGCCTCGACTTATACTTGGAACGACTTATACTCAAGTATATACGGTATACACTATTGGATTGTAACAGACCTGTGACAACTTTGGGCCCTCCAAGGAGAATAGTAATGTAGCGTACATAGTGCCCCCTCACCCTCCTGTCAAGCCCTATTCCGAACCGCATTCCTATCTGAATAATGAGTGGACAGAAACCCGGACACATGATTTAAAACCCGGACTGGCCGGGTAAATTCCAGACAGGTGGCAACCCTAGGTGGTAACACTGACAGTCCCTATGCTTTCTCCTTATGTATTTTGTCACAGAGAATCATTTCCTAACTGTGTGGAATATGTCACAATTATTCAAATGCCGTAAAAGTGAAACTCCAGCCCATACTGCCCGTAGCTGTCATAGCAGAATGGTTAAGGAAGCTAGCATGTATACAGACAGTATATCATACATCACTTCATACACAGCGGCTGTCTGTATTCAAAGTGTGAACTGATACTCTGCCCCAATGTTGATACACTTGAACAGGCCAAGAAATGTACAGAATCACACTAAATCATTCACAGTTCATTGACATTATAGTGGCTGTAAAGGCTGAGGGTTTTTTTCTTCATGCATTCTATGTCCAGCTGCTCCCTCAACCCCCCCCCAATACTTACCTAAACCTGATCTCAATCCAGCGATGTGCATGAGACCCGAGGCTCTCCCGGGTCTCTATTGGCTGAGATGCAGAAGGAGCTATTGGCTATCACTGCTGTCAATCCTGGGCAGAGAGGCGGGATTGGGGGGTGGGGCCCCCACAAGCAGCTTGCTATGGGGGCACTCGGCAAAAGATGAGGGTCCCAGAAGGGGAAAATAAAAAATAACCATTTGCTGACTGCTCTATAACAGATTTACTGCTACAGGGCAGCCATGTATATATACGTAATTCTGTACTTCCGGGTAGGGGATGTGCTGCTTCTGCTATAACATAGTTGGTCAGGTTGAAAAACCCCAGTGGCAATCGAATCCCACCAAAAGAAAGCTCTATTTGTAAGGGAAAAAAAATGACATAAGTAGGAAGGCCAGTATGGTGGCCTGAATTTATGGGAGGAGCCCGGGGGGTATTTAAGCAGCCCGCTCACCTGTGGTGCTTGTCGGTTTCCTGTGCGCGATATACGTCACTAAGCCGACTATTCGATACCAGCGTCCGCAAGTTCTTGCCTCGCAGTTCCCGTATTCGATACTCCGTACTCTAAACTTTCGAAATCCGCGTTTTCGTTTATAGTTGTACCACGCGTCTGGCTTGGCTGTCGCAGGTAAGGTCCCGTCGGACTTTTCGTTTTTCATATCATGTCACTAAACCGTGAGTTCAAATTTCGTTTCACCCGCATCGCATAAACTGCAATGTATATCGCTCGTACTTTCGATATGTTACAATTCGATAGCACAGCGACGCTGACGTCGCATCATTTCTAGCATGTCGGTATTAGTAGACAGCCATAGCCAGTCGCAGCTTGTAAAGTTATCAAATCAAGTTAGTTCGGTACCAATCATTTCTCATTTCTAAAACATTTAAAAAAAAAAAAAAAAAAAAAACTCATTTCGGACATTTCAAATCATTTCTCATTTCTGGAAAAACATTTCTAAAAAATCATTTCGGACATTTCAAATCATTTCTTATTTCTGAAAACTCATTTCTGACATTTCAAATCATTTCTCATTTCAGTCACCTACCGCGCTCCGATTCGAATCCAATCGCACCAAAGATGCGCCGATTCGTCCCGGTGTGCCCCAGTTATTACGGCCTCATTTCTATACATGCTCCAGAGTTACGTTATTGTCAGCCAATTGTACCTCTGCCATGGTTATCATTTCATTTCCATGTATCACGTTCCGACATGAATTCAGTCGCATAAAAATGCACCGATTCGTCTCGGCGTGCCCCAGGATTGGCCTCATTTCTATACATGCTCCAGAGTTACGTTTTATCAGTCATTTTGTACCTCTGTCATGGTTATCATTTCATTCCCATGTATCACGTCCCGACATGAATTCAGTCGCATAAAAAATGCACCGATTCGTCTCGGCGTGCCCCAGGATTGGCCTCATTTCTATACATGCTCCAGAGTTACGTTTATCTGTCAATTGTACCTCTGTCATGGTTATCATTTCATTCCCATGTATCACGTCCCGACATGAATTCAGTCGCATAAAAAATGCACCGATTCGTCTCGGCGTGCCCCAGGATTGGCCTCATTTCTATACATGCTCCAGAGTTACGTTTATCTGTCAATTGTACCTCTGTCATGGTTATCATTTCATTTCCATGTATCACGTTCCGACATGAATTAGTCGCATAAAATGCACCGATTCATCTCGGCGTGCCCCAGGATCGGCCTCATTTCTATACATGCTCCAGAGTTACCTTATCAGTCATTTGTACCTCTGTCATGGTTATCATTTCATTCCCACGTATCACGTTCCGACAGGAATTCAGTCGCATGAAAATGCACCGATTCGTCTCGGCGTGCCCCAGGATTGGCCACATTTCTAATACATGCTCCAGAAATCCGGATCATAGCTGAATCGCAGACACCGGGGATTGACCCATATCTCTGTCACGCAATTTCTACCATTGTACTCTCACAACGCATCACCGTTTCGAAACCAGTCGCATCCAAGGCGCACCGATTCGGCACGGCATGCATCACAGGTTTCGATCACATTTCATACCCACACCAGAGCTCGGTTGGTTGCCAGTCGCTAACACGGCACAACCAATACGAGCCTCGGTCAAAACAATCATTTCTCTCATTTATTCAATACCGCACTCCTATTCGAATCCAGATGCAGCAAACAAGCACCGATTCGACCCAGGAGCACCAGTATTTTAGTTGCCTCATTTCAGTACATGCTCCAGAGCCCGGTCCACGGTCGAACAAATCGTGACACGACCAGGCCGCACCTCTGTCATGCAGTTCATTCATTTCACAATCAAGGCAAACATTTCGAACCATTTCATTGTCACAAATTGCAAGCACCATACAAATCATTGCTTCAAGTTACTTAGCAATCCCTTCACGAATTGTCACCTTTCATCTTCCTCAGGTCAGTCAAAGTTCAGTAGGTCCACCCTGCACCAGGTTGGACGATATCCCCCCAGGTAAAAAAAAAAAAAAAAAAAAGAGGGAGAACAAGTCGGGTAAGTATGACGCAGCGGATCAAAGAAAAACTTGAAATCCATCTCACCCCCAATAGGTTACAGTCAACCAGGAGATAAAGCTCGAGAGATCCTCACCAGAGCAACCATGTCCCAGGCCGGCAGTGAAGACTTCACGGCCCCTCTATCACCTACTCCGGTCTCAGAAAGCGGCAGCGTGCAATCCCTCAGGGGATGGACTATCCCCAGACTGACGGCAGAGCTCAGACGCAGAGGTATCCCCTTCCCCGCCACAGCGAGGAAAGGCGAGCTCTTCAAACTCCTCTTCCCCCCACCAGCAGCAGGAGCCAGTACCCAACAGGCATCTCTCCAGTCCATATCATCGGCCATCTCGCAGTTACTCACAATGGTATCATCTCTATCCACCTCAGTTGCAGACGTCCAAGCCAGGGTGGCACTTCTGGAGGCCCGACCGGCCACAGCAGTCCCCGACCCAACGGCAACTCAGACCTTGACACCTCTTCCTACAGGTACCTCAGGCTCAAGCGTCATTGTCTACCCCTCCCACCTGGTCCCAACCAGTATCAGGAAGGACATTTTGGACGGCAAGGACGTCAACCTGGCCTCTCTCCTTATCTCCGTGCATGATTTAGCAGAAAATAAAGCCTACTCCTGGGGCGACATATCGGTGGTCATTAAAGCCAAAGACCCCAGGCTGAACCGCAAGCTATCAGTCCCCGAATTTACCCTGGCCTTTGGCATGCTTAGAGATGTCCTATGCTCAGCCACCCCCAGCAGGCGGGAAGAGCTGGACTTATACCTCCATACTGTGGTAGACTTGGGCCACAAGTATGGAGGTTTCGCTTTCTACGATTATCATCGTTCCTTCTCAGCCAAGGCCGCCGCCAGATTCGCACAATTCCAGATCGCGACAGATTGGAGTCTCATGGACACAGAGCTCTTCTGCCGCCACTTTGCCGGCTTACGCTCACCTCTGTGTGCAATTTGCCAGTCTTCCACCCACACTGCCACCTGGTGCTCCAATACGGCGATCAGACGGCCCTTCGAGTTCCCCTCTACCTCAGGTACAGTACAGGGCCAGTCACCCCCTGAACCAACGCCTCAGGTGGACAAACTCGGACGCCCAGTCCGAACCGTGGGAGGGGCAGCCATCTGTAATAACTACAACTACGGGTCCTGCAACTTCAGCCAATGCCGCCTACTTCACATCTGCACTTTATGCCAAAGAGCACACCCTAGGAATTTGTGTGAAGTCAAGCAAAACAAGAGGGCATGACTAAGCCGAATCAACATCTTATGGCTAGGACTGTATCTCACTTCACACCCCACCCCTTCCCTGGCCACCTACCTTATCCAAGGCTTCACAATAGGCTTTCACACCGGCCTCATTGCACTGCCCCACAGTACTCACGAATGCGCCAATCTTCGTTCGGCAGCCATCGACGAACAGGCCATAGATCAGCTCTTACAGGCAGAGGTAGATCGAGACTATGTAATAGGCCCTTTCACTTGCCCCCCTTTCAGCACATGGAGAGTCAGCCCTATTGGGCTTGTCAAGGGCAAATTCTCTAATAAATTGCGTTTGGTGTACGACTTGTCTGCGCCTCATTCTTCGCACATACCCAGTCTCAATTCCCTGATTCCCTCCGAAGAGTTTTCCCTAAAATACTCCTCAGTGGACATGGCAATACAAGCGATCATCAAAGCAGGCACAGGTGCCTGGCTCTCCAAAGCCGACATCTCGGATGCCTTCAAGCTCCTGCCCATCCACCCATCCCTGTGGTGCTGGCATGGCATCAAATGGAAGGAAGCGTATTATTTTGCTACGAAACTCACCTTCGGTTCGAAGAGTAGCCCGTGGCTCTTCGACACGTTCGCACAGTCCCTCGTTTGGATACTATTACACAAGGGCCAATGCCATGAAGTCATCCATTACCTGGATGACTTCCTACTGATAGAACCGCCCAACAAGCCCCCAGGAGATCTCGACAAACTGAGAGTAATTTTTGGAAACCTCAACGTTCCTATCGCCGAGCACAAAGTCGACGGTCCAGCAAACATCATCACCTTTCTCGGGGTCAGCTTGGATACCTGCGCAATGCAGGCCAGTCTCCCTCCCGACAAATTAACACGCATTAGGGCAGTTATTTACGAGTTTACACACACCAACGGCTGTACCAAAAAACAGTTGCAGTCTCTCCTAGGTATGCTCAACTTCGCTATGCGAATTATCCCACAAGGCCGCACATTCGTATCACGCCTACTTGGATTTCTGTCAGAAACTCAAGACCCTGATCAGATTTTGAAATTAGACTCCGCAGCTATAGCGGACCTATCAATGTGGGAGGAATTCTTGTCCGCCTGGAATGGCATATCTCTATTCATACCTATGGTTTCGATCCATTCACCCCAGGTAGTGACTGACGCTGCAGCCTCCACAGGTTTCGCGGCAATTTTTGGCCATCATTGGTTTTCAGGACCCTGGCCTCAACAGATACTATTGATACCTGGCTTTTTCCAAACATCTGCCCTGTTTGAGCTTTATCCCATAGTGGCAGCCGCACAACTCTGGGGCCACCACTGGACAGGACAAACCGTAGTCTTCACCACCGACAACCAGGCCACGGCAGACATCATCAACAGAGGCAGGTCCAAGTCCCTAGCAGTCATGTCCTTCCTGCGCAGGTTGGTTCAACTGTCTTTACAACATCAGTTCAACATACACTGTGAATTTATACCCGGCAGATACAACTCAGCAGCTGACGCACTATCACGTTTCAATTATCCCTCCTTTTTCAAACAGGTTCCCGATGCCGACCCAATGTCGGCCCCTATCCCCGTCTGGTCACAACTGACCCTGGATTAGTGCAACATCTACACGGAGCTACGCAACTCATAAATAATTCCCTCTCCCGCAACACACTCAAAGCCTACCAGACAGCTTGGAAGGCTTTCAACAAATTCCTCACGCCCTGCCGCAAAGAACCAACAGATATCAAACAGGTACTGGCCTTCACGGCACACTGCCACACGCAGCTGGCCTTATCCTACAACACCATCCGGTTATACCTAGCCGGCATTCAACATTTCATGGCGCTTGAAGACCCGACGAAGTCGTCACTGTTCTCATCCCACGCTATACGAGCCATCCTAAGGGGAATACAGAAACAACAACCAGTCATCAGCACTAAGCGTTTGCCCATTACGGGGCCCATCTTTAGGGACATGTCAAACATACTGGCTACTTCGCCATTCGGTCTGCTCCCCAGCACGGTCCTACAAGCAGCCATATATTTAGCTTACTACGGGTTCTTGCGGCCTGGCGAATTCACCACTAACAAACCCACAGACCTAGTACTATGCAGACGACACTTGCTTCGACACCAAGACCACTTTATCCTGCATCTCGAGGTCTCTAAAACCCAGCAAACTGGCTCGGGAGTGAACATCCACCTCTACAGAACCAACAACAGCTGGTGTCCAGTCGCTGTACTCAACCGACTCCTATCTCTCCTGCCTGAACAACCAGACAGCAGTCCCCTTCTACCATTCCCAGTCAAACCCTTAAATGCCTCTCAGTTTGTGAGCCACATAAGAATACTTCTCCGCAATCTCCACCTTAACCCTAGTCAGTATTCCGGACACTCTTTCCGCATCGGAGCAGCCTCCGCGGCATCCCGCCACGGGGTGCCAGATCACATCATCAAAAGGTTAGGCAGGTGGAAATCAGCCTGCTTCGCCCGGTACATCCCCAATCCACAAACAGAGATGGCACAGGCATTCTCCAAATTGGCTCAATAAATAACTGAAAACCAATAAAATTATAACCCTACCTGAATGTTTTTGCCCCCTTATTTTGGCATACCGGCCATTAGACCAAGGCACACTTTCAGGTCTATTTCATATGGTAAGTCCACACTTTCAGGTCTATTTCCGATGGTAAGTCTTATCTTTACTATAAGTGTTATCTATGTCCATATCGGACATAGGGCTCCGACCATAAGTAGGAAGGCCAGTATGGTGGCCTGAATTTATGGGAGGAGCCCGGGGGGTATTTAAGCAGCCCGCTCACCTGTGGTGCTTGTCGGTTTCCTGTGCGCGATACCCACCCTCCCATCCCCATTTCACAGCATTTCTCAACTACTCATTTCATTCATTTCTCTTACAGAATAATCATTTCTTAAACCAGGGTATGCCCCCTTATTTTGGCATACCGGCCATTAGACCAAGGCACACTTTCAGGTCTATTTCATATGGTAAGTCCACACTTTCAGGTCTATTTCCGATGGTAAGTCTTATCTTTACTATAAGTGTTATCTATGTCCATATCGGACATAGGGCTCCGACCATAAATGTAATTTATGTACAGCATGGCATGAGCGCACAATTGTCAGTTAAAGTAACGTGGTGGCGTATAGCAAAAAATGGCCTGGTCATGAAGGGGGCTAAATCTTTTGGAAGCCAAGTGGATAAAAAAAAGCCACATTGGCAACAATATTAATCTCCTTTCTGGCACTGCCCCCATAGTAATCCCTTTCTGCCATTAGATGTCCTCAGTCCTTAGTCTTCTAAGCTGAATGACACCTGGCACTATTTAACCCAGAAAACTGAGGACATTCTATGAATGCATGGACCTGCCCTACTGACATCATCAGCCACTCTGAGTATTGAGCTCCATCCACTGCTACAGAACATCTGAATAAGAGGACCCTGCATGTCACATGATTGGCATCTAGAAAAGGTAAAAATAAAAAAAGCTCTTCCAGTAAGACAGGAGGGGGTGCCTGGGGAGACGGGGACAACCCAAAGCCAAAGTTTAACTTTTAACAAAATGTAATGTTCAGGGACATAAATGTTACATACAGTGGGGGGGGGGGGAGTATTTGATCCTCTGCTGGTTTTGTACATTTGCCCACTGACAAAGAAATGATTAGTCTATAATTTTAATGGTAGGTTTAAATTCACAGTGAGAGACAGAATAACAAAAATATCCAGAAAACCGCATTTCAAAAAAGTTATAAATTGATTTGCATTTTAATGAGTGAAATAAGTATTTGATCCCCTATCAATCAATAAGATTTCTGGCTCCCAGGTGTCTTCTATACAGGTAATGAGCTGAGATTAGGAGCGCTCTCTTAAAGTGAGTGCTCCTAATCTCAGCTTGTTACCTGTATAAAAGACACCTGGGAGCCAGAAGCAATCAATCTATCAGATTCCAATATCTCCACCATGACCAAGACCAGAGAGCTGCCCAAGGATGTCAGGGACAAGATTGTAGACCTACACAGGGCTGGAATGGGCTACAAGACCATCGCAAAGCAGCTTGGTGAAAGGGTGACAACAGTTGGTGCGATTATTCGCAAATGGAAGAAACACAAATTAACTGTCAATCTCCCTCAGTCTGAGGCTCCATGCAAGATCTCACCTCGTGGAGTTTCATTGATCATGGGAATGGTGAGGAATCAGCCCAGAACGACATGGGAGAAGCTTGTCAATGATCTCAAGGCAGCTGGGACCATAGTCACCAAGAAAACAATTGGTAACATACTATGCTGTAAAGGACTGAAATCCTGCAGCACCCACAAGGTCCCCCTGCTCAAGAAAGCACATGTACAGGCCCGTCTGAAGTTTGCTATTGAACATCTGAATGATTCAGAGGAGAACTGGGTGAAAGTGTTGTGGTCAGATGAAACCAAAATCGAGACATTTGACATCAACTCAGCTGGAGGAGGAAGAATGCTGCCTATGACCCCAGGAACACCATCCCCACCGTCAAACATGGAGGTGGAAACATTATGCTTTGGGGGTGTTTTTCTGCTAAGAGGACAGGACAACTTCACCGCTCCAAAGGGAAGATGGACGAGACCATGTACCGTCAAATCTTGGGTGAGGACCTCCTTCCCTCAGCCAGGACATTGAAAATGGGTCGTGGATGGTTATTCCAACATGACAATGACCCAAAACACACGCCAAGGCAACAAAGAAGTGGCTCAAGAAGAAGCACATTAAGGTCCTGGAGTGGTCTAGCCAGTCCCCAGATCTTAATCCCATAGAAAATTTGTGGAGGGAGCTGAAGGTTCGAGTTACCAAACGTCAGCCTCGAAACCTTAATGACTTGGAGAGGATCTACAAAATCCCTCCTGAGATGTGTGCAAACCTAGTGGCCAACTACAAGAAACATCTGACCTCTGTGATTGCCAACAAGGGTTTTGCCACCAAGTACTAAGTCATGTTTTGCGAAGGGGTCAAATACTTATTTCACTCATTAAAATGCAAATCAATTTATAACTTTTTTAAAATGCGTTTTTTCTGTAATTTGTTGTTGTTCTGCCTCTCACTTAAAATAAACCTACCATTAAAATTATAGACTGGTCATTTCTTTGTCAGTGGGCAAATGTACAAAATCGGCAGGAGATCAAATACTTTTTTCCATCACTTTAAGTATTATAGTCATGTAACAGTCTGTAACAGGAACAGTAGTGTCTGCTGTGTGCTTCCTGTATAGATGAAACGTGTCCTGTGAGGTTAGGTAAAGCGAGCCACTAAGATTACTTTGTTTCTATTTCTTCATGACATGCAAACCTTTGCAAAACTTCTCTAGCTTTTAATAAGTATCTTCTTTCCTATTGCACTCACATTTATTTTGGGCTTCCTATTTCAATTGTTCTTTTATTTCTATTTTTAAGAAAGTCAATGCTACAAATAAGAAGAAATATACATATAAAGAACCTTTTCGAATATGCATCAAGTTACAGGGGTATCCTTGTTTATTTTGTAGTTTCTGTTTTCCTGAAAATCACATTTGCACAGACAGATTCTGATTACTGTACATAGACATTAAAAGGAATCTAAACCCAAAAACAGACATTTTATATACTGCAGCTTACCAATCCTTAGATGTGGTGGCTGCATTAGATTTTCAATTTTTTAGCTTGTCTTCTTTATTTTCACCTGGTGATCCAGCCAGTAAGGCCTCGTTTTACATTTGCTCTTCCTTCTCATTGGCTGAGACATCAGCTGTCAATCACAGCCAGCGAGCCAATGAGCAGAGAGGGGGGCAGGTCTGAGCAGTGGCTTTATGCGTGAATGGACACGCAGAGCCGTGGCTCATGAACGAGCCTGCTTAGGTGCCCCCATTGCAAGCTGCTTTCTCTGTGGGCATTCGGCAGGAGGGAGAGACCAAGAGCACCAGTGAGGGACCTGAGAAGAGGAGGATCGGGGGTGCTCTGTGCAAAACCATTACACAGAGCAGGTGAGTATGACATGTTTGTTATTTTAAAAAAAAGAAACCCTTTATTGTCACTTTAAGACAGGAAGTGTGTTATTTAGAAGAAAAGAAGGCTGGATGGCCGCACTCCTATGCAATTTCCTTATTCAAGTGCCGGATACAAAGGTGAACTACAGGTATCAGCTTACATGTTTCACACCAAGGCAAGTGCTTACTCATAGTGTGTTATTGGGAGGATCACCAGGTGAAAATAAAGGAAAAAAAAAAAACGAATGTAGTCACTTCACCTCATGTTGGTAAACTGATATGCTTTAAAGCTGAACAGCTAAATAAATACATAGATAACATAGAAATGTGGGAGTTGTTTTACCTGCCAAAGGATTTGTATTTCTGTCCATCCATACCAAAGATTTACAAACCTCTGCACAGTGCTGCCCTATCTGCAATTGAGAAAAACTTACAGGTCATGTCCATCCCCGACCTGTGACTGGAGAATGAAAGAAGAAGCAGCACACTGATGAGCTCATCTCTCTTTCGCTCTGCTCTCACCTCCTATCAGTATGCTCCACGCACTGCAGCACATAAACTATTTTGCTCCTTGTGCTGCTTCTGCCTCCCCCACTCTGAGATGTGCTGTATAGGGGGTTACGAGAGGCTGATACCAAGTAAAAGTAAGGGACTTACACTGTTTGCATGTAAAAATGCATTTAATGATGTATTAATGAATATAAGGCAACATTAGTTTGTGCCATTTATATCTGCCTGGCGTTCAACTTTAAAGCCCTTCTCTGGGATGAAGAATGTACAAGATGTGTCATAAGTGTATATTAAATATTTTGTGTTTTTCTTCTTTATTTAGATAAGTTTGTCATAAAATCCCTGGAGACTGGTGCTACCGGATTTACTCAGCATGACCACCCACGTGACGCTGGAAGATGCGTTATCTAACGTGGACCTATTGGAGGAGTTACCACTCCCTGACCAGCAGCCATGCATCGAACCTCCTCCGTCCTCCATAATGTACCAGGTATCATCTTGTCACAGAGCTGCAGTGCTTCACGTTTTCCTTTCATAATCAGGATTTTTTTTTATTAAGGGCCTTTATAATAATTCTTTCTTCATTGTAGCCGAGCACCACAAACCAAAAACACTGTTTAATTCATTTTTAATATTCAAGGCAAGCTCACCCTTCTATCCATGTCTCCATGCTTTATTTTGTTGAGAAATCACTAGCCGTGGCCATCCTGAGTAAGGGCAGATGATTCATGTAGTATTTACTTCCTGGAATCCATTTGCCCTTAGCTCAGGCATGCAGGCAGGAGGGTGTGTTTAGCTGAGAAAACCCTTCCTTCCCTCCCGAAGACTTCTGGGACGTATGACATCACAAGCCTAGGCCTGGAAACCAGGAAGTAACTGATGAAATGTAAAAAAAGTTTAAAACAAGTAAATGTGATATACTTTCCTCTCAATTTACTAATGCTAGCAAAATAAGAATTAAAAATAGTCAATGTTGATTGCAAGAGTGAAGTTTCACTTTAAATTCCCATTACCTCCTCCGCAGTGGCTAAAGAGCACACACAAGGAAATTTGTATGTATGTTTGCTATACACATGGTTTGTCACTTTGATATTTTTAAAGGAAAAATGATGGAGGGGCTTAGGCAGACAGAATTCAGGTAGAGTTCAGTCATGTGCAAAAGCAAAGTAGGATTGCGCACATATATAGTGCAAATATATAAATAAGATTGAAATGATACTTGTACAGTTATTTAGCAAAACCTATACAGCAGTTGCAAGATGCGACACAGAAAGTTCTGCTTAGAGGATCCCAAAATCTAGAAAATATAAAATAAGATTAAAGACGTGAATAGGCGAGGGAGCTGCTCTTGAAGTAAAACAATCGGTAACCTAAACTGACATAAATTGGTTGCATACGCCCTGGGGTACCTGCATATTTTTAAACCCTCTTGAGTTCTGCAGAAACCCATTTTCACTGGCACCTCTACACGCTAACCCAGGGGCCTCTAAACTTTCTAAACAGCTTACTGTCCTTCAGCCCTTAGGGGGGCCGGTAGGGGTAGAAAATGTCCCAACATCATTGGGACAAAAAATGACCTAACGCCTGTGGTCAGTAGGAGGGGGAATCCCATCATTGGTATTAGTGGGAGGAATAGTGCCCCACTGTTGGTGTCAACTAAAGGAATGGTGTCTCATTGTTGGTGTCAGTGGAAGTGCCCCAAGAGCCAGATAAGGCAGGTAAAGGCCACATTTGGCTCACAGGGCGTAGTTTGGAGAGCCATGTGCTAACCCAATGAACCTCTGACGCACATATTTAGCAGTGCACCACCATGCACGTTAACATATGACCACACTTTGTTGTGTGCTGCATCAGAAAAAATGCTGCATGCCCATTTTTTTGATTGTTGTAGTGCGTTTGGAGCCCATTTATTTTATTGCTCTATCAGTCTTAACGCAATGTACATAAACGCATAGGCATTAGTGCTACACATCACAAAGTCAAAGTGTGGGACTTAATTCCAGAAGCGTAACTAGAACCTTCAGGGCCCCAGTGCCAAAAAAACATAAAGCGCCTCCTGACCCCGACCAGGGCTCTTCCCATTGATGCTGGGGGTCCTTTACCTCCATCGTGGGACCCTTTATTACAGTCCAGCAGCAGGTCACCTTCCTGCTGCTGGACTGGATGGATGGATTAAAGTGATGCCATTTTGTTTATCAGTTGATCACTGAGGAGACGTTTTAAATAATCAGAACAAGAAATGATGAGCACATGCATTAGTACTTTAGATGCCTTATATGCCAGGAAAGAACAGATACAATTTTTTGAAGGAAATCTGTCACGAGAGAAACAAGAAGGTTGCCCATTGCTCAACTACCCTCCTAAAATTCTGCTTACCTGGCTGTCATGCAGGCCATCAATACTTCCAAACAGACATAATGATACAAGTAATCATCATCTGCATGTATATTCAGAAGGTCAGCAATTACATCCCCATATAGGGTCAAATCTACATTAAGTTGGAGTCATAGGGTTTATTTGTGATTGTAAAGTCTAAGGCCCCATCCACATCTGAGCATTTTGTAGCTTAAGGCTGGGTTTACACTAGTGCGAATTGGATGTGGCTTTCCAATTCGCACGTCAGGAGAGTGTGACCGGCTCTCAATGGAGCCGGTTCACACAGCTCCAGGATGGCTGCGGAGCAGTTTTTAGAAGAGTCCCGTGCGTCTTCTGGTCCGTTTCGGGTTTGGGGCCTGATTCGTCCCTGAAACGGAGAGCAGGGACACTCCAGACCCCTGCTGTGAGCCGCTCCGCACAGCAGTGTGAACCCAGCCTAAAGCTCCAAATACCCAAAGCTCCAAAAGCCTGAAACTCCAAAAGCAACATGAGCTACTTTTGAGGTAGATTTGGGCATTCTTGGCCCCATAGACTTTAATTGGAAGGTCTGAAAACGCTTAAATCTAGTGTTTTTGAAAATGTTTTCAGGCATAGTCAAGGCATTTTGAGCCTGTAAGAACTGGTCTCCTCCACTTAGTGCTTTCCATTGCCTCAAACAAAACACTTGGAATACGCTTCCAAATATGAATGGCAAAACACTCAAAAACGCCTGAAAATCGCTCTCTGCTTAGGTGTGAATGTAGCCTAAATGTGAGAACAAAAGCAAATATGATCCTTATCAATGCACTTGGAGATCTAGAGTTATTGGTGTCCTACCAGCAGTAACAGATATTTTAGCCAGGGAAGCCAACTAAAATGTTCAAAAAATATTGACATTACATTTAAGGAAACAGGAGAAGAAGACGGTTAGACGATCGGGAACACGCGGTAACAAGGAAGTGAGAACAAGATCTGAATAATAGATTTGAGTATTATTTGCATGTACTGTTAAAGTATTGCTGTAAGCAAATATACTACCAAGAAAAAGATGAAGAAGAGTAGGGCTCTAAGGATAGAGCCTTGTGGTACACTAGGAGAGAAGATAGTGAGGAAATTATAGATGCTATAGAGTTGATTTACTAAAGGTAAATAGGCTGTTCACTTTGCAAGAGAAGTTGCCCCAATGCTGAGTGAATGCGGTGAAGTTCCACTTTGCAAAGAATATCCAATCACTTAGTTTCATGGTAAGTGTGAAATCCTTGTTGTAGATGATCTAACAGGAAATTAGTTGAAATTAGCTGAGTGAGGGGATAGACAGTTAGCCAGTTCTGAGTGAATGTTCTTTTCAAAATGTTTGAATAACAAGGAAAGATGTAGTACAAGATGTCAGCTTGAGAAGGCCAAAGAGCCAACGTCTGCTTGAGCAGGCCAAAGGGTCCAAAAAATGTTTTGATTTTAGGACTGTGAGTTTTCAGGAGGGAGGACAATTGGCAGCAGAAAATACTAAATTAAAAGTCATGTTGCAGCAGGAATGAAAGAAGATAAGGTGCAAGGAATTAGATCAAGAAAGCAACAGGGTTAGACATGGCAATTGGAGAAGAAGGCCAACTAATATAATAATAAATATTATATACATAATATTATATTATAAATATATGCAGTAATATAAAAATATCATATAAAAAACATAATATACCAACTATTTGTGTTCTGAGGACAACCTAAAATTTGGGATTTTCTTTTACTTCCACTTTTGGTGAAAAGTAAAAGAAAATACCCGTAGATTGTGTCAGAAATCTGGTGAAATGATAACTTGCTGTGCACAGGGATGGGTTATTGAGATGAGGAGGGGGAAGCAGATGTGGAGGGATAGGCTTGCAGTGCTTCAAAGGGATAAAACATGGGTGGATGTACATGTATTGCAGAAATGTATGAAATATGTTTTTTTTTTTGCCTTGATATATGGTTTAAAGACAATTTTTTGGTTTGAGTTCTACTCTACGGGTGTGAAGCATGTTGGGGTGAAAGCCAGAGGAAACATCTAGGCAGGCAGACTGGGTTGCAAAGCGAAGCAATTTCTGTACTGTATATCATTTGAACATTTATTTATCAGTTTTGGACAGATTAAGTAATGGATTAAAAAAAAAAATTTTTGCCTGTGTCTCTAGTGAGGAGATTTCCCTTAACTTCCTCTCATTTAAGCATGAAATCAGCTCATAGACAGTTGTCAGTGGAATTGCTGTCCCATTGGAAGATTTCCCCTCATCTCTTGTTCCAATGACAACTCAAACTTACAGTGACAGTAGTAACCAGGACAAACAGAGAGGCTAGGTCTCCTCAGCAGGGACCCAGGCAAAAATGAAAGCCCAACCCTACTCTATCCAAAGCTCGATTTATAGAAACTTTGATGAAATTACTGAGGTTTCTGGAGAAAACGAATCAGAGATCCACCTAGATAAATTTTACAATAGTTTCTAGGGTGAGTTCAAGTTGTTATTGTTCTTAATTCCTACAGGCTAACTTTGATACCAATTTTGAAGATCGGAATGCGTTTGTAACTGGTATAGCCAGGTACATTGAACAAGCTACAGTCCATTCCAGCATGGTAAGTGACTTCTAAATTCAGTCTAAATGTGAATGCACTTTTAGAATGAGGCCAGTATTGGCACATCTATATTTCTGCCATGGCAGGTATATTTTAAATGAAGCATAGACAACCCAATGCCGCTATTTTTTTTAAGAAGCTAAAAGTCCTACCATGGCCTGTCAACTAACTGTATATTACACATGTGTTATATACATTATATATTAATAAAATCACATCAAATAACATGACTTAAATTGTTTATGCTGCAGAATGAGATGCTGGAAGAAGGACAAGAGTATGCAGTCATGCTGTACACATGGAGGAGCTGTTCTAGAGCCATTCCACAGGTAAAAAAAATCTACTTTGCATGTGACTGGTCAGAAATATATGATTTCATTGGTTTGATGTGACCATACAAACTGACCACACTAGACATGAGACCACATCCCTCCCAGTGTGGCCAGTTTTCTTCTTTGCATTCTACTTAGGAGCACAGCTGCTGTCTGTATTCCAATGGTCCCCCCCCCCCCCGCACAGCACTTCACTGGAAGATCAGTGTGCTGCTGTTTCTCTGCCCCCCTCTGACACATCCCTCTGCAGTCTCCACCCACACCTATTTCTGTTTTAAACTGCATAGGTTGTTTAACAAGGTAAGGGTTCACATATGCTTTATAAATACCTGTGTATAATGTGTTTTTTTAGGTGAAGTGCAATGAACAGCCTAACCGTGTGGAGATTTATGAGAAGACGGTGGAAGTTCTAGAACCGGAAGTCACAAAACTAATGAAGTTTATGTACTTCCAGGTACATTTAAGTTTTCTTATCTTTGTCTTTTCTGGGAATTGGTGCACTAGTGGTTTATCTGAAGCAGATGTAAACCCTAACTAGATGATATTTAGGGGGAGGTTTACTAAAACTGGAGCATGCAAAATCTGGTGCAGCTCTGTACAGAAACCAATCAGCTTCCAGGTTTTATTCCTAAAGTCTAATTGAACATGCTGAAGTTAGAAGCTGATTGGCTTGCATGCACAGCTGTACCAGATTCTGAGTGCTCCAGTTTTAGTAAATCTCCCCCTTGCTTTGCTAAAAAAATGAAACAAAAAAAGCTGTGTATCACAAACAACTGCCAGTTTTTCCTAAATGCACTTGTCGCCTTTTTTTCATCATATGTTACATTTCAGTTCTGCTAATCTCATGTAGCCTCTTAGCAACCACTTCCTGTGTACATGCAATACAGAGATGTCTGCATGTCTGCATATCTCAGGGTGGGTTGCCTGATGGTAACCATATTGGACAATGTCTGCATACCTGTAATGTGTTTTAATGTGTTGTATAACACGAAATGTCTGAACAAAGACATACCATAGTAGGATCACCAGGTATTATTTCGATGAGAGTTTCAGATTAAAAAATATTGAAAGTGCAAAATTAAAATGGCATTAACATTAAAGCTTATATAAGATTTTAGTGATTGGGTTTACATATGCTGCTGTCACACTGTCCTGTGAGGAAAGAGAGAGCAGAGAGAGGCGCTACTCTCTGGCACAGTGCTGGATCAAGATTGGGCTCAGGTAAGTATTTAGGGGAACAAAAAAAGATGTCGAAATAACTGCGCAACAAAAAATAAAATAAAATATTAACCATCTATGCTGCAGAGTCCTATATATGACACAAACACACAAAAATCGAATGGGAAAAAGGTTGACTCGCGCTTAAAACAAAAAAAAGAGCTAACGTGTATAAGGCTGAAAAATCCTGGCCTGTTTGTGATAATTTAAACATTAAAAAATGTGGCAAAAATATATATCAAGTTTGGAGATTAGTCCCACCTCCCCTTAAAAGGTATGTATAACCAATAGCAACTCAAATTGGTACATAAACCAAAACAAAAACGCTTAAAGGTTGCAAAGTAAATTGACTGATTTTAGGAAAAATATAAAAAAGGAAGTATACAAAAACACCAAACGTGCTGTGATTAAACCAAAAGGTGTCCAATTGTATACAGTCCTAAATGTGTGGGTCCACCACCATGAATGAAGTGCCTGGCCGCTTACCGGAACCCCATGACCCCCCGTTACAGAGGGTCTAAATGGGCATTGAAGTCCTGCTGCTTCCGACAGCCTGGGGACCTGAAAGGAGACTGGATTGGAACCTTTGGAGTTTGTGGTGCTGTAAAAGCTGTGTTACAGGTGGATCTCCAGGGAAAAGGCAAAGCTCAGCAATCAATGGAATATAAACGTCATGTGGGGGAAACAGAAGGAGGCTCCCATAGTGTAAAATCACTTAATATTTATTAAAAGAATATAGTAAACACTCACATTAAAAAAGCACTTGTCCTCTGGTGAGAGGCAGTCTGTGACACCAGCCGGATGTACACAGGCCGCCCGTCCTACTGGAGTACCAACGACAGAGGGAGGTGACGCGATGACACCGCTCAGCCCTACGCTGCGTTTCGCAAGAGATTGCGTCTTCCAGGGGCACCCCTGGATTTACTTTGCAACCTTTAAGCGTTTTTGTTTTGGTTTATGTACCAATTTGAGTTGCCATTGGTTATATATACCTTTTAAGGGGAGGTGGGACTAATCTCCAAACTTGATATATATTTTTGCCACATTTTTTAATGTTTAAATTATCACAAACAGGCCGGGATTTTTCAGCCTTATACACGTTAGCTCTTTTTTTTGTTTTAAGCGCGAGTCAACCTTTTTCCCATAAGTATTTAGGGGGGCTGAATACAGAAGGTTTTTACCTTAACGCAGAGCATGCATTAAGGGGAAAAACAAACTTCTACCTTTACAACCATTTTAATTGCTGGTGACCAAGTAGGATTACCTAGGCAAGTAAGTTTTAAAAACACTCATCAGAACCAAACTGAAGACATAGGAAAGGCATATTTATGCATGCTCAGGATCCACATATTTTAAATGTGCTTATCCCTAACCATTCAAAATGACATTTTGTTCCCTGATCCTCCTGTGCTACAGTCTCCTGGAAGCTCTGGGGAAAATGCTTTGAGATATAAAAAGGTTATGTCACACAGAATGACTGGCAAGAGACTGTAGGTCTTCCCTGAAGCACTCCTAAAGCCCTGCTTAGTCTGGCTCCGGGAGAAAGCAAGAAATTGGTAAATGTATGGCTTTAGCATTGTAGCAATGTTTTCTAGAAAACATTAGCGGTTCACCAAATGATTTAGACTATTTCCCAGGCTGACATTTTAAAGTACCATAAGCATCTCCAGGTCCTTAGCTTTACTCGGTTTACTAGACTTCTACCTTCATCTGTCTGTCCTAGTATGAAACCAAAGTAAACTCCCAACAGCCAGGGAGCAGCCAGGACTCATACCCTGTAGGAGAACAAGATGTGAGAATGCACTGCATTATACCATGTCTTTTTCACAGTTCATAGCATACATCATATAGAGCCCATGTTTGGTCAGCTAAGTCAGCAAAAACTATACCTAAATAGTTGACAAGTAAAGTTACACATTTCCAAAATATCATTCTGTTTATATTCTTTTTGTATAATCAATACACTTTCTTTTGCTTTAAAGCCCAACTGAGGTCACAGAATAGATATGCAGTCAGACATTGCACAACTTCCATTTTCATAGTCTTAGCTCCTCTTTCCTGTTATAGCAGTGGTAGCGGATGTCTGTATATGACTTTGCAGGTCAATTGGCAGCAGACCCAGTGCACTCATTAAAGCAGAGCTCCACCCAAAAGGGGAAGCTTGGCTTATTTGCCTCCACCCCCTCCGCTGCCACATTTGGCACCTTTCAGGGGGGAAGCGAGTACCTGGCTTTGACAGGTACCCGCTCCCACTCTTGGTTGTAGCAAAGTCCTCTGGAAGTTTGGCCCCCTCCTTTTTCCCTTGCCACCAGGCCATTCACGAAGCTTTGTACATGCACAGTAGGGAACAGGCTGTGAAGCCACAAGGCTTCACTGCCAGGTTCCCTTACCCAAGATGGCGTCAGCAGCACCCTGGATTTGTGGGAAAGTAAGTGTCTTAATATTAAAAGTCAGCAGCTACAGTATTTGTAGCTGCTGACTTTTCATTTTTTCTGAAGGAGCCTGGAGATCCGCTTTAATGTATCAGTTCTGGTAAGATACTCCCCCCTCCTTTTCTCTGCAAAGCAAGTCTTTAGGATGCTTATGCTGAGGGGTGTGGCTATTACAACCCTCTGGCAGCACAGAGCACTGGAGAGGGAAGGCAGGAAGCAGCATTTCTACTGAAAGAGAAAGGTATGGAGGGAGAAATCAAAATCGGTCAACAGTCATAACACGTAGGGGAAGAGGACCATCCATTCTGGATCTAAGTATACTTTATAAATCACCTCTGCTTCTGAGCACAATGTACTAGCTGTCAACCATAATCACTTTCAGCGTAAAGCCATAGAGAGGTTCTGCAATGAGGTGAAGCGCCTCTGTCATGCTGAGCGCAGGAAGGATTTTGTATCGGAAGCCTACTTGCTCACCCTGGGGAAGTTCATCAACATGTTCGCTGTACTGGATGAGCTAAAAAACATGAAGTGCAGTGTGAAGAATGACCACTCTGCTTATAAACGGTAAGGAACCCTGATAATAACAGTTGTCATGAGGATTTTTGTCAGTTGCTTTGTTCTTCTGTCCCAGCATTTTTTTTTGTTTGTTTTGGATAGAGTGGAGAGGGTTTTATTGCTGTCTGTGTCCCCATTAGGGAGATTCACCTTCTCTATTTGCCATGTTTACACTTATCACCAAAAGTGAAAAATATCACATTTTGGGTTGTCCCAATAACAGTAATAGAGGGGAAAGATTCCACTTGGGATACTAGTTCTGTTGACCCTGGTGACAACCAGGATTCCCTCACTTTGGATGGATTTCCTCTGACTTCCTGTATTGGCTTTGGGATAGAAAGTGAAGGGAAATCTCTCCAATGGGGCACAGAGTGGAAAAAACTTTGACAAAGGTTATAACCCTAATGCTGTGTACACCGATCGGAATTTCGGCCCGCAAAAGACAGATGGGAGTTTTTCGTTGGAAAATGTGACCGTGTGTATGCTCCATCGGACTTTTGCTGGCCGATTTCTAGCCAGCAAAAGATTGAGAGCATGTTCTCAATTTTTCGGTCGGAAAAAGTTCCTGTCCGAAAATGCGATCGTCTCTGGCAATTCCGACACGCAAAATTCCTACACATGCTCGGAAGCATTGAACTTCATTTTCTCAGCTCGTCGTAGTGTTGTACGTCACCGCGTTCTTGATGGTCGTAAGTTCAGCGAACTTTTGTGTGACCGTGTGTATGCAAGGCAAATTTGAGCGGAATCCCGTCGGAAAAGCCATCATATCTTTTTCCGACGAGAAGTCCGATCGTGTGTACGCGGCATTACTCTAGCCAAAATGAAAAGAAAAAAAAAAAAGTTTTCTGGTGAAGTCTCCTTGTAATGGACATGTTCATGTACAGCAGTAAAGACCTGATAGGGGATCAGTTCCTGCCTTGTACAGTTGGTGTTTAGGCAATGCAATGTGGATGCCATATGTGCACAAATATATTAAAAGACACATGCACTGGAAGATACAAAAAGTAGATGCAGATATCCCCTAATGTCTTTCATACACACAGGTAACTTTTTACTGGTTGTCTTACCTGATTGGGTTTCTTTAGATACAGGCATACCCCACTTTTAAGTACACAATGGGGTTTATTTACTAAAGCTGGAAAGTGCAAAATCAGGCTGACTTCTGCATAGAAACCAATGAGCTTCCAGGTTTTATTACCAAAACTTAACGGAGCAAGCTGGGGTTAGAAGCTCATTGGTTTCTATGCAGAAGTGAACCTGATTTTGAACTTTCCAGCCTTATTAAATAAACTCCATTGTGTACTTAAAAGTGGGGTATGCCTATCTACCCATGACTTTAGTTCTGGATAGCAGGGAGAAAGGTTAAAAGGTTTGTATTGTTGTCTTTGCCCAATTGTGGAAAATGTTCTCTGACTTCCTGTCCAAGGTGGCAATGGGCATTGGAACAGGATGAGAAGGGAAATCGCTACATAAAAAACCCAGGCAGTAATAAACTAATAATCAAGCATTCAGCTTCAAGCATTCGTAATGAGTTGAGCTAACATGTGGATGTTAAATTGAAATAAGTTTTGTGAACTTCACTTTGAAAACACTGGATATGATGCTACATGCAGTTTTAATATTTGTATGTTGAACTTTATGATTTAGTGAATTTACTTTCTGTTACCATTTTCTATATGCTCAGAAAAAATCCATTGCTACAAGAATGTTTCTGTTTTACATGTATTTGAGGATGTGGGTATATAGAACAGAGAAACGTTATCCTTTACATTTATACCTAGTTATGCATTGTTTATGTATACTTTATCGCAGTGCTGCCCAGTTTCTGCGGAAGATGGCAGACCCTCAATCTATACAAGAGTCACAGAATCTCTCTATGTTTCTGGCCAATCACAACAGGATCACTCAGGTAAGAATACTCTGTTAAAGTGGTACTAAGAAGTGCAACTGTGCTTGCAGCTGGAAGTCTCGAAAATAAACATGGGGACATTTATAACATTATTGTATGCTGAAAGCAGGATAGTTCTCCAAGCTGATGGTATTTGAAGTCTTTTATTGTAAAATGTATTAAAAATCACTTTCTGCAACTTAAAACATGTGTACTGCTCTATACTAATTAAACCTGAATGCCAAGCAAACAGCTAAGTACACAGTTCAAATACATATGTGTGAGTTGTCTTACCTGCCAAGGATTTGTAATTCTGTTTAGCCAATCATTTGATACAATTAGGGCTGCAACTAATGATTATTTTCATAATCGATTAGTTGGCCGATTAATCAGATAAAAAAACCTCGAAAAAGTGTGGTGGTGTACTGAGCTGTATGTGTGCTGCACTGTATTTTCTGATATGTACACAAATAATGAATTCTGTATGCAGGCCGACTAATTGTCTGACTAGCTAATTGATTATGAAAATAGTTGACAACTATCTTTAAACTCAATTATAATTGATTTTGTCAATTAGTTGTTTCAGCCCTAGATACAATCACCCATACATGAGAGCATAGTCATGTCCTGGATACTTCTGCAGACTACACTGACGTATGGCAAAACAGCCTAGTCCAGTATCCACCCCAGTCTGTAATTTGGACAGAAAAGTAGCAGGAGCACATTGTTGAGGTCCGCCGTGTGATCTCATGTACTGTATGCATGTTCCTGCCAACATTGCTCAAAGTACTTGAGCATTGATTGGCTGAGCATGCTGCCCCTCCCTCTTAATCTGGTGAGAATACTGGAGGCTGATCTCAAGAGACAGATACCTATACTATTATCAGGAAAAAAATAAATATGATTTTTTTTTTTTATATATACGTATACAGGCATTTGTTTGACTCAAAATATCTTTACTTCCCATCAAAGTACATGGAAATTTGAATGCAACTCTTATGCCGCGTACACACGAGCGGAATTTCCGACAGAAAGAGTCCGATGGGAGCTTTTCATCGTATATTCCTACCGTGTGTATGCCCCATCGGACTTTTTCTGTTGAAAATTCAGACGGACTTAGATAGAGAACATGTTCTATATTTTTCCGACGGAACAAATTACTATCAGAAAAAATGCTCGTCTGTATGCTGTTCCAACGTACCAAGAACGACGCATGCTCTGAAGCAAGTACGAGATGGAACCTATTGGCTACTGGCTATTGAACTTCTATTTTCTAGTCCTGTCGTATGTGTTGTACGTCACCGCGTTCTGGACGGTCGAAATTTGGTGTGATCGTGTGTATGTAAGACAGCTTGAGTGGAATTCTGTCGGAACTCTGTTGGAAAAACCTTCAGAGTTTATTCCGACGGCAAAACCGGTCGTGTGTACAGGGCATTAGATGTAATATTGAAGCATGTTGGACCTAAAATGTATAACTATCTCAAACTTGGGAAATCTAAAACTTTTACAGTACAGGAGGTGTGGGGAAACCTGTTCTGCTGAGAGGAATTCCCATCTTTTTAGAGAGATGTCCTTCCTTCCTTCCTCCTAATTTAAGTCCTTGTGTGTCTTCAAGACAGGATGTGAGAGTAAATCTCCCCAATGGGAGGCAGATGTAAAAAAACTGACAGAAACTGTAACCTTTTCATATTAAAAAAGAACAAATTTCATACCTCCCAACTTTCTGAAATGGGAAAGAGGGACACCTATTAGCAAACGTATGCAGGTATAGGACACACCCCCTGCCACGCCCTCCTTAAAGGAGAATTGTATGGAAAAAAGATTATAGAAGAATTGTTTTCCCCCATGGGGCTTTAAAACAGCAATGTACAAGATCAAAAAAGAAGTTCTTAATAGATGTATAAAAATATTTTGTCAAATATCATGGTTTATTAAAATACAGTATGAGGAGAAACATCTGGTACAGTAACACAAATCATATTCCCCAGTGCAGTACCAAACACATATTAGTACACATTGTTACATTACATAATGTTACATGGATAGCAAGCCCCGACGCGTTTTGACCTGTCTGCGGTCTCTTCAGGGGGACAGTTGGATCTAAAGAATAATTACATAAGTAAAATTAAAATACATAAATATATATGTTGTTGTGCATCACTTTGATTACACCAAGATAATATGTTTTTACCGCTCAACGGTGGAATGAGTGTTCTATGATCCAGAATAGGTACTGGGGGCCAATGGGAACACCGGAGGGCTCAGGAGGCCACCCTCAATTCCCCAGGAGAGCCAGCCCCAAGGAGCTTACAGGGAGCCACACTTTGCGCGCCCCAGGGGGAAAAAAGGGAGGAGCACACACCTGCAACAGATACCCAAGGATAGCCTATTGCGGCGGAGATGACGACAGCAGTCGGGGCCGTACGGCCTTCCAGGACGCCAAGGGAGCCACACGTGGGCCGCTCCATTAGCGGTCCCTGCGCCATGCCCTTGTGGGGGGGGGGCTCGCACCTGCATATGATTATCCCATTTGCCTGAATTCGGATATATTAGGAGACTGGATGCCTGAGAATCAGATTATGATCTCATGCAGGCCAGGATGGATGCTACTGCCCTAATCTTACAAGTCTAATACAACCTCCAGCCTACACGATCTACAACATTGATAAGGTAAACTATTTGTTACTATCACATCACTTCACACAGCACTTCACATCATCTTACACACACACTTTCACATTTTGGTTGGTGTTTACCCATTTTTTAGATTTCACCACCTCTCAGTCTACACTTGTTTTTGTTCTTTACACAGCTGGCACCAGGCAGGCACCATGTTATGCTTTTATCACTTCATGCACCATCCAACATCACATTATCCTTTTGCACACAACGCACTTTTCTCGACTAAGGCAATTGTCGTTTTTCACACATACATCTGTCAGCTTTTTACCTTTTGACCTATTTAATTTACCCATTCAGTATGAATCACAAAGACATACCACACTACTGCATTGTCAGACTGTATGATCATTGAACCTTGTTGATTACATTTATGGGACGAAAATAATACCGTAATATATTTACACAGTAACAATCCAACCCAACGTCAGTCTCTACATATACATTTAGAAATACTCATCATATTACCAAGCTAACTATCAAACTTCCTCTAACTAATACACGGCTACCCTTGGGTATCTGTTGCAGGTGTGTGCTCCTCCCTTCCCCCCCCCGGGGGCGCGCAAAGTGTGGCTTCCTGTAAGCTCCTTGGGGCTGGCTCTCCTGGGGAATTGAGGGTGGCCTCCTGAGCCCTCCGGTGTTCCCATTGGCCCCCAGTACCTATTCTGGATCATAGAACACTCATTCCACCGTTGAGCGGTAAAAACATATTATCTTGGTGTAATCAAAGTGATGCACAACAACATATATATTTATGTATTTTAATTTTACTTATGTAATTATTCTTTAGATCCAACTGTCCCCCTGAAGAGACCGCAGACAGGTCAAAACGCGTCGGGGCTTGCTATCCATGTAACATTATGTAATGTAACAATGTGTACTAATATGTGTTTGGTACTGCACTGGGGAATATGATTTGTGTTACTGTACCAGATGTTTCTCCTCATACTGTATTTTAATAAACCATGATATTTGACAAAATATTTTTATACATCTATTAAGAACTTCTTTTTTGATCTTGTACATTGCTGTTTTAAAGCCCCATGGGGGAAAACAATTCTTCTATAATCCAATTTTGGGGTGTGCAGCTTTTTCCATCTCTTCTATATATGTGTCCTCCTTTTTCATTGTATGGAAAAAAATGATTGGTTAAACCCACGAGTGCTTTTTTACCTCTACTATTCCTTTATATTGGCTTTTGAAATTTACAAATGCAACAATTTAGAAATTGGATGAAAGGTTTAGAACTGGGAAACACTTTTTGAGAGATAAAGACTGCATTTGATATACAACTATATAGATCAGACCAAAATGAGGGACAAATGAGGGGGGAATGAGGGATAGAGGGACATTGTTCCAAATCAGGGACAGTCCCTCAAAATCAGGGACAGCTGGGGGCCATACAAATTTGCCTATAGGTAATGCAACTGAAACAAATATTGTCCCATTCAGTTATGTAGCCGATTTTTATAGAAGACAGTGCCTGTTTCAGGCAATCTGATTGGTTTGAACTTCTGTACTCAGAATACGTAGGTGTCTGTCTTGATAAGAAGAGAATCAGCTAGTATAACATTGCACTCATTTGTTTCATGGTTTGCTCTTTTCCTTGTAGTGCCTGCACCAGCAGCTGGAGGTGATTCCCGGCTACGAGGAGCTGCTTGCCGACATTGTCAACATCTGTGTGGATTATTATGAGAATAAAATGTATTTGACCCCAAGTGAAAAGCACATGCTGCTAAAGGTAACCCTTACAGTGAAAATTTCTCTTTGACGGTGTGTGAGAACTCGCTTCAAACAGTGAAATTTTAACTACTTCCTTTTCTTCTTTTGTTGAAATAAAAATCAAAGAGTTGCCCTTTAAGAGGTTTTGAGAGTTTCTCTCTCACAAAGAAATAGACATTTAGGCTCCTGGCTTATATCTGCAGCGCTGTTGCCCTGGCCTCACCCTTTAGGTTTTGGTTCATACACCTGGCAGCCCTTTGCTGCTCTGGCTCCCACCTCTCTCCTAAGTGGAGCCCTCCTGACTCCTGGCAGAGACCTCCTCTGTCTGCTAAGGTGGAGCCCAGAACCCTAGTCAGGTCTCTCCTAAAAGCCCAGCACACACCTGCCTAATTTGTCTGCTGGTGGTTCTGAAAACCAGGACCCATGATTGGAGATTTCATCCCTCCCAGATCTCTATGAAATTTCCAGGTTCTGTGTTTTACCCGCCGATGAGGAAACTGAAAAGCCAGTTTTCTCTGAATGACACAAGCCCCCTGGAGCCACTCGATCTACCTGGATGAGAATCCGGGGTCATAAGCTCTTTTTACAATGTGCCACAGGAGGTAAAGCTGGCCAGTTCAATGTAAATCTGCTTTTCCAAGGCAGGGCACAGCAGTAGGTACACTTTAATGCAGACCATAAGACTTACATACTGGCCTTCCTTTTGTTCCACTGCTGTTCTCTTCAGCTGGTGAAATGAATGAACATCCATTTGTAAGCTAGAAGTTCCTGAAACGTACACAGGGCCATGAACTACCCACATGACAGTGCTAATTGGCCTATTGCTTGGAGTAAGTCACATGTTTCTCTTTACCCGGAAGTCCAGGAAATTATCTTCAACTTTTGGCTCTGGGTGGAGCAGCAGGAGAACAAAGTAAAAGTATGTATACTGTATGCTGCTGAAGGGGTGGCTTGCCCCTGAATGGGTAAAAACACAGGTTTAATTTAAAGTGTAAGTCCTCTTTTGTAAAATTAAAAACAACAATCTTTGTTTCAGTTACACTGTATAATTTGCTAGGATGTTAACAGACTCTAATCTCCTGTTATTTGGCAGAAATAATAACAATAATAATATAGCTTCCATCAATGAAAAGCACTCTATAAGTGGAAAAGGCAGACTTTTCATTCATCTGTCCATCCTCAATTCATAGAGCGCTTTTTATTACTGGAAGCTATAGTACAGCTGCTATGAATGGAGGAGGGTCGGAAAGGGCAGGCATAGTCGGCACTTTTGACTATGTCAGATCTAGGAGCTGTAGTAACCCGTGAAGGACCAGAAGATTACTGCTGTGAGGGTATAGGGGGGGCAGAGGATGGAAGATTTAACCACTTGCCCACCAGCTGCCGTCATTATACGACAGTAGGTCAGCACTTTCCACAAATCGCCGTAGGTGTACGTTGGCTCCTTTAAGGAGCCGTAGCAGGCGCACGCGTGCCTGCTGTATGTCAGGTGGCCGAGATGTCCGCTGGCCACCCACAATCGCGGGAGCAAGAGCCAGAAGGGGGATCTGTCAATGTAAACAGACAGATCTCAGTTCTGGCAGGGGAGTTAGAGACAGATCTGCTGTTCCTAGTGATTAGGAACAGTGATCTCTCTCCTCCTTCAGTTAGCCCAGCCCCCATACAGTTAGAAGTACTCCCAGGGAACACACTTAACCCTTTGATCGCCCCCTAGTGTTAACCCCTTCCCTGCCAGTGACATTTATACAGTAATCAGTGGCTATTTTTAGCTCTGATTGCTGTATAAATGTCATTGGTCCCAAAAAAGTGTCCGATCTGTCCGCTGCAATGGCGCAGTCCCACTAAAAATCGCTGATCATCACCATTTTGTGGACGCTATAACTTTTGTGCAAACCAATCAATATACGCTCATTGCAAATTTTTTTACCAAAAATATGTAGAAGAATACATATTGGCCTAAACAGATGAAGAAATTTGTTTTTTTACATTTTTGGGGGGGATATTTATTATAGCAAAAAGTATTGTTTTTTTTTTCAAAATTGTTTATGGTGCAAAAAAAAAAAACCTCAGAGGTGATCAAATACCGCCAAAAGAAAGCGGGGAAAAAAAGGACATAAATTTTGTTTGGGTATAGCGTCGCACGACCAAGCAATTTTCAGTTAAAGCGACGCAGTGCCGTATCTCAAAAACTGGCCTGTCATTAAGGAGGAAAATCTTCCGGTCTGTAAGTGGTTAAACAAAGACAGCAACCATCAGCACATGGGACACCTATTGTTGATTGTAAGTATTGTCCCATGTGCTGGGCAAAAAGGGCAGGCATAGTCAGGCTCTCTTGACGAGAGCCTGTGACAGCCCATTAGTTGTATTAACCCCCACCACACCGGAAGATTGCAGTAGTGGAGGGTGGGGCATAGACGGAGTAGGAGGAATCAGCACAGAGGACCCATCCCACTGTCTGTAAGTCATGTCCCTTGTGCTGATTTCCGTTTTTTTTTTTCTTTTTGGCTACGCTTATGCAAAACTTTAAAATAGGCCTATATATGTGTGGGTAAGAAGGACAATTTACAGCTACACAGTACGTGGAAAAAGTTAATGCAAACATGCATTGAGCGCAAAACATTTCTCTTTCTCATTTGCAGGTGATGGGCTTCGGGTTGTATCTGATGGATGGAAATGTCAGCAATATTTACAAACTTGATGCAAAAAAACGGATAAACTTAAGCAAAATCGACAAATTTTTTAAGGTGATGTCTACGAATCACTAAAATTTAGTTTGAGATCTTCTATGTAACTACATGCCATTTCAGTTTGTGATTATTTCATATGATACACTCAAATTTTTAAAATAATTCCATCAAGAAGCTGCTTAATTTAGCATATTTTAATAAAAAATGCTGAGGTTACCTTCAATGAAAAAACGCATGTCAGACTGGTGAGTAGATCCAGAGGTACAGGTCGCTAAATTTATATGCAAATATTGACTTTACTGTAAAGCTGAGATAGGCACAGCCCATTTTGCTCCCCAAGCCTCCCATTGGACACCATACACCAATGAGGAGGCACAGAACGTGGAGGGGTGGGGCCCACGCCAATTTTTCCAATAAAAGGATGTATATCTTTAGCTGCCTGAATTACTAGATCTAGTAATCATTCTGCCTTATGATTTTTAACGTAATGTAACGCCTGCTTATGTACGTGTTTTTATCATATTATAAGTTTGAGTTTCCCCATTTTTGTACAGAATTAAGTTAATCACCAGCAATCTGTTTTAAAAATGAGTGCAACATTGTAGATATGTATCTCAATTGGCATTTTAGAAAGACTATCCTATGCTAGCAAATGTACAGGCTACGTTTTAGTCTAGTGAATCTGGAACTATGATCAGCATTTGGTTCATATTTGTGAAGTGCAGCTTCCAAACCTTGTTTTACATCTCTGCTGTTTTGATGTTTCCCACCCATGCCAATTTACTGGGGCTAGTTCATATAAGCGATGGAGGTGTAAGCCATGCCAGCCAATAAAATTGTAATTCTACTTATTCAATGCAGGTTAGAAACTTTTATAGATATCATTTAAACCAGTAATCCATACCTGATAGTTTCTGTTTAGTGGCAAATTGTCATTTAAAGAATGTAAGTAATTAGTGCCCTCACTGCCTGTCGCAGTCAGTCACAAGCTAGCTGTCAAACATCTAGTTCAGTATACAAATCAAGACAGCTGGATGCAATGGCCAACATAGACATTTATTTCCATGATTTCTTAGAAATCTGCCTGCCCTATTATATCAAACGTTGAAAAAAAGGTAAAGTATAGGTGATTCTCAAATTGGATATTTTCTTGGTTAAGTTAGGAATAACAGCAATTTTGGAAGATAAAACACAATGGCCCTCATATATGAAAATTGCAAGTCTTGCTTCTAGAATTTCACCCACAGTGCAACTCCAGAGTGCACAATACTTCATTCACATGCTTTTGTAAAATGCTATACTGTACAGTCCTGAAGTCTATTGCCTTTCCTGGAAGTCCTACCTCATTTTTGATAATTTGTAATGGGTGGAGGAGAACATGCCCTATGTGACAAACACATGGGAAAAGTGGAGAACTTCTGGCTGTATAGTGTACTTTGAGTGGGTACCGTAAATAGATGCATTGGGGAGTTAATTTCGGCTCAAACGCTTTGGCTGCTGTAGAGCACTAGTTAAATAGTTAAAGCCACTAACATGACTTAAAGAAAATTCACAAGCAATCAAAAACAAATCTATTTATTTATGTACTGATCTCTTCTTGTCAAAAGAAACACCAAATGATTGTGCATTAAATCAGTTCTTTTTCTCTGACATTACTCCATATCAGCTGCTCCCCAGACAGAAACCCGGTTTGTGGTTGTTCCCATTGTGGAGCTCAAGCAGAGCTCAATTGATGTCTCCCCCTGCTCTGTGAGTGTGCATGTTGGACATGCTGACATGATGCACTCCTTTCAGCGGGGCAGACGATTCCCGGAAGCCAACCACAGCAAACATGAAATTTATAGATAGATCTAACAAATATATACTTATTGCCAGTTTTATTCATGTCCTGCACCGTTTATATTCGAGCAAGGCTACTGTGGAGCTTTTTTAGCATGTTTTTTGAGCAGCACCATTCATTTGAATGGGCCTCCCTCCGCTCCAAAAGTGCGCTAAAGAAGATCATGTACCAAATGTTGGACATGAGCCAAGCGTGGTTTATGTCTCGTTTTTGCGTTTTGTTTTTTTTTTGCACGGAAAACACATGCCAAAATGACTCCTACCTCAGTTTGGGTCACAATTAAGAAATAATGGCACCACAAACATATTGCACGTTTAATGCATGTTTGCAGACGCTACACCCATGATTTAAATGGGACAGTCCTGATATACAAAAGCTCTTCTGTTCTGTGCTCAGTGCTGTATTTGTTGTCCACAGGTAACAGGAGACTCTCACAGACCTAGCCCGCCCCCCCCGTGTTTGAGTGGTGAGGGGCTCTTGTCTTGGGCAAGCATATGGTGCTGGAGACAAGTGCTCTAAATCAAAACGAATTAGCCATTTGTCTCCTATTGAGCAGTATGGACAAACAGCAGTGGAGGGAGGGGTGGCATGCTGTTGACCATGTTAGCACAGCATCCACCACACCTAGGGGGACAGGAGGAACTGAATATTTGTTTGGTAAGACCTCTTCTTTAAAGAGGAGCTACAATCTCCTACTCAAAAATGTAACGAACACATCCCCATGATCTTCACAAATCGCTGGATTTACTTTGGATTTTGTCAATAATGTAATTATATTCCTTACTTGCCAAAAGTCCTGTTTACTGGCCCTTGCAAAAATCCTGGTGGCGGCCATCTTAGCTATGGACGTCTGAAGCCTGCGCCACTGAGTTCCAGGATTTAGTGCAGCTGGCTAACCAGCATGCACCTCTCAATCGTGTAATTTCCTGTCTGGAAATACTGTTATATTAGACACTTTGTCTACCTGAAGACTCCTTGGATAGATGACCCCGATATCATAGGAGTCAACAGTACAGCCTAATGATGTAACCGCTTAGGTGGCCACAACCGGGAGTGCCTGGAAAATTAAAAGAAAAAAGTGTTGTGTACTAATCTTGGAATGCTCTCTTGGTACTAGAGTTCTGGATAGCAAGACTTGATACTCTTATATGTGAAGTCCTACATATTTTATGATGGTGCTCCAGTGTGTTCATGTACAAAGATCCCTGTGCAGTGTTTCTGTGTGTCTAAGTGTGCAGTCCGTCTGTTTTCTCTCTTACAGCAGCTGCAGGTGGTACCTCTCTTTGGAGACATGCAAATTGAGCTGGCCAGATACATTAAGACCAGTGCTCACTATGAAGAGAACAAGTCAAAGTGAGTGCATGCCGTAATGTCTCTTGGCAGTAGTAGGATGAGCGGTGATCAAAGTGGAACTTGATGAGTCATACTTTATGGTAACTGGCGAGGAAACCAATATACACAGCAATAAGCAGCTTGTGGTTGTAAAATGCTTTTATTGTGATTTGGGCTTTGCTGCCACAAGCTGTTTAGTGCTGCAGACAGTAAGACAGTAGAGTTGATTATGAAAGGATGACCCCCACCCAAAAGTGATATTTTAGTTATAGGTGTTGCTTGGGTAGCTGAGTCAGTTTGTAGCTTCTTCTGTTTTTTTAAAAACCCCAACAGTGAAATGTCATTGCTGTTATTCTAAACTCTGTTCCTGACCACCTGATAGTTTTGGGAAATTCCTGCCCACCATTGTGTGTTCCAGCGTGGTTTTTTGAAGTCTACATGATATAACACAAGAAAAAACAAGGAATGGAAAACCCCTCCTAATGGCTACAGCAAGTGTGGCCACCCACAACACATAGATCTCACTAACAGAGCCCCATAGAGATATAAAACATTGTTAAGTGGCTTAACTCTCCAGCATTTATCAAACATTAAAAATATCACTTTTGGGTGGACTGACCCTTTCAAAATTGGAGCCTTTACCCACTGATAGTGTAAGTGATACTTGTCCTAAGAAATATGGAGGCTGCCACTGATGCCCTCTCTTTCTGAAAATGTTAGTTGCCTGGCAATCATTCTGATCCAATGGATCCAGTACTTTTTTAGTCACTTAAAAAAGCATTCAGGGGTTCTGACTTTTTTATGTGGCTTTTCTGATCTGCATGTTTGTTCCAGGTCAGTAACTATGAAATTACTGAAGCCGCTGGATGTGTAAGGCAGTCAAACAATTAGCATTTTCAGAAGAAGGTCAGTCAGCAGAAGGTTAGAAGAATGTATCTTTTTTCTCATTAGTGGCCATGCAATGGAAACTGCTGTTCTTTGGCCCCCCTGGACTGTTTTATAGTTTCAGGGCAGTAAAGCTGAACTTGTTCAGCTTCACTGCACGTCAGAGAATGGAAGCTTCCATGTAAGGCTTCTCAAACTGTTACGTAACTTTGTGTTTAACTTTTTTGTTATAGTGACAATTTTCTTGCACAGATCACGTAAAACTTGATGTGTCACATAGTCAGCACTAAGACATGGACCAATTTCCTAAAAGCCAATCAGATTCAAACTTTCAGGTCAAGTTTTAATTTGAATGGTGTCTGTGAGGAAATATCTTCAATTCTTACTGCTGACACTTTAATTCATTACACCTTTTTCTCTACAATTAGCAACAGCAACCAGTCAGGCCACCTTTCCATCAGTTTAGAGCAAGTAGAAAAATGAATGATGATTAAGGGTTTGGTTGGTATTGATCATTATGCTTTAACATTTTGTTCTTTACCCACTTATAGGCAGCTATTCGATCAGACTTTTACATACACAAGGCTGTAATACACTCTGTTCTTTTCTGTAAATTTTTAATGAAAATTAGCACTTCTCTAAAAGCCATCTGACCTATGGAGCCCAGAAAAGAGTTCCAATTGTAGTCCTTTCATAACGGTCCTGTACTAAAATTTCTGAGATAAGTGAACGTCAGTATCTGAAAGGGCACACATCAGCCTTGGCCTGAGATCCATTAAGTGTTCCTACAACCAGGGCTGGTGCAAGGATTTTTGACACCCTAGGCGAAACCTAATTTTGCCACCTCTCCCCCCTTGACTCCACCCTCTTTGCCCTACCCATGTATACCCCACCTTTTTAATGAAGCACCCATCAAATGCAGCCTCACCAGCATCCATCAATGCAGCCTTTCCAGCACCCATCAAATGCAGAATACCAGCACCCAACAATGCAGCCTACCAGCGTCCAACAATGCAGCCTACCAATACCTATCAATGCAGCCTATCAGTGCCCAACAATGCAGCCTACCAGTGCCCATCAATGCAGCCTACCAGCGCCCAACAATACAGCCTACCAGTGCCCATCAATGAATGTTTGCTTGCTTCCATTCATTCGGGAGCCAGGACACAGACACAGTCCTCCACCGCCGCTGCGCCTTTGACACTATGTGCGAATGGCGCAGTGGCTGCCTGCTCATGCTGAGACTTAGTTGCTTGCTGTAGAGAGAAGAGAGTAGGAACACCAGTGGCCGGGTGCCCTAGGCAGCAGTGCGCCCTAGGCGGCTGCCTAGTTTGCCTAGTGGTAGCACCGGCCCTGCCTACAACTGAATCATTAAGCTGACAATACACATCGCAGTCTGATTATACAATCTTCTTTAACACTACAAACAATTTTGTGTGAGGGTCTGCCTGTTTGGAAACAAGTTGAATGCATCCTTTAATCCAGTTATACACTGATCGAAATTCAACTGGTTCAGCAGGGGCTAGTCGAATTTCGATCCATGTGTGGGCAGACTGGTTGTATAGAAGTCGATCAGAACCAGATTTTTCCTGATCAATCAGTGCAACCCGCTTTTTGAACAAAAATAAAATTGTCCAATGTATGGGCTGCCTTAAAGAGGTTTTCACATTACGTAGTTTTGGTAAATCTAAAGGAAATCTTTATCTATTTACTTATCTAATTTAAAGAAATCTAAATCTATACAGAGATTGAAAATTATTGGGCCAACTCAGTGCTGGTCAGTTTAATTGGTCATTTCTGCAATTGAAAGCTGTTGAAATTCTCTGTAAATTGCAACGTGTATGGCTGTCAAAAGAGCAACTGCAATAGTCAGAATCAACCCCTTCATTTTCTATAGAAGTTTACTAAATGATATCATGTAAAAAGTGTGGAGTTTAAGTGATAGGCTTTATTGGCTAACTTAAGTTAGCCATTGATTAATGCTGAAAGTTTGGAGTTTAGGTGATAACTTAAGCTAGCAATTAAAAGGTATTCAAATTGCAAGCTTGGGATGCCTTAGACCCCTTTGCCAGCATTTATACAACTGAATTGTATAAAGGATGATCTAAGGAATCCTGAAAGCTTGCAATTTTAATACCTTTTAATTGCTAGCTTAAGTTATCACCTAAACTCCAAACCTTCCACATTAATCAATGGCTAACTTGGTATGGTACACTACTACAGCTAAATTAAATCATGAAAGGCTTTGGAAAATAGTAGAACTGGACACACATATAACAGTTTATCATATTATATACTGTATATATACTGTAAATCCATTCGCATATTGATATGTTAAAATCACTTTTGTGTTATACGATAAATGCCCCTTCATTGGTTCACATTTGCACCTTAATTTTTAAGATAAAATAATGAATCATTAAAGAGCGGCCCCTTTGTCACCTCTTCTATAATACATTATGTGGTTATTGTTGGGTAATATTCTGTAGTGTAGTTGTTATCTAATAAGCCCTCCTAGACTCTTTCCACGTGCCCCCTTGAGGTCCATCCACAGGCTTAAGCAGTTGTTTCCTGCCCAGGTGGACCTGCACACAGAGCAGTATCAGTCCGCAGTACAATATCTGTGAGCAGATGGTACAGATCCGTGATGACCACATCCGCTTCATCTCCGAGCTGGCCCGCTACAGCAACAGTGAGGTAAGAGGTTCATTTCCATCACATGGGGAAAATGATGATCATATTATATATTCTTTGGAACTTCTAAGCTTTCTATGAATAATATATTGGGAGATATGTCAGATTTGTCCCTTCATATTTCTAGGAATGACAGCTAGCATTTTTCATGTGGACTGTAGGTGAGACATAATACCTCATATCATGACTTATGCCCTGTACACACGATTGGACATTTATCGGACATTGATCGGACATTCCAACAACAAAATCCATCAGATTTTTTCCGACGGATTTTGGGCCAAATTTGTCTTGCATACACACGGCCACACAAAGTTGTCGGAAAATCCGATCGTTTTGAACGCGGTGACGTACCTCAGGACTATAAACGGGGCATTAGCCAATAGCTTTCGTCTCTTAATTTATTCTGAGCATGCATGGCACTTTGTGCGTCGGATTTGTGTACACACGATCGGAATTTAAATGATTGGATTTTGTTGTTGTAAAATTTTAAACTTTGTGTGTCGGAAATTCCGACGGAAAAAGTCCGATGGAGCCCACACACGATTGGAATTTCCCACAACACAATCCGATCGAAACTTTTTCAATAGGAAAATCCGACCGTGTGTACAGGGCATAAGAGTTTTATAAAGAGGGAAGAATGTGATATCTTTACAGGGGCTCAGTGTAATTTTCTCATATAAACAATAAACCAAAACATGCACAAAAGTGACTAAGGCTGTATACTTTATTGATTTCACGTACATATAATAAGATAAAAACTATGTCAGGGTTTCTTTTATTAACAATTCTTGAAAATACTTAATTTTCCATTGTCCTAGAAAAACCCTTTAAGTCTGACTGTCAGCCATTTTGAAAGTGCAACCTATGAATCTAGCCGCTTCAGCCCCGGAAGATTTTACCCCCTTCCTGACCAGAGCACTTTTTGCGATTCGGCACTGCGTCGCTTTAACTGACAATTGCGCGGTTGTGCGATGTTGCACCCAAACAAAATTGACGTCCTATTTTTCCCACAAATAGAGCTTTCTTTTGGTGGTATTTGATCACCTCTGCGTTTTTTATTTTTTGCGCTATAAACAAAAAAGAGCGTCAATTTTGAAAAAAACGCATTATTTTTTACTTTTTGCTATAATAAATATCCCACAAAAATATATAAAAAAACATTTTTTTCCTCTGTTTAGGCTGATATGTATTCTACATATTTTTGGTAAAAAAAAAATCGCAATAAACGTATATTGATTGGTTTGCGCAAAAGTTATAGCCTCTACAAAATAGGGGATAGATTTATAGCATTTTTAATATTTTTTTTTTTTACTAGTAATGGCGGCAATCTGCGATTTTTATCATGATACATTATGGCGGACACATCAGACAATTTTGACACATTTTTGGAACCATTGGCATTAATACAGCGATCGGTGCGATTAAAAATGCATTGATTACTGTAAAAATGTCACTGGCAGTGAAGGGGTTAACACTAGGGGGCGGTGAAGGGGTTAACTATGTTCCCTGGGAGGTGATTCTAACTGAAGGGGGATGGAATAACTACAGGAAGTGACAGAAAGTGGTTCCTAGCTAATAGGAACACACGATCTGTCACTCCTGTCAGAACAGAACAGGGAAGTGTTTGTTTACACACACTCGTCCCTGTTCTGTGTCTCCTGGTCACGATCGCTCGTGGCCGACGGCCGCGATGTCCAGACCTGCGCGCACCTGCTATCCGGACCTCGCAAGATCACGTACAGTAACGTGATTTCGTGCAGGGGAGCCAGCCTGCCACGTCAGGAAGCAGCTAGAGAAAACCAACCATGTCACTTTGTCTTATAAGGGGAAAATCCTTATGTGTACATCAGTTTTCCAGCAGATCATAAAATCAGCATCCAATTATACACATGAATACACAGACCCAGTCAAACAATCTGCAGAGAGTCTCCCAACTTGACTTCCTGATCTGTACAATTCATAGCAGATCAGGTGCCTGGGTATGGTTCCTTTTATACAGGCAGGTGGAAAGCCATTGTCTTTGCACTTTCAGATTCTTTCAAGGAATATACCTGATCTGTATCCATAGGGGTTAACTAATTTACCTGCCTTCCTGAGTGCACCTAACTTGTTGGTTTTAGGTGACAGTAACAGGTTGCTAAAATATAGTTGATATCTATAGAGAACAGGGATTTCAATATGTGACTGACAGCAGGAAGCACCTAGGGTGATTAAAATGTATTGCTTGTGTGGTGCCATTTGTATATACTGAACATAGGAGTCAGACATTAAACTATAATGGCTTTTGATTTGTTTCTTTGTACTTTTTTATACATTGTTAAATAGATTTTTTTATATCTGTTTTTTACTATATAAAAAATCTTTGCTTTTTTAATTAGCGTGTTATGCAGACACTGGATTCACAGAGCATAGGTAGAATACAGTAGAATCAGTTTACTTTCACGCTCTCTCCCTTTCCTCTCAGATTGAAATTTTATATGTACATATCTGAAAAGACAGACAAGGAGGGGAAGGGAGCAGATGAATACATTTTCTGAATCATTAACTTGTGTATACAAATCATAACTTGAGCTGATGAGTTCTGTGAACAAGCTTTTTACTGCAGGGGAGCTAAGAGGAGCCTGGGAAACATGCAGTTTGCTGCATATAAAAATATACAAAATATTACTTATGTTTTCCACATGGAATGGGTGGAGGCCTCTCTAAACACAGGTCCACAAATTCTTTGATGTCTGAGAATTTCTCATTCAAACCTTACCTACTGATACCCAACTATCTATAGTTCATTATTTTCAATTGTATCAAATCAGACTATTAACTAATTAGCTTCTGTGACGAGAGTCACTTTGGGTGGGGCCCATGGAATCCAGCTTACCTTAGAGAGGTCAGGAAACTGCTTTTTCAGCTCCCCAGACCCCTCTTATGTGTAAGTCACCCTATGTCTATTGGGACACAGGGTGACCAAGAAGCCCAGTCTGGCCTGCCCTAACCAGACTCGCAGTACAACCACACTGGACTCAGCATTTTGTTTTACCCCTGTTATCCTGGGCCGTATATGTGTGGTTTGTGTTGAAAGTTGGAGAGGCTCCTTTACTTGGGACAGTAATATTTATCAACAATATTGTGACAGTACCAGTCCCATTTAGCATCTGTCCCAACTCCCATTTCTTCACTGCTATACCGGCCCCTGAACCAGCCAGGTTGTCTATGTTTAGAACACTGACATTGGACATAACATTGCTGTCACTGACCATACAGCATTTCGTTGCCCAGATATAGAGTGTGACCGCCTTACCATGTTGCTAAGGCATCGGGCAGCCACACTTCTTCCATCTGGGCCTATGGGGTTAATGCTGGTCACTAATGCTACCCCACCCTTTTTACTGATTGTATTATGCATATTCCAAGCATGAAGACCAGAGGTAGAGTAAGGCAGGCCATACATTAGACATGTGCATTCGTTTTCGTCCGAATTTCAGGTATTTTCGTTATCGTTTTAACAAACGATAACGAAAGTGCATAATCCGAAAAACGAAAAATCCGACATAAACAAATGCTTTATTTTCGTTTTCGTTGCTACAACAGTTCGATATAGATAGGAGATTCGACATGATGATGACAATAACAATCTGTGTCCATCAAACCTGTGGTCGAATGTGCCTAACCTTAACTCTATTAGTCCAAGATTATTCTACATAGAGAGAAAAGATTCGACATAGAGAGAAAAGATTCGACGTAGGGGAGAAAAGATTCGACGTAGGGGAGAAAAGATTCGACGTAGGGGAGAAAAGATAAATAAAAATAATGATGATGATGAATGTTATTGGCTGATTGTAACCAAAGAGGAGGAGCAGTAAAATAGCTAGAACTAAGTACACACATACTTTGGCTTATGATGTCTGTTGAAAGTTCTAAGAAGATTCGGCGGAGCAGGTAAACTATACGGCGTCGTACAGTTTAGCTGCTCCATCGAATCTTCTTTGAACATTCGACAGACACCATAAGCCTTCAATGACAGATTGGACCTTAATTTGGATTTTCGGACGAATGCAATTTTTAACGAAAAACTAAATAAATAAAAACGAATTTCGGGAGTAACTAAATAAATTTATTTTTCGGACGAAAACTAAATTCCTAAACGAAATATTTCAGTGTGCACATGTCTACCATACATGGTGGAATTTCAAACTAATTTTCTTTTCAAAACCAGAAATTTTGTGCGTTTTGTGATCCGATGGTCATACTATTGATTTTCAAAATTCGACCAACCAAGCCTTCAATTTCACTTCATGTTGCTACAGAAAAGAATTTTCATGTCTGGGAATCTTATTTTCTTTCCAGGAATTCTCTTTTCTTGCACTTGTACATTCCTTTTTCAATTATATTTCTCACATGATTCTCCCATCATTGATTAGAAAAAATTTCCAATATGTCCAATCACTCAAATTCGATAGCCGCACGAAAATCAGCCATTGCTGTGTCACACTAAAGGTGCGAAAGCCGAACGAAAATTCTTTGAAAAGATTTTTGAAAGAAAATTTGTTCGCAATTCAAAACCATGTGTGGCCTGCCAAAGAAAGGGGAAAGTTTCCTCAAGTGTCCTTCCCACAGACAAAATTGGCCCAGTTTTTGTTTATAAGATTTGGTGAAATGTTTGAATGTACCCATACCTTGTGTTATTGGATGTAGAGTTTACCCCGCCCTGTGTGTCTCTATGCCAACAAGGAGGGGGGATTGTCCCCAGAGATACTGTATATATTCTTGTGTCTGTTCTTCCATAAAAGTATTTTGTTTCTTACCATCCTACACTGAGTTATGGCTAGTGACTGGGTGGGCTGAGAGCATTTATTCACTGAGTTACAAGGTCTCTGAAGCAAGGCAGCAGTAATGGCGGATCTGCTCAGCCTGAGTACCGGCATCCATCACCTTACAATTGACCTTTCACTTCCCGCCTAAACTATATTTTATATTTTATATATTGTATTCCCCCTCTCCCCCAATTGTGAGATAGTTAACTGACCGCCATCCATCCAGCAAGCACTGTTTACTGCTGGATCCAGTATATCAAACACTGTTATTCTTATTTTGTTATAGTGGTCAAATGTTGCAGCCACCTTCAATGTCAACTGCATTCTCGTACTAAAAAACAAAAAAAAATATTCATATGCAGTATTTCATATTTACCTAACCATAAATTATTTTTTTATAGTCATTACAGCAGTAAGTAAAGAAAATATGTATAAAACCAATATGCATTCCTTTTAGGACAGATATGGGCAAACCAGTTGACACTAAATTCAGTCTCACAATCTGTGACTGCAGATTAAATAGTTGATAAGATGTAAATCATTATATATAAATGTTTCTGTAGAGAGGACTGGAGAGCTGCTTTGAAGACTATCACTCCTCCTGTTTTCCTTGTGGTAGGTTGTGACTGGCTCTGGTCTGGACAGTCAAAAATCGGATGAAGAATATCGAGAACTGTTTGACTTAGCTTTGAGGGGTCTTCAGCTCCTTTCCAAATGGAGTGCCCATGTCATGGAAGTGGTGAGTCGCCAAGATCAGTTTTATGTATTTATGTACAGTATATGTCTTGTCCTCTGCTGACTTCTATAGAGAACTCATCGCAGAAGACTCACACTGCTCTATGTTCTTTCATGTGTCTGTTTTGATATGGTATTGGTAAGTGCAGTAATGGCAGATAAATTGGAGTTATCATTTTTGCAAAAAATTGGGGCATTTTGGCTAAATGTTTACATTTCGGTTATATGTATTGAACTAATGAAGGCTAAATTGGGTGTTTTTTTTTTTTTTTGCAAGGGACTTTATTAGCTTTAAGAGTTGGGAAAACCTTTCAACTGTCATGGACCTGCTTTGTGCCAAAAATGGCTCCTCATAAGCTGGGGGCATAATGTTAAATACCGAGATACAGAGGAAACCCAAGGGTCTGTTTTAATGGGCTTTGATAGGCAAAAGCTTTTGATATCATAACTCATTGTAGGTGCAGTGGACCTGCATTTGACCTACTCTAGCTGCTTTTGAATTTCATAAAGACTTAATTTTTTTTTCTACCTACTGAAAATGCTTGGCATAACCTACGGCCAATTCCAGCAATGGCAAAATCAGTAAATCCCTTCACTAAAGGATTTTGCACTTACTACAACTTTAACTGCTCAAGCATATGTGTTTCTCCATTAAAGTGCATGTTGTGCATGATGCACTAACCCAGTGGTCTCCAAACTTCGGTCTTTTGCTTGCTTTTTATCCGGATCTTGAAGCACTTTTCCTTCCACAGATCCAAGACACTAATCCTCCCCTGGCATCAACAATAGGACATAATTTCTGCTACTGACATCAGCCACAGGGCTGTATTTCTCCAACTGACAACAAAGATGGGGCACTATTCCACCCACTGTCATCAATGATGGGGCACTAATTCTCCCAAGATAGGGCACTATTTCTCCCAGTGACACAATTATGGGGCACTCTTCCTCCCACTAACACCAACAATGGGACACTATTCATCCCATTGACACCAATCATGGGACACTATTCCTCCCAATGACACTATGGGTTTGCTTTGTGTGCATTGCTTATTGGCTAATTGTGGTCAATAGAAGTTATGACAACATTTGCATAATGTCACTTTTTTTTGTCAAATCACGTAGTATTCCTGGAAGTTGGTTCATCCTACAGACAAATTCTGTAATAAAGATTGTCCTGGTACAGCGGAGGAGTATGAGAGAGCCACGCGGTACAACTACACCAGTGAAGAGAAATTTGCCTTTGTGGAAGTAAGACTGACTTTGTTCCAACACCGCATTCAATGACACTCCTAACCAACATTGGGGTTTATTTCATGATATGAAGAAAGAAGCAGCCACTGAAATATCAGCCATAAAGGGATTTTACAAAAACTTGGAAATCCTTTCAATGGGACTCATGCATGTAATGGGCTGCTCACCTACATAGTCTTTCTGTTACTTACAGTACTTTTTTAGGTCTGATTATGCAAATTAACAATTCTCATAGAGATTCAATGTATTATATATTCTTTTTAAATACCCAGTTTGTCCAGTAAATGGAAATGTAGGTGTAACAATTGCTGCAGTCCTAATAAATCTCAGGAGCCATGGTAGGCTCTACATTACTATACTAATGAGCTGAGTGAAAAATAGATCTAAGGACTTCTGAGGGTGCCCAAAGACATTCCAATCATGACAGTTAACATTTAACCTGAACTAGGCAAATATAGGAAAAACATTTAGTGCATGGGTGTATTCCTTTATTAAAAATAATGAAATGTGTATTTACATACATTTACTATAAGTACCTGTCTTGATATCAACCTCCTGTCAGCCCATATGCACATGGGCTAACAGGAAGCATGCTGACAAGAAGAGAGAGCAGACTGATGACTTATTAACCACTTAAAGACCAAATTACTTAGAACCCCCAAACATTATATATATATATATATATATATATATATATATATATATATATATATATATATATATATATATATATATATATATATTTTAGCAAAGTACCCAGAGAATAAAATGCAATATTTTATGTGAAACCGTATTTGCGCAGCAGTCTTTTTTTAAAAAAAAAGCTATTTTTTTGGAGATACACTTTAATGGATTAAAAAAATAAAAAACTTAACAGTAAAGTTAGCCCAATTTTTTGTATAATGTGAAAGATGATGTTACTCCAAGTAAATACATACCTAACATGTAATGTTTCAAAATTGCGCATGCTCCTGGAATGGTGACAAACTACGATACTTAAAAATCTCAATAGACGACTCTTTAAAAATGTTTACAGGTTACCTGTTTAGAGTTACAGTGGAGGTCCTCTGCTAGAATTTTTGCTCTTGCTCTAATGATCACGGTGATACCTCACATGTGTGGTTTGAACACCGTTCACATATGCGGGCGTGACTTATGTATGCGCTCGCTTCTGCGTGCGAGCACGACGCAATGAGGTGGTTTAAAAAAAAATGAAATCTTATTTATTTTACTTTTAATTTTTATTTTTACACTGTACCTTTATCTTATTTGTTTTTATCATTTGTATTCCTATTAACAGGAATGTAAACATCCCTTGTAATAGAAATAAGCATGACAGGTCCTCTTTATTTAAAAAGAAGAGGTGCACAAGAAAGGCCTAAAAAGGCACCTACTCAGCGCCAGATCAATCCCACAAGTCTATTAGCTGAAATAAGTATAATCCTTGAAATATAACTATCACAATATTTACAAGGTACTGAGCAGCTGTTAAAAAGAATAGGAAAAATAGCAAACAGTAGTATAAAAATAAACAGTTCAAACACTAGATTATTATAATACTAAAACAGCGCTAAAATTAAACGTGATAAAAACACAATATCACAGCATGTGGTCTTCCCCACAAATAGAAGTCTATAAGCAGTAGATGGTAAAACGGACAGTTCGAAGAAGGTTTTGAATGTAGAATGAAAGTGGTCCAAACGTGCACCTTTCACCAGAAATAGTGAACCAATCCATAGAGATAGAGACCACTTAACATTGTCTACAGCATTGTCCCCTCACTGGTGGTACAAGCAACATGCTATGTCATTGCTAGCTAGCAGGTTTCTGCAGGATTCCAGTTCAGTGAGCGAGTAATGTCAATTACAGAAAATTCCTGAACCTCAGTGATTCACATCTCTACTGGTAGAATTGCCTATCTGACAGCCTACAAAGAAAGTGATATCACCCACCTGGTTGTGCTGTCTGGCAGAAGTGAATAAATCAAAAAAGATGACAGAATAACAAATATTTTAGCAAATAAAACAGTTCATATACAGTGAGGGAAAGTACTTGATCCCCTGCTGATTTTGTACGTTTGCCCACTGACAAAGAAATGATCAGTCTATAATTTTAATGGTAGGTTTATTTTAACAGTGAGAGACAGAACAAAAAAATCCAGAAAAACGCATTTCAAAAAAGTTATAAATTGATTTGCATTTTAATGAGTGAAATAAGTATTTGACCCCTTTGCAAAACATGACTTAGTACTTGGTGGCAAAACCCTTGTTGGCAATCATAGAGGTTAGACATTTCTTGTAGTTGGCCGCCTGGTTTTGTCCCACTCCTCTTTGCAGATCCTCTCCAAGGCATTAAGGTTTCGAGGCCGATGTTTGGTAACTCAAACCTTCAACTCCCTCCACATATTTTCTATGGGATTAAGGTCTGGAAACACTCCAGGACCTTAATGTGCTTCTTCTTGAGCCACTCCTTTGTTCTCTTGCCGTGTGTTTTGGGTCGTTGTCATGCTGGAATACCCATCCACAACCTATTTTCAATGCCCTGACTGAGGGAAGGAGGTTCTCACCCAAGATTTGACGGTATATGGCCCTTTCCATCGTCCTCTTGATGTGGAGAAGTTGTCCTGTCCCCTTAGCAAAAAAACACCTCCAAAGCATAATGTTTCCACCTCCATGTTTGACGGTGGGGATGGTGTTCTTGGAGCCATAGGCGGCATTCATCCTCCTCCAAACACGGCGAGTTGAGTTGATGCCAAAGAGCTCGATTTTGGTCTCATCTGACCACAACACTTTCACCCAGTTTTCCTTTGAGTCATTCAGATGTTACATAGCAAACTTCAGACGAGCCTGTACATGTGCTTTCTTGAGCAGGGGGACCTTGCAGGCGCTGCAGGATTTCAGTCCTTCACAGCGTACTGTGTTACCAATTGTTTTCTTGGTGACTATGGTCCTAGCTGCCTTGAGATCATTGACAAGAGTCTCCTGTGTAGTTCTGGGCTGATTCCTCACCGTTCTCATAATCATCGAAACTCCACAAGGTGAGATCTTGCATGGAGCCCCAGACTGAGGGAGATTGACAGTTATTTTGTGTTTCTTCCATTTGCGAATAATTGCACCAACTGTTGTCACCCTTGCACCAAGCTTCTTGGCAATGGACTTGTAGCCCATTCCAGCCTTGTGTAGGTCTACAATCTTGTCTCTGACATCCTTGGACAGCTCTTTGGTCTTGGCCATGGTGGAGAGATTGGAATCCAAATGATTTATTGCTTCTGTGGACAGGTGTCTTTTATACAGGTAACAAGCTGAGATTAGGAGCACTCCCTTTAAGAGAGTGCTCCTAATCTCAGCTTGTTACCTGTATAGAAGACACCTGGGAGCCAGAAATCTTGTTGACTGATAGGGGATCAAATACTTATTTCACTCATTAAAATGCAAATCAATCTATAGCTTTTTTGAAATGTGTTTTTCTGGATATTTTTGTTGTTATTCTGTCTCTCATTGTTAAAATAAACCTACCATTAAAATTATAGACTGATTGTTTCTTTGTCAGTGGGCAAAAGTACAAAATCAGCAGGGGATCAAATACTTTTTCCCCCTACCGTATGTGTATGTTGTATTTGCCGCTGTGTGTTTAGGTACTTACGTACAATTCAGCTTGGGACTGACAAGCACCCTTATATATATAGTATATAGGCACCTAATTGTAAGAAAATAATGAAAACATGCAATATACAAGCCAAAAGTATAAAATGTATAGCCTACCTAATTTGTGTAATATATTCATTTGTAATACATTTTATTTTGCTTTAAGGTGATTGCTATGGTGAAAGGTCTGCAAGTGCTCATGGGACGTATGGAGAGCGTCTTCAACCAGGCCATCCGCAATACCATATATGCTGCCCTGCAAGACTTTGCACAAAGCACCTTGCGGGAACCCCTACGTCAGGCTGTGCGCAAGAAGAAAAATGTTCTGATTAGGTGCGTGACAGTAAATGCATTGTGGTCATTTTTTTATTTTATATTAGATTTTTTATTTTTGTTGGAAGAATATTTTATAGTATAGATTTTGGTTACCAGATTTAGAGGTGAAGCATTTAAAAGGCTAAAATATGATCATGTTATATATGATTGCCTCTTCTCTTGCTTCAGTGTTCTGCAGGCAATCCGCAAGACTATTTGTGACTGGGAAGCAGGGCGTGAGCCGCCCAATGACCCGTGTTTGAGAGGAGAAAAGGATCCTAAAGGTGGATTCGACATTAAAGTTCCTCGCAGAGCAGTCGGCCCCTCCAGCACGCAGGTCAGGATCAGTGTGTGTCTAAACCCAAAAATAAAAAAATGTAATATATTGCAGCTTATCAGTGCCTACATGTGGTGGTTGAAGTGTTATTTTTAGGCTTCTTTTTCTTTATTTTCACTCAGTGATCCTGCCAGTAACACACGTCCTGTCCTAGGGTGACAACAATTACTAACAGAAAAAATATCTCCTGCGCATGAATGTGGTAGCCTTGTACAATGGCTGGAGCTGAATTCACAACAAAGAGTTGCAATTCAAGCTTTGCTGCCCTCTAGGACTGGTGATGTCCTGAAGTCACTACAAGAAACAAACACAAAAGGGCACACCAGCCTAGTGCATCATCCTACAAATTCACTTTATTAAGAAATTGTCATAAAATGTACTCACAAACGTGCAAATAAAGCCACTCATCTGTAGCTAAATGGTCCTGGACTGTATAATCCAGGGGGACCCTTTCTGGGTCCAGCCTGACTGACGCGTTTCAAATGTAGTGCCTTCTTCATCAGAGCTACCTTTGAAACGCGTCAACCAGTCTGGAACTTGGAAGGGTCACCCTGAATTCTGGAGTGTACTGAGTCCAGGACTGTTTAGCTACAGACGAGTGGCTTTATAATCTTTCTTTATTCGCACATTTGTGAGTACTGCATCAGGATGGAAAAAAAACACAGGACATGACTACAGTACTAGAAACTCCCCCAGTGCTCTTGTAGATAATATATAAATGGGTCCTGTAGTCCTCAAAACAATATAATTGATAAAAGTGCAGAACAGGTGGAGAGCACAGGAAATTATCAGCTGAGAAGAATTCTGGCAGGATCAACAAGTATTTTTGACACTTTATCAAAAAATGCACTTTCACTGTATTTAACAGACCAAATGTGAACAAAGTCTGTTAGAATTTGTGTACACTTTAACCACTTGACATCCGCGCTATGGCCGAATGACGGCCACAGCGCGGACCTGAATTCCTGGGAGGCCGTCATATGAAGGCCTCCCCTGTGCACGCGCTCTGCGTGCGCCCTGCAGGGCGCGCGCCGAGATCACCGAGTCACTGAGACTCGGCTGATCACCGATCCGAGTAAGGGGCCGGTCCCGGCCCCTTACTATGTGATCGGCTGTCAGCCAATGACAGCTGATCACATGATGTAAACAAAAGATTGGTAATCGTTTTTTTTTCTCCTCATGCTGATAGCTCAGATGCGAGGGACAAAGGTCCCGAAGTGGAAGAGGCACATCTGCCTCATCTGTGCTTCCTAACAGTGCCACCTAACAGTGCCCACAGTGCCACCTAACAGTGCCCACAAGTGCCACCTAACAGTGCCCACAAGTGCCACCTATCAATGCCCACCAGTAGTGCCAATCAGTGCCACCTAGCAGTGCTGCCTATCAGTGTAACTGATCAGTGCCCATTATTGCCACCCATCAGTGCCCATCACTGCCACCCATCAGTGCCCATCACTGCCGCCTATCAGTGCCCATCGGTGCCGCCTCATCAGTGTACATCAATGAAGGATAAAAATTACCTGTTTTAAATTTTTTATAACAAAATATAATTTTTTTTTTTTTTTTAAATTCAGTCTTTTGACATTTTTTTAACAAAAAATAAAAACTGCAGAGGTGATCAAATACCACCAAAAGAAAGCTCTATTTGTGGGGAAAAATGATAAAAATGTCATTTGGGTACAGTGTTGTATGACCGCGCAATTGTCATTCAAAGTGCGTCAGCGCTGAAAGCTGAAAATTGGTCTGGATAGGAGGGGGGTTTAAGTGCCCAGTAAGCAAGTGGTGAACACTCTTTTTCATTCCTGTAAGTCTGTTTTCTATCGTAATATTATCAGGCTGTTTTCTTTTTAAAAAATGAACCTTCCGTATTCTAATGACTTATATTTACCACCTTTTTACAGTTGTACATGGTGCGTACTATGCTGGAGTCTTTAATCGCGGACAAAAGTGGTTCCAAAAAGACATTGCGCAGCAGTTTGGATGGGCCAATTGTACAGGCTATTGAAGAGTTCCATAAACAGTCCTTTTTCTTCACTCACTTGCTCAACTTCAGTGGTGCGTACAGGCTATATAAGTAGACAACTTGTTAATGGGTAGTCATCTTGTTACTTCTACCAGAGATGCAAAGAAAAAATTTAAGGGACTGTTCACACATAAACTTGTATCAAAATGCATAAAAATGCTTGAAAAATATATGTGCATTGCCTTCCATTGACGTGCATTAATGTGCATTTTCATACGTGTTCACACACAATTTAACATGAGTTGATATGCATTTTATACGTGTTAAATTGCTATGTATTTTGTAGGGTTTTTCTTCTGCCATTTTCCTGTTTGGGTCCTAGTATAGGACAAAATAATAGAAAATATTTTCCTTGCGCCAGCATGGCAGGATATTACCATATATAGTATATGCTGCCAGGGATTGGCGCCAGGAAAGGAAAATGACAGTAAGTATTTGATCCAATTTTCAGTTTTTCTGGCGCCAATATGGCAGCATATATGTGGTAGTATGTTGCCATGGACTGGCGCCAGGAAAGGAACATTACGGTAAGTATTTGATAAAATGTTCTGTTTTCCTGGTGCCAATATGGCAGCATATATGTGGTAGTATGCTGCCATGAATTGGCACTTGAAAAGGAAAAGTACGGTAAGTATTTGGTACAATTTTCAATATTTTTCCCCCCAATAAACTTGCATTGCATTGTGTTGATGTACATTTACATGTGTTGACATGCATTACGTTGCATTAAAATGCATACATGTAGCATTTTAACTTCACACTGCACTTGACACTAGCATTGTTGTGTGGAAAAGAACACATAGAAAACAATTGCTTTCTATGTGCCCATGCAGTGAAATGTGTTCTTTGACATAAGATCACACCACTAACAGAGTAGTGCAACGTTTTGGAGCCACGCAGGACCCCTTCATCAGGCATGACCACTTCCAGTGCGGTAAAACCCTGGTCAACGCAGTATGTGTGAACAGGGCCTAAAACTTACCAGGAATTACTTTGACAGTCATGGTCTAAAGCTGATCACCATGTTATAGTACAATTGTACAGTGTGCTATAGATTTCCGAACAACTACGTAATTTAGGAGACTATCTCATTAAATATAAACTGAGGGGACTGATTAGGTAGGCCCCCCATTAAAGAAAAGATTTTACAGTAGGACTATAGCATGTGTGGGCAGCTTTACACCATTTCAGTGGGGGCTGACCCCTCCTTTTTAACCCCTCCCACTTCTCATAAGACCCCTTCATATGGGTTAAACTTAGAGACCCCTTATTATGGGATATACTGAGAGACCCTCTTTAATATAATAGGGGGTCTCTCAGTATATCCCATAATAGGGAGTCTCTCAGTATACCCAATAATAGGGGGTCTCTCAGTATTTCCCATAATAGGGGGTCTCTCAGTATTTCCCATAATAGGGGGTCTCTCCGAATTTCCCATAATAATGGGTCTCTCAGTATTTCCCATAATAGGGGGTCACTCAGTATATATCCCATATAGGGAGGTCTCTTACTCCCAGTATTTCCCACATTAGGGGTCTTTTAGTACTAGTATATCCCATAATACTGGACAGAGGCCCTATTACGGCATATACTGTGAGAAACATCCTAGGGGATATACTGAGAGACCCCCTATTATGGGATATACTGACAGAGTGAGAGAGACCCCCCCCCCCCCCATATGGGATATACACTGTGAGCCCACCATTATGGGATATACTGAGAACTCCTATAATAAAATAGGGGGTCTCTCAGTATATCCATAATAGGGTGTCTCAGTATATATCCCATGATAGGGGGTTTCTCACTCTCAGTATATCCCATATTAAGGGGTTCCTCAGACATAGTATATATCCGATAATAGGGGGTTAGGGGCCCTTTTATGGGATATCTACTGAGATGTATAGTGTGACAAAGAGAAAAAGTGACTGATTAGCACAAAAACCAATAAAATATAATAATATCCCAATAAAAATGAATGGGATAGTGGCACGATGTTGTGTGCATCCCTGTGCTGGTAAAAGATGGCCCTGCACAAGAGAAGCATATCTGCAGCGCCGTGTATGATTGGGCCCTAAATGAGACCTAAGGATGCATGATTTCACTCTCTTTTATGATGATCATCATCATTATCAGCATGATAATCACACAATACAAGTGTTCTGGTTCAATGCACCTACATTGTGTGATTATCATTATGATAATGATGATGATCACATCTGGCTGCTGTATAATTCAATCATAGGCAACAGGGGCAGCATGGCATAGGTGAAGGGGGGGTGTTTTAATCACTGTACCTTTATAGAGAAAAATAATTTACAGCAGTGATGGTCCCTACTTTCCTCACACTTTAACAGCCTGGAGCCTGCTGTGCTGCCTGTCCCTCTCTGTGTCTTAATGGCTGCTGGCGATTTGCTTGAATGGAGCCTGCCCTCTCCTCGGCACCTACTTGCTGAAGGAGGCAGGCAGTGAAGAAGCTGCTGACTGATTGTTCTGCTGACTTGAGTGTCCTGTGACTGATCACTCTGCCGAGCCGGCCCAGCCGGACCCTTAATCTGATTTTCAGGAAATGCAGTGCTGGATGGTGTTAATCCGCTGCAGCATGGTCCCTCAAAAAAATATTTACTCCATGCTACAGCCTCCCGAGCTCCTCTGAAGGAACTGATGGGGCCCAGGATATGACCTGGGAGCTGTGGAGAACCCAGGGACACCTCCTCTCCTCTGTTCTGGCTCAGGAAGCAATTTGGGAAGCTCAATGGGTAGGCCAGGTTGATATTTCGACCCGCCCAATTAAGCTCCATATAACTCAATAGGAAACTGGCAAGCAGCCAGTAAGGTATCATGTACACTGCAGCTGGTAAATGGACGTTTAGGAGCAGTTGGACATTTTTTTTCAGCTGCCCCTGAACTCTCCTCTATGTTATCTTAGCAGAACATGTACACAGCGTCCTTTATAGTCGTTTCTAGGCAGTTGAGTTGAGAGAGAGAGAATTTTCCCATTGCAAATGGTCAGAAAAGATTTCCCATTCAAAACGCTTGTAAACTAAAACGTTCATTAACGCCCCTAAACGCGGCATGTGAATGTGCCAAAACTGACTTTTTTTAATGTCGGTTACTAGCTGTCAAGTTACAACGTTCATAAGAGGTTTTGAAATGTCCAATGTACATGAAGCCTAAGCGTGCAGAAACGGTTTACTTCGTTTCCTAAATACATTATTTTTCGGACGGACGTCCTGTTGCTAGGCAGATTAGAAATAAGAAGTTTAATCATAGACATTTTTTTTTTTCTAATCTACCTAGCAACAGCAGCAGAGAGAGAGAGAGAGAGAGAGAGAGATACAGTATAACAATGGGGAAGGGAACTTGCAAGTGCAGGACTAGCACAGAACATATTTTACAACAGAAAAAATAATCATATCGCTTTCTTTTTCTGCAACAAAAACTGGTGGGGCGCTGCCCCAGAAGTCCCTATGGACAAGCCTCAACTGTGCCATTTAATATGTATGGTTTAGTTACAGTTGTCTGAGCATGTTCAGCCAGGTAGAAATACCCTTTGCCACTTGACATTCTTACATTTTCCACCTGGACCAAAGTGGTACAAGTAGTTGTACAGCTGGGATACCATCCTCCAAATTTGGAGTCTGCAGACTTTCACCATTCCTTTAGTTACCATTTGTTTTGAACATTTTTTTTTTTTTTTTGGAGATAGGGGTTAACTCACAGTAGTAATCCTGTAACTACAAGTAGAAATCAAGCAGATTTTTAGCTGATTTTCTAATTGTGTTTTTTGTACAACATTTTTCAGACAATGGTAACCCATAAAAACTAATACCATCAAAAGAAGTACCGATTTATTTTATAACCCTCCCAAATAATCAGTAAGATTTACAAATACACAGATCGATATTCAGAATAGGACTGATGTACACCTCATGGTCCTGGCAAAAGGATATATTCAACGTTATGTAATAAGGCATTTAACATAAAAAATAGGAACTGCAGTGCTAAAATAACATTCGCTATACTGTAATGAGCTTCAGTCTGTTTAAGAAAAATTAAAAGTCAGCAGCTACAAATACTGTAGCTGCTGACTTTTAATAAACACGCACTCACTGTCCAGAGATCCAGTGCCGTCCTCCCTCGGGCCAGTTCTTTGTGAGTCCTCGGGTCCTCGGCGCCAACATGGTAACTCTGGAAGGCTGGCTGTTATTTCTTATAGTTTCACAGCCGGCTTCCCACTGCATAGACGCGAGAAGGGCTGCGCTTTGTAAATGGTCCCGCAGCCTTCTGGGACCTATGAAGTGTCCCAGAAGGTTGCGGGAAGAAGGGGAACTTCTGTTGGAATCACTGCGGCAATCTCACTGGAAGTGGGAGCAGATACCTGTCAAAAGCAGGTACCCGTTACTCCCCCAAAAAAGTGCCAAAAGAAGAAGAGAAGGGAGGAGGAGAGCATAAAGTGGAACTTCCCCTTTAGGGTGAAGTTCTGCTTTAACCAAAATCTTCCAAAACAATAGGGGAGAATTCACTAAAACTGGAGCACACAGAATCTGGTAAAGCTGTGCATGGTAGCCAATAACTTTAGCTTGTTCAATGAAGCTTTGACAAAAAAAAACCTGGATGCTGATTGGTTACCATACAGAGCTGCACCAGATTTTGCACTCTACAGTTTTAGTAAATCAACTCCTAAGTGACAAAAAAGTCTATAAAGTGAACAAGAATATTCAATTTGATGCTTTTCTTCCTATTATTTGTCAGTCAGTGACAAAATTCTTGTGATTATTTTTTTATAAAATCATGCTCCCCTAAACCAAATTTTCCCAACCAGCTAGAGAAACCTCTCAACTTAGTTATGTCCTTTTCTATCATGGAAAGGATATAGTGTTTAATTAGGTAAAGCAACTCCGGTTCTCCTCAGTTCTCTTTGATTGTAATAAGGACAATAAACCTTCCAGCAGGAGAACAGACGGCGCAAGTGCTTCACAACGTTAGTAATGTAAGGCTTAACAGGCCATGTGACACACTTGTGTTCCTCCAGGATCATCATCTGGTACACGCAATAGCTTGGCCTGACACGTTTCGTCAATCAAGACTTTGTTTAAGGTTCCAAAGTACCATAGGTTGCCTAATCTTTTTCACTTTATTGACTTCTTTCACTTAATGTTTTGCTCTATTTTGACTGTATTTGAAACAATATTTTGATTTTTTTTTTAAATTTATTTTATTGTTTTATTGTAGTACTTCACATTTGTTTTATTCACACTAATTTACAGTAGCAGATTATTTAGATTTACTTTGTTTAGGTAGTCAGCTCAGAAACATATTCATTTTGAAGTTAAAGCACAATGCCACTTGTCAATGACTTCAATGAATTTCTGTTTGTGTCCCCTTTGTCCCTTCCTCAGAGGCTCTGCAACAGTGTTGTGACCTGTCCCAGCTCTGGTTCCGGGAATTCTTCCTTGAACTTACCATGGGTCGACGTATTCAGTTCCCTATTGAGATGTCAATGCCTTGGATCCTGACTGATCACATCCTAGAGACCAAGGAGCCTTCCATGATGGAGTAAGAGATTACAAATAAAGCTGCTACAATTGCTGTTCATGTTCAACAATATGCCACCTTACCTAAATATAGGCTGTATAGAAAGAGACCCTGTCACTGCTCCTAGTTTCTGACACTTGTTAGTGTGTCAGTTCCCTGGGTTTCTGTGCTGCTTGCTATGTATTAGCATATCTTTGCAGCTCCCATCACAGCCTCACAATATATAGCTCTCGCTGCTGTGTCTTGGCCAGTGAGGAGAAAGAGACCAGCCAGAGCTGCTGCTCCTTTGCACAGTGCTGGATCAAGATCAGGCTCAGGTAAGTATTAGAGGGGGCTGAGGGGGAGCAGCACAGAGAAGGTTTTTTACTCTCATATATAGAATGCATGAAGGTAAAAAAAACCCTAATCCTTTACAACCAATTTAATTTCATCATTTTAGGTGCTGACATCCTTTTTCCACATACCAAAACCCAAGTCTGTCATTATTTTTCACAGTATTGAAATAGTTCCCTGACTTTCCTGCCAATGATGTCTCATGGTTGCTAAGCTTGCTATACAATTTACGGTCTGATTGTACAGGCAAACAGATATGTATTTGAAATACATATACGAGAGCTGTTTTACTTGCTAAAGGAAATGTATTTTTGTCCTTTTAGGCCTGAGATTTCCGCTGGATTCACATATGTGCGGCTGCGGTTTGCAGCCCCGGAGTCCGGTGCGTTTCTGTTCATTGGTTCAGGTGGGATTGCTTGAATTTGCACTGAACCGGACCCAAAAACGCACAGGACCCTTTTTGAAACCGCACCGCGGCCGTCCTGTACATGTGTGAACCAGCTCCATTGAGAGCCAGTCACATTCACATGTCATGCGTATTGGATGCAGCTTAAAACGCATCCAGTTCGCATATATGTGTACCCAGCCTTACACAGCTCTGCTGCAGTTTTTCTTATGCCTACCTTCTTCCCTTGCCCACCCTGTGATTGTACAGTGAAAGGAGAAGCAGCATATTGATGAGCTCATCTCTGTGTCACTCTGCTCTCTGCTGTGATTTTATCAGCATGCTCCTTGCATTATAGCACACCTGATTAGCTCCTTGTGCTGCATCTCCTTTGCTCTCTCTTTACTGTGCTGTACAGGGCCTTGATACCAAATCAAATTCAGGTACTCACAATGCTTGCATGTAAAAAATACATTTAAGGATATATTTATGAATATATTTCAATATTTGGTGTCTTTTATATCTGCATGGAGTTCAGAAACTGTGAAAATTTGCTTAAACAATTCATTCAATTTAAATGTTATCAAGCAGGCTCTTGCACAACATAACCGATGGTGGATCTGCAATGATTGTACAATCAGACTGTAACCTATATGGTCAGCTTTAGATATCACTGCTCCGGACCATACACAAACTGATATGTGCATCTTTTGGAATGGAATAACATGTAATCATAAGGGAATAATAACAAAGTGGCTGCATTTTATTTCACAGGTATGTGCTATATCCCCTGGACCTGTACAATGACAGTGCCTACTATGCCCTCACCAAGTTTAAGAAGCAGTTTCTCTATGATGAAATAGAAGCTGAGGTAGGTTGCCTACATATTTTAACTAACTCACTACACCTTTATTAGCCAAAACATGGCCAGATGATTTCACCAAGCCCTTATTTGTCATTACCCTAAATTCCCCCATTATCAACATGTGCAATTTACAATACTCCATAAAAAATGTTAGCCCTCCATTAAAGTAAACCTTATTCAATTTTAGAATGTTAATAGTAAATGTGCTGCCCAAGGACAGACGCCACAAGATTGCCTGTATTAATCAGAAGAGCCTCTACTGTGTCCCTCTCTGACTTAAGCCTCGTACACATGATCGGATTGTTGGTCAACAAAGCGTCTGATTTTTGTCCGAAGGGCTGGTGCCAGAAACTTGTCTTGCATACAAGCGGTACACAATTTTCGACAAACAAACACGAACGTAGTGACGTACTACGTGGAATAAATAATGGCACCTCCATGAATCTGCTAAACAGCAGCATGCTTTTGCTGTGGTTACCTGCTGGTGCGAGAACGTGTGCAACCGAAATAGTGTAAACCTAGCCCTAGTTTCACTTTGTTACTGGAAGCATAGGTTTCACTTTACATATGGTGTAAATATACAGACATTGTGTCAAAAACCTTGTGATAGAAATAAAGTTAAATGAAAAAAAAAATTATATTAAAATGTAATCTTAAAAAAAAATTGTAGCTTCCATTGCCTTGTGCACACCTGTAAATGCAAACACATGCACAGGGTGTGCACATGTATGTAGACCACGATCACACCACAAATGTGAAATATTGTCATAAACATAAGAGTGAGAACAGTAATTCCAGGGACATAATTCACCGTTAACTCTAAACGAATGAGCTATAAAGGCTTTTTAAGATTTGCCTATGGAGAATTTCAGGTATGATAGTTTTTCATGATATTATGGGTGCATGCAGTTTTAGAACTTGAAATGTTTGGTATCTATTTACTCAACATAACCCCTTGTTTTATATTTGACCAAGACATTGGGTACTGTATTGTGTGTGTTTACACTAAATTTTACAGATTTTGATAAACAGTTGCACACATTTCGTGGAACATAAAAAATGACAACTACCGTCTTTTTATTCTGCAGGGCCCTTGCTTTTAGAAAATATTTAATCTCCTGGGGGTTTTACGTCATTTTATAGCCAAAATTCAGATTTTAGCATGCCTGCAAAACCAGAAAAAAATGCTTTAGAGGGGTAGTGGTTAACTAGTTTTATTTTCTCTTCTCTTATAGGTGAATTTGTGCTTTGACCAGTTTGTGTACAAGTTATCTGATCAGATCTTTGCCTATTACAAAGCCATGTCTGGCAGGTATGAACAGACACTCTTGTGCATTCCCTGAACAAAAGTTTTTTCTTGTAAAAAAAATAATTTAGAACATATTAGGTTTCTTAACAGTGCCCTGTGAATGAAGCCCTGGTTCACACCAGTGTGGCTTTGAAATCACGCTACTTCAGCGCGATTTCAAAGCCGCAGATCAGTACGATTTGTACCTCCGATATCATTGTAGCTTGCGACTTCGTTTAACAGAAATCTATGCAAGTCGCAATGAAATCGGAAAAAAGGAGTGCAGGAAACTTTTTCAAAGTCGCTGCGACGTGAGTTGTGGCAAATTGAACGGTTCCATTGCCGGCAATGGGGCGTGACTTGTCGTGCGATTTGGAAATGTCAAATCACATGACAAATCGCACCGGTGTGAACGAGAGCTAAGTTATATTGTCAACCCAATGCTTGCTTTCATTCTCTATACTACAGTTGAAATAGGGCGATGTCAAAGACAAATGAATCGATTTAAACAGTCATTCTTCTTTCTTCAGTGTTTTGCTTGATAAACGATTTCGGGCGGAGTGTAAAAACTATGGGGTAATTATTCCATATCCCCCATCCAATCGCTATGAAACGCTACTCAAGCAGCGCCATGTTCAGGTGAGCTTAATGATATTAGTAATACAAGTAAGAATGTATTTATGTAGAAACACTTATTACTCTTTGTCTGCATGGAGGATGTTGCCTTTGTAATGGTATTTGGCACACAGCTGGAGGCAAATCCTGGATGCAAATAAACAGCAGGGACATTACTAAAGCACAAAAAGCAATAACCTATCATATTACTTTATGAAATGTACACATATGTACACAAAAGTCAAAATGTAAAAACCCAAAGCAACACTTTTTTAACAGATAAAAACCTGACATCTGATTGGCTACTGTGCGTTGCGACACTTTGTATATTCTCATTGCTCAGTGCGTAAATAAACATTATAAACTCACTCTTGCCTTTACATCTCACACAGCTCCTCGGAAGATCTATTGACTTGAACAGGCTGATCACTCAGCGGATCTCTGCTGCGATGTACAAGTCTCTTGATCAGGCAATCAGTCGCTTTGAGAGTGAAGACCTCACCTCCATAGTGGTGGGTGTTTTTTTGCTATTGCAACTTTTTTAAAGTGAACCTGTCACCATCCACTGCAGCTGTGCTTGGTTTTCTCCTGTCTAAACTTTCTCTTGAGTTCTACTATGGTAGACTACAGAACACCTTCCCCTTGTGGTATGGAGATGAGAGGAAGGGGAGATGTTCTGTAGTCCAGGAGAAGAGACCTGCTTAGGATTTCAGTGCAGCAGAAGCAGAGTTTTCAGCTTAAACAGGAAGTTAGGAGCACACTGGATTACTGCCAGGTCAACGGCTATTTTGTTCTGTGCTTACAGCTTTTTTAAATGGACAAAATATGGGGAAATGTGCATGTATTGCAAACGTACTGCATATGTTTTTTTTCCAGACATACACTTTGAATATATGACACTTTTACTTTTACTTACACAGAAAGAAGTTCCTGTTCAGATTGATCTCTAGTGACAGTGTAATGGTAGCTTAAAGGAAAAATAAAGCAGAATTATGTCAAAGTGATTGTGATAGAGGGAGGTGAGGACAATCTCTAGTATAGGAAATTCACTAATTTAGTAGCATTAAGTGGGTGAATGAGGAGTCTTTTTTATTTTCCTGTTACTTCCTTTTTATGCCCAAGGCTCAGTTATAACAAAACTCTGGATTCTTGATTGGCTGTTCTTGCTTTAGGAGTTGGAATGGCTACTTGATATCAACCGCCTCACTCATCGGCTCCTCTCCAAACACCTGACCCTCGACAGTTTTGATGCCATGTTTCGAGAGGCCAATCATAACGTATCTGCTCCATACGGCAGGAATACACTGCATGTTTTCTGGGAGCTCAACTTCGACTTCCTACCCAACTACTGTTATAATGGCTCTACAAACAGGCAAGTAAAAACGATAGGGTGTAACTTGCTCTTCCAAGAGAGATGTAAATTTTTGTCTTTTTAATATAAAATAGCTACCCCATCTGTATACCTGGGAAAATCACACAGGTTAACTTATCACATTTTTCCTTACTCCTGCTGTCTTCTGGGGGCAGTGCTGACATACTGCATGGTTCTGCCAGTGTATATTTTTATTATCTGATAAACACATCTGCAGATGTTTGAAAACATAGGACCCTGCATATAGAGAATGGGGGTTATTTATGAAAGGCAAATCCACTTTGCACTACAAGTGCACTTGGAAGTGCAGTCGCTGTAAATCTGAGGGGGACATGCAAGGAAAATTAAAAAACGGCATTTTAGCTTGCACATGATTAGATGATAAAATCAGCAGAGCTTCCCCTCATTTCAGATCTTCCCCTCAGGTTTACAGCGAATGCACTTCCAAATGCACTTGCAGTGCACTTGTAGTGCAAAGTGGATTTGCCTTTCGTAAATAACCCCCAATGTGTTGCTCCTGGCTACCTCCAGTGTCATTTACTTTACCAAAAGATTACACCATGATGTGATCTTTGCTGATATTATTATTATTATACAGGATTTATATAGCGCCAACAGTTTGCGCATCGCTTTACAACATGGTGCAGACAGTACAGTTACAATACAATTCAATACAGGAGGAATCAGAAGGCCCTGCTCGTTAGAGCTTACAATCTGATATGAAATATTAAATTTCACACTGGTCTAGTCATGTTACTAAAGATCTAGGATTTTGATCACGTGACCAGTACTGGATAGAGCACAGAGCAGAATCTTCTCCATGAATATTTCATCCCATTACCCTTTATGCATCCATAAAAACAAGACTGGTAACATATCTTTATGGTCATATTTGACTGCAGAGTTGCTTTAACCAAGTATAAGGAGCAACATTACAATTGTTTTCAGTTTTATCACAAACGTGCACTTGATCTTTAAGATCCTGTTCCCACTGGTGCATTGTGGTAGTGTGTGCATTACTGCAACACCCAGTAATACAGGAAGCTAGGTGCAGTGCATTGCAGTGCCATTGATTTTGAATGCTACCCCATTGCTTCTAGCAACACATTACCAAGCACAGATGTAAATTGTTTTTGCATTGTGGTGTGCTGCATTGACAAAAATAGTGTCCGTACATTAAAATAAGTACCGTAAGTGTTGTGGTGCATCAACATCTCATTTAAAATAAATGGGCTGATCTTATACATTGCATGTTAATGCAGTTGCTGTAAAGTGTCACAATGCATCAGACCAGTGTGAATTGCCTCTTATGCCCTGTACACGCGACCGGTTTTGCCGTTGGAATAAACTCTGAAGGTTTTTACGACGGAGTTCCGACGGAATTCCGCTCAAGCTGTCTTGCATACACACGGTCACACCAAATTCCGACCATCCAGAACGCGGTGACGTACAACACGTACGATGGGACTAGAAAACGGAAGTTCTATAGCCAGTAGCCAATAGCTTCCGTCTCGTACTTGCTTCAGAGCATGCGTAGTTTTTGGTGTGTCGGAACAGCATACAGACAAGCAGTTTTTCCGATAGTAATTTGTTCCGTCGGAAAAATTTAGAACATGTTCTATATCTAAGTCCATCTGAATTTTCGACAGGAAAAGTCCGATGGGGCATACACACGGTCGGAATATAATTTGAAAAGCTCCCATCGGAATCTTTCTGTCGGAAATTCCGCTCGTGTGTACGCGGCATAATGCCCCGTACACACAATCGGATTTTCCGACAACAAATATTGGATGTGAGTTTGTTGGTGGAAAGTCCGACCATGTGTATGCTCCATCAAACATTTGTTGTCGGAATTTCTGCCAACAAATGTTGGCTAGCAGGTTCTCAAATTTTCCGCCAACAAATTTTTGTTGTCAGACTTTCCGATCGTGTGACCACAAGTCCGTTGCACAAAAGTCCATGCATGCTCGGAATCACGTATGAGCCAGAAGCGCTCGGTCTTGTAAAACTAGCGTTCGTAATCGAGATATCACATGACTATTGAACTTCCTTTTTATCGGCTCGCCGTACGTCTTGTACGTCACTATGTTCGTAATTGTTGGCCAACATTTGTGTGACTGTGTGTATGCAAGACAAGTTGGATCCAACAACCTTCGAACTAAATTCCACGGTTTTGTTGTCGGAAAGTTCGATCGTGTGTACGGGGCATAAGGCTACCTGTGACCTTCCAGCTGTGATGGGACTACATGTTTTAGCAGCTCTGCCAGTAGACTAATAGATTTAAAATGTTGTTTCCAATGGCAATCAATCCCTATTTGTCTTTCACAGACCTGACACCTGTACTTTGTGTTTCATCATTTTTTAGTTACTTTACCGAATATGAAAATATGTGTAATATACTCTATACAAGGTATTTTTTTCTGCAGACCTTTGTTTTTTTGTCTAATATTTCTTACATTTCCTGCAGGTTTGTTCGAACAGCCATTCCTTTCACACAGGAACCACAGAGAGATAAGCCAGCAAATGTCCAGCCATATTATCTGTATGGGTCAAAGGTCAGTAAAGACTGAATTGAATACTTCTTGATAGGAAAATAAGCTAGAGAAGTTAAACCAAATCTGATCCTTCATAGACCATACTCTGAGACATCCAGTTCATCTGTTGGATAGCTTGTCAGGAGTATAACGTGTACCACAAATGTATTCCAAACAACAAGAGTTGTAAGAGTTGGACCAATCTTAGCTCAAATGTTATAATGTTCACCATACTCTTGTATTGTATTTTTTTTTCCTATATGTGATTATCATTAAAAATATCTTGTCTTGTAGCCCCTCAATATTGCCTACAGCCACATATATAGCTCATACCGCAACTTTGTGGGTCCGCCACACTTTAAAACCATCTGCCGTCTTCTGGGGTACCAAGGCATCGCTGTGGTCATGGAGGAGCTGCTGAAAATTGTGAAGAGCCTGGTGAGATGGGGTATAATGTAATTGAAGAGGAGGTGTGTGGGTATGTGGGAGCCTTGCTTAAATAGAGATGTATTTTAGTTCATTCAGCAGGCACCATAAAGATAAAACTGAAATATCTACATATCACAATAGATCTCATATGCCTACTTGCCCTTTGTTTGTGTTTTAATGCTAACAATGAATGGTTTGATGTCTTTTGTAACTGTGTGAGACCAGGACGCCTTAAGTTTCTCTTATTGGCTGGGCCAGTGATTAGAACAGGAAAACAAGGGCAATTCCCCAGGGCTCCTTCATTTTTACAGTACCCAGAAGCTTCCCCCCTCCTTAAATATCAGAGGGCCTGCAGTCGGAGAACCCAAAGGGGCCCCAGTTTAACTCTTGTCCAGTTTTTGCAGCCCAGGCTCCATTCTGGCTTCCTTTGCCTGGAGTGGCTTATTGATCAACAGGTTGACTTGTTTTCAGCTCAGTCACAGAGAGTAGCCTCGGATCTAAAACGGCCTGTTCTGTATCAGTAATCTTTGTTGTATAGCGATGTTATTGTGAATTTGTTTTTTAAAGCTGCAGGCTCCAGGCTATCATTCTAGTCTACCTATGAATAATCCACATACAAATGCAGGAGTTCAGACTTTTCACACTTTGCTTACTGCATGCTTGTTCCAGGGTCTAGTAAATAAAGCATGGCAGTCTAGGAGCCTGCAGCTTAAAGTGATTGTAAAGGTTTGTTTTTATTTTATTTTTTAAATAACAAACATGTCATACTTACTTGCTCTGTGCAAGGGTTGTGCACAGAGCAGCCCAGATCCTCCATTTCTGGGGTCCCCGGCAGTGCTCCTGGCTCCTCCTCTTTGATGAGTGTCCCCACAGAGAGCCAATTTCCAAGGGGGCACCCGTGTGGGCTCGCTACCGAGTCCTGCTGCTGCATCCATTGACACAGACAGCAGGACTCGGCCCTGCCCCTGACTGGATTTGTTTGACAGCAGCAGGAGCCAATTGGTCCTGCTGCTATCAATCTAGCCAATGAGGACCCAAGACAGGGGCTCATGCTCGTCGTTGCAACGATCGGGTTCAGGTAAGAAAAATGGGAGCTCTGGGGGGCAGCTGCAGCACAGAAGGTTTTTCACCTTAATGCATAGAATGCTTTAAGGTGAAAAACCCTGAGACTTTACAACTCCTTTAAAAAAAAAAAAAAAAAGTGGCTCTAAAAGCTTCATTTCAATATTCTCACTTACAAGGCATTGCAATATGGATTTTTACTGTTTGACTTGTCCTATCCACAGCTCCAGGGAACCATATTGCAGTATGTGAAGACTCTTATCGAGGTTATGCCAAAAATCTGTCGGTTGCCAAGACATGAATATGGATCTCCAGGTAGGAGCTGGGCTGATGATTATACCTAAAGTGCCTATCAGAGCTATACTACATTTCTGCAAAACATGCATATGTGGTCTCTAACAAAACAGGGTTTTAAAAACATTGCAAGTACAAAAAAATACTTGTTGCTGATAACCCTAATCCAGGTGAGGAACAATTAGGGCAGGACCTGCAACCAATGCTGTTAAGGTAATTCACAGTTTATAGAGGGGAATGATTCACCTTGAGTGTTTAAGGACCTTGTCCCAGCACTGACCTTACTATAGACACATTCTTACATTTACAAACCTTTACTTAAAGTGTTACTAAACCCAGGACCCTGCATTCACTATATATGGTCTCCAACAGTACACAGAACATGGAAATGCAATAATTTTAATAAATATAAACTGCTAAATACCTTTTCTCATCAGCAGTATATAGCAGTCTGGTGACTTATATTAGTGTTCAGCTAAGCACCGGTTAAAGCTTGTAGGAGGAGTTTTCTGACTGTCCTATGAGACTACAAGACCCTTGACTCTCTGTCTGGACAGTGCTGATTGGCCCTGTGCTGATCACATGCACTCTCCCAAGAAAAAAATAAACCTTTCTAGCAATATACACCAAACTGAGCATGTGCAGCCTGACTCCATAGACTCTGTGTTATCAGGAAATTATCAGGGGACAGTGGAAGGAAGGGAGGATCAGAGAAGACCGGATCAAACAGCCTTTATACACAATGCAGAAGATTAACCCCTTAGGTTCCACAGTGAGTATAACAAGCATGCTTTCCTGCATATACAGCCTGATTTTACTGTTGTGGGTTTAGTAACACTTTAAACACAACTTCAGCCAAACCTTTATTTCAGTTTAGATAGAGCATGGAAGGGCTAGAACCTCTATCATGTTTTACTGCTGCCTGGGACCCAAATGAGGACATTTTTCCACACTTTCTTTCCAAATGAGAAGTTGTCACCAGGAAGGGAAGTAATGAAAAATCTCTCCAATGTGGACATAAAACACACATTTAAAGTTGTGTTGGGAAGGGTAAGAATTGGTATGAGGTTATTTGTGACAGGTATTCAAAGACTACCCTTCTAAGATTTGATACTCTTTTTGATGCTTTATCTAATGCCTGTATTACCCATATTATCTTAAACCCCTCATATAAATTCTTTTCAGGCATCCTGGAATTCTTCCATCATCAGCTGAAGGATATCATTGAATATGCAGAGCTGAAGACAGATGTATTTCAGAGCCTCAGAGAGGTGGGCAATGCCATCCTCTTCTGTCTGCTCATAGAACAGGCTCTGGTAAGAACTGAATTATATCCACCTAAAGTATGTTTCAGCATCTTCTCCTTCAGCATAATGAATGACACCACTTGTATATACTTATAAACACTTAATCCATGTACCAGCCTGTACTGTAACCAATACAGGTCAACACGTTGCAGCGTTGTGACGTCAGAAATCCACCCAACGCGTGTTTCATCCAATCGAATGTCGTCAAGGGCTACGTCTTATATGGCCTGACCATTGGACCATATAAAACCAGCATATGTCTATACTACTATTACAAATTGTTGTGGTGAAACCAATGAATAAGATTGTATCATGGATCTATTTTTAAAAATGTTGTACGGCATATCAGCATGTTTTTAGATTTATCTACAATAAAAGGAAATATATTTTATGTAAATAGTTGTGCCTCAAAAATCGCATCCTTTACACTAAAATATAGCATTTTCCTATAGCATATTGGTGTTTTATGAATGGAGGACAATTAGAAAATATTCTCATATCATAAATCTGTAACTTGTATCTAGAGAGCTAATGGATCAGTTTTCATTTTGGCTCCACATGTGGTGATTTTGCAGATCACATAGACTGGGATGTCTAGCACTGGTGGTTGTGATTGCTGTCGCAGTCTCCTTGTAATCTTTGTGACCCTCATCTCTTCTCACTTTATATCACCCAGTCCCAGGAGGAGGTGTGTGATCTTCTTCATGCAGCACCATTCCAGAACATCTTACCGCGAGTTTTCATCAAAGGTGAGTCTGACCTGAACCGTTCTAAGATCCAAACATTTCATGCTTGTTCAGCTAACTTCTAATCTTATTTTGCCATTTAGAGGGGGAACGTCTGGAGGTCAGGATGAAACGACTAGAGGCAAAGTATGCTCCACTGCATCTCGTCCCACTAATTGAGAGACTGGGCACCCCACAGGTAAGCTTTGGAGGTTCTATCTGAAGCCTTACTCCATCCAAAATTGATACTTCAGTCTTGAGTAGTCACCAGTGGGCTGAATCAGTGTTGTACTACCAAATAGGCATAGTAGGCACCGGCCTCTGGGCCCCATGCCGTTTAAGAGTCCACGTGACAACAGATCAAAATAATATTGATTTGATCATGAAAGAAAATTACAATGAAGTTTTCTTAAATTGTTTACAAAAGATAGAAAAAAATTAACCACTTAGCAACCGCCTGCCCGCAATGTACTGCGGACGAGCGGCCGCTGTAGGCAAAGCGACGTACCCGTACGTCGCTCTCCTACTTCTGGGTTTGATTGTGCACATCGGGGGCCTGTCAGCAAATCCTGGCCATAACCTGCTGATCAGGTGTGTGCAATCACAACCCAGAGCTCTGTGTTGACATTCATATGTATTATAGCAGATAGTAAAATATATATATATTTTTTGTTTATATCGCAAAAAATAAAAAGTCCAGTGGTTATCAAATACCACCAAAAGAAATCTCTATTTCTGTGAAAATATACATTTCGTTTGGGTACAGTGTTGCATGATCACGCATTCGCCAGTTAAAATAGCACAGGTGCCAAATAGCAAAAAATGGCCAGGTCATAAAAGGGGTAAAATCTTCTGGAGCTGAAGTGGTTAATCAACTCAAAGGAACGAAAACTTTACATTAAAGGCTCTATAGAGAACAAACTGTATTAAAGTGGTTGTAAAGTCTCCACAATAAACTCCCATGATAGGTTCTCTTATGGGGCAATAGTAATGGCAGTGTGTTTTTTTTTCAGCAATATAATCTCTAAATACCTTTTCCCAGCAGTGCTTCTGTGCATGGTTTTCTCGGGTCTTCCTCCCAAGCAGAGGAACTCAGGTGGGAGGAGCTCACATTCCTCTGCTGTTAGTTTTAGGAGGGGAGGGAAGGGGCGGGGAGAGAATCAGTTTCACACAGACCATGGAAATGACAGGAAGGGCGAGAGGGAGAACCAGATGCGGCAGAGCAATTTTTGTACACTTGTTTAATAAATGATTTTAGGCCTGAAGAATACATAAAAACCCCAAAAGTTATATATTTTTCAAAAGCAGACACCCTAGAGAATAAAATAGTGGTTATTTTATGTCACGTGATATTACCGCAAAAGTCTAGGAAACGCAAAATGGCAGTAAAACACAAGTGATTTTTAGGGCAAACAAACACAATAAGTTTCCCAAATTTTTGGCAAAATATAAAAGACGAGGTTGCACCAAGTAAACAGATACCCAACATGCCAAACCTTAAAGTGTTACTAAACCCAGTACCCTGCAATTACTATATCTGGTCTCCCACAGTACACAGAACACGGAAATGCAATTATTTTAGTAAATATAAACATCGAAATACCTTTTCTCATCAGCAGTATATAGCAATCTTGTGATTTCTATAAGTTCCTGATGAAGCTTGTAGGAGGGGTTTCCATACTGCACTGAGCTGTCCTATGAGGCTGCAAGGCTCCTGACTCTCTGTCTGGACAGTGCATGTGATCAGCACAGGGCCAAAGAAAAAAAAACCTCTCAAGCAATACAACACTAAACTGAGCACGTGCAGCCTGACTGCAAAGGCTCTGTCTTATCCGGACCTGTTTTGTAGTCAGTGAAAGAAGAGGAGGATCTGTGCATACAAGATCAAGCATCCTTTTTTACACAATGCAGAGGATTAACCCCTTAGGTTGCACAGTGAGTATAACAAACATGCTTTACTGCATATACAGACTGATTTTACTGTTGTGGGTTTAGTAACACTTTTAATTTGTGTAGGGCAGTGAAATGGCAACAAACTTCAGTACCCTACATTTTTTTTTATAGGTGATGCTAAGCCCCCTATAGGTCATCAGTTTAGCGTTAGGGAGGAGGTCTTGCACTTGTATTATTGCTCTCACTATGATGTGTGCGGCGATGTGTGTATTGCAATCAATGTTATAATACGTAGGTGCCCCCATGCGTGCATTTACTTTAATACGTGTGTATATGAAAAAAAAAAGGGGGGGGGGGTTAATGTGCTTGGGGTAACCTAATTTTTTTGCACTTTTTTAAACTTTTTTTTGCTTATCTTTTTTTTTTCATCACATAGGGGACAAATAGTGATGTGATGATTTTTTGGCGACAGGTTCTGTTTTACGGGAAATGCAGGGTCTAAAAGACCCTGCATGTCTCCTCTGTACTCCACTGAATGTAATGCAATGCAGACCGCATTACAATACATTCCTTTCTGTCTATGCTGGCCGGGGAAAGTGACAGGGTTACGCGGAAGTGACATTATAAACGTTGCTTTACGGGTCACAGCAAGAAGGGAAGGAGAGCGGACGTGTGTCAGCTCTTCTCCCTCTCCTCCACCTGCCGCCACCCATAGATGGGTAAGGGGAGGCCAGAATACATTGTGGGGGTGCGCCATTACCAGGGGTATGTGCAGGAAATGAGAGGCGACGCAGCCGCCCAAATGCTTCCACCTGACAGGCAGGAGTCTGCTTGTCAGTTTTACACACAATCCCAGTGGCTGGAGCCATTGGATTGTGTGTGAAACCCCCCACTGTCAGGTCCGTATGTTTTAGGCATCATTCAAAATGAATGGCACACAAGCAAGTGTGGTGCGTTTTGCCAGGATTGCAGTGTGGTTTGGAATCTCTGGCAGAATAGCGGTGATTGCACCCACAATCACAAATCTCTAGATGTCCATAGAGCCTAAATGCATAGAAAAAACACCTTTGGAAGCAGCGTTTAAAAAACATGCTGCAAATGTGCGTTGTGCCATTAATGCTGCATTCACACTTCGCGGTTTTGAATTGTAGGCATTATTGCCATATCGCACTGCAATTGTGGTAAAACTAAACACGCATGTTTAGGTGACACTGATTGTTAATGGAACCTTAAACATGGTGCGCTGGAGTGACAATTGTCACGTGGCAGTCATGTCAAACTAAATCATGCGAAGCTTCGCCCCCAAAAATAGGACAAAAAGCTTTGCATAATGCTGATTGCCGTGACAATTGCGTCAACAATGCAGCACGTTTGAGGTGCCATTAAAAATCAATGAATATTGTGTTTTGCCACCATTGCAGTGCAATTTTAGAACTGTGGTGATGATGCACACAATCCAAATTTGTGAAGAGTGAATTGTTAATGGCACAACAAACATGTTAACCAGACACACATTTTGCCACACATGACTCTAAAAGTCTTTTAAAAGGTCAAGAGATTGTGTGGCACATTCCTTGTGCGTAGTTTAGCCCATTAAACTCAATAGGCTGCCCTATGCACAACGTATGGATATTACCAACAATGGAAAAAAATAATGAAACAGAAGTGCATGCTGCATGCAGATGTGAATGTGGCTTTCACATAATGTCCGCACATGAGTCGCACAGGAATTGGATATGCGTTCTTGTGCGATTCAAACCACATGCAAAACCCAATTCAATTGTGATCTGTAGCGGATGTCAATAAAAAGTTAACGACACCCCAAACGCAGGTCACAAACAAAGTGCATTTGCCCTCACCTGCCCTGCTACTTTTGTACCATGTGATCCGGTTACACTGTTTTTTTTTAAAAATAGTGAATGCGCTACTTTTGGTGCGGTTGGATTTTAGCACCTTCTAAATGAATGTGCTGAAATCGAACACCGCACAGAACCAAATGTGAATTCCACAGGAACACACAGCGCATTCCTTTGTGATGCACGTGCAGTCATGGTGTGAACCAGTGTGCTTATATAGGTTATTAATTACATGATTAATGTCCCTGTATAGTAAAAATAAAAAAAAGTATAACAAAATAATCTGCAGTAAGTAATTTAGTATTTAAAATTTTTAGTTATTTCCATGTGAAAGCCTGTAATACTGAACTGCTAGCTGCTCTCTCCCATGACAAAACACTGCCTGGGGCACTGTAGCTTTAAAGTGGTAGTAAACCACAGCTGGTGAAAAAAAAAATTCCCAGCAGGGCAATGTCATAATGTGCTAGTATGCATCATTTCCCTTAGAACGAATCCCTCCAGCGCCACGCTGTCACCTCTGAAAGGGCTTCCCCCGATCTTCCTTCCAGGTTCATGTAACCTCGGCTACATGAGTGGCCAGGGCGAAATGACATCACTCCGGCGCATGCGCACAGGAGCCGCCATTTACGGCTTGGGCTCTGAAGGTCAGAGCGCATGCGCCGGTGATGTCACCTGCTGTATGGACTCTGAATATCTGCTAAACAGTGCAAGTTTAGGAGATTATCACAGTACCTACAGGTAAGCCTTGATATTGGCTTACCTGTGGGTGTAAGTGGTGTAACAGAGTCTACTACCACTTTAACAAAGAGGAGGGGGAGGGGAGGAGATTGTGTTCTCACTGAAGACTACAGAACTGACAGGGAGAGAGGGGGGAGATGCAGGGACGCTGAGGAGATAGCTGGATGACGGAGGCACTTAAACTGACCACGCTTTCATGGCTCAGTGTCAGGACTGGGCTCAGCCCTTCCTTCTCTGAGCTGGCCGCTCAGCTGTCGGCTAATTGCCAGCTCCTATCTCTCCACAGTTACTCAGCTGTTGATGATATCCTGCTCGTCAGTCCTGCCTACTTAAGCCGTCCAGCCCAGAGGATCTCTGCCTTCACCTCAGTCAACATCACAGAGACGCTCTCCTGCATTCCTGTTAAAAGACTTGCTTGGCTGACATCCCTTCTGGCTCCAGATCCTGCTTGCTGTTTTACTACGCTCATCTCCGGCTCCCTGATGTTTGGCTTGTCTGACTATCCGTTTTGGTTCCTGAACTCTGGCTAGGTTTTGACTACGGTTGTTCTATTTACTTTTATTATTAAACAAGTGTGATTTAACTGTACTTCTGTCTCGGTCTGATTTCATGGTTTCTGACAGTAGGCGAAGGCCATGAATTCAGAAGATACAGTCAATCCACTTGTTGGTAATATTTTTCCAGATTGGATGAGCAAGATCACCGCATGAATCAGTTTGCCATGGCGTTACAAATGCTCCTGAGACACAGGGCTCACCTGGAATCTCCCACTGTGGCTGCTCCGGTAAAACCTGTGTTGCAGGCCGTCTCTGCTGCTGCGCCAGTCTCTGTGCAGGCACCCTCCTCAAGTATTACCTCTATAAGAGGTATGTCTGGTTTCGCTCCACTTCCCCAGTGATTTGGGGGAGATCCAGTCCAATGCAGAGGGTTTCTCAACCAGGTTGAGATATACTTTGAGATGCTGCCCCAGGCGTTTCCCACGGACAGAAGCAAAGTAGGTTTTGTGATATCTTTGCTTTCTGAGAGAGCCTTGGCCTGGGCAAATCCTCTAATAGAGACACAAAAACCTGTAGTCTTGAGTTACCCTGAGTTTGTGGCCTCCTTTAAAAGGGTAATTGACGTTCCCGCACGCTCCGCTTCTGCTGCCAAGTGCCTCATGTCCATCAAAGTACGAGAAATGTTGCCAACTACACCATTGAATTCCGTACTCTGGCAGCAGAGGTTGCTTGGAACAAAGAGGCCCTTGTGGCTTCTTTTTCTCATGGTCTCTCGGATTCCATCAAGGATGAGATAGCAGCCCGAGATATACCCACTGAGCTGGAGAAGTTGATCACGTTTGTCATCCTCATTGACTCCAGACTCAGAGAAAGACTCTCTTTTAAGGAGCGCTTGCGGAAGCCTCCTGTACATTTGCCTCCGAGCTTTGCAGTCCCACTCGTGCCTCCCTCACCTCCCATGCCTCCTGGTACCAAGTCAGTCAGTGAAGATGAACCCATGCACTTGAGCTTCACGCATCTCTCTATAGATGAGAGGACCTTTAGGAGAAGGGAGAGATTGTGCCTTTATTGTGGCCAGGCAGGTCACTTTTTGAAGTCTTTTCCTACCCGTCCAGGTTACGCCCGAACCTTGAGGTCCTGTCATGGACAGACCTTAGGTGGCGTTTTTCGATCCCCAGTTATTCAGAAGGATAAGCCCCTGATTTCGGTCACCCTTTCTTGGGCTGAGTCGTCCATCGAGATACAGGCTCTAATCGACTCTGGGGCTGCAGGCCTGTTCATTGATGCTGCCTTTGTATCGAAGCACTCGATTCCGCTGCAGTTGCGTAACACTCCACTTGCCATTGAGGTTCTTGACGGGAGATCCCTACAGCCTGCCCATGTGACTCATGAGACAGTTCTGTTGTCCATGGCCGTAGGGGCTCTTCACCATGAGATAATCCAAATCCAAGTTATTTCCTCACCTAAGTTTCCGTTGGTTATTAGTTGTCCTTGGTTACAGAGGCACAACCCCTTTTTTGATTGGCTCCGTGCTGAGGTTCAATTGTTTCACGATTAAGAATGCCTATCTGATTTCGTTGATTACGGAGTTATTTGACCGCTTCAAGGGAGCAACGGTTTTCACAAAGCTTGATTTGAGAGGGGCATACAATCTCGTGAGGACTAAGGAGGGCGACGAGTGGAAAACTGCGTTTAATACCAGAACAGGCCATTATGAGTACCTCGTAATGCCTTTTGGCCTTTGTAACGCCCCCGCAGTTTTCCAGTAATTCATTAACGATGTCCTCCGAGATTTGTTGCAGTTATGTGTGGTGGTACTAAGAATGTAAGGGCTGACACCTTGTCACGACAATTTTTCTCCACTTCCAAGTTGGAGACTGTTCCGGTTCTTGTGATTCCTCCTGATCATATTCTGGCTACAGTTCGCACCCGTCTCACTTCTCCTTTGGGTGCTCAGGTCCACGCTCCTCCCGAGAAAACTTGTGACTGCTGCTTTGTCCCAGAGAGTCTCCGTACTGCCATGCTCCAGACTTACCATTCTCCCAAGGCTGCTGGCCACCCTGGGAGGAAGAATTAACTCTTTTGGGCCATTTTCCAACAATTCTGGTGGCCTAGTCTATGTGCTGATATAACCGCCTTCGTAGCTACCTGTTATGTGTGTGCTCAGAGTAATGCCCTGTACACACGGTCGTACATTGATCGGACATTCCGACAACAAAATCCATGGATTTTTTCCGACGGATGTTGGCTCAAACTTGTCTTGCATACACACGGTCCCACAAAGTTGTCAGAAAATCCAATCGTTTGTGGCAACACAGTGGTGTAGTGGGTAGCACTCTCACCTAGCAGTAAAAAGGGTCGCTGGTTCGAATCCCAACCACGACACCAACTGCCTGGAGCTTGCATGTTCTCCCTGTGCCTGCGTGGGTTTCCTCCGGGTACTCCGGTTTCCTCCCACACTACAAAGACATGCTGGTAGGTTAATTGGCTTCTATCCAAAATTGGTTATGAAGTTTATGAATGTGAGTTTGGGACCTTGGATTGTGGGCTCCTTGAGGGTAGGGAGTGATGAGTGTGGAGTGCTGTGTAAATTGATGGCTCTATATGGGTACCTTAAATAATGATATAATAGATGAGTATCTTAATGAGACACAATGTACAGGGATAGGGACAATTGTAGACACTCACTCAGGTTGAACTGGATGGAATGGTGCCTTTATTCAACCTTACTAACTATGTAATTCTGAACGCGGTGACGTAAAACACGTACGTCGGGACTATAAACGGGGCAGTAGCCAATAGCTTTCGTCTCTTTATTTATTCTGAGCATGCGTGGCACTTTGAGCATCGGATTTGTGTACACACGATCGGAATTTCCGACAACGGATTTTGTTGTCGGAAATTTTTATAGCAAGCTCTCAAACTTTGTGTGTCGGAAATTCCTATGGAAAATGTTTGATGGAGCCTACACACGGTCGGATTTTCCGACAACAAGGTCCTATCACACATTTTCCATCGGAAAATCCTATCGTGTGTACAGGGCATTAAACTCCACGACACCTTCCAGTGAGCCTCCTACAACCCATACCCAATGGAGAGAGGCCCTGGACCCACCTGTCTATGGATTTCATTGTGGAGTTACCCAACTCCCAGGGCAACACAGCTATCCTTATGGTGGTTGACCGGTTCTCAAAGTTGTGTCATTGTATTCCACTAAAGAAGTTGCCCACTTCTAAGGAACTGGCTTCCATTTTTGCTCGGGAGATCTTTTGGTTACATGGGCTACCCAAGGAGTAGTCAGTTTGTGTCCCGGTTCTGGCAAGCCTTTTGTGCACAGTTGGGAGTTCAGCTTGCTTTCTCCTCTGCGTATCACCTGCAGTCTAATGGGGGAATGAGCCAAGTAGTTTTTGGAGCAATTCCTACGTTGCTATATTTCTGACCATCATAACAACTGGTCAGACCTATTACCGTGGGCAGAGTTTGCTCACAACAGTGCCTTGAATTCTGCTTATGGCGAATTATGGTTTCCAACCCTCCATGTTGCCTGACTCGATTGTAGACATGTGCGATTAGTTTCATACGAATCGAAAATTTGTGCGAATTTCCATAAATTCGTACATTCCGGAGGATCCGAAATACGAATTGCTATGCTTCCGAATTTTGTATGAAATACGAAATTTCGTTTACGAATTTCGGATCAAAATTCCTAACGAACATTCGTAATTGTTACGAAAAAATTCAGCCAGGAAGTCAGCACAGCACAGGAATTGTGGGAGCCCCTCACAATGATAAATTCATCATAACGAACATTCGTAATTGTTACGAAAAGTTAACGAACCTAAAAGTTAAAAAGCCAGGAAGTCAGCACAGGGATGGTGGGAGCCCCTCATAATAATAAATTCATCATAACGAACATTCGTAATTGTTACAAAAAGTTAACGAACATAGCGAAAATTCGTATTTTGTACGAAATTTCGGACACGAATTACAAAATACGAATTAATTCTAATACGAAACGGAACAAAACGAAACAAATTTATTTACAGCGTACATGTCTACTCGTTTGTTGCGCAGAGTATTCCTGCATTAGAGCAGCATCTCCGTGGTCTTCATTCCACTTGGGCACAAGTCCAGGAGGCTTTGCGACATGCTAATGGTAGGTACAGACTCCATGCTGACCGCAGACGCCTGCCTGCGGCTTCCTACCAGGTTGGGGACAGGGTCTGGCTACCTCCGACTTTGTGTTCCCTCACTGAAGTTCGCACCTCGGTTTATTGGGCCTTTCCGTATTCTTTGCAGGATTAACCCAGTGGCTTACGCATTAGACCTTCCTTCTAATATGCGTATTTCGAATGTGTTTCATGTTTCCTTATTAAAACCTTTGGTCTGCAACCGCTTTACCACCTCAGTGCCACGTCCTCACCCTGTACAGGTTGAGAACCATGAGGAGTACGAAGTACAGTCCATTGTTGACTCCCGTAGGTTCCGTGGGCACATACAGTACCTGGTGCATTGGAAAGGGTACGGTCTGGAGGAACACTCTTGGGTCTCATCCTCAGACGTATATGCCCCTGTCCTCCTCTGTGATTTCCATAGACGTTTTCCCCTCAAGCCTGGTGGTCCTCCAAGGGGGAGGGGTCATTGAGGAGGGGGTACTGTAAGGGCTGGGCTCAGCCCTTCCTTCTCTGAGCTGGCCTCTCAGCTGTCGGCTAATTGCCAGTTCCTATCTGTCCACAGTTACTCATCTGTTGATGTTATCCTGCTTGTCAGTCCTGCCTACTTAAGCCGTCCAGCCCAGAGGATCTCTGCCTTCGCCTTAGTCAACATCACAGAGACGCTCGCCTGCAGTCCTGTTAAAAGACTTGCTTGGCTGACATCCCTTCTGGCTCCCGATGCTGTTTGCTATTTTACTACGCTCATCTCCGACTCCCTGATGTTTGGCTAGGTTTTGACTACGTTTGTTCTATTTACTTTTATTATTAAACAAGTGTGATTTAACTGTACTTCTGTCTCGGTCTGATTTCATGGTTTCTGACACTCAGCAGCCATGATAAATGTGGTCAGCCCACAGAGGGGAAGACAGGAACAGGCAGGAACAACCAGGTACTGTAGAAGATAGAAAGCGACAATTGACAAGGCAAAAGCACTATGCTATAGCTCATGCCTTAAAGGGATAGGAGCATGATTTTTTTTTTCTAAGGTTACAACCTCTTTAAATGTTATGTACCCAATAACAACTTAAAGTACATAAACCATAGATATCAGGGTAACATTTACAGTTTGTCTCTGAATAGCTCATCTTCTTTCAGCTGTCAGTTTGTAAAAAGATTAGGTGCAACCTATGTTCGTGTAATGTACAGTAGTGTGGTCATCTCTATCTAGCGGCCACTGTGCATACTACTTAGTTCAATGATAACCCCCTAGAGTGCGTGTCTGAGAAACCTGCAGAAACCTGCAAGTGGGGCCCCAAGGTTTTGACTGCCTAGGGGCCTTCATGAAGTTGCTTCTGGCACTGGGCTGAATTCTTATCACATGGTAGACAGGGGGCGAATTTTTTGTGCTACAGTCTGTGTCTCTGCTTCTCTCATGAGGACATAGGTGTTATTCTTTCTCAGATCCATCATATATAATTTTATTCTACATAAGGGAAGGTCCAGAGGGAACATGATATTATCATTTGACTTTTTAAAATACACAGTATTTAGGCGATCTGTATTCTGCCTAAAACATAGGCCAGTTCACACCACAGAAACGCAGTCCGGTGCTTTTGATGCGTTCTAGTTCATTTTTAAAGGGTTTTTGATGCAGTCCAGTGCATTTTTTCACTCTCTTATTACTTAACCCTAAATGAGGAGATATGTGTTTCGGTGCGTTTTTTGGTGTGTTTAGGTGCATTCCAGTGCGTTTTTCGTGCGTTTTACAGCGTTCGGGTGCAATAAAAATGCAGCATGTTCTACTTTTTTTCTGGAACTGGAACACACTGGACCTGCAAGCACTGGTGTGAACTATGCCATTGAAAGCCATATAACTTACTATCCATGCCTTTTTGATGCAGAAAAAAACTGCACTGGACTGCATTGGTATGAACTGACTTTAGGGCCAGTTCACACCAGCTGCAGTTCCATGCAGTTCCATTTTTTCTGCACCAATACAGTCAGTTCTGGTCAGTTTCTGCACCAGAAAATGACCGGAAACCGACTGCATGGTGTGAACTAGAGCCATTAGAATACATGGAAAATACTGTGCATGCATTTTTAGTGCAAAAAAGCGAAAGTAACTGAACGGAATAAGTCTGGTGTGAACTGGCCCTAAAACATTTCTTCTCCTATATTATTAGGTGTAATGTCTAGATAAACAGTCAGATGAATCAGATTGTGGGTGTGCTGAAAATAACTGTCAGCTATTGAGTATATTAAAACCAATACAGTATTTTATTACACGCAAATTTTAAAAGAAAGGACAACCATTAAAAATGAATGCCACATAACTTATAATATAAGGTTATTCAGCCATATACAGTATCACTACCGTATCACTACCCCTAACCGCCAGCATCTAGCACTCTCTGCTTAGCCCGTATTTTTATGTATATATATATATATATATATATATCTATATACACACATTAACTACCATGGATCCAGAGCGTTTAATCACATGTAAATATAACTGGTTCAAGCAGTAGCATAGAGGCGGCCTTGTTCAGTTTGTTTTGCGATCAGCATCATTAGGAACTCAGAGCTGATCTGAAATGTCATACCAAAAGCATTAGCTATAATGTAAGAAAACATCCCCAATGCAAAAACAATGCCAATTTAACTCCTGCAATTCTATACACTTAAATAATTGAAGAGCCAGGGGATTGATTTACTAAAGGCAAATAGATTGTGAACTTTGCACTCTGCAAGAGCAGTTGCTCCACAGCTTGGTAAATGAGCAGAAGCTCTGCTGACTTCCATCATACAATCATGTGCAAGCAAAAATGCAGTAATATTTATTCTTTTGCACATGATTGGGTATTCTTTGCAAAGTGAAGCTTTACCTCATTTACTAAGCTCTGGAGCAACTGCACTTTGCAGAGTGCACAGTCTATTTACCTTTAGTAAATCAACCTCCATGTATGTAAAAATATATGTCATTACCCAAGGCTAAACATTTCCCAGTGGGGGTAGGAAGGGGAGGCACAAGAACAGCTGAGATCTAGTTGGCAATAATTAATGTGCATTTAGAAACAAAGTATATAAGGACAGGGTTTGTAATTAGAGCAGAATTTGTGTCAGTGTAATGTAACACACCAGCGTTATCTCCAGGAAAAATGACCCATTCTTGCTCAAAGGGCATTGTAAAGAGAAGAATCAAAGTTACACAGAAATATCGGAGACCAGCTTTTAATTTAAAGCAATACTCCAGGCAGACAGATAAATATACCCTTGAAATACATACATAAATGTCTATCCGTTTGCCTGGTTTAGCCAGTCTTGTGATTTGCATACCTCTACCACACAACCAGGCAAAGGAACACACTCATTTTGTGGTTATCTCTCGGCCTGCTCATGGGACACTGTATCTGCAGTGATCAACTCTGTCCAGGTTGCAGGATGTGAACTAGGAAGTAGCAAAGCTGAAACAGGAAGCCATAGTGTAATCACCCTAGTTGTTTGTCTAGTGTTCCACTTAGGGAGCAGTGCAAAAATAGTTTGTATTATTTTAGGCATTACTAGACTCAATAGTGTAACATAATATAAAAGATAACACAAAATTTTGGTAATTCTCATATTTATTTTTAGCAAATTGCTATAGCCCGTGAGGGAGATCTTTTGACCAAGGAACGCCTGTGCTGTGGTCTCTCCATGTTTGAAGTCATCCTGACCCGGATCCGCAGCTACCTGCAGGACCCCATCTGGCGTGGTCCTCCCCCCACCAATGGAGTGATGCATGTGGACGAGTGTATGGAGTTTCATCGACTCTGGAGCGCCATGCAGTTTGTTTACTGTATTCCAGTGGGGACCAATGAATTTACTGCAGAGTGAGTACTTGTTATCTCCCTGAAAACTGCTGTTCACCAGTGGGTTGTCTTGTCTCTTTAACACTGTAGCCAGAATAATAATTAAAGAGAAGTATGGGGTTTTTAAAAAAAACAAACCTTATACTAACCTAGGTGGATGCAGCATTGATCCGATGCTGCATCGAGTCCCCTGCCGCCTCTGCAGTGAGAACTGAGCAAACGAACACAATTGATTACTCAGTTCTCCCCTCCGCTCTGAGCAGAGAGCTGTGACTGTTGGGCAACGGTTCCCTGCTCTGCCCCTCCAGCGCTCACTGCAGGGCTGGGGAGGGAGCAGTTGGCTCAGTCTCCCACCGGCACAGCTGAGAGGCTGAGCCAGCTGCCGATCCAGGCATGTGGCTGGATCCCGACTGTAAAGTTGGAATCTTTCCCCAGCCTAGACCGGCTGAGTGATGTCAGCGGACAGCAGGCTTTAGCCCACTGTTGGCTAAAATTGTCACAGGTGTGCAGAACAAACTGCACTCCTGGGATCCGTGGGTGAAGTATAGCCAAAAAAGCTTTGGCCATACTTCTTCTTTAAGTATTTTTGAAAATACAATCAAAACATAAACATTTTAAGTGGAATTCCAGCTTACACCTACAGTAACTAGGCTGCAGGGGAGTGGAGGGACCGCTGACAGTGGATGGGCCATTAAAGCTTATGGGTGACATCACCACTTCAGGCTTTGCTAGCTAGTGTAGATTATTTGACTGGTCTGAAAATAAATAAGTGTATTTATCTTACACAGGTTAGTTAGCATAGTTGTTAGGAGGGGGTAGAGGACAATTTTAGGGCTAGTTAAGTGTAAGCTGAGGTTTTCTATATACCCCTAATAACAAGTTTCTAACAAGCTCCGTTGTCTTGTTAATTTTGTGTCCTGTCTTTTGCTTCCCCCTACAGGCAGTGCTTCGGAGACGGTTTGAACTGGGCGGGTTGTGCCATTATTGTGCTTCTGGGACAGCAACGTCGTTTTGACCTCTTTGACTTTTGCTATCACCTTCTGAAAGTTCAAAGACAGGACGGGAAAGATGAAATCATAAAAAATGTGGTGAGTTTCACTGACTGACCAGACATACTGGCATTGATGGTTAATGCTAAATGTACTTTTGGCAAATCAATGTGTTCAACACCTTCTGAGCGTCATTAATTCTGGTGAACAGTGCCCAACACAAATAAGACATGGGCACAGGCAGAGCTTCTGCCTCATAGATGAAAGGGTATCTGTAGTGTTGGAGATGAGATACACACACACACACATATATATATACACATATACACACTGTACAGTGTATATAGTATGTATATACATACATATACACACACACACTATATATAAATAAATATATAAATATATATATATAATTTTTTTTTACAACATAGATTAAGGGGGAAATATAAATGATTTTTTGTCAGTTTTATTTCAATATTTTGTACTTTTTTTGTGTCTTTTATTATATTTGTAAATTCTCAATTTTATACATTAACATTAGTACTGGGTTTGCCTATGGCTCAGATTTTGCAGCCCTTTCTGACCTTTCTAAAATAGAAGCCCAGCACTGTTTTTTCACTTTCTGGCTGTCCAATGGAAATCCCATAGCAGAGAAGGCAGTATCTTTCCCTTCTAGCACACATTTAGATTATTCAGTCAACCTAGTAAAAGGGGGACATAGCCTAATGCACTAGGTACTGGTTGCAAATGGTATGAAAAATATTTATATTCAATATTTAATATTTATTTGACTAAAAAAAAAAAATGTAAAAAAAAATGTATTTTATAGCCGGGACAACAACTATATCAGAAAACACTGCACATTCTCTTTAAAAGCTGAGCTCCAGGCACAAACATTTTATTAAAACATATAGCTCAATATCCACAATGGGTTTGAAATCCACTTTGTGTGCACTCAATGCCGTTGCAACCCAGAAAGTACCTTCTAAAGTAGCAATGAAATAATATCTGGGATACACATAGCCTTTGCAGAGAGCAGAGCTGTGGGAGGGACTCAGCAGGCCAATCCAGCTTTAAATGAGGTCATGGAGTTTCTGATGGCAGTGTGGAAGCAGCACTGCATGGATTGCGTTTCCAGTTTGCAAAATTTTCTTCGCTGAAGTTTTTGTTTATGATCTCTTAAGTCTTCGCATTCACTAACCAGCTATCCTGTTTCTGACCATCCCTCCAGCCGCTAAAGAAAATGGCAGATCGCATCCGGAAGTATCAGATCCTGAACAATGAGATCTTTGCAGTCCTCAACAAATATATGAAATCTGTAGAGAGTGACAGTTCCACAGTAGAACACGTACGGTGCTTCCAACCTCCTATTCACCAATCACTGGCCACCACCTGCTGAGAGGGGCATAGCACAGACCACAGTCCGGACGATATCGACAAATCCCGTAACGTTGTGGTGCATGTTCTTCCTGTTTTCACAATACACCTACATGATGCTATAGAAGCAGCAGGACTGTACAGGATGTAGCCATGTAAAGAGGTGTGGCCTGACTTCCACTTTTGTCACCGTGTGTGGTGACAAATTCCACATTATGACATCATAGCCAAGGTCTGATGAAGTCTGGTGAAAGCAGGGCGGTATTAATATTGGTTTGGCCCAACTTTTAAGTATTTTTATGATGTAAAACAGACATTTTCAGGTTGTTACCGGCTTTTGGTCAGTGTGGTCACTGGGAATTTGTTTGATCAATCTATTTATTGTGACGCTGTACAGTGTTGTGGTAATCTCATTTGCTTAAAGACTATATTGCCAATTTGTCAACTTCTACAGTACATGTTAACGATCAATTTATTTTGTTTGAGTGGCCAATGATCTGAGCAACTTTATCCCCATAACGGAAAACGCCATGTGATGCTCAAAATTTACTATGGAGTGGAGGGTGATTAGGCAGCTTGCTGTGTTCAGATACTTACCTACTGAGGCCTACTGCAAACTTTGTCCATCATCAGCCCAACTACCCCCATCCCACTCCTTCCTACCACTACATTGATCAGAATTTTTGAAGGAAGATTTGATGCTATCATGTAACTAATATGAAAAACAACAGGAGGAAATTTTTTTAGGCCTGCCACAAACATTAAAATCTCATTATGTAGTACGAGGGCTTGCCTGATTGCATAGTTTAGGTAGGTTTTCATAATACATTGTTTTGGTCAATCTAACAGATATTGTACAGCCAGATTGTAACATGAATGGTAAGGCGTAAGGTCACATCATGACGTCCCAAAGAGAACCAGTCACAAATAAACTCATGCAAGATGTTTCACATTGATTGTGCAATCCTAATTTTAAAAGATTTAAATTGGCTTCCCTGATTACCTTTGCTTTATCTTAGGACAACTGTTGAACAAAGTGTAAGGCCGGCCATACTCGGAGCAAATTATTTTCCTGCAACCATGGGATGCAGGAAAGAAATTCACTTGATTCCCCCAAAAACACAGATACTGTAGATGCGAGAATCCCTCCTGCCGAGCCATTGTCTTCTCCCAGAGGGGGGGGGCAGGGGAGGGCGGGGGAAGCCGTGATTATTGCTAGTGGCTATAACAGCCGCTAGTAATGATCACAGGTAAAACCCAACATGCGTTCAGCTTGGTACATTTAGCCTGCCAATACATGATTCGAATCGTGTATGGCCTGCCTAAGGCTGGTTATACACGCATAGATTTTTTTCATTCAGTCTGCAAGCTGACAGATTCCTCCATTTATGCACTACAACATGGATAGATGAATTTCTTGCTGTGAGCCAGCAGCTATCAGAATATTTCAACAGTGCCTGCATCTGATTGGATGCAGGGGCAGTTCAGGTGACAATTTTCTGCTCGGCTCCTTTGATTCTTTAATTGAAGGATTGAAGGGTGCTGACAGGGCCATCCACAAAGTGACTTTTAACCGGTTCATCAGAAACCCACTGAAATTCGAACAATGTATGGCCAGCATTTCTCCGTGGTCAGCAGTTGCTAATGTGCCAACAGTTTGACCTCATATAGATAACACGTGGGATCTCCTAGGTCCTGAGTGTGCAGAACTGTGTACTACAAATACCAGAGCTACATAATTGTTTACATTCCTCTTAACTATGGAACCCTTGATCTAGAGAGATTTGAACCATATATTGTCAGGCTGATGGTACCCAAGTTGACCAATTGATCAACTTGGGTAAAACCAGCCTGTCGGATTTTTCATGCGATTAATGCCAGCGGCTAGCCACTAGCAATATTCACTGTGTGTTCTCCTGTCAGGGACGGCTCCCCACCCCCCGCATGGTTGCAGGAAAGAAAATCGCACCTTCTATGGCCGGTTTTAGAGTCTTTATATGCACTCCAGGAGCTAGGTATCAACATTGAGGTCTAGAGGTTGAAATAGTAGCAGTTGTCATACCTTAGGGTTTCTAATATACATCCTACAAAATGAATGCAGATCTATAGTCATAGCATACGCTTTCATTTTATAACATCAGAATTGTAATAGCAATACAAATGATATATTTATTTATTTTTTGACAATGGATGCAACCACTTTTCAGCCAACAGTTTTCTGCCTGGCTCTTTTGATTTTTCAGTCAGCCAGAAGGAAGCCTACAGGGCCACCTAACAAGCAAATTTTGCTAGTAAAGTAGTGACAGGTGAAGATTCCAGTAGTATATGGCCAGATTGAGAAAATGGGAATTAGTTGTCACCCCATAACAGGAAATGCTACAACAAAAGATTAAAAAATGTCTTTGGATATTATTTCAGCATGTTAACAATTATTTGTGATTTTGATGTCTGGGTTTAGATTTTAGACCTTCAATAATAAATTAATATTTATTAGAATTAATTCAGGCATAAGCCAGGTTGTTAAGCTGGTTCTCCTTGAAGCTGGTTCTCCTTGAAGAACAACAATTATTTTGGGAATTCTACATTTTATTTACTGACTGTATCTATAAGTAGCCTTAGACATAATACTCACCTTTTTATATGCTTGCTATATCATAGTTTTCCGCTAGCGGCTATCTTTATAACAGACAGTACAGTCTGTATCTTTGCTGAACCACTGCCGTAGAAAACCCTATTGCATTTAATGAATCTATTGTTTTGCAGACTGCATATGTTTTTCATTAGATTGTGCAGCGAACCAACCACTTTCAGTGAGTATTTTGCCACTGCTCTCTGCCTATAGACTTGAACTGAGACAAGAGAAAAAGTAAAGCGTATCACTACGGTACTAGGAAGCTCAAATTGTGTTTTTAATGGTCCAATACAGCCCCTGTGTAAATATATAATAAAACTATAGATTTTTTTTTTTTTAAAATACTAACCTACGTTGATTATATTTACACTAAAGCAAAATTATGGACAAAATAAAAAACACACAAAAAGTTAGCAGTTTTTGGTTTTCTTTTATTCCCCTATGTAAGATAGTTTTATTACTTGGTGATCCTGCTAATAGATCCATTATTTTCTCACATCCTTTAAAAGGGTGTCAACGTAGTTTGCTCTGCAGTTAAATGACACATGCAGCGTTGTCACCCTGTGGACAAGGTCATTTTAAATAAATATGTAGTTTTGAAAGAGGATATGGGACTTTCAAGATGCAAAAATACACAAAGCAACAAAATATAAAAGAAAAACATATACAATTTTTATTAAACTAATTACATGTATTTTATGTAATTCGTTTAATAAAAATTGTATATATTTTTCTTTTATATTTTGTCACTTTGTGTATTTTTGCACCTTGAAAGTCCCATATCCTCTTTATGTTTTTTCCCCTCATCTAAAAACGGGATGTTGGTGCCATACTTTTGTAAACCTTAACATAGATCGCTGACCACACAATTTACTATGTAGTTTTAAAAGGACTATAAGTAAGGCAAAAACAAATTGAAACCCAACTCTATCTTATGCTTTTAACAGTTTTCTCTTTTTTGAGAAATAAAATATACAACATCTACTGTAAAAAAAGCATGTGCATTACAAGCACCCCTAGCAGTCGTATATGGTTTGCCCTAACCCATTTAACTGTAACTTTTGCTGGGCAGCTCATCCTTCATGTAAATGTAGAAAAAAAAAATATAATAAAGTCCAGTGAAATTAAAAAAAAAAAAAATTACTTTTATTAGAGGTATAACCTCCACATAATTATCAGTATACAATATTTTTCATTATAGTGGGCCTTCAATCTTGTCAGATTTCTAAATATAATAAATAATATATAAGATGGCCGCAGGAATCAAAAAGTTATCATGATATCACACAGGTATGCCCTAATCACTATCCAGCCATACCAAAGTAATTGTTTTGGGTGGAGCACTCCTTTTACTGCCACTCCTACAGCTGAATTAAGTACCTGAAATAGGTAACTTTTTTTAGAAAATATTTAACAGAATTGTATTAAAGTTCTGTGTTTACATTCTAATTTTGTTTTTTATATATATTTTGTTCCTATTATTTGTTTAACTGAAAAGAGAAAAAAAAAGTTACATTATTTTACCTTCTCGCCTGTGAATAAGAAGTAAAAAAACTGAAAAAAAATCTTTTGTCTGATCTTGTCTCTTCTATCAGTCATTGTCTGCTAAATATTTGGTATGTGGGGAGAATTTTCAGATGATTTCAAGGAGATTCAATTGACATGTACAAAAAATTACTGGCTTTATTAGCTGTGTGCAGCCAGAAACATTGGGGGTTATTTACGAAAGGCAAATCCACTTTACACTACAAATGCAAAGTGCACTTGGAAGTGCAATCGCTGTAAATCTGAGGGGAAGATCTGAAATGAGGGGAAGCTCTGCTGATTTTATCAACCAATCATGTGCAAGATAAAATGCTGTTTTTTATTTTCCTTGCATGTCCCCCTCGGATCTACAGGGAGTGCACTTTCAGTGCACTTTGCACTTGTAGTGCAAAGTGGATTTGCCATTAGTAAATAACCCCCCAATGTCCCCGCATGCAAACAATCTGAATCTAGGGTCTGGTTAGAGGTTCTATTTGCATGTATCTACACGGCTACCCATGTGAATGAAGCCTAAATGCCAGGTTCACTATTCGTGAACTTAACTCATAATAAATGGCCGACCTGAGTGCAACCTACTGGGTTAAATACTTAGCTTCCTCCCTGTTTCAGCGATCTTCACTGTGCAACCCTGCCTTTCTGATAATGCTTCCCCCAGATCCTCTTCTTAGTGCACAGGCATACTGTGGCCCCATATATTCCTATTGGTAAGACATATTCTAGCCGTCCTTAGAAATGTGGTTCACCTATATGAATGAATGGGGCAGCAGAACCCCTGTGCACTAGGAAGTAGAGTCTATACTGATCCTATTTGCTCATGAATCCCATTCAGCCTCTCTTTTGTGTTCCATTTTGCTACTTTTGTTAAGAGATGAGACACTTGGAAAAACATCTCCTGTCTATTGATATTCACTTAATGTTGTCCGTTTCTGAAAACAATACAGCTACCTGTCCTGATAATCATTGTCACCGAGACAGAAAGTCATTCAAGTTGTCATCTGAACAAAAGGTGAGGATAGTCCTCCAATGGGTTCATCTGTTCCTGTGATGATTTTAAGACTGCAATTCTGTTCACTTTAAGACCCCATTCACACAGGGGCAACACGACTTGCAGGTCGCCTCAGCGAGGCGACCTGCAAACGAATGCCCGGGCGACTTGCAAAACGACTTCTGCATAGAAGTCTATGCAAGTCGCCCCAAGTCGCCCCCGAAGTCGTACAGGAACCTTTTTCTAAGTCGGAGCGACTTGCGTCGCTCCCCTTAGAACGGCTCCATAGTACAGAACGGGAGGTGACTTGTCAGGCGACTAGGTCGCCTGACAAGTCGTCCCTGTGTGAATGGGGTCTAAGACATTTTCTCTTGTTTTCTGTTGCTCCTCCAGGGCAGGAAATGAAGGGAAATCTCCTGAATGAGACACAAGCAGGAAAAAAAAAAAACTATAATGGGTTTTAAACCTTCCCTACTCTATCTGAATTAAACAAAACCTTTTGGAGTTACATACACTTTAAACATTAACAAATTTGAAATAAATATCTTGTAATTACTCTTAGTAATCCTATGGGCCAGCTCTCTGGGCATCATGGCTGATAAAGGCTAACTCCATCTTTTATAGTATTGGCATGTAAATCCTAGTACACACTACTAATTTTGGGTTGAACCAAAAATAAAAAACCCTGAATGTTCCGGTCTGAGCTGCTGTACTAACAATTAAGGATGAGCTCCGGCGTGTTCGCATGCTGCACGTGCCGATCCCGCCAGGAAGTCGGCACGGCGCAGCGCTAATCACAGGCAGTGAGACATTTCCCGATGTGTGGCTGCAGAGCTCGGGAAATGTCTCACTGCCTGTGATTAGCGCTGCGCCGTGCCGACTTCCTGGCGGGATCGGCACGTGCAGCATGCGAACACGCCGGAGCTCATCCTTACTAACAATCCGATGTTAGTTCAGCAATATCCCCTGCTGTTCTATTGTGTTCTGAGAGGGGGATGGCCGCCCCTGCCAGAACACTCCAGTCAGTGCTCTCAGCCATTGGCTGAGAGCGCTGATCGGGGGGACGGTTGGCTGCTGGTTTTACAGCATGCTCGTCCGACAGAAGCTGGCCAAAGAGCAGGCTTCTGTCGGACTGGCTGCCATACACACGGGCCAAATGTCAGCTGGTTTTTAGGGTCCTTTCACACTGGGGCGGTTTGCAGTCGCTATTGCGCTAATAATAGCCCCTGCAAACTGACCCGAAACAGCCGCTGCTTTAATTCCAGTGTGAAAGCCCCAAGGGCTTTCACACTGGAGCGATGCGTTGGAGGGCCAGTAAAAAAAGTCCTGCCAGCAGCATCTTCGGAGCGGTGAAGGAGCGGGGTGTATACCGCTCCTTTACCGCTCCTGCCGATTGAAATCAATGGGACGGCGCGGCTATACCGCCGGCAAAGCGCCTCTGCAGAGGCGCTTTGCGGTGGTTTTGACCCTTTCTCGGCCACTAGCAGGGGGGTAAAACTGCCCCGCTAGCGGCCACATACCGACGGTAAAGCGCCGCTTACAATAGCGGCGCTTTACCGCCGACAACGCCCCCGCCCCAGTGTGAAAGGGCTCGTATTGAACCGGCCAATGTCGCCCAACATTCGGCCCGTGTATACTAGGCTATACACTCTTGTTTAGAGTGTAAAATGCTGCCAAGTGCCTGACCCCACCCCCAAAATGTATCAGTCATTCATAGAGATCTGTGAATGAATAAATCACAAGTACTGTCTGCCACCGTGGCAAGTGGATTTCTAGTTCTCAATGGAACACAAGTGCGGTGAACGTTACACTCGTTGTCCATTGACTATTACTCCAGCTCTCTAACTGAAAGTCTGTAACTCAGTACAGACATAAAGCTGGAAGAAGAGTCTGCAGGAGCCTAAGTTTGCACCCATGATCCACTGATTGCACTTGTAATGCTTTTCAGGCTCATTTGCAAAAATCTAATAAATGCTTTTTTATTATTTTTGCTAACAATGGATATAGCCTTTATAAGTCTTTTTCATAGAATTTTCTTGGTCATTTTTTCACCAGATCTTTCTGCAACCCTGCTCAATAGCTCAGGCTAGGGATTGGCATGTAGAATGTGATAAAACATGTGCATAGTTAATTTGTACACCCATACAAGGGCCAATTTAGACAGGAGCCAATTAACCTACCAACAGGTCTTTGGAGTGTGGGAGGAAAACACAGAAAATTTGCAAACTCCATGCAGATGTTGTCCTGGCCAAGATTCCTGCCAAGGCCTGCAGTGCTTGAAGACATAAGTGCTAACCACTAAGCCACTGTGCCACCCATTGTAACAACTAAATCAGGGACTGGCCGAGATTCAAACCATCTATGGGCAGGCTGATTGTATCCAAGTCGCTCCCTCTATTGACTTGGGTACAGCCAGCATGTTGCATTTTTAAATGTGATTATTTATTGCCAGCAGTTAGCAATAATCGCTGTGTTCTCCAGGCAGGCACGGTCCCTATCCCTCCACCCACCCGCCGGGACAACACGATAGTTCCGTGAGAGGAATTCAAGCAATTTTCTTTCCTGCAACCACAGGAAAATCTCATCTATGGCCTGCCTAAAAGTAACCAGTCACAATCTATCTTGTACTAGTCGATTTTAATTTGTTGCTGGTGAGGACTGCTCTTAATAATTACCACTTAACACAATAATTGATTATTAAATAATAGAGTGTTAATCCTCACCGTTTGAGTCTGAGCTGCGACTTTGTTTACCTGCTTGTGTTTTTGTTATATACCTACCATTGTTCTTTGTTCCATAGTGCTTTGTGGCAGGTAACAAGTAATTGTATACTTTCTCTACACACCAAGCAATGGAGATCTATCCACAAGGACATCAAACAAGGTACACAATAGGCCAGTGGACAGATTTAGTTATTGTCCTTAGCACCTGCCAAGTCATTTACAGCTTGGTGTTACCTGGTCATGAGTGACAAACAACAGTAGTAATAAAAACACAATGTACATTGAAACATAATATCTCACTAAAAGGTAGCCAGATTTGTGGGGAATTGTTCACAGGCAAGAAAACACGAGGTTCGGGATTTCTGGTTTTGCATACACAGATAGCCATAAAAATTTCTTTAACACCCCAGACATTGTCCTTGCACTCTACAATGTAAACTCTACAATGAACTGCTTTGCACTGTAAACTTTGTTCTTCTTGGAATCACTCAACAAATTTGGTCTGCTCTGCATTTCTTCAGATGTAGTTTGTCCTATTGAGGAAAGTTTGAATTGCAGGGAAAACAAGTCAACACAAGCTTTTCTTATCAAAAGTTGCATTTTACATTTGAATGCATGTCTTTGGACATTACGGATGTAGACAAGAAGGCCTGGCTCGCAGTCTCCGCTCGAATTCATCCCAAAGGTGTTCTATCGGGTTAAGGTCAGGACTCTGTGCAGGCCAGTCAAGTTCCTCCACCCCAAACTCGCTCATCCATGTCTTTAGGGACCTTGCTTTGTGCACTGGTGTGCAGTCATGTTGGAACAGGAAGGGGCCATCCACAAAGTTGGAAACATTAAAATGTCCAAAACGTCTTTGACGCCTTAAGGGTTCCCTTCACTGGAACTTAGGGGCCAAGTACAACCCCTGAAAAACAACCCCGCACCATAATCCCCCTGATTTGGACCAGTGCATAAACAAGGTCCATAAAGACATGGATGAACGAGTTTGGGGTGGAGGAACTTGACCTGCCACAGAGTCCTGACCTCAACCCGATAGAACACCTTTGGGATGAATTAGAGCAGAGACTGCGAGCCAGGTCTTCTCATCCACATCAGTTCCTGACCTCACAAATGTGCTTCTGGAAGAATGGTCAAACATTCCCATAGACACACTCCTAAACCTTGTGGACAGCCTTCCCAGAAGAGTTGAAGCTGTTATAGCTGCAAAGGGTGGGGCAACTCAATACTGAACCTTACGGACGAAGCCTGGGATGCCATTAAAGTTGATGTGTGTGTAAAAGCAGGCGTCCCAATACTTTTGATAATATAGTGTATGTTAGATGTTGTATATACCCGTAGTACAGCCCAAAATTAATAGTGCGCATTTTGCTTTTTTTTATCCTACCTAAAACACACTGACACTTGCTCCTTTTTTTTTTTTTTTTTTTTTTTTTTAAAAACCCTGCCCGAAATATACTGACCATGATCTTTGACCCTTAATTGATCCAAACACTAACCTAGATCAAATCTTGATCTAGCTATTTTTTTATTTATTTTTTTATTACTATTATTATTATTTGGTTTTTTTTGTTTGTTTTTTTTGTTTTTGTTTTTACATACACTTTTTTTTCCTCTCTGCAAGGAAAGAGAGAGATACAATGTACAGATACATTCACAGAGAGAGAGAGAAACACAGGGGCCAGCTTCACAGGGACTTATCACTGTGATATCCAATCAGAGGCTATAACAGCGATCGGAATTGTGAGTTCCTGATCCTGATTGTTAGTGCGGGGCCCGGGGTTCTCGGTGAGACCCTAGTCTCTGTGCTGAGAGGGTTCTGTGCAGCGCGCTCCCAGCACAAAGACAGATACGCATATATGCGGTCCCACTGAAAAAAAGCCCAGTCCAGTGAGGCCACGTATATGTGTTATGTCAACGTAAAGAGGTTAAAGTTATAATCAGCACTCCCATTAGGATCTGTGTTCAACATTTACCAAATGGAGCTGAAGGGCGCTTTAAATGCTTAGAGAAAGCTGCTTGAAGCTTGCTGAAAGCTTTGCAAAGACTTGCTCAAAGTGTAATAAAACCTTGAAGTTCAACCTACTCTAATACAAGCTGAAGCCCGTATGTATGCACAGCATACATACACTGTAGTGCACTCTGTACTGCACATGACCCGTGCAGTGTACATACAAATAACATATTGTTAGGGGCAGGACAAAGAAGTGTCTTTTTTGGGCAACCTAGACTTTGATGATTTACTAAAATTAGAGAGTGCAAAATCTGGTGCGGCTGTGCATGGTAGCCAATCAGCATCTAACTTCAGTTTGTTCAATTAAAGTGGTTGTAAAGCCTTTAGGTTTTTCACTTTATTGCATTCTATGCATTAACCACTTAGGGACCGGAAGATTTTCCCCCTTAATGACCAGGCCATTTTTTGCGATACGGCACTGCACCGCTTTAACTGCACCGCTTTAACTGACAATTGCACATTTTTTTTTCCACAAATAGAGCTTTCTTTTGGTGGTATTTGATCACCTCTGCGTTTTTTATTTTTTGCGCTATAAACAAAAAAAGACAATTTTGAAAAAAAAAATATATTTTTTACTTTTTGCTATAATAAATATCCCCCCAAAAATATATAAAAAAAACTAATTTCTTCGTCAGTTTAGGGCAATATGTATTCTACATATTTTTGGCACATGCACTGCGATTTTACATGCGTGCCATTCAGAATGCAGAGCAGTGCGTTTTCACTGGTTGCGAGTATTGCTACGATTCCCGCAGCCACAGGCAGAGATGTGACCATAGGGTAAGGGTGCAGAGGGACTAATCTGTGACTTGCTGGTACAGTTTAAGGCTGGGTTCACACAGCTGCGGTGGCAGACATCGTATGTGATTCGCAGCGCACTGCTGTTCACATCACATGCGATGTCTGTGCTGTGCGATATCAGCCATACAGATAGTATGGCTGATATCGCACCGCATTCGGTCCAAACTCGCACAGGACCCTTTTTTTTGTTCGGACCAGAATCGGATCGCATGGGTGTTCACACCTATGCGATACGATACATGTCCGAATTGTCAGTTCGCAGTGCGATATGCGGGCTGAACTGGGGGTGTCATTAACATTGTATGACACTCCCCAGCAGTTCGCATATGGCAGTGTGAACTGCCGTGCGAGTTGGTGCGATGCGGGAACCCGCAGTAAATTCGCTGCGTTCCCGCACCGCAGCAGTGTGAACCCAGCCTTATTCAAGCTTAATCGTTTTACCCAGTTTGTGCAATCAATAAGAAAGTACAGTATTTTGTATACTGCATACAATACAGAAAAAGAGTGATTTCTGCTTGAAAATATGTATGCAATCTGTTAAGAAAGAAAGTAATTGAAAAATGTAGAAGTAATAGAGGCTGCAAGATAAAGGCTCACTCTATTGCGCATGTTTGGTATGTGCTCCAGCACTAGATTGTCATTGGTGTATTAATTGTGTCTTTGGTCATGTATACCAGAGGAGAGGCCTCTTAGTTCCTGGAGATTGTTATCGGTGTTTCCTGAAGTGCAGCCTCAGTTCCCAGGCATCCAGTAACACCTGAAATTCCTGTGAAACAGGTCAGAGCATGGAAAGGCGAAGGTCTAATGACATAATGACAATAAAGCAATGCCTGGTTCATGTCACCTTATAAATTGGTGAAGAGTGGCTAATGTTGTCCATAGATAGGCAATTATTTCATTGAGAGCGATGGCCAGTAAGATGTGATTATTCTTGAAGTCATCTTATTGCTTCTGTGACAAGCTCAATGTACTGTGTAACATGGTGCAACACGCAGCCAACATAGGCCGTAGCCTAGGACAGCAGGCAGGGGGGTTGCTAGGTGGCAAAAAGACCAGGGGCTTCAGCCCGAAGTCCAAGCCTGGCACTGGGGGGGTGTTACCTGCCGATGCGCACTGACCATTACACTCACCTACCTGACACACACTGACCTACCTGACATACCCTGACCCACACAACAAACACTGACCTACCTGACATACACTGACCCACACAACAAACAATGACCTACCTGACATGCACTGACCCACACTGACACATACACTGACCTACCTGACCAGACTTCAAGTGACGTGACCTCCTCGCCTTCTGCAGCTCAGCGGCGCAGCCATCCCAGTAGAGTAGACAGCAGGCACCCCAGGCAACCAGAACCATGATAGTACAGGAGAGGACAGGAGAGCTGCCCGTCCGAGCGCAGAGTGGGGATCTTCTGACAGTGGCGCGGCGGCCGCATTGTAATTCCCTCCTTCTGGAGCCTGCAGCGCTTATGATGGACATCACACGTCCCACGGTCACGGCATTGGACCAGTGGGTCATCCATCATAGGCGCTGTAGGCTCCAGAAGGCGGGAGCCTGCAGCGCTCGGGGTCAGATCGGTCCCCGCTCAGCAGCGGGCTAATAATACAACTGTGCATGCCTGAGACCCGGGGCTTTTTTGGGGACCCACTTGGGGCTCCAGCCAACGTCAGCCCACCCCCCCTTGATGCCACTGGCAGCAGGACTACCATAAATAGGGTTGCCACCTTTTCTTCAAGCCAAACCCGAACACTTTAGTGGCACAGGGCAATTTTTTTTCACAGTAAACACAATAGGATTATAAAAGACCTGGGACATATTTAGGTGCCCCAAGGAGAGTAGTAATGCAGTGTGCCTCGGCGAACACTGGGTGTGGCTGACTTCATTGCCCCACCCTCCAGTGATGCCAAACCTGCCCCCAGAAAGCCACCCACAGCTCAGGGGCGGCAACAGATTTGTGTGTGATTATCTTGGTTACTTGGGAGCCACGGTCCCGTCTGAATAATATGTCTGGGTTTTAGGTGGACTGAAACCCGGAAACATGATTCAAAACCCAGACTGTCCGGGTGAATCCTGGACAGGTGGCAAGCCTAACCGTAAAGCATCCCACATATTATGTCACTAACTGTCATTAAAAGATTTGTACTTATAATGGAAAGTTTCTGGACTTTTGCATTATCTTCCAGTGCAATCCACCACAGTCTTCACTGTTATATCCCTGTACAAAAAATGCATTTTGTACTGTGTGCTTACAGTTCACCAACATTGGGACCCTACAACTAGAATCGAATTGCTGGCAAAGCAGAACAACAGTTTTAAATTCTCCAGTCCTCTATGCAAGTCCTCCTAGGAGACACTTCATAGCATATTTAGTCCCCCACCCCATAGTCCAATAAAGTAGACAACCATAGATAGGAAAATAAAGATCTTACAGATTTTGAGCTATGTACTTATCACTATTGTGAGATTTACAGCCTTGTGACTGTTCTGGAAAATATAGTACTTATTCCATTTACATTATCCTGGATTTCACATCTGTATTGCTGTTAAAATATGTAAAGGCAATTAAAAAATCCTAAAAAATACTCCTCCAGTTGCCGAATCATGGTGTAAGACCCCAGAGTGGGCAAACCACCCCCAGACTTTGTATGCCTTGTGTAGGGTGCCTTTAAAGCCTTGCATCTGGATTGGTTCTTATAATTGCCCCCGATCATCCTCCCTGTTTAGGATTCAATCACCCTACTGCCCGGACCCTCAGTGTGTGCTTCCGGCCGGCTTCCCTCCTCTCCTTTTCTGCCAGCTGCAGCAAGCTCACAGGGCAGGGATGTTCAGGATGGAGAGCCGGGGAAGGGGGTCAGTAAATATGTCACGTGTTTACTATGCTTCAGTTTGTGAATGAACAGGAGCCTCTGTAAAAAGCCTTCTGTTCATTCACTGTCCAGTGCAGCTGAGGGTGCAGAGAAACAGACTGAGGAATGAATATTCTAAGCCCCTTCCTCTGTCTCAAAAGTAAGATATCAAGGGTCTATTTAGACCCCTGATATTTTACCAAAGCCCCTCTTCCCTCCGACCCAAACAGCATTGTTTAAAAAAAAAAATGAATGAAAAAAAAAAATACTAAAAAATAAATAAAAACTGTATAAAATAATTTAAAAAAATGAAGGGCTCATTCACATGGGTTCTCTAGCCCATGAGTTTGTTTGTGTGGCTGGAGGATGCAGCAGCTGTACGAACACAGCCACAGATCCTAATTTCACAGGTGTGGTTGAGGGGTCCCAAAAATAGAAATCTCTCTTGCGCTCAGGTGTCTAGTTCCTCAACGTGTGGTATGACCGTATACGTTCAGTGGTATCTGCCATCTTGCAGCCCTCCTCAGAATAATGGGTATTCACAGGCTAAAAAAAAAAAAAAAAGAAAAAAAGTCGGGCACGCCGACCTAGTGCATTACCATGGGTAAAATGTATTAAAGTGTAAAACAGCAAAATATATACTCACAAACGAGCATGAATGACAGGCATTGATAATGCTACAGGTACTCAGTTCTGAACATCGACAAACCAGGACCGGACATCAAGTGGATATAGCGATGGCTAACGCGTTTTGGGGGAGAACCCCCTTCCTCAGAGCCTAAGCGGGTAAATACATGTGAGCAGCCATTACCCGCTTAGGCTCTGAGGAAGGGGGTTCTCCCCCGAAATGCGTTAGCCATCGCTATATTCACTTGATGTCCGGTCCTGGTTTGTCGATGTTCAGAACTGAGTACCTGTAGCATTATCAATGCCTGTCATTCATGCTCGTTTGTGAGTATATATTTTGCTGTTTTACACTGTAATACATTCTACCAGTGGTAATGCACTAGGTCGATGCGCCCTCCTTTTTTTCTTTTTTTTTTTTTTTTTTTTTTTTTTTTGAGGGTCCCCAAATGCACACTGTCTGTACTTGGGGCCATACACCTGCCTCTACATGCCTGCAAATTAGGACCTGTGGCTGTTGTCTGTACAGTTGCTGCGTCCCTATAGAGTACCATAGGCTGCCTGCACACAGTGACAACTATATACTGTAAAAAAAAAAAAAAAAAAAAAAACATGCAGCAGGAAGCAAGAAATATCCCTAAGACCCCTTTCACACTGGAGCGGTGCGGGCGTTAGCGGTAAAGCGCTGCTAGTTTTAGCGGCGCTTTACTGATGTTATATTGGCGCTTTTTCGACCTTTAGCGGGGTGCTTTTCAACCGCTAGCGGGACGCTTTTAACCCTCGCTAGCGGCCGAGGAAAGGGTTAATAGCGCCCGTTTTGTGGCACTGCCGAAGTGCTTTGCAGGCAATTCGGCAGCGCTGCCCATTCATTTCAATGGGCAGGGATGGTAGAGGAGCCCTAAGAGACATTCTGCGCATGCTCAGTTTGGTGTGTATTGCTAAAGATAATTTTTTTTTTGGGAGGGTGCATGTGATCAGCACAGGGCCGGTCAGCACTGTCTGGACAGAAGGTCAGGGGTCGTACAGCCTCATAGGACAGTCAGAGGAAAATGAAAAAACTCCTCTTACAAAACTGCTATATGCTGCTGATGAGAAAAGGTATTTAGCAGTTTATATTTACTAAAATAATTTCATTTCCATGTTCTGTGTATTGTGAGAGACCAGATATAGTAAATGCAGGGTCCTGGGTTTAGTAACAGTTTAATGAAAACTTGACAGGTGTTCTAAGCATTCCCTACTCTACCCATAACCAAAAAAAAAAAAAAAAGTTTTTAGAAACATTTAAGGCCCCTTTCACACGTGCGGACAGTATGTCCGTATTTCATCCATCCGTTTTCGGAAGAAATACGGACATACATGCATCCCTATGGGATAGCGGGTGTCAGTGGATGAACATGCGCTGACACCCGATATCATCCGTCCCCGCTATGGTCCGATTCTGTAGACGGAGGAAAATCCTATTTTTCTATCCGTCTGCAGAGCGGATCGGATGAACACGGACAGATGGTCCGTGTTCATCCGATCCCTCCATAGGGGAGAGCGGAGATCTGTCATCTGCCGGCTCAGCGGGGATCAACGGAGCGATCCCCGCTAAGCAAGCGGATGTTCACGGAGTGGATCAACACGGATCCATCCTGTGTGAAAGGACCCTAAGGGTACAAGATCATATTCAAGTTTATACTGACTTGCCCATGTAGTGGGTCACTAACTGGAACAAGCGTGTAGTGGAGAGATTTTTTTTTTAGACATCACTGGGTGCATGCCTAATCCAGTTCGGTAGCTCACTGGGTAGTATGGTTGACACCTCATCCCTTTAAACCCCAACACATATTAATTACACAGGTTCTGTGGCTGATTAAGGTGGTAATTAAACTCACTTGGTACCTTATCTGCATTTAATTAGCCTCAGAACCTGTAAGTGCCGGTTCACACGGGGGCAACACGACTTGCAGGTCGACTCACCGAGGCGACCTGCACACGACTTCAGCGGCGACTTGCAAAACGACTTCTGTATAGAAGTCAATGCAAGTCACCTGAAGTCGCCCCAAAAATACTACAGGAACCTTTTTTTAAGTCGGAGCGACTTGCGTCGCTCCTATTAGAACTGTTCCATAGTACAGAACGGGATGCGACTTGTCAGGCGGCTAAGTCGCCTGACAAGTCGCCCCTGTGTGAACCAGGGCTAAAGGGATGAGGTGGCAACTCTACGAGGGTTGCAAATTATGATTAGCCCTGTAGCACGCTTTCACAACAAAATGAACACACACAACTCAAGTAATGCTGTCCTTACAGAAGCTATGCTTACACAATGACAGGATCAACAGTTTTTATTAACCAATTGCTGACCGCCGCATGTACCTATACGTCCCTTTTTTGGGGGCAGATATTGTTGTTATGGCAGCAGCTGGCTGCCATAACCCCGGTATCCCCGTGTTTGGCCTGCGGCCGGCTACAAGATAAAAGTGGTCTCTGCGGCAGATTCGCCGTGGGATCACTTTTAGCGGTGGCGGGAGAGGGGGCCCCCCGCCGCGATCCGGTGCCCTCCGCCGCTTACCGGAGTCGTCGGCAGCGGCGGAGGCGATCGCGTCCGTCTCCTGGGCTGACATGGAGATGAGTGAGGGGAAGATGGCCCCCACCCGTCTCCATGACACTGCAGGACAGAAGCGACGTCATAACGTCACTTCCGCCCATACCTCTTAAAGGCACATTTTTTCAATGTCATTTTTCAAATGACAATTTTTTTTTTTTATTACATTTAAGTCAGAATATGACATCTGAGGACTTTTTGACGCCAGATCTCATTTTTAAGAGGACCTGTCATGCTTTTTTCTATTACAAGGGATGTTTACATTCCTTGTAATAGGAATAAAAGTGACACATTTTTTTATTTTTTTTTAAACTGTGTAAAAATAAATGAAATCAAGTAAAGTAAATAAGAAAAAAAAAATTTAAAACGCCCAACGAGCTCGCGCGCAGAAGCTAACGCATACGTGAGTAGCGCCCGCATATGAAAATGGTGGTCAAACCACACATGTGAGGTATCACCGCGATTGGTAGAGCAAGAGCAATAATTCTAGCCCTAGACCTCCTCTGTAATGCAAAACATGCAACCTGTAGGATTTTTTAAACAATGCCTATGGAGATTTTTAAGGGTAAAAGTTTGACGCCATTCCACGAGCGGGCACAATTTTGAAGCGTGACATGTTGGGTATCAATTTACTCGGCGTAACATTATCTTTCACAATATAAGAAAAACTTGGGCTAACTTTACTCTTGTCTTATTTTTTTATTCAAAAAAGTGAATTTTTTCCAAAAAAAGCGCGCTTGTAAGACCGCTGCGCAAATACGGTGTGAAAAAAAGTATTGTGATGACCGCCATTTTATTCTCTAGGGCGTTAGAAAAAAAAACAATATAGAATTTTGGGGGGTTCTAAGTAGTTTTCTAGCAAAAAAAAACCTGTTTTAAACATGTAAACACCAAAATCTCAAAACGAGGCTGGTCTTTAAGTTTAAAGGTTAAAAAAGTAAAAAAAAAGTATGTATACAGTATAGCTATGTGATAAAAACATCAAAAAACAATCAAGGACAACAAACAAATGAAGAAAAAAAATAATGCAAATACATTCTAGCATACTAGAAAAGTTTAGTTTTTTCTTGCTAAAAAAAAAAAAACACTTTGTAAAGCAACACAAACAGATTTTCTTGAGATGTCATGTATAATTTTAATACTTTTTAAAAATTTTATTATGTAGCTTTTACTTTTATAAATATAGAGATTTTTTTAAGAAATGTATTTGCATACGCAGTCCTCATGGTAAAAATCAGAGGCTTTCGGCCAAAATCAGCAGTTTTTCTACAAAATTGTTGCTCCTCAAATCAGGAAGGGATCTTTCCCCCTTTATTTGGGAAGATGGATTGTGCAATGATGTTAATTGCTCCCAGGTATGCTTTCAGGTATACAGGTACAACTGTACACACTACACCTGTACAAGGAGACTGCGTTTGGAAGTTTAGTGGGACACAAGGCGAGACTAAAAGCAGCAGGGAGGGTGAAACTGTTTGGAATAGGAGGTGTGTGGAACCTATTGAAGGGGTGGAGTTGGACACTATAGCCTGTTAAACATCAGGTGAGGGAGAAGACGTTTAACACAACAAGAGTGACTGTGATCTTGTAGTATTGGGATGTTTACAGCCTGACATGGTTGATTCTTATATGGCTACCTTATCAGATCTCAGCTGTGCCAATGGTGAGTACTTTCAAAATTTTCTGCTTAAAGTAATTTGTAATTAAAAAAAAAAGCTACATTGGTGTGAATGGGTCCAGTGTGCATTTAAACTACCAGCAAGACTTCGTCTCCATGCACACTGGAGCTCAAAAAAAAGCTTTTTCTGGACGCCAGGCTGGCAGAAAACGCTTGTTGAAAAACGTGCTTTTAACAGCGTTTTGTACTAGCGTTTATGCACTTTTTTTTTTTAGCGTTTATGGGCGTTTTTAATAAAAATACACCGAGGACACTCAAACTCCCACAATACATTGAAAAAAATAGAACGCCGCACGCTAATTTAACGCGCGTTTATCGGCATTTAGCATTTTTAAGCTTTTTTTTTTTTTGTGGTCAGAAAAACAGCACTTTGAACACGGTTTTATGGCACTCAGAGAACAGCCCATAAACTCCACTGCTGATAAAAGCTAAAAAACGTCCATGTACACATAGGATAACATAGAGTGGAGTTCATGGGCTGTTAAAAAAACGTTCAAACTCCAAAAAACAGCCATTTATGAGCTCCAGTGTGCATGGAGCCTAAGTGGTGGATGTTTGAGCCCCCTTTTACATTCTGGTGTTTTGCATCAATATGTATTATATTTCTTGTTAAGGCAGCCCATTCATTTCAATAGTCTACCAAAGCATTAGGGCAGGAAAAAAAAGCTAAAATGCACCTTTTTTCTGATGTGGCACACCACAACAGCGCATTAATGAGCATTGCGATGTGCTGCAATGCTGGTGCCTTTTCAGAACATCATGCTACAAATTGTGACTGCGCTATTAAGAATGAAAGGACCTGCTGAGGAATCTGCTCATTGGATTCTAATGTAATGTGCACACCCTTAGTGCATTGAAAATTTAATGGCAATGCACTAAACATGCGTTGTAACACACAGGTGTGAAGCGGCCCTTATGACCTTCTCACGTTTTTTTTATGTTAGACCTCACTGGGCGTTTAAGCTCCTGTGCATGAGATTATTGCTTTTTTTTTTGTGCGGGCAGAAGGCGCAGGCACACCATCTGCTGCCAGCAACCCATACACCGCTATTAGAGGCTGAAACATGCTTTGGCTGGTCGGTGCACCAATGGTACTAACATTTAGGTCACTATGCACTTACAATGCAGATTTCTTGCATTTTGGGAATTTGTCCCTGGGCGCATATTGCCCTAAATGTTAGTACTACTCAGTGCACCGTCCAGAAGCTCTGTCAGGGTTTTACCGGTGGTGTGCATGCACCTTCTGCCTGCACAAAAATGACAGAATTTCATGCATGGGGCTAAAAGGCCAGTGTGTATGAAGCCTTTGGGAATGTGTTGCAGTGCTAATCAAATCATTATTACAGTAGTAGGCACTCGTGCTGCAGCATATCACAACACATCTGTGTGCTGTGTTAAATAAAAGGGGTGTGGGTGTGTGTGTGTATGCTAGCTAGTTAGTGCAATAAAATAGGGTGACTCCAATGTCCCATGCTTGGTATGGCTGGGCACTATTGAATTATACCCCTCTACTGATTACCTAGATGTGATTTATATTTTGTACCCTTATGTGTTGTTATATCTGCAATAGATCTTTATGACCTTTTCCCATATTGTTTTTTCTTGTACGATATTACTGCTAGTCTTGCCTAGATAGATAGATAGATAGATTATTTTTTTTTTTTTTGTTTTTCTAAAGAATTTGGGGGGGGGGGGGAGATTCCTTTTTATTATAAGGCCCCTTTTCACACGGGCACCTCTGCTATGCTGAATCCGCTTGCTCAGCTGGGATTTTCTCTGAGCAGGCGCATGACAGGTCTGTGTCCGCTCCACTATGCAGAACAGACACAGACATAGTCCCGCTCTCCTCTATGGGTCAATCAGATGGAAACCAATCGCCTGTCCATTTCCATCTGATCTGCTGAACGGATGGGAAAGTAGGACCGCCATCCGTCTGTTTTTGGCAGATCGGATCAGATGGTGGCGGGTGTCAGGGGACACATCCACTGACATCCGCCGCTCCATAGAGGACAATGCAGGGTCCGATCAGGTCTGCCTGAAAAACTGACAGGCAGACCTGATCGGACAGCCCATGTGAAAGGGACCTATGCCGCCCCCCCCCCTCTTTGTGTGTGTGTGTGTGTGTGTGTGTGTATATATATATATATATATATATATATATATATATATATATATATATATATATATATATATATATATATATATATACACAGGTTTTACTGCTGTCTGTGTCCCCATTTAGGGAGATTTTATCCTCTCCATTTGTCCTATTTACCGTTATCATCGAAAGTAAAAGAAAATCCAAAATTTTGGGTTGACATAAGAACAGGAATAGAGGGGGAAATCTTCCAATGGGGACACACCTGGAATTCTGAGTATGGAGGGATTTCCTCACTTCCTGTTTTAGCAATGGGATGGTGAAAAAAAAATCTGACGGGTTATAACCCTCCTTTTGCTTTATCCAAAATGGAAAAGAAAAGTTTTTTGCCTTTTTTGGTTGCAATACACCTTAATGCACAGTGAAACATTAAATTAACGCAAAGCATATTATAAAGGGGGCCTTGGAAGTGCCTGCATGTACTCAAAGTTACCCAAGGTGCTCTCTTACACAACTTCAATAACATGGCAACTTCAGATCCCAAAATCACACTTTGTACTCCTGGGCCTCCTTATTGTCTTTCACCTGCAATGAGCAACCTGATAGGGCGAGGGTGAGGGTGGGGAACCATGCTTGCCAAACTGTGATCACAAGTTCTGAAGTTTGCATTGCCATAAAATAATGCCTTGAGTTTTGGGCTCCAAAAACTTTCTGGTTGTAAGGGGAAGGTTGGGAGATGGCAATTTACATAATCCAGATGAAAGCCAATTTACAGAATGTGAATTTAGAGATGGCAGCTCCTTTTGTTAAGAAAAGCTTTCTTTAAAGCTATGCAACCATACATGAAGATACCTGTGAGTGATTGCACAGTGAAAATGCTAATAGCCATTGATAGCAATTGGGCAGACTGGAATTTCTTGCCCCTCTGTTTATGTGGAATGTCAGATTATTTTGTCCTGAACAACCATGCTAGGCTATGGTCCTGACACAATGAAATCAGGTTGCACTCCCAACTTGTTACACAGATAATGTTTTGCGAGTCTTGAAAACAAGCTACTTGTACAGTCTCAGCTTAAACCGCTGTCACTGGCAGGTTAAGGGACACGTTGCATTCTAGGATCAATATCTGTCATCCATAGACTTGTTGACACTTTTGACTGGGTTGGGCAGCTTGACTCTTGATAGGTGGAAGTATTTGGAACCTAAAGTCTTTCTAACCTCCTGCTGTTAGAGGTAACCTGAGTCTGGCTATAGTTAAACTAGAGTAATCCTTATTCTTGAAGTATTGACTTGGACTTTTTTTTATTGCATGTTAAGCTTGGGAATCCCTTGATCTTGTGCAGACAAAAATACATTTTTACATACATACATACTTTTTTTTTTTTTAATATATATTTTCCCTAAAAATTTGTTAATAATGACGTATCATATATGTATGTGTTTGATACGTAAGGCAATTGCCTTTAGGACCATGAATCCTTATATACCGGACTGTCTGGATTCCTTTTTTTTAATTGCTTCTAGAAATGTTCAGCAGGAACCGGCTGAAATTTTAACCATGTATGGGCATGCTGAAAGTACCAAAGTTGATTGATTGTTCAACTTGGGTACAACCAGCCTGTCGGATTTTACATGCTGTTAAAGTGTAGTTTTCTTCCCGTGGAGACGGCTTCCTCTGCCCCCCTGCCGGGAGAACACAATGGCTCCGTGAGGAGGGATTCCCCTGTGAACACAGTCTGTGTTGGGGGAGGAGGCATATCTATTTTCTGCAACCAATTTTAGCAGGAAAGAAATTTGCTCCATCTTTAGCTGGCCTAAGAAAATAATGTTGTTGGTTGGTATGACTCCTGTTAGCGGTGATGGAGGAGGGAATGATGAGCTGCATACTTGGGGTTTGGATCAGGGCTAATCTTGCAAATTTATGTTCGGTGCCAAATCTGAACCCTATTGAAGTCAATAGTGTTGTCAGAGTATTAAAATTATGCTGGAAGCTTCTTGTATACAGCAATAAGCTTTACTTTCATGGTGGATATCTTTATCATTAAAGAGGAAGAAGAATACAAGAACACAGACAAACGCTTCCTCTCATTACATTACCATAGAATACATAGTCTAACACTGCAGTGCCACCTGCTGGATAGAAAGGTGTAATGTATATAGTTCACAGTACTTTACATGACATGCTGTTGTCCTTCCAACACCCCTTCTCAACAGCAGGTGCTTTGTCAAAATATATTCAGCTTCTAATGGAAATAACTGACATTCCTTTAAACAAAGGCTTGGTGAGTGCATCAGCAGTCATCTCCTCTGATGGGCAATATCGAATGTCAATAACGCCTTGCTCTTGATTAGGGATGGGCGAACGGTTCTGTGCAAGCATAGGTTCGGGCCGAACTTTCGTTGTTCGGACGTTTGGCGAACATCTGAACAAACGGGTCATTTGACCCGAACTGATCACAATGCATTGCAAGCCCTGATTGGCTGAAGCAGCGATGGCTTCAGCCAATCAGGGCACAGAGCACTTTCAGAGTCATGATCAGACACTGTCATCATGACTTTATCCAATCATGGCTCATTCCTGCCCCACAGTATAAAAGTATTATTTCAATGGCAGCCATTTTCAGTGTGATATTATTAATAATAATAAAAAAAATATATATATATATATATATATATATAATATATATATATATATATATATATATATATATATATATATATATATATATATATATATATATATATATATATATATATATATATAAATTTTTTTTTTTTTTTTTTGGTGTGGAGAGAGATAGAACAGGGCTCTGTTCAGTGCTATTAGTAAGTGTGCTATTTTGCTTCAATTGTCAGTGTAGAATATTAGTTTAGTGTCAGTCTAGGGATAGTGTGAGTGTAGTGAGGAGGACCATCATTAAGCTTTGCATAGTGTGCAGCTAGAGTAGGGACAGCTCAGATAGTTTCACTGTAGTGTAGTGAGACCGTGTCAGTAATCTTTACATTAGTGTATAGCTAGAGTAGGGACAGTTCAGATGTAGTGACGGTTGAACACCATCTATTTGATTGCGTTACTGCCAGTTTAACATCATTTACTTCTGTGTGCGTTACTGCAAGTTTAATGCCATATAGTTCTATACGTTCGGCGTATTATATTGCAGTATGTTATGGTGTGTCTGAGTACTCAAAAGTACTTAAAGTGCGCCAAACACCACTTTACATTGATTAAAGTGCATCTATGTACAGATTTCCACTTCTTCTCTACATCTGTTTTTAAGCACCCCCCCCTCCCAATAATGTCTGGGAGGACAACAAGGAGAGGCAGATGTTCCCTTGGCACTGTAAGGGGGCCAGCAACAAATGTGTCCACAGGCAAAGGTGGACGTGGTGGTCAGTCCTCAGGCAGGGCATCATTTCCTCTGTTTACTGAGTTTGCCCATGCTATCCAGCCACAGCATGCAGAGGAGGTGGTGGACTGGCTTGCTAAACCTTCCTCATCCTGTGTCACACAAGCAGAGACAAGTGTGCAGTCCCCTGCAGTTGCCCGAGTGGACAAACCTGCCACCTTGTCCACATCTATTCCTGCCATAGCCCCAACATCAGCCATGGAGGAGTTAGCTGAGTTATTTGACCATGGCATCAGCCACTTGCTCCTTGATGATGCCCAACCATTACCGGATTCAGATGTTGGTAGAACGTGTCTGTCCACAGACTCTGTGGATCGTTTGACTTTTATAATAATGAATCAGTCCTGGATTACCAGCTATGATGCCGATGTCATTGATTAAGTCTTTTTGGGATGTGAAATCTCTGCAGGACTTCAAGGCTGCCTAGCTTTGAGGGTTTTCAATCATTTCATCTTGAAAAATGTTTTTGGTATAGGTTTCATGGGCACAATTTACACCCAAAGACCAATTATTCTGCACCTGTTTGACAGGTGCATATCATTGCAATTTTTTACAGCAAGGCCAATTCTTGCTTTCATCAAGAGTACCTCTATAGGGTTACGGTGGGAAGGCGCCAATGACACCCAAAGACCAATTTTTCTGCACCCATTACTTCTATCCAAAGTCAAAGTGACACCAGAATGTATCCAAAAAATCTCTAATCTTGTTCCCAGTGCACTACATTGTGGCCTCGTCATACACAGTGGCTCCCCAGCTGTTGCTGAGCAAAATAAAGGCAGCTTGCAGGGAAAATTTTATTTTATTTTTTTTGCCTTTTTTTATAAATGCAATTATTGCTGCAGCAGATTCTAGACCTGGTACAGATCTGTCACTTTACAAGTAGACTAAGGGGACACCCCAGGCACTATATTGGAATGAATTTTTCATTTTTATGCTCTCACTTTAAAAATCAAAAAAATCACTGCTCATTTAAAAATTGATGTTTTTTTCACAAACTTTTTTTTTTTTTTTTTATTGATGCAGGACCCGGACCCCTTTAACCACTGTATGCCCAATTATTTGCATATAAGCCTTCAAAATGGGAACTTTTCTGATTTCTGATGTTCGAGTCCCATTGACTTTAATGGGGTTTGTTATTCGGGTCCGAACTTTTACAGTGTTTGAAAGTTCTGGTGCGAACGGAACAGGGGTCCGTTTGGCCCATCCCTACTATTGATTGTCCCTCAGTAAGTGATACTTGACGATGATGTGTTAGGTTCAATCCTAGGACCATTCTGTTTGCATAAGCTTTATACATTCCTGGTTGTCTTCAAAAATGGGAATTGGTTTTGACATGTCTACCCCAATGTCCTCAAAAAAATTGACAAATCCATATGGCTTCTTGACGCACGTATGCTGCTGCAATGTACTCTGCTTCAGTTTATGATAGAGAGACAGTTGTTTGCTTTCGACTAGACCAACTTATGGTTCCTTCCCTATACTGGAAGATTAATCCACTTGTGGATTTGCGGTCTGTGCAGTCCCCGGCCCAATCAGCATCTACATATCCAACCAATTTTGGATGTGATGTTGCTGGTAACCGTAACTTCATCTGAATTGTTCCTTTTAAGGTATTGTATCACTGTTTTTACTGCGTTCCAGTCATGCTGACAGGGAGCTGAAACTTTCTTGCATTGTATGCCCACTGCTGCAGGTATGTCTGGTCTTGTCACAGTGGCAACATATAGTAGCTTACCGATTTGCTCTGCAATAAGTGTCATTGTTGGGTAGCAAGTTTTCTGCTTCATTGCTCTTTTTGATAGTCTGGCTGCATGGGAGTTTTCACTTCCTTTACATCTTGCATATGGAATTTTTCCAAGATTTCTGAGATTGGTTGAGAAGATAACTTCCATCTTCTCTCTCTCTCTCCTATTTGGATTCCCAGATAGTAGACAATGTTCCCTAGCTCTTTGATTTGTAATCTATTGTTCAGGTTATAATGTCATCAACATACATTGAGCAAAATTATAAACGCAACACTTTTGTGTTTGCCCCTATTTATCATGAGCTGAACGCAAAGATCTACGACTTTTTCTATGTACACAAGGCTTATTTCTCCCAAATATTGTTCACAAATCTGTCTAAATCTGTGTTAGTGAGCACTTCTCCTTTTGCCGAGATAATACATCCACCTCACAGGTGTGGCATCTTCAAGATGATGATTAGATTCCATTCCCTGCCACCAGATTCAGTGTATCAGTTGCCATCGGTCCCTTGTCACCAGATTCAGAGTGTCACTTTCCATCCCCTGCCACCAGATTCAGCGTGACACGCTGAATCTGGTGTCAGGAGACAGGTGGCAAGCAGTGGCGTATCTAAGGTATGGCAAGTGCCATGGGGGGAAGGGGCGGCAAAAAGCCGCCCTCTGCATGAATAAAAACCCCCCCACCTGTCGTCCCAGACTAATATAGCCCCTGGCGCTGCGGCCAGCCTGCAGGATCACGGCGCTGGTGTTCTATCAGATGGCTGTTGGGCTCTGTTTAGGCTGAGGGAGGCTCTGTCAGCAGGGAGGGGCGGGGCAGGGAGCTCCACTGATGCTCTGACCCTGCCCTGCCCCGCCCCATGTACTCTGTATGTGCTCGGAGCACTGACATCGCCTCTCCTGGACCACGAATATTCCCGCCCCCTACTGCTGTAAGCCCCGCCCCCTACCGCCGTAAGCCCCGCCCTACCACGGAAAGCTCTGCCCCCGGACCTCTGAGAGGTGAGCCCGGCTGGTCAGGTAGGTCTATCTACCTATAGACTCAGTGTTACTAAACCCTCCCTGACAATGTTCTTTACCCCCTGTATAGCTGTGCATTGCTGAAAGCTTAAATTTTAAAACTGGCTACTTGGTCATCTCCTGTAGTATGTCGCATTCGCAGTCTGGTCATCTCCTGTAGTATGTTGCATTCGCAGTCTGGTCATCTGCTGTAGTCGCATTCGCAGTCTGGTCATCTGCTGTAGTCGCATTCGCAGTCTGGTCATCTGCTGTAGTCGCATTCGCAGTCTGGTCATCTGCTGTAGTCGCATTCGCAGTCTGGTCATCTGCTGTAGTCGCATTCGCAGTCTGGTCATCTGCTGTAGTCGCATTCGCAGTCTGGTCATCTCCTGTAGTATGTTGCATTCGCAATCTGGTCATCTCCTGTAGTATGTTGCATTCGCAGTCTGGTCATCTGCTGTAGTCGCATTCGCAGTCTGGTCATCTGCTGTAGTCGCATTCGCAGTCTGGTCATCTGCTGTAGTCGCATTCGCAGTCTGGTCATCTGCTGTAGTCGCATTCGCAGTCTGGTCATCTGCTGTAGTCGCATTCGCAGTCTGGTCATCTGCTGTAGTCGCATTCGCAGTCTGGTCATCTGCTGTAGTCGCATTCGCAGTCTGGTCATCTGCTGTAGTCGCATTCGCAGTCTGGTCATCTGCTGTAGTCGCATTCGCAGTCTGGTCATCTGCTGTAGTCGCATTCGCAGTCTGGTCATCTGCTGTAGTATGTCGCATTCGCAATCTGGTCATCTCCTGTAGTATGTTGCATTCGCAGTCTGGTCATCTGCTCTAGTCGCATTCGCAGTCTGGTCACCTGCTGTAGTATGTCGCATTCGCAGTCTGGTCACCTGCTGTAGTATGTCGCATTCGCAGTCTGGTCATCTGCTGTAGTATGTCGCATTCGCAGTCTGGTCATCTGCTGTAGTATGTCGCATTCGCAGTCTGGTCATCTGCTGTAGTATGTCGCAGTCTGGTCATCTCCTGTAGTATGTCGCGTTCGCAGTCTGGTCATCTGCTGTAGTCGCATTCGCAGTCTGGTCATCTCCTGTATTCGCAGTCTGGTCATCTCCTGTAGTCACATCTACAGTCTATTTAAAAGTAGTACCTGCTGTTGCACAAATCACTTTATTACACTTTTATTTCTGATATTTATGGCTATGCATATTCATTTAATCCATATTGAGCACCATATTTGATTGGCTGCTTCTGCTTGGCACACACACAATCAAATAGTGCTCAATATGGATTAAATAAATAGATATCATAAAGTTTAATAAAGTGATTTGTGCAACAAGCTCCTTTTAAACAGTCCACATCCAGTGAAAGTTCATGCAGTGCAAACTTTGCAGTACATGAACTTTCACTGAATGTAGAATGTTTAATGACCAGGGGCGAACTGATCCATTGGGCAGTTTATGTAGTACTAATCCATAATTTGTTAATAGAAAGATTAGAGAGCTTGACTTGTAGTTTTTTTTTTTTTTTTTTTTTTTTTTTTTGTGTTTTGTTTTTTTTTTTTACAGGGGCGCAGTTTCAGTGCTTGCTATAGGCGCCATTTTCACTAGATACGCCTCTGGTGGCAAGTGACATGCTAAATCTGGTGGCAGGGGACTGGTGCTCCCCTTCCAGTTCAGGAAGCCCTGGCCTTTACCTTCTGATGTGATGCCTTTCCGGTTTGCTAGGAAAACTGTCTTTTGCACTGTAATCAATGTTTGTGAAGAGTCTCATCACTAGTAATGTGGCTTGTCGCTCCTGAGTCCATGCACCAGCCGAGTGGCTTGCCGTTCTGTTACTTTAAAGGTGCCACTCCATGAGTCTTCAGTTTCCTTTTGTGACTGCTTTTGTCTCTTTGATGGTGCGCAGCTGCTCTATGATCTTCAGCATAACTTTCACGTGGTCACACACCTGCTGGCCTTCTTGTCTCCTCTCATAAAGCTTTCTTAATAGAAACAGCTTACTGTTGAGGCTTGAACTCTCATGCAGTCTGCATACCTTTTGGATGTTTTCTCTGTTCTTATGTGGATAAGCTGGTCATCTTCCACTAGCAAGCTTTATAGTCGCTTTTGCCTGCCTATTTTTCCTGTTCCAGTCCTCCGTCTCTCCGTTTGTGGGTGTGCCTGTATTCAGCCCTTGCCACAAGTCATCCTTGCTGAGAAACATTTCTAGTTTAAACTTCCATAGCTGGTAATTGGTTTTGTTCAGCTTTACAATTGCGACCTTCACATCTGAACCACTTGCCATCTTTCAGTAGCTTGTATACAGTACTCAGACCTGCAATATCCTGTCCAGTGCCTGGGTCCCAACCAACACCTGTTGTCAGAGTATTGAAATTATGCGCTGGAAGCTTCCTGTATACAGCATTACGCTTTACTTTTCATGGAGGATATCTTTATCATGGAACAGGATACTGGGCAAGGGATAGTCAAACTAATGGCATGAAGAGGGGGAGCTGGACATTGCCCTAGAGGACATGTACCAAAGCAAGAAAATGTTATAAATGCCATTTGGTGGGGAGAAATTATTTTTAAAGGCCACAATAAAAATACAAAATTCCTTTAACATGGCTGATGGATGCCCTTAACCTGCCCGTGATTTGGCACATCTGTATGATTTATACAACCTACTACAGCAAAATTGACATTTTACAAAGACCAAAAAAAAATTTTTTCTTTGCTGGTAAATGACATCTCCTGGCTGTTTACTTGGCACTCCCTTCATCTATACCAGATCCTTGTTCTAGACGAGGATTCACTTGCGAACAGATCTTCACTGACTGTCAGAGAGAGCAGACGTGCGTGTGGAAGCTCCGGCTTCCAGTGCCTCCAGAAGGCTTCGGCCACCCGGCCCCCCTTCCATTAAGATTAGCCCGGACTCCCAGCACATTGTACCACCCCCCCCCCCCCCCCCAACCCCACCAGCCCCGTGGACCACGTGCGAGACCCCGGTACCTTTAGTATCAGATCCGCCAAGCTCCGCCCTCACTGCTCTACGCCGCCTCGGCCCGCTGGAACACTGTGCACAGCAGCTTCCCGGAGTAGTTCATAGGACACACCGCGGCTCCGGCCAGCCCCCAGTGCCGGCCACCGCTCACCCCCAGCCTCATCGGAGCTCCATCCATTCAGGGCTAATCCCAGCATCCACGGACGGGACCTCAGCACCGAGAAGCTTGGCATCAGGCAAGCCCGCGGCTCGGGCCTAGCCAGTCAGCCATCTTGGTCCACCCTGTGCAGCAGCTACCACCACCTCCACCCGGAGCTCATCCTCAGACTCCCCATCAACGAACAGGACCTAGCCACCGTGGGAGTTGAGAATCAGGACAGCCTGTGGCCTGGGCCTAGCCCGTTGGCCATCTTGGTCCACCCAGTTGCGGCCGCAACCCACTACCTCCACCCGGAGCTCCCCGGACCCCCCCAGCAGGTTAGTACCAGGACCCGGACCCTCCCGGCGCCCCCCCCCCCCCAGGCTTGCAGCGGCCCACCTCCAGGCAGGACCACCATCCCACCGTCCTCCTATCACGGTCCCACCCCCCTCGGGGCACCACCGCAGCCGCCGTCCAATCACCCCGTTTTCTAGCCATTAGACTCGGGGGACAGACCACGGCTGCGGCCTAGATCCAGCAGCCTCCTCACCCCCACCAACAACTGTCCAGCGGGCCCCCGTGCCCCTCACCTGGATCACCCCCTCCTCGACACTGGACCTTAATGCGTGGGCACAGGTGACCACTGGAAACTCTGGACCTGACTAGCATCCATTTGAGATCCTCCTAGACCCAGCCGCAGCACCATTCCAACTAGTAAGTAGCGGTTAGATCCCCTACCCCTCACCCCCCCCCCCCACCCGCCAGCCTCCAGACCACCCTGTACAGGTAAGCCCACGGGGACCCTAGTAGTTTGATCCAGGTTCCTTGAGTCCGATCGCCCCTCGGGGGGTCAGGAAGGAATTTTTCCTCTGCTGCAGCAATTGCCCAGCTCAGCTAGGGGTTTTTTTGCCTTCCTCTGGATCAACAGGAGGGCGATAGATAGCCTCCATCACCCTCCCTCAGCAACTTGTGCTCTCACCATGTGCAATTTCAAGTACACAGTGGACGCCCTCCACAGGCTAAGAAACATTGCTTCAACTTTACCAGCCGCCACTCAAAAAAGACTAAAAAAAGAAAAACTACTAAGGACCAACCTACAAGCAACCATCAAATACAGGGAGAAACCAATCCAACCACAACAACTAGCATGCGCCCTGATCAACACCAGATCTGCAGTCAAGCACAGACTGGAAATCCATGACTTCATCATCGAAAACAACATAGATTGCCTCTTCATTACGGAAAGCTGGCTAACATCCGACTGCAACACTATCCTAACTGAATTAGTGCCTGAGAACTACAGCATCCTAACCGAGCACAGAATAGGAAAAAAAGGAGGAGGCCTAGCAGTGATCTTCAAATCGCACCTTGCCTTCACCAAACCAACTTCACAGAACTCAGTGCCTTTCATGGAGATACTCCCCCTGCATCTTCAAACAACACCCCAAGACACCATTCACATACTACTATGCTACAGGCCACCAGGACCAAAGACTAACCTCCTTACACCACTCACTGAATTCATTTCAATGCACACCTTGAAAACCAAAAACCTTCTGGTACTTGGGGACTTCAACCTCTGGGCAAACTCTACCCAAGACCCTATTGCGACCGCCTGCATCAACCAACTAGAAGAACTAGGTCTCCAACCGCTTATAAATACTCCCACGCATGGCTCAGGACACACTCTAGACCTCATCTTCAAACAGAATATAGACATCAACATATTCGACAACACACCACTACCATGGACGGACCACCACGCCATCAAATTTAAAATCACCACTAACACCAACCAACAGAAACATGCAACAACAACACACTGGAACAGATCTCAGAAGAGACTGCACTCCGAACTCTTTAAAACCACATTGTCAAGAAAAATACAATTGCTAAACTCAGTAGCGCCAAAACGCAGAACACTCATCCGCAAAAAAAACTCAAGATGGTTTAATGGCACGCTCACCCTACTCAAGCAAGAATGTAGAAGAGCTGAAAGAGCGTGGAGAAGAAGCCCTACCAAGGAAAACCACACAAACTACAAAGTACTCACTGGGAAATACCACAAAGCAATCTTCAAAGCCAAAAAAGAACATTTCTCGAAAACCATCTCAACTGCCTTAAACCGGCCACGGGAACATTTTAAAATAGTCGCCCAGTCGATGAACCCAACCTGCTTAGAGCCCCCAGCAAACGATACTCAAGAATTCTGCAATGAGTTATCAAATTTCTTCATTGACAAAATCGACAACATTCGGAAATCAATTCAACAGAAAAAAACAACCAACTTTACCCAACCAAAGCAAAAAGAGGATATCAACACAAACATCACACAACCACTGGACTTCTTCCTGACCCCAATCACCACTGACATGACTAAAGACATTATGAGAAGCCTTCGAGACAGCACATCCCCAAATGACATAATTCCCACGAAACTCCTTTAAAGCATGCTCCGACATCCTGGCTCCCACTATAACACACCTCATAAATCAGTCGTTCAAAGAAGGGATTGTACCAACCACCCTCAAGCAAGGCATCGTCAAACCCCTGCTAAAGAAACCTAATCTCGACCCTAAGGACCCTAACTACCGCAGACTGATAACAAGCCTTAACACCATCTCCAAGATTATGGAGAAAGTGGTAGTACAACAGCTACAACGCCACCTGGACACACATCAACTTCTGGACACTCTACAATCGGGCTTCTGCCCTGGCCATGGCACAGAAACTGCACTTCTAAAAATATGGGATGATGCCCTCGAAGCAGCAGATGATGGAGAATCATGCCTCTTGGTACTGTTAGACCTCAGTGCAGCCTTTTGATACAGTGGACCACAATACTCTACTTGTCCGCCTCACAGAAGTAGCAGGAGCCACAGATTCTAGTCTAAAATGGTTTGCATCCTTCTTGGAGAATCGGTCTCAGACAGTGAAACTAGAAGCTTTCACCTCTGAAACCCGAACAATCTCCTGTGGAGTTCCTCAGGGTTCACCCCTGTCGCCAGTGTTATTGAACATCTACATCCGCCCACTCCTCAAAATCATCAAAAAATCAGACCTCTGCTTCCACTCATAAGCTGATGACACCCAAATCTGCTTTCGCATCACCGGACAAAAAGACCACCATCAGCAATTAGAGAAATGCCTCACTTTGATAGATGACTGGATGATCATTAGTTCCCTCAAACTCAACGGGTCAAAAACAGAACTTCTTCTCCTACACGCTAACCAAAGTGCCAAAACCTTCATCACAGAAGAGGACAAAGCAGCAGTAGTTGGAACAATCATCAATTCCCGACTCGACTACGCAAACTCACTCGACATAGGATTACCCCAATATCAGCTTGAGCACCTACAGGCCATCCAAAACGCGGCCGCAAGACTGCTAAAACGAAAAAAAACCCTGGGAGTCCATCTCCCCATCCCTGAGGAGCCTACATTGGCTAACCGTAAAGAATAGGATCACATTTAAGACCCTCTGCCTCACCCACAAATGCATACAAGGTAACACCCCTCAATACCTCAGAGAGAAAATAAAACACTACACTCCCAATCGCAATCTGCGATCATCTAACCAAAACCTCCTCCTCATTCCCAAATACCGCTACAAAGCAAGGGGAGAACGAAGATTCGCAGTCCAGGGACCTCGGCAATGGAACGCTCTTAAGACTCACATCCGCATGGAAGAAAACTATCTGGCCTTCAGGAAAAAACTCAAGACCTTCCTCTTCTAAGAGGATGACAGCACAAAACGCATTAGCGCCCTGAGGCGATTCAGTTCGCATTTGCAGCGCTTTACAAATCATTCACAAAAAAAAAAAATGGGTAATACACAAAAAAACTGCGCAGGGGGTTCACCTTTTAGGTTCAACCGAACACCTATTTGGTAGGTGCACCTCTAAACGGCTGAAATTCGGTCTGAACATGGGTTTAGACTCCTCCCTAGGAGTAAGAAATACTTTTAGACCCCTAGTAGTTTCTTACAAACAAGGCCAAGGAAAAAACCAAGCTTACTTAACGACCAGCTCACAGACAACCGAATCAACCTAACAGTATGCGTTTTAAAAACAGGGGTTTAGCCTGCACGCATTTGCAAATGCATGAGTAAGCTACAGAGCCTTGCCAAGGCACCCTGGTATCTGTAGTCCCTATCACTAACTAATGAGTGTCCCCACAGTGGAGGCACATGCATTCTGATGGATAGGTGGAGGGCAGATGGTCTGAAGTGGAGCCCCACCCCTTCTTAAAAGGTACACGAGCACACTGAGCATTCAGCATGTAGCGTAATGGCTGCGAAGGTGTCAGTGCGTTGCCTGACCAATACATGGTGATACAAAAAGGAGTTTCTTATTTGCTGTCTGAGTCCCATTAGGAAGATTTTACTTTTTGTCCCAAAAAAAGCACAGAATGAAGGAAAAGGAGATTTCTCCAAAAAGTGAAGCGATATCCCTTCTTACACACCAGAACAGGTGTCCCTGTCAGAAGCTTTCCCATCTATTACTGTACTTGTCACAACTACAAAATGTTGGCTTTCCTATCACTTACTGAACCAATAACAATGGTCACCAGGCCAAATAGAGAGGGTGGATCTCCCCAATGGGGACACGGCAATAGAACACTGACAAATTCTAACCTATCCATGTTCTACACAGAATTGACACATTTTTGGGGGGCAAAATCCATTTCGAACTGACTTACAGCAAGCAAAACTTAAAGGGATGCATTAGCAGGACTGTAATGCACATGTCTGACCGGCAAACACATACTGGATCAGGAAGTTGATCTGTAGTGTTTAGGAGTCTGGGGTGGGTGGAAAAATGCTCCTGAACTGATGGGCCATTTAAATCTGCAAATTCCTTTGAACCCCACCCGTTGTGTGGTCATTTGTCTAACAGGAAATGAGTGGATGCAGGTAACGGCCATTTGTCATGCTTGATGGATCTGCTGTACTGGAGTCATTTTACACCTCAATGAGTGAATACTTGGTCTTTAATCAGCGAAGGACTTCTTTTAAAAAAAAAAAAAAAAAAAATTTTATTTTTCTTTCTCTTTTTCTCTTTTCTCTTTCAGAGCTCATCAGCTACAGCAGGGGAGAGCTCACTGAACATGCGTGCAGTTTAATCGGCCCAGAAAATGAGTACACCCCTAAGTGAAAATGTCCAAATTGGGCCCAAAGTGTCAATATAGTGTGTAGCCACCATAATTTTCCAGCACTGCCTTACCCCTCTTGGGCATGGAGTTCACCAGAGCTTCACAGGTTGCCTCTGGAGTTCTCTTCCACTCCTCCTCCTCCATGACAAAATCATGGAGCTGGTGAGTGTTAGAGACCTTGTGCTCCTCCACCTTCCGTTTTGAGGATGCCCCACAGATGCTCAATAGGGTTTAGGTCTGTAGACATGCTTGGCCAGTCCATCATCTTTACCCTCAGCTTCTTTAGCAAGGCAGTGGTTGTCTTGGAGGTTGGGAGCAGGAGGCATAGTTGGATGGGTCACGTATATATGTATATATTATGGTATGGGTTGATTTAGTGTGCTAAAGGTGTATTTTAGGCTAGTAAAATGGGCAAAAGGCCCTCCTCGAAACTCGGTATCTGAAAGCTGGTTAATATGTTGCTCTGAGTGTGTGCTAGTTAATGGTGAGTGAATGGTCACCCCTTGCCGGTACTGCACACATCCTGAAGATATCGGAAAAGAGAAGATACAGAATGGTGACATGGAAGCTGTCGCTGAAGAATGATGGTGGTGTGTCACTCAGTGGCAAAGCAGCACACGTTGGGAAGCACAGCGCGTTAAGACTGTTATGGACTATTCCATAGGAGCTGTTTCTGAAGCATATGTTGAGAAGCGCACGGTAAGACCATTATGGACTGTTGAAAATAACAAGAGAAAACACTGCGCTAACTGGTGACAAAGAAAAAGCAGCTACATACAATGTGACAAGCAAATAATGAAAACTCTATAAAAAATGTAGCGCATGTAAAATATAAGTGTGATATGCTCCCAAAGACCACAAACCTATCAACCAGGTGTGGTAAAAAGACCAGAGTCTCTAAATATGTACATAAAGAAAGTCTCTTAGCAATGGTGGATGTTCTGAATGTTGGAAGGAGACTTGGAAGAGACTTGGAAGATCACTACATGGACACCTCCTCAACTCACAATGGCATCAAAACAGAAAATGGTAGGCGTAAACTCTTACCGAATCCAGTGGACTTCCCTGTCTTAGACATGAAGGCATGGTGCCACCCAGGGCATGCGGAACGATATCTGGACCGTCAAAATTGGCAGGTAAGTGGTTCACCGGTGCTGGCCTGGTCATCGGATGGATGTTCACGGTAGATGCAGGCTGGATGATGCCGGCTGGGATGCACAACATGTGATGGAGATCAGGCATTCGCTTCTTTTATGCAAAGAGAAAGCCTCCCCATGGTGCAGATAAAAAGGTATCGTTATTTAAAAAAAAAAAAAAAAAAGTTTTTTTATTAAACAAAAATGCAGGTAAATAAAAGAGAACATTGACACTGCGTTGTACAAATTTCAACAGTCCAGCAGTAAAGTTGGCAGATATCGAGCATCAGTAAATAATATATTGAATATAAAAGATTAATATCAAGTTCCATGTAACATTCAGTAGCTAACAAGTAGGTTTCAACATGGAGCTTAGCAAAATCAAAAGAGAAAAAAGGGAAAAGAGTACAGTAGAGAAAAGAAAGAGAGAATAAGATGGGAAGGGGGGGGGGGCTCTGCCACTGACTCAGGGCGTGTCTTCCCGTCTATGCCATTCTTCCCAGACCTTATCATGTGCTTCCAATCTATCTTGCAATCTAGCTGTCATTTTTTCCATCAGCTCTGTCTTTTATTCTGGTGTATAGGTCCGTTTGAGTAGGCGGGTCCCGTTGTTTCCAGTAAAGGGCAATAAGGCATCTCGCGGCCGTCAGGACATGTCTGAGCAGTTTTTTAGAATGCTTGGGTATCTGTAAAACAAACTCCAAGGAGGAATGATTTCGGGGTTCTGAGAACCTGCACACCCAAAAGACGGGTCAGTAAAAGCTGTGTCTCCGTCCAAAAAGGCACTATCTTAGGACAAGTCCAGTAAATGTGGTACAAGGTCCCTCTGTCTCCCTGACAACGCCAGCATCTATCTGAACTGGAAGGGTAAATGGCATGGAGAATGTCAGGTCTGATACCAAAAAAAAAGAATTCCCTAAACTCTTATCTGCCTGAGACCAAATCGTCCGCCATGTCGTTTCTGGGATTTCCTCTCCCAGGGTATTAAAGCAGTAGGAATTTAGAACCCAGTATATGTCTGAAATTAAACCTCGGCGTGCCGAACCCTCTAACATCAAACTCTCAAATGGAGTTGGCACTGAGAATTGTAAGTTTGGAGCGAAAGATTGGGCATAATGTCTAATCTGCAGGTACCCATAAAATACCTAGAAATGAGAGCATTCTACGTGTACATGGATGTACCAGATGACCAAAGTGGAATAAATTCCTTGTCACCCATGGGAAAGACATCTGATGTGTAAGGCCTGCAGGCATTCTGGGATTGTAAAGGAATGACGTGAGGAGTGACCTCTCCGAGCCCAGCCCATGAACTCGGGATAATCTACGCCAGAGTGATCTAAGGTGGAGCATGGGGCCCAGAAGCCGGGCCAAGTCCACATCCACATTTGCATTCCAGAGCATGCTATTTGGATGTATGGGTGCCATCCATATTTTTTCAATTTCTGTCCATCTATTGTAAGACCGCTGGGGAAACCAAGAGGCCAGGGCACATAGTTGGGCAGCTTGGTAGTATTTATGCAGGTCAGGGAACGCCAACCCACCCTCTGAGCGCGCCGCCGTTAAGACAGAACGAGAAATGTCTCCCATAATTCCAAACAAAGCGCACTAAATCTGCCTGAAGTTTCCTCAAGTCCGTATGTGGAATTGGGATGGGAAGCGTTTGGAAGATGTAAAGAAGTTTGGGAAGGATGGTCATTTTAACAGAGGCCACCCTCCCCAGGAGGGAGATATGGTGAGCCTTCCATTTTTGTAGTAAGTCCCTTATGGACCTGAACAAGGGAGGAAAGTTGGCACGGTATAGGGTAGTGTATAGAGGGGTGATCTGAACCCAAAAAACATTTCAGGGCTGTTGTCTTCCAGTGATCTGGGAAGCATTGCTGTAGATGCTGGGTCTCTGCTGCTGGGATATTGATAGGTAAAGCCTCTGATTTAGCTGCGTTAATTTTATAGCCAGAAAGAGATCGAAAAAGGTCGAGTTCAGCATGTAAATTGAGAAGTGAGATCCTAGGCTGGGTCAGGGTAAGTATAATGTCATCTTTGAACAGTGCTAATTTAAATTCCCTTCCCTGCACCGGGACCCCGTGTATATTCAGATTTTTTTCGAACGGAAGCCGCCAGAGGCTCAACACATAGCGCAAATAATAGTGGCGAGAGTGGACACCCCTGGCGGGTCCCATTCGCAATCGGAAAGGCAGACTACAGAGCAAAGGGGGTCTTCACCTGAGATGTGGGATTTGTGTATAAGTGTTGAATGGCCTGTAAAAAAGGGCCCCGGAACCCCATGCATTTCAACGTGGCGAACAGGAAGGGCCAGCCAAGTCGGTCAAAAGTTTTTTTTCGGCATCCAACCCAAGGACTAGTGTCTCCAACCTGTCCCTGTTCGCCACATCTATGAGGTCAATAATCCGTCTCGTATTGTCCCCAGCCTGATGGAGGGGGACAAAGCCCACCTGATCCTTATGTATTAAAGAGGGGAGTATCAGGTTCAATCGCATCGAGAGGAGTTTAGTAAAAATTTTTAGGTCGGAGTTTAGAAGTGCGATTGGCCTATAACTTGCACATAATGAAGGATCTTTGTCAGGCTTGGGGATTAACGTAAGGTATGACCTCTACATGTCTGAAGGGATAGGGGTTTGTTGAAGAAAGGCATTAAACAACCTACACAAATGAGGTAGGAGAATCGGGAGACATGTCTTGTAGAATTCATAGGGGAGGCCATCCGGGCCGGGGGATTTATGTGATGGCAAAGTTTTAATGGTGGCTGTCAATTCTTCTACCGTGATAGGGGCATTGAGGGAAAGCAAGTCCGACGCCTGTAGCTTTGGAATTCCACTTTCATCCAAATAATGTTGCAAGCGGTCAACCAGCTCGGGGGGGAGAGGGTCCTGTGGAATCTCAGGGTCATTATATAGGGCTGTATAGAATTCCCCAAAGGCCCGAGCTATGTCCTGAGGGTGTGATAAAAGTGCATCTCTTCTATCTTTTATTTGGTGGGGGGCGGTCGTGTGGGAGCGTTCTGACAATTTGCGTGCCAATAGTGAGTGGGCTTTGTTTCCTTTGTCATAGTAGGTTTGTTTTAGTCTAAGAAGTGCCTTCTCCACATGACCCATTGCTAGGTCTCGGAGGGTAGTCCGTAAGCAGACAATTTTTTTTAAGCAGAGGTATGGATGGTGAAGTTTGTAAATTGGAGTTCTAGGGCCCTAAGATCTCTTTCAACTTGGAGTTTAGAAGCTTTCGCATCTTTCTTCATGGCTGAGGAGATCGCTATACAACGCCCTCTGAGAACCGCCTTGTGGGCCTCCCAGAGAGTAGAGTGGGAGACATCAGAGGTGTCATTTTCAATAAAATAGTTCTGCAATGTGGACTCTAGTTCCAATTTTAGATGGGGTGTGTTGGAGGAAATTGTTTAATTGCCAGTTACATGGTTTACGGGTAGGGATGCCTATCTCTAAGGACATAGTTACAGGGGCGTGATCGGACCAGGAAATAGGTAAAATCTGGGCATCCTTAGTGGCGCGAAGGGTGGCATTGTTGACAAAGAAATAGTCTATACGGGAGTGCATGCGGTGAGGGGCAGAAAAAAATGTGTATTGTCTATCTCTCGGGTGCAGGGCCTGCTATATATCAAATAAGGCATAACGTCTAGTGATTTGGCAAAATAATTTTGAGTCCCGAGCCGTGCGGGTTTGTGGACCTGTGGGGGGTTCATTACGTGGCGATCTAGACCTACTGAGTGGGATAGATTAAAGTCCCCACCAATGATCAAATATTAATTGGAGGATCTAAAGAGTTGTGCAAATACTTTAGACTGGAAATTAATTTGTCGGGAGTTAGGGGCATACAGGGTGCAGATAGTGACCGCCTGTGTGTGCCACTGACCTCGCAAAATAATGTAGTGTCCCCGTGGATCTATAAGACTCAGCACATTTGAAGGGGGAACCCCGTTTAAATAGACTCCTGCTCGCTTACGGGGGCTAAATGCCTGGTAAACCTGAGGATATTGTCTGGATGCAAAGGTGAAGGCGTCTCCTTTATTAAAATGCGTTTCCTGCAGCAGGACCACATCCACCCCAGAATGCCTGAGCTCCCTCAACGCAAGATGTCTTGTTTTTTTTTTTTTTTTTCTATTTGAATTCAAACCATGGACATTAAGTGACATAATCTTAGCCATGGTCGTGAATGTGTGTGGACTCAAGATTACTTAGCTGATCCACCCGCAAGAGTGCCTCGACATCCAGGAAAGGAGGGGACCCATGCGCAAGACACGTCCAGGTGACCATCCCGAGCAAATGTCTCATCAGGAAGGGGGAGGGGGTGGATAAAAAAGATATAAGGAGAGGAGGAAAAAAAAAGATTGGTTAGAAACTTAGTAATTAAAAGTATACATTGCCATAAAGTCCCAAGCAGTTCAAACCACCTGGGATCCATTAAGTTCCAGTAAGTCCTCCCGGCCAGAGCCCGGAATTAGGGCCCAGGTCGGGGGGACATAGAGGACCGCAAAAAACAGAAACAATGGTACTCAAATACCCTGACAAGGTAAAAAAGGGGAACTTTAGTAAGGTTGTCCTATAGGGGGTCTAGCGATCAGAAGATTACCACTTTCAAGTCTCCATTAGGGGATGCCCAATGAACTAAACAAGATATCGGGTAGGAGGCCTAAGGGGAGTGCAAATAAGGCTGATGGGTATATCAGGAGAAACTAATATGGCAGTCAACCATGCCTAGGTTTAGTAGACCCTCGAGCGTTCCCTAGGACGTTTAGTTGGAGGGATCCTCTGCCAGACCGATGGGGGTGGCGTTGGTGTTTCCACTAAGTCCCATTCTTGAAGACGAGGAACAGGAATTTCCATGGTGTCGCAGAAGTTGTCCAAGTCCTCAGGGAATCGCAACACTGCTGATTTGCCTTGCCGATGAGCTGTTAAGCTGAAAGGGAAACCCCAGTGGTAGATTATATTATTTTCTTGTAGTGAAGTGAGTAGAGGTTGAAGAAGTCTGCGTTTCTGCAAAGTAATCCAAGAAAGGTCCGGGTATAGCTGAATTGGTGTGTTTTCATAGACCACCTTCTTGGCGATGCAGGCTTTTCGCATGATGTATTCCTTTTAAAGGGAAGGAATGGACCCTGCATATAACATCACGGGGTCTGGAGATAGGCCCTTTAGGGCGCAAGGCACGGTGTGCACGATCCATCTCTCTGGGTTTATTCGGGGGGTCCCCCAAAAGATTATTGAATAAAGATTGCAGGGTCTCGTGTAAATCTTCAGGGCCCTCTGATTCAGGTAGGCCCCTAACACAGATGTTGTTTCTGCGCCCCCTATTGTCCAAATCTTCAATATGGCGCTGCATGTTCCGGGGCATTAGATGGTGGTCAGCTCCCTGTAATTGGGTGCGATGCACGGCTAGTTTGGTCTCTTGAATTTCCTCCTCCGCTATCTCCACTCTCTGAGAGATGCTTAAGGTTGGCATGAATTACTTGGATTTCCGCCCGACAGGCAGATTTGACCTCCTCAATAAGGAGTTTAAAGTCCTCTTTGGTGGGGATGGCTCGGAGGCAGGCCTGCCATGATGGGGCCTGCTGAAATCGGGGATCAACCCCCATTTGTTGTTGTGGATAATGTGGTGGGGAAGATTCACGCTGAGGGGCAGGGGGCGCAGGACGCGGTGACTCCCAGGTTTGCATTTGGGGATCCTGCGAGTTGCCCCACATAGGTAGCTGTGAAGGAGAGGGGTGACCGTTTGCTGTCACATCCATATGGGTCAGGTTCGGGGAGCTGGTCACCTGAGCATAAGACATTGCCTGTCCTGTCCCCCACTCTGTGGATTTGGGGTTACCGTGGCGAGATTGTCTTTGTGGCTGTGGCGAGTCTGGAGCAGGATAATGCGCCTGCTGGGGGGTACTTTCTCCAGTTTGCTCCGCTGTTAGGGTTCCCAGGCCCTGGGCATACTCTGGAGCTGGTAGCGGGGGAAAGTCGCCCGACTGCAGTGAGGGGGTAGAGAACACATCTCCTCCCTGGGATAGGATCGGGTCTGAGGCCGTGCGCAGCAGCCTTGGGAAGGCCACAGAGCACTGCGTGTATGTGGCTGTAGTGAGGCCCAGCGCTGTGTCCCAGAGTTCATGCTGCCGTTCAGCCTGGGATGTGTGGGGCGGAGATAGTTTCATAGTAGGTGAGGTTGAAAAAAGACACAAGTCCATAAAGTCCAACCTATGTGTGTGATTATGTGTCAGTATTACATTACATATCCCTGTATATTGCGGTCATTCAGGTGATTATCTAATAGTTTCTTGAAGCTATCAATGCTCCCTGCTGAGACCACCGCCTGTGGAAGGGAATTCCACATCCTTGCCGCTCTTACAGTAAAGAACCCTCTACGTAGTTTAAGGTTAAACCTCTTTTCTTCTAATTGTAATGAGTGGCCACGAGTCTTATTAAACTCTCTTCTGCAAAAAAGTTTTATCCCTATTGTGGGGTCACCAGTACAGTATTTGTAAATTGAAATCATATCCCCTCTCAAGCGTCTCTTCTCCAGAGAGAATAAGTTCAGTGCTCGCAACCTTTCCTCATAACTAAGATCCTCCAGACCCTTTATTAGCTTTGTTGCCCTTCTTTGTACTCGCTCCATTTCCAGTACGTCCCTCCTGAGGACTGGTGCCCAGAACTGGACAGCATACTCCAGGTGCGGGCGGACCAGAGTCTTGTAGAGCGGGAGAATTATCGTTTTATCTCTGCAGTTGATCCCCCTTTTAATGCATGCCAATATTCTGTTTGCTTTATTAGCAGCAGCTTGGCATTGCATGCCATTGCTGAGCCTATCATCCACTAGGACCCCCAGGTCCTTTTCCATCCTAGATTCCCCCAGAGGTTCTCCCCCCAGTGTATAGATTGCATTCATATTTTTGCCACCCAAATGCATTATTTTACATTTTTCTACATTGAACCTCATTTGCCATGTAGTCGCCCACCCCATTAATTTGTTCAGGTCTTTTTGCAAGATTTCCACATCCTGCGGAGAAGTTATTGCCCTGCTTAGCTTAGTATCGTCTGCAAATACAGAGATTGAACTGTTTATCCCATCCTCCAGGTCGTTTATGATCAAATTAAATAGGATTGGTCCCAGCACAGAACCCTGGGGAACCCCACTACCCACCCCTGACCATTCTGAGTACTCCCCATTTATCACCACCCTCTGAACACGCCCTTGTAGCCAGTTTTCAATCCATGTACTCACCCTATGGTCCATGCCAACGCACCTTATTTTGTACAGTAAACGTTTATGGGGAACTGTGTCAAATGCTTTCGCAAAATCCAGATACACCACGTCTATGGGCCTTCCTTTATCTAGATGGCAACTCACCTCCTCATAGAAGGTTAATAGATTGGTTTGGTAAGAACGATTCTTCATGAATCCATGCTGATTACTGCTAATGATATCATTCTTATTACTAAAATCTTGTATATAGTCCCTTATCATCCCCTCCAAGAGTTTACATACTATTGATGTTAGGCTAACTGGTCTGTAATTCCCAGGGATGTTTTTTGGGCCCTTTTTAAATATTGGTGCTACATTGGCTTTTCTCCAATCAGCTGGTACCATTCCAGTCAATAGACTGTCTGTAAAAATTAGGAACAACGGTCTGGCAATCACCTGACTGAGTTCCCTAAGTACCCTCGGATGCAAGCCATCTGGTCCCGGTGATTTATTAATGTTAAGTTTCTCAAGTCTAATTTTAATTCCGTCCTCTGTTAACCATGTAGGTGCTTCCTGTGTTGTGTCATGAGGATAAACACTGCAGTTTTGGTTACTGAAGCCCCCCGATTCACTCGTGAAGACTGAGGAGAAGAATAAATTCAATACCTTTGCCATCTCCCCATCCTTTGTAACCAGATGTCCTTCCTCATTCTTTATGGGGCCAATATGGTTTGTCCTCCCTTTTTTACTGTTTACATACTTAAAGAATTTCTTGGGATTTTTTTTTGCTCTCCTCCGCTATGTGTCTTTCATGTTCTATCTTAGCCATCCTAATTGCACCCTTACATTTCTTATTGCATTCTTTATAAATTCTGAATGCTGTGGATGATCCCTCAACCTTGTATTTTTTGAAGGCCTTCTCCTTTGCTTTTATATGCATTTTTACATTGGAGTTAAGCCATCCAGGATGTTTGTTCGCTCTTTTAAATTTATTACCCAATGGGATACATTGGCTAATGCCCTTATTTAATATGCTCTTAAAGCAAACCCATCTCTCCTCCGTATTCTTTGTTCCTAATATTTTATCCCAATTTATGCCTTTTAGCAAGGTTTGTAGTTTAGGGAAGTTGGCTCTTTTGAAATTCAGTGTCTTTGTGTTCCCTTCATGTCTCCTATTTGTGTGATTTATACTGAAACTAATTGACCTGTGATTGCTGTTACCTAAATTGCCCCGTATTTCCACATCTGTTATCAGGTCTGTATTGTTGGTAATCAGTAGATCTAGTAATGTTTTATTTCTAGTTGGTGCGTCTACCATCTGACCCATAAAATTGTCCTGCAAGACACTAAGGAACTGGCGAGCCTTAAATGAATGCGCGGTTCCCTCCGCCCAGTCTATGTCTGGATAATTAAAATCCCCCATTATGATAACACTTCCCATCCTTGCTGCTAATCCAATTTGTGATAGGAGATCCGTCTCCACTTCCTCCCTCAGGTTAGGGGGCCTATAGCATACTCCCAGTATTATTTTCCCCTTAGCTTCATCCCTTTGGAGCTCTACCCATAAAGATTCCACCTCCTCCCTAGCCCCCTCAGTGATGTCATCTCTCACATTCACTTGTACATTATTCTTGATATATAGGAATACCCCTCCCCCTTTTTTACCCTCTCTGTCCTTGCTGTATAGGGTATACCCTTGAATGTTTGCCAGCCAATCATGAGAGCTGTTGAACCAGGTCTCTGAAATTCCCACAAAATCCAAATCCTCCTTGTACAACAGTATCTCTAGTTCACCCATCTTGTCCGCCAGGCTCCTGGCATTGGTGAACATGCCACATAGTTTAGACCGGTCGCATATTGTCCTCCGTATTGGGTGTTTCAAGATTGCAACTTGGACTTGCTACTATACTCACCTTGTGTTTTTGTGCTTTGGTTAACCTACCACTAATGCCCCCAATACTACCCTCTGGAATATCTTCCGCGCTGGCTATCACTGTCTCTGGACCCTCCCCCCCATCGCCTAGTTTAAAAACCCCTCTAACTTTTTGGCCATCTTCATTCCCAGCAGATCTGCACCCTCCTCATTTAGGTGCAGTCCGTCCCTTCTATAGTACCGGTTACCGACTGAGAAGTCGGCCCAGTCCTCCAGGAACCCAAACCCCTCCTTACTACACCAGCTCTTCAGCCACTTGTTTACTTCCCTAATCTCCCTCTGCCTCTCTGGTGTGGCTCGATGTACCGGTAGTATTCCTGAGAACACTACCTTGGAGGTCCTTTTCCTCAATTTAGCTCCTAAGTCCCTAAAATCGTTCTTTAGGACACTCCATCTGCCTCTGACTTTGTCATTGGTGCCAACGTGCACCATGACAGCAGGGTCTTCCCCAGCCCCTCCCAGTAATCTGTCCACAAGATCCGTGATGTGCCGAACCCGAGCGCCCGGTAGACAACATACTGTTCGGCGCTTCAGGTCTTGGTTACAGATTGCCCTCTCTGTCCTTCTAAGAATTGAGTCCCCTACCACCAGAATCTGTCTTTCCTTTCCCTTTGCTGCCCCCCCACTCTCACTGGAGGAGTTCTTCCCCTGGCAGCTAGGAGAGTCCCTCATCTCCAGCAGTGCTGGTCCCTGACTGGTTACACCAATGTGACTCAATGGGGCGTACTTATTGAGATGCTCCAGTCCTGGATCGGCCTCCCTGGCACTTCCCCCTCTACCCCTCCTGACTGTCACCCATCTACTCTTTGCTAGTGCCTGCACCTCTTTGTCTCCACCCGCCTCTGTGCTGGCCCCTGCCGGCACCTGCCGTGTACGTTCCTGGCTCACCTTTAGTATGGAGGGACTTCTCAGTGCTGACAGTTGCTTCCCCAGATTCAGAACCTGGGCTTCCAGGGAAACAATGTGCTTACATTTTGCACAGCAGTATTCGCCCTCGATCGGATGATCAAGGAACGCATACATGCGGCAAGATGTACAAAGAGTCGCCTCTCCACACCCGCCGGGCATCGTACCTATTAAATTTGGTGAGGATTTGGGGATTTTACCCTGTCCAAATTACCTAACAACAACTAGCTTCCTGGCACTAATACTCAAGACAATACACAGGTACACAATACACAAGTACTAACGATCCACACACACTACTCAGACAACACTCAGATACTCACACTACACAGGTACTATGACCCCTGTTATAACCTCCTGTTTTAAACTCTTGTTTTTAACTCCCACTTAATCCAGCTCCACTTACACCAAGCTCCACAGCTTCAAACTGAGCACGCTCAGACTGAGTCCTACAACAAGTTAAATAGGCACCTGTGAGCAATTAACCACACCCCTTTAATTGATAGACTGATGAAACAAGAAAAAAAAAAAAAAGCTATTTAAAAAGTGACAGCAAAAGGCAAATTAAAAACTAAAAGGAAAAGTCCCCAAAATGCAACCCAGCAAACACCAACAGACAGCAAACACACACCAACAGACAGCAAACACACACCAACAGACAGCAAACACACACCAACAGACAGCAAACACACACCAACAGACAGCAAACACACACCAACAGACAGCAAACACACACCAACAGACAGCAAACACACACCAACAGACAGCAAACACACACCAACAGACAGCAAACACACACCAACAGACAGCAAACACACACCAACAGACAGCAAACACACACCAACAGACAGCAAACACACACCAACAGACAGCAAACACACACCAACAGACAGCAAACACACACCAACAGACACCAACAGACAGCAAACACACACCAACAGAGCACAAACTGAGATGGACTCGCCACACCTGGGTCCCTGTGTTGCAGCCCGCCTGTCTCCCGAGCTGATGCTGTTATACTCTGTGGATTCGATGGTGGAGGTGAGCTCGGCGGTAGCGGCGGCCTCGTGGAGGAGGCGGATGTCGTCGGTGCCATCTTGTCCATCCCGTCGGAGACGGAAGGCAGCTTAAAGTACCCTCGGAGGGTCGCAGAAGGGCCGGGAGGTGGTTGAGATGATCCTCCGGTCCTAAAGGATCTTGTTCTCCTGTTTCCACCCATATACAGGTGTGAAAAATCTCCTTAATAGGCCGTTAGGCTGTGGGCTGACGGAGAGCTAAGAGCTCAGGCTTCCATACAGGACAGCTTCCGGTCACGCCCCCCCCCAAGGTATCTTTTATTGCTTAAAAAAACGATACATACTGTATAAAAAAAAAAGTGATCACAATAAAGGTCAAGAGCAACATAAGAGAGATAGTGTGGAAGCCCGACGCGTTTGGACCCATAGGTCTTCTACTGGGGCATAAACCACCAGCTCAGAGTTGCCAATATTTATAAATAATACATAAAATTAGAACCAATCACAAGAGGAGAGAATAACTTGATGTGATAGGGCGACTAGATGTCAGCTGATCAAAAGAGGGGCAGCTGCACGTAGCTCGACCAATCATATCCCACAAGTGAAAAAGAAACGGACTCAGCAGCCAATCGGTGAGTTGGCAAGAGGCGTATAGTGTTACACCTCCAAATGCCACATGTCAAACAAAAGGATATGACGTCCGGCCCAAAAGGGCACCAAATGTCAATCCTAAATAATTTGCTGAATGACAGGCGGACTTAACAACCAATGAGAACAGCCCACAGTAACTCCGTCTAAGGCTGTAGGTTGGTGTGCTCCACCTTGGAGTCCTACATTGCGTACAGTGGCGTGCCCAGCGTATGACTCCAAGGCACGTGACTGTGGGCAAACATCGTACGTGCTCGCGTACGAAGAAGTCTCGCGACCTCTCGAACGTCCCGGCCGCGTCTCTTAACAAAAGACAGAGACCGAGCGTGATCATGTACAGATGGATCTGACAGCACATCTAACATGGAGGGGACGCATAGCGTCCCGGCCAGGGAGTACGTGCAGCCAACGTGACCCAATAACTCAATGTCCCCCAGACTAATAAAGACCGGAAGTGGAAATCCATGGAAATGTCATATTAATCTCCTAATGTAAAAACATTAATATAAAATACTAAAGGCGATCCTGCAAGAACTACTAATATACAAAAATGGAAATAGAATGGTAATCTAATTCCCAAACATGAAAAGTATATTGAAGAAATAACATAAGAAAAATGTATATCCCTTATATATAGTAAATGTCAATACTGGGTGGAAGGGGAGAATCTCTATGATTAATAAAAGAGTTGAGGTCCCATTCCACGTTCAAACCGTACCGGAGAAAGGACCACAACTCGTATATCCAATACATTTCGAGGAGCGAAACGCCCCGAAGACATGATTCTCCCCTCCAATGTGGAACAAATCTGTCAATCGCTTGGAAAAGAGTCCCGGTCGGGTCTTTATTATGATATTGTAAAAAGTGGCGTGGTACCGTGTGTTTGCTTTTCCCTCTTCTGATACCCGTCACATGTTCATTGACACGTATGGAGAAGGTTCTAATTGTACGGCCCACGTACTGCTTGTGGCAAGGACAAGTAAGTAAATACACGATATATTGTGATGAACAGGTGGTGAAGTGTTTCATGCTATATATTTTGGAGGTAACTGTCGACTTGAAAATGGTACTTTTACACCTTCCTCCAGAGTTACAGAGGCACACCTTACATTTGCGGCAAGGATAATAGCCCTTACATTCCTGGAAGAATGTAACTTTCACGATCCATCCAAGGACAAATGGCCCCTAACATAATAGATCCACTTAAAAAAGTTACATTCTTCTAGGAATGTAAGGGCTATTATCCTTGCCGCAAATGTAAGGTGTGCCTCTAACTCTGGAGGAAGGTGTAAAAGTACCACTTTCAAGTCGACGGTTACCTCAAATATATAGCATGAAACACTTCACCACCTGTTCATTACAATATATCGTGTATTTACTTGTCCTTGCCACAAGCAGTACATGGGCCTTACAATTAGAACCTTCTCCATACATGTCAATGAACATGTGACGGGTATCAGAAGAGGGAAAAGCAAACACACGGTACCACGCCACTATTTACAATATCATAATAAAGACCCGACCGGGACTCTTTTCCAAGTGATTGACAGATTTGTTCCTTGTTGGAGGGGAGAATCATGTCTTCAGGGCGTTTCGCTCCTCGAAACGTATTGGATATATGAGTTGAGGTCCTTTTTCCCGTTCGGTTTGAACGTGGAATGGGACCTCAACTCTTTGATTAATCAATCACAGAGATTCTCCCCTTCCACCCAGTATTGCCATTCACTATATATAAGGGATATACATTTTTCTTATATGTTATTTCTTTAATATACTTTTCATGTTTGGGAATTGGATTACCATTCTATTTCCATTTTTGTATATTAGTAGTTCTTGCAGGATCGCCTTTTAGTATATGTATTTTATATTAATGTTTTTACATTAGGATATTAATTTGACATCTTCGGATTTCCACTTCCGGTCTTTATTAGTCTGGGGGACATTGAGTTATTGTGTCACGTTGGCTGCACGTACTTCCTGGCCGGGACGCTATGCGTCCCCTCCATGTTAGATGCGCTGTCAGATCCATCTGTACGTGATCATGCTCGGTCTCTGTCTTTTGTTAAGAGACGCGGCCAGGACGTTCGAGAGGTCGCGAGACTTCCTCGTACGTGATTACGTACGATGTTTGCCCACAGTCACGTGCCTTGGAGTCATACGCTGGGCACGCCACTGTACGCAATGTAGGACTCCAAGGTGGAACACGCCGACCTACAGCCTTAGATGGAGTTACTGTGGGCTGTTCTTATTGGTTGTTAAGTCCGCCTGTCCTTCAGTATATTATTTAGGATTGACGTTTGGTGCCCTTTTGGGCCGGACGTCATATCCTTTTGTTTGACATGTGGCATTTGGAGGTGTAACACCTATATGCCTCTTGCCAATTCACCGATTGACTGCTGAGTTTGTTTCTTTTTCACTTGTGGGATATGATTGGTCGCACTACGTGCAGTTGCCCCTCTTTTGATCAGCTGACATCTAGTCGCCCTATCACATCAAGTTATTCTCTCCTCTTGTGATTTGTTCTAATTTTATGTATTATTTATAAATATTGGCAACTCTGAGCTGGTGGTTCATGCCCCAGTAGAAGACCTATGGGTCGAAACGCGTCTGGCTTCCACACCATCTCTTATGTTGCCCTTGACCTTTATTGTGATCGTTTTTTTTTGTTTTTTTTTTTTTTTAGCAATAAAAGATACCTTTTTTATCTGTACCACGGAGAGGCTTTATTTTTCTCTTTGCATAAAAGAAGTAAATGCCTGATCTCCATCACATGTTGTGCATCCCAGCTGGCATCATCCAGCCTGCATCTACCGTGAACATCCATCCGATGACCAGGCCAGCACCGGTGAACCACTTGCCTGCCAATTTTGACGGTCCGGATATCGTTCCACATGCCCTGGGTGGCACCATGTCTTCATGACTCCATGTCTAAGACAGGGGAGTCCACTGGATTCGGTAAGAGTTTACGCCTACCATTTTCTGTTTTGATGCCATTGTGAGTTGAGGAAGTGTCCATGTAGTGATCTTCCAAGTCCTCTTCCAAGTCTGCTTCCAACATTCAGAACATCCACCATTGCTCGGAGACTTTCTTTATGTACATATTTAGTGACTCTGGTCTTTATTTACAACTATTTTTTTTTTTTTTTTTTGACTCAGATTGTTTGTTTTTATTTGCTCCATTTACCACACCTGGTTGATAGGTTTGTGGTCTTTGGGAGCATATCACACTTATATTTTACATGCGCTAAATTTTTTATAGAGTTTTCAGTATGGACTGTTTCTGAAGCACGTGTTGAAAGAATGCAACACGTTAAGACAGTTAAGGACTGTTCCATAGGTACTGGTACGGAACCCATGTTGGGGAGCGACACGCGTTAAGACAGTTATGGACTGTTCAATAGGAGCCGTGTCTGAAGAAGGGTGGTGTGTGCTCTTTAGGAGCAAAGCGGCATATTTTGGATAGCAACATGGTTTATTATCATACTTCTGGTATTTCACTTCCTGGTTGATACAGCCAGGTAGCCTCAGTTGGAATGAAACACATCAAAGCTTTGTAATCAGAATAACAATGGCTTGGCTCAAACCCACCTGCTGTGATGTGTGATTACAAGCTTCCAAGAGAGCCACTGATGCCAAGATGTCTATGGAGATTTGACACAGGACTAATAGAGATGATTCATGGACAAACGCTGCCCCTAGGGATCAATATTGCATGCTTCCTGGAGCATGGGCGGACATTTGAAGGCAATATCTATTGGATGGAAGGCAAATGGGGATGGCTACGAGTAGGCATGTATGTTTGAATGAAAGGAGCACACAAAGGCAATTTCTCTCTCTGTTCCTTCTCTCTGCTGATGCTGGTCTTTGCAAGCCTCATGGCTCTGCCATCTTGAGTCCTTGTTCTGGGTGCTGGCTCGGGCCTAAACTCCATGAGGCCCACAGCTCTCCTTTTAATAACTTGAGACCAGCAGGACGAGTCTATTCTAAGAGGATGTGATAAGTATATTCTTGTGTTATATGTTGTAGATATCTGCTGTTTAGTATATTGTGTTCTGATTGTAAGCTATGTAACATTGTAATACCTTTTTAATACTTTTATGTTAGTTTCCTAATTCCTTGGGAAATAAATGGAACATATTGTTTTCACTAAGCAAAGGTGTCTGTCTTCATAGTTAACACTATATCATTAGGCCTAGCATACTCTGATAGATTAGACTAGCAAGTATAGGGACTAGACAAGTTGATACATATAAGCAATAGTTATATAGGATATACTAGATTGTATAATATTGCAACAGTTACTTCAGTGTGTTTGGGGTCGTTATGGTGTTATACTACCCTGCGGCCCAGTCTCCAAAGGGATCGTGCTCTTGTCACAGTACATGCTGGCATTGATGGTACCCTCAATGAACTGTAGCTCCCCAGTGCCGGCAGCACTCATGGAGCCCCAGACCATGACACTCCCACCACCATGCTTGACTGTAGGCAAGACACACTTTTCTTTGTACTCCTCACCTGGTTGCCGCCACACACGCTTGACTCCATCTGAACCAAATAAGTTTATCTTGGTCTCATCAGACCACAGGACATGGTTCTAGTAATCCATGTTCTTAGTCTGCTTGTCTTCAGCAAACTGTTTGCAGGCTTTCTTGTGCATCATCTTTAGAAGAGGCTTCCTTCTGGGACAACAGTCATGCAGACCAATTTGATGCAGTGTGCGGTGCATGGTCTGACCACTGACAGGCTGCCCCTCCCCTTCAACCTCTGCAGCAATGCTGACAGCACTCATAGGTCTATTTCCCAAAGACAAACTCTGGATATGATGCTGAGCACATGCACTCAACTTCTTTGGTCGACCATGGCGAGGCCTGTTCTAAGTGGAATCTGTACTGTTAAACTGCTGTATGGTCTTGGCCACCATGCTGCAGCTCAGTTTCAGGGTCTTGGCAATCTTCTTATAGCCTAGGCCATCTTCATGTAGAGCAACAATTGTTTTTTTTCAGATCCTCAGAGAGTTCTTTGCCATGAGGTGCCATGTTGAACTTACAGTGACCAGTAAGAGTGATCACACCAAATTTAACACATTTGCTCCCCATTCACACCGAGACCTTATATTACTAGAAAGTCACATGACACCGGGGAGGGAAAAATCGCCAATTGGGCCCAATTTGGACATTTTCACTTAGGGGTGTACTCACTTTTGTTGCCAGCGGTTTAGACAATAATGGCTGTGTGTTGAGTTATTTTGAGGGGACAGCAAATTTCACTGTTATACAAGCTGTACACTCACTACTTTATGTTGTAGCAAAGTGTCATTTTTTTCAGTGTTGTCATGTGAAAAGATATGATAAAATATTTACAAAAAATGTGAGGGGTGTACTCAGTCTTGTGAGATACTGTACATGCAAATCATGTTCTGGTAGCTAACTCCATATCCAGAACTACTGTCTTATAAAATATAAACAACATAGTTTGAGACTTTTATCCACGTTGCATAGCAATCTGTTATTGTTTTTTTTTTTTTTTTTTTTCAAGGAAGATATAGAAACCGTGTCTTCTGTGAAACAGGGCTTTGGCAGCAACAGATTGCATGTGGATCCTTCTTTCCCTTTATCCATAACCTGACTGGTTGTATTCTGCTACAATCGAAATACGTGGTATACTATGGTATATATTTATGGAATTTTTTTAATCTAGTAATGGCGGCTATCGGTGACTAAGGTTGGGTTCACACTACTGTGAATTGGATGCGGCTATTTCCATGCATCCAATTCGCATGTCAGGAGCCTTTGACTGGCTCTCTATGGAGCTGGTTCATGCATCTCTGGGACGGCTGCGGAGTGAATTGCACAGAAGTCCTGTGCGTCTTCTGGTCCGTTTCGGGTTCAAATTTGGGCCGAAATCGGACCTGAAACAGTGAACAGGGATGCTCTGGACCTCTGCTGTGAGCCGCTCCGCAGGGAGGTGTGAACCCAGCCTTCTAGTGGGACTGTGATATTGCAGTGAACAATCGGACGCTGACGCTTTGCGGGTACCAGTGACACTAATACAGTGATAGAAATATGCACTGTGACTGTACTAATGGCACTGGCTGGGATGGGGTTAAACATCTAGGGTTATCAAAGGGTTAACTGTGTTCCTAGCCAGTGTTTTTTACTGTATGTGCTGCTTTTACTAGGGGAAGAGATGGATTTTAGTCCCTGCTTTGCAGGAACACAAAATCAGTCCCTCCCCGTCCCCCTGCCAAAACAGATCTGCCTTGTTTACATAGGCAGAGCTCCGTTCTGAGTCTCTGCCCGACAATCAGCAGCTGCCAGCGGATATCGAGTGCCTGACACCCGCAGATCGGCTTCTACTGTGAATAATCACAGCAGTAGTGGCACGCCGGCAGCACGTGCGCCCCCTGCAGACAGAAGTACAGAATACATGATCAGGTGCAGAGCTGCTGTCCTGTAGAAGTAAAACTGCTATAGGGTGGTCAGCAAGTGGGTAACCAATGTTGCCATAGGATAGGCGTATATGACTATTGTAGTCATATACATAGGGTTGGAAGTTTCTCTGGGACTGGTATTTGATGGTTTTATCGGTTGCGAGTACCTCCAGAAATGCTCAATGCTAATGAATGTTTGAAATAATAGTAAAATCTGTGTAAAAGGTATGCAATCAATGTAGTGTTCTGGAATGTTAGTCATTTTTGAGTAATTATTGTCTTTCTTTGCAGGGACATTGGTGACACTCACCTGCCTCTCGCGTCGAGTGGTCTGCCAGATTATGAATGAAGCTGACCTGTCCAACTGTACTTCCCAAAACCTGACCTTTAATGCAAGCATTACATCAAGCAAGACCAATTATGAATTTCTCATTGGTCTGGCACTCGCTGTGTTTTCTAGCTTACTGATTGGCGGCAGTGTCATTCTGAAGAAAAAGGGGCTCTTACATCTATCTGAGCAGGGCAGGACACGGGCAGGTAGGAAAACTCAATGCTAATGGGTAGAGGTGTGTGTTTTTTTTTTTTTTTTTTTAAGTCTGGGCTTCAATGATGTGGACCAAAACCTCTTTTTATATTTTGGTGCCCCATCACCACAGATCTTTGTGACCGTATGGTTGCATGCATATTTATTTTAGTCAAATCTTCATGTAACAAAATGCTACTTCCAAATTTATTTTTTTGGGCTTGAATAAAAAAGGCAAGCTTGCCTTTTTGACATTTACTTTTCTAACATGTGCAAACTAAACCCCTGTTTTTAATGTGAAATGTTAGACAGGACAATTCCATTTTTAGCAGGCTGGTTGGTAGGTTGAGCTGGGAATTTTTCTTGTTTGACATTCATCACCCTTCCATGTGCTCCTTGTTGTTAAGGCCACTCTTCCATGTGCTCCTTGTTGTTAAGGCCACTCTTCCATGTGCTCCTTGTTGTTAAGGTAACTCTCTAAGCTGGGAATTTAAAAAAATACCCTGGCAGAAATTTTTAAGCCCCCCCCCCGCCCATCTTATAAGTTTACTCCTATCTAGAACTGAAAAAACGGTTTGGTTTTACTTGCACTTAATCCCGATATGGAAAATGTATGTACAAGCAGTCTTTAAGTTTTGTCACATTGCCTTTGTCTATTTTTTTAGGTGCAGGTGGACATGGGTACCTGAAGGACTGGCTGTGGTGGGCTGGACTTTTAACAAGTAAGTGTATTTTTTCACATATTGTCTTGCAGGACAGCCACCTGTAAGAGACCTCGGCTCCTCCCTTCTTAGGAAACACCGCCCAGCCTAGGTTTAAAAGGCATGCTTCCCCATCGGCTCCTCAGTTTTTGGGGTTTCCTCCGGCAGGAGACACTGCGAGGAACCATGGCTAAAGACAGCCAGGGAGGCTGAAGTCTGTATGTCCGGGAAGGAGACAGAGGGATCTGGGTTCTAGTGGCGGTGCGATGCCTCGGAGAGAGGTTACTTGATAGCCACACTGTTTTTCCGTTGCCACCCCAGCTCTCCGAAAGTTGTATCGTGGGATGCTTCGGGGGCCTGCTTTCAGGTTCTCAGTGGAGACTCAAGAGGAGGCGCTGTTCCTCCTTCCCCTCGCATTTTTGTTTGCGAGCCGCACGGAGCTCACAGCGGGGCCGTATGGCGGGTGATGTCACTTCAGGTGGGGGGTGTGCACCACTCCTTGATCCGCGGCTTCCGGTTCCAGCCGCGGATGCTGAAGGCAGGCCAGGCTTTGGCTGATGTGGAGCCAGAAAAGGTCGCACAGGCGGTTGGAGGTTCTAGAGGCAAGACCATCCTTTTCACGGAGAGCATGTTAGAGGCAGGGGCCATCCTGTCGACTCCTGGCATGGCCGACATCAGCCATCATAAGGTAAGGAGGACCAGGGGGTTACGTCCCTTACCTGTCTGTCACCTGCAGCTCCACAGGTGGGGTTCCCTCTTGGTGGTCGGAAGGGAGGAGGCACATGGGACCCGGGAGCTGGTGGTTCTATGTGCTCTCCTGGGGGTGGTCCCTTACGGGTCTGGCTGGTGGGGAAGGTCCCAAGGCTCGGACTTCCTCACAGAAACAGGGAGCGAGTGGTAAATCCCACAGCCCCAGACTGTGCCTCACCAGCAGTAGTAGGGTTCCATACCCTTTCCTGTCTGTGACCCCCTCCGGGGGGGAAAAGGGTGACTGGAGATTTCAATTGTTGGTTACATGAAAAGGCACCGCGGTGATGTCGTCCCCATAAGTGCGGTCGCATAGGTGGCATGGCAGCGTACTTTCCCCGCCGACAGCATGGCTGGTATGTGTAGGGGAAAGAGAAAGCCGCAGCGTGTGAGGGGGCGGAGCTATTGCACTCCAAGCTGGCCCACAGGAAGCATCCAGTGGGGTCACCTCCGGGGTGTATGACCTCATCAGTGGGCACCGGAGAGGTTACAGTCTCCATACGGCGCGAACAGAGATCCAGACTTGCCGGAGGAGCAGTTGGCTCAGTGTTGCATGCTCTGGGGGGGTGTGCTGGCTCCATGGGTTCATGCCATTATTTCACCAGTCCTAATCCTGAAGAAATAGGATGAGCATGCTTTACTACAAAGGGAGCAGTTGGCTTGGTGGTAAGTCCTCTGGCTGCTGTGAGTTCAAGCCATTCCTTAGGGCTCTGACTGGTCTGCTGGGAACCTGAGAAGCTGTGCGTGTCCTAGGTACTGTGCAACTCCCTGCTGGTGGAACAGGGCAGTGGGCAATGTTTCAGGGGCGCTGGTGTTCAAAAAGTGAAGACCCAGCAGAGGCTGCGGACCACCAAAGGGGTGGGATGGACTCCCCTGCGAAACCTGCACAGGCAGCGAAAGCAGGCCCCAGCACCTCGCAGGTAAACCTGAAGCGTTTCTTCTTCCATGCACATACTTTGAGAGTTTTTGCCTCTTGTAACTGGGTGAAGGGGAAACATATTTTTCCCCTTCTGCATGAGGTGTATGGAGTGTGTGTGGTAAAATACGAGGCTGGCCGCCGAAAGGCAACGATGGTGAGGCAGTCATAGCTCACAACCAGTGTAGCCATGGTAGTCTTCCTGGAGACATAGGATCTTATCCTCATGTCAGCTCCTTCTGACCTTTTGACAAGTCACTTTATGCAGTGGCAGCTCTGGGGGATTCGATGGGGCTGAAAGTCCATTCCATGAGCGATCTCCTGGTCGCTCTGCCGAGGCTATCCAGGGGAGAAGGCCTGGGTGGCTGACAATTCTGCCTGGCAGCACTGGGGTGGTTGGTTCAGATCCCCAACATTCCGGTACTTGTGTCAAGTTGGTGGTTCTCCCTGTGTTGTGTGTGTGTGTGGTATCTTACATGCCCCAAACACATGCTGGCATTGGATATACCTAGCACATTGGCTGGGTGGCGTGCACTCATGACCAGAAGGGTCAGCTCACACTGCACTATATAGTCTGCACTATAGGCACTGCAGTGAAAACTTTGCCTGTGTAGAACCAGCAAACCAGCTCCCCTAAAATCTTCAGGCAAGGGTCTTCAGGTTCTCCTGGTCAACCCACAAACAGTGAAGAAAATTACCTCACATTGAAGGTGTTGCACCTAAACTGTGCCTTAAACACTGAGGTCATGAGTTCGAATCCCATCCAAGCTAGCACCCTGCATGTTTCACTAGTGTTTTGAGGTTACAGGGTTGCCGGACGGATGGTGCCTGATGGCCACATCACCTGTATGCACCCGATAGGAAACTAAACAGGGGATCTCTGGTGACCAGGGCCCAATATCCAGGGGGTGGCGTAGCGTGGGGGGTGCGGGGGGTGCCGTGGCCCCGGGTGCGACATTTAGGGGGGGCGCAATTTCATGCCAGTAGTGTCACTACTGGCTGCCTCCTCCTAATTTAAATTTCCTGTGTCCCCCGCGCTCTGGCCGCCATGTTCAGTGTTCGGCGCCCTGTGATTGGGCGTATGGGGATCATGTGCAGAGTGGGGCTGGCCTGTCCACGATCGCGGTTGCTCCTGAAGTCCCGCACCCTCACATAACCCCCATACGCCCAATTACAGTGCACCGGGAAACACTGAACATGGCGGCTGGAGTGCAGGGGAGACTAGCACTGGAATGTGTGAGCCGCCGGGGCCGCTGTCTTCTTCTCCTCCTCCTCCGGAGTCCGGACCGATGCAGGACAAGAAGGTGAGGGATGGATGGGTGCGGGGGGGAGGCGCCGTATATGTAGTGTCAGTATAGGAAGACTGTAGGCAGAACAGTATAGTGGTCAGTGTAGTGTAGTGGACAGGATAGTGGTCAGTGTTGTGTAGTGGACAGTATAGTGGTCAGTGTAATGTAGTGGATAGTATAGTGGTCAGTGTAGTGTAGTTCTCAGTGTAGTGGACAGTATAGTATAGTGGACAGTATAGTGGTCAGTGTAATGTAGTGGACAGTATAGTGTAGTGGACAGTATAGTGGTCAGTGTAGTGTAGTGGACTGTGTAGCGGTCAGTATAGTGGACAGTGTAGTGGACAATATAGTGGTCAGTGTAGTGGACAGTGTAGTTGTCAATAGTGTAGTGGACAGTATAGTATAGTGGTCAGTGTAGTGGTCAGTTTAGTGGACAGTATAGTGTAGTGGACAGTATAGTGGTCAGTGTAGTGGACAGTATAGTATAGTGGTCAGTGTAGTTCTCAGTGTAGTGTGTAATGGTCAGTAAAGGAACCAGGTTGGTCAGTGTTGAAATCAAGTAGGTTAGTGTAGTGGTCAGTATAGGAATCAGGTAGGTCAGTGCTATTGTATTCGAAGGGACTCGGGGAGTGCTAAAAGCCCACAGGTTAGGGGGCGCAAATTATTTGCCTTGCCCCAGGTGCTGACAACCCACGCTACGCCACTGGGTGGCTCCCTGGATGGCATCACGGGGGGTTAAATGCCTTCAGGTGACCAGACCCTAGTAAGATACACAGGTTTCTAGAACACTTGTTAAGAAGTGGGAGAAGGCCTGGATGGTGAAACCAGGAGGCCACCTCATTACAGAATTTCTCTGGCGGAGGTGGTTGCAGGAGGACAAGAAAAACACTCTTGCTCCACGATCAAGTACAGAGCAGTGGGAAAGGGCGTTTCTATCCATTAGGTCTGATGGAAGCTGAAGAAGACTAGGGTCCAGCTTCTTGGAAGGCTTGGGTTCAGTACCCTCTGCTCCCACCAGACAGTTTTTTTTTTTTTGTTTTTTTTTTTTTCCACAGATCCAGACTTGCCGGCCTAGTCTTGGGAGACAGGGTGGTATTGTTGGATTCCATGCTCAAGAGAATGAACTCTCTCTTCTGAAAGGGACCTGTGATTCTTTTCATCGTAGGAAAATGAACTACTCTGACATTTAAACTGGTGTCACGCATCTCAGAATATTATCTGACACAATTGCAGACACACATTGATGCACGGTCAGTAAGAGGACGGGCAGCCATCCAAGTGGTGGGTGACAAACAGTATGTCCAATACTGTGCGCTATCCCTCCCACAGGGGACCTGTTATTTGTCCTGGTCCAGAGGCGATTCTTGAATCGCATAGCAGACAGTAAAGCCCTTCCTGTGAAATACAAGGGTGACACAGGTAGGAATGCTGGGCTATGGCCACAGTACCCTGAATGCACCCAATCTCGCCTGATCACGAAAGTTAAGACTAAACTTGGTGGAGGCATCCTCTTGTAGTTGCAGGCACTTCCATCTGGACCATCTATAGGCCGGTTAACCTTGGGATCTCGAGTTTTCTCCGGGAACTCTGGTTTCCTCCCATAAAACTTCCTCTTTGGGCCTTAACTGGTATAGGATTGGTACTCTTGGGTAGATGCCGACGCTCAGTGCTGGCGTTTCCCCAGGTGCTATGCCATCTCGCCCACCCGCAGTCTTATGGTGGGCATCACACAGGCTTAAAGGACAAGGGTTCTTTGTCCTGAGGGCTCTGGGAATCTGGTGGTCTGGCTACTAAGAGGGATCCCTCCAAGATTATATTTTATGCTCCACTTATCTGAGATTTGGAGGCATTACGGCAGCTGGACCAGTTTTAGGTCTGCAGTCTCCCAAGTAGGACCAAACTTTACTTATTGCAGGCCCCGTGGGACTTTCCTTTTGAATTTTGGTTCATGTGTCAATAAGGGGTTTCCTTCCTTTGTTCTTTGGCAGGGACTAAAATAAAGGTTAAAATCTCTAGCAGTACCTGGGCAAGATGGGTGTCATGGTTATGCAGTAATCTTTCTCTGTCAGCTTGCCTCTCCTTGCTGTGTTCACCTTTAGAGGCCAGCCACCCTCACCTGACTGCTTATATAATCCTCCCTCAGCATAGCTCCACCTCAGCCTCTAATTAGAAACACTATATTAACCTGTACATTGCAAGCCAACCTTGCTGATCAACCATTGTGTGTTTAGCTTTCGTGTGCAACTTGCTGTGTCTCCTACGTCTGATTCCAGTTACCGATCTTGGCCTGTTCTCGACTATCCTTGTCTGCTTGTGACCCTGACCTTTGGCGTGTTCCATGTTTATCCTTGTCTGCTAGTCGCCCCGACCTTTGGCTTATCCCTTTACTATCCTTGTTCCAGCCTGCTGCTTCCTTGCTCTTTCTCCTGTAGTCTACCGTGAGCATAAGCTGTGAGACCCTGGGGGCTGTGACCTGGAGCCAGACTGCAGCGCAGTCCATCCTCACCACTAGAGGCTGTGGTGAACACCTGCTGGCTCTTAGACTCCGCGCCCTGGGGAATCTATGCTCTAGCTCCCAGTGGGATCTGTGTTGGTGCTCCAGTAGACCTGCTTCCTGAACCTCCCAGAGTTCACTCCGCAGCAGTCAGTCCTAGGGTCCACTACCTTAGCGGCACACTTCTGACTCCTACGGAGTGCATCTGTCACCTGGACTCAGGTGTCCTGACAATGGCATTGGCTAACAATCAGACAAGCCTATATGTAGGGAGATCTCAGAGAAGCTGATGCTACTCCACGCCAGATCTGTGCATTCAGCTCTCCCACCTTTTACCGGACACTAGAGGCTGATCTTGTTGTCAGCAAAGGGATCAGGCTCTTTGGATACAGCCCTGTAAGCCGTAATCCCACCCTAAGGGTAAGTGCTCGCTTATCCTCTCATAGGTGGCTGTCATGAAAGACGATATGGGAAAATTACAGTTGATTTACTGGTAACATCTTTTCCAGCAGTCTTTCAGGACAGCACCGTGTACCCACCCTGGTTGGTTTCCTTTTGGGTTCCTGACTCTGAAACCATCAAAAAGTAATTTATGGTGTATGATGTGTTCTTGTGTCTCCCCAGCTGGCTGGAGTTGCTCTTGAAGAACTGAGGAGCCGGCGGGAAAGCATGCCTTTTAAATCTAGGCTCGGCGGTGTTTCCTAAGAAGGGAGGAGCCGAGGTCTCTCCATAGGTGTCTGTCCTGGAAAAGATATTACCAGTAAATAACTCCAAATTTTTTTTCCCCCATTCTCCAAACAGGCATGCAAAATTTGATCTAAACAAAGTTTTTTTTTTTTTTTGTTTTTTTTTTGTTTTTTTTTTTTTTTCAGCTAGAATATGGTTTAGGTTTAAAATCTAAATCTTATGTTCCATACTACTGTGAACCGTGTAAGAAAAACCTATTGGCCATGGAAAAATAACTAACAACCAATAAAGACAGTGGTTTGCTAGGGTGAAAGACCCCATAAACATGTACATGGGGTACATCTTACTATTTGACTACGAGATAAAACCAGAGTTTTATGTATAGAAAAATTGGTGCATGTTGCGCTGACATGCAAACGTATATCAAATAGCCAGCACAACACTAAAACAAGTGTAAATCAAGAGATATGTGAAAGATATATAATTTCTTATCGTACATCACAGGATACAGAGCCGTAGTAGTTACTATGTGGGTTATAGGCCACCTTTAGGTGATGGACACTGGCACGCCCTAAGATAAAAAGTGCACTCTCTATATAACCCCTCCCACTACTGAGAGTATCTCAGTTTTTTAGTAAGACCAATTTCCTCACAAAAGTGGGACTTTGAATGGATCACAGACAGAGAGAATATAGAAAAATAATTACATTTTTATTATTACATGAATAGGCAACTCATGGTGAAAAACACAATACAAAGCATTGGGTAAAACCAAGACATATACATAAAAAAACACAGAATTAAAAGACCAACTATGAACCAAAGCCCAGAAGCTGTCAGGACGACAGACCAGCCAACGTGTTTCAAAAAACACACATGGTTTTTATCATCTTCAGGGACTAAACCGAGCTTATTATTTTCAAAGTTGTAAGTTGGATCTATAGTGATAAAATAAATATCCCAAACATGTACATAATGATTGAAACCTAGTCATGTGAGACAGCATGACATACAACAGGTTTACATACAGTGATACTGACCGCTGCTAGGAGCGTTTCACCAACACGAATGCGATAATTCAGTTAGGAAAAAAGGGGGGAATCAGGGGAGGATAGCCAACCGTCCCAAGCACCTCTGATTCACCCTTTTTTTCCTAACTGAATTATCACATTGTCCGGAGCAACAGGCTCCATTTCCTCCAGCCAGCAGCAGACCTCCGGTTAGTCTGGGGGGGGGGGGGGGGGGGTTCAAGAGGAAGAAACACTAAAAAAAAAAACAAAAAACAAAAAAAACCAAAAACATCACGCCGCACTACTCGGCAGCTTCCAGGCTCTCCTTGCCATTTTCTTCCTTCTCTGTAAGATCCCATAGGATCTGAGGCCCGCGCTTGCGCAGGAAAACTTCTTCTCTCTTTCAAAAAAGGAGGTGGGCAGTAGGCGACAGAGGGGGGTGGGGCTTAAAACAGCGTTGGCGTCCTTCAATGCCCAGTGCAGGAAAGAGTGTTTTTAAAAGCACTAGTGTTATTTCTGCAAGCTGTGGAGGGACACGAGGGTGAAAGAGGTTGGTGACACAAGTATTCTTTTTGAACACCTTTACCATTTGCATCACACTGAGCGTTAATAGCTGCGGCTGACTATTGCTCAAGCAATAGATGCGATTTCTTCTAGTAGTACCTCTGCTTTGTGTATCGGGCTATATTCAGAAGGGGGGGGGGGGTTGAATCACTCCCAAAAAAGGAGCTAAAAGGGTCTCCCTCAAGCTCTGGAAAGCCTACACTTCAAATGGCATCCTCCCCTGAAAGGGGGTGGCTGGTCAGAGTGAGCATCGGGGCCATGAAATGTTTGCAACTGTTTTCAACACTGCAGCCCCTGTTCATTTTTACTCTTTCCTCAGCCATGGTAGGTTTTTAAAAGAAGTTTGGATGTTGGATGCAAAGAGCTGCGCTTAGGACAATAGTTTAGGTATGCTGCCTCCCTTAAAAGAGCTTCCCTAGGGATTCTCTACTAACTAAAATTATATTACCAGGGGTTGTGGCGCTTCCTGTAGGGTAATAAATGGGAGGGGTGGTTACCCAGATGGTTTCCTTCAGTAGATCCCAATGGAGGTAACTAGACCTACCAGGTAGAAAAACTTTAGTTACCGTGAGGGTATGTGTGTCTGCACCTACACACACATATCCCCATGCACCCGTGTGTATCAGCAGATAAATAAATAGATGAGTAATGTTTTCAAAAAGGTCTGGTCTGAGGCCCCTAATAGTGTGGTAAATTTACACCATATGCCACCACTAGGTGAAAATACCATATATGCATACTACTGATCTAAAATAAACCATCAAAATAACCCTTTGCTCATCGTGCAAGGAAAACACATGTAAATATGAGTAAAAGAGTAAAAGACATTACATAATATCAAAATAGTCCCAATAAACGTAGTAAAATCAATTAAGTCCAAAGAAACAATTTTGCAGTGATTAAATTCCTTAAAGTGAAAAAACTTATGTGAAAAAACTTTTTAGTGAAACAGTTTTTTGTTCAAATCCAACGTTTCAGCAATTCCGTGACTTGAGTGCTCTCGAAAAATTCCTGTGACTTTTGTGCACCCCCTTTCGGGTCCCCACTCACCAGATCCAACAGCCCCACAAGGGGCGACCAGCATAAGATGTCTCAATCACGGTCTCCTTTCCACGGTAGTTGTACGGGCTCCCCAAGGTGGTTTCCGTGCCTCTGATTTTCCCAATGGATTCCTCCAATCTCAGATGGAGCAGGCTGCAAGGGGAGTTGCGGTCCAAATATTCTCTCCCCCACCTTCCTACCGAGCATCCAAATAGTTTCCCACTATTGGTTTCAATGTTCGCAATGGCTCCCTCATAAAAAGAAAAAATAGGAAGCTCCCATGGTGTAGTATATATAAAACGCTTTAATTCAAAAGAACTCCATCAGCTTACAGCGGAGTAAAAAATAGTAAAATAAAATAAAATAAATATACCATATATTTAGCTAAATAAACAACCAGTGAATAAAAACAAATTAGCTCACTCAGAGATACCCTGAGGACAGGCCCATAGCGGTAAAGAAAGTTGAAAAAACGTGCCGCTGTTTGGAGCTGTTTGCGCTCCACCTGCGTTCCAGCTAGGGCCCGTACCCGGAAGTGACGTAGCGTGCGTGGCGTTGTTGTACGCGTTTCGTCATAGGACGTCTTTAGCAACGACTAAAGACGTCCTATGACGAAACGCGTACAACGACGCCACGCACGCTACGTCACTTCCGGGTACGGGCCCTAGCTGGAACGCAGGTGGAGCGCAAACAGCTCCAAACAGCGGCACGTTTTTTCAACTTTCTTTACCGCTATGGGCCTGTCCTCAGGGTATCTCTGAGTGAGCTAATTTGTTTTTATTCACTGGTTGTTTATTTAGCTAAATATATGGTATATTTATTTTATTTTATTTTACTATTTTTTACTCCGCTGTAAGCTGATGGAGTTCTTTTGAATTAAAGCGTTTTATATATACTACACCATGGGAGCTTCCTATTTTTTCTTTTTATGAGGGAGCCATTGCGAACATTGAAACCAATAGTGGGAAACTATTTGGATGCTCGGTAGGAAGGTGGGGGAGAGAATATTTGGACCGCAACTCCCCTTGCAGCCTGCTCCATCTGAGATTGGAGGAATCCATTGGGAAAATCAGAGGCACGGAAACCACCTTGGGGAGCCCGTACAACTACCGTGGAAAGGAGACCGTGATTGAGACATCTTATGCTGGTCGCCCCTTGTGGGGCTGTTGGATCTGGTGAGTGGGGATCCGAAAGGGGGTGCACAAAAGTCACAGGAATTTTTCGAGAGCACTCAAGTCACGGAATTGCTGAAACGTTGGATTTGAACAAAAAACTGTTTCACTAAAAAGTTTTTTCACATAAGTTTTTTCACTTTAAGGAATTTAATCACTGCAAAATTGTTTCTTTGGACTTAATTGATTTTACTACGTTTATTGGGACTATTTTGATATTATGTAATGTCTTTTACTCTTTTACTCATATTTACATGTGTTTTCCTTGCACGATGAGCAAAGGGTTATTTTGATGGTTTATTTTAGATCAGTAGTATGCATATATGGTATTTTCACCTAGTGGTGGCATATGGTGTAAATTTACCACACTATTAGGGGCCTCAGACCAGACCTTTTTGAAAACATTACTCATCTATTTATTTATCTGCTGATACACACGGGTGCATGGGGATATGTGTGTGTAGGTGCAGACACACATACCCTCACGGTAACTAAAGTTTTTTCTACCTGGTAGGTCTAGTTACCTCCATTGGGATCTACTGAAGGAAACCATCTGGGTAACCACCCCTCCCATTTATTACCCTACAGGAAGCGCCACAACCCCTGGTAATATAATTTTTTTAAAAGAAGTTTAGTGACTTTAATCTCATCCCAGAGTGGTTAATCGCATCCCAGTGTGGTTAGATGCGACAGGTTCTCTTCCATTTTCCTAAGACCCTCAGACTGAGGAACTAGGGGCAGGAGAAGACGATTCCCTCAGGGGACCGTGGTAAGGCTGATGACTCCACTTCTGAGGTGTCACTTGCGGGAAAGTCAGCTTTCACTATCTGTAAGATTGATGGTACAATTTCTTGCTAAATGATCCGCACCACATTTCTGTACCCTTAACTGAGTGTTTGGGTTCGCTAAAGCCTCTTAAAGCTGTGCATGCTTTATCTTGTCCATTCTTTAGTGGTAACATTTTTTGTATCTGGAGGATCACCCAGATGAGCATTATTTTCCATTCTAAAAAGTTTTCGCACATTATCCTATGGTAGAGAAAATTCACTAAGCGGGGTATACCAGCAATTAACGCTACTACTGTATATCCTTTGTGAGTAAGTTTGACTTGTCCGGCAGACATTACTCAAATACTTGGGGATCCAATGGATAAAAGGTTGGAATTCCTATTAAAAACAAAAAACAAAAAAAAAAAACAACTTTTTTCTCTGGCAGGTTGAGTCTCAGCCTGCGCTGACAGTAATTGGTTAATCGTTGGGAAGCCAGTTTTAATGGGTGTTTAAGGTTCTCCTGCTCAGCAGGTCCAGGAGGCAGCTTTATGTTTGCAATAGTTGCTATGACAGATTGCGCTTTCGCAAAGCATCATGCAAGAAGCTCCTGGCTAGTCTTCCCTTTTGCGGTACGGCAGCTATCTGGGGATATCTTTTGATATATCCAAATAATTTCTAGCAAAAGAAAGATCCCACTTTTGCCTTTTTAAGTGAAGGACTAATTGTATTTTTTTTATTTCAAATTTCCTTCTTCTGTGCCAGGGGCATCAGCCTCCAGGCAGTCATGACGGCCTCTGCCGTCAGGTTCAAAGGGTGATCCTCATGGTTAATCCCCAGGAACAAAAGAGGTCTTGAGGGAGGAAGCCTACAAGATACTGTAGCCCCCTTTATGAGGAGGTGCCCCCGCTTGCTCAATGGGGAGAATTCTTCTACAGTTCTCAGGGATCTGGCAGAAGGAATGTCAAGACGAATGGGGGACTTCGTCAATAGCTCCAACGTACAAACTGGAGTTCCAAGAGTTTCCATCTCCGTTTTCTCAGATCAAACGTTCCTAAGGATCCAGAGAAAAAAATCTTTCTCTCTGGCATTGGACCATCTTTTGGCAAAAAGTGTTCATGGTGGTCCCATGTAAGAGCAGAGATTGGGATTTGGTTAAATCCAAATGGACATTCTAGATCTCAAAAATCTAAAATTCAAAAAAATGCTGAATATAATCTCTCCCTTTTTGCATGAAGATGCATTTCTCCATATGCCTATTTCCTCGCTCACTAGTAAGTTTCTTTCAAAGTAGAAAATCTTCTTTTTCAGTGTGTAGAGCTGCTTTCCGATCTAGCTGCTACACCTCAAGTTCTGGCTCCTTTTCTAGCCAGATTGAGGGCCCAAGGTATAACGATTATGGTTTACCTAGTCAATCTGTTCTTGTTAGACCAAAAGTATGGTCACCACATTCGACTACCTGGAATATCTAGGTCGCATTCTCAACCTAAGAGGAATCTTCTTTAAAAGCTGAAGAAAATACTTGGGCCTAATCGTAGGTACACCCATAAAAGGGTATTCATACCCCAGGCTAAGATCAGTGCTATAAAGGTTGCTCTCCTTCATACCCGGCAAGGGTTCAGGCTGCAGGAGGTCCTGTCCTCATCAGACCGGCGGCTGTGGGGCTCCAGGGAGGAGGCGCGCTTCAGAGGTGAGAGCGGCGTCTCCTCTGTTTGTATTAGCCTCCATGCTTCTTCCGGGTCCCGGGTGGCGAGCGCGTCACTCAGGGGGGTGCGACGCGGCTTCTGGTTCCAGCCGCTGGAACGCAGGGAGAGGAGGCGGGCTCAAGTAGGTGTGATTTTCGGTCCGCGCAGCGGTGTAAGGACCGGGGAAAATTAAAATAAAAGCAGCCGGAGGCCGATACAGCTTTGCCAGGATGGAAGAGGAGCAGACGGCGGTGGCAGGAGCCACGAACACCAGCCAGGCTCAGTCAAGCAGGGTGAGAGAGGCCCTGTACTTTATCTTAGAGCTTGTGTTTTTCCCTCACTTGCTTCCCTGAAGGGAGGTGCAAGGGAGCCTGCGCCACCTTCCTTGTTTACAGTATTAAGGAAGGTGCGTTTTTTGTTATATCTGTATATAGTGACTCAGTGGGGGAGAGTCGCTGTGGAAAGCTGCGGTAACAAGTATAGGAGCTAAAGGGTTAGCTCCTTCTCTTGGGCAGCTGGTGATTGTTTTCTTTATATATATATATATATATATATATATATATATATATATATATATATATATATATATATATATATATATATATATATATATATATATATATATATATATATATATATATATATATATATATATATATATATATATATATATATATATATAATATATGGGATAAAGCAGTTAATCATTTATCATGTTTATGTATATATGGATATGCTTTAATATAAAGGTCTGTGTTGGTGTATTTCAGGCTAAAGTCAAACATTCCTCCCCTCCTCCTATGAGGAAATGCCCGTCTTGCAAAAATACGCTTAGGGGATCATGGCCTAAAGCGTTATGCAAGACCTGTATGGCAGACCTAGTTGGGGAGGAAACTGCCCCAACTACACCTGCTACCCAGCCAGGAGAATTATTAAACTCCTTTAGGAAAGAACTAGCGGACACATTTGAGTCGTTCTGTTCTTTTTTGGATAAACATCCGGGGGCACAACCAAACAGTAGTGGCAATTCGCCATCCTGTACTGTTCTCGTCCACGTATTCCTGTACCCAGAGGGGACAGTGATTCAGAGGACGAAGAGAGAAGTGTTTCCCCAGGTTCTGAGGAAGAGGAGGATGAAGAAAAGGAAGTTTCTTCTTCTCGCTATAGATTGTCTTTAGATGAAGTGGATGATCTGTTAAAAACTATACATACAACTTTAAACATCAAGGAAGACAAGGCTCAGCTGTCTCTGCACGATAAGATGTTCCAGGGTATGGGAGAAGTAAAGCATCGGTATTCCCAGTACATAAGTTTATATCCAAAATGGTGAAAAGAGAATGGAAGGACCCAGAGAGGGCCCCTTTTCTAAATCTCTCAAGCGAAGATTCCCTTTCGAGGACGATGGTAATCAAGTCTGGAATAAAAAGCCAAAGCTTGATGCGGCCTTTTCACAGGTGTCAAGGAACACAGACTTCACCTTCGAGGACATGGGCGTCATGAAAGACCCCATGGACAAGAGAGCAGACTCCCTATTAAAAAAAAAAAAACATGGGATTCGTCTCTAGCCAATTTAAAACCAGCTATGGCATCAACTGTGGTGGCCAGAAACCTGGAACATTGGCTTGAACAATTAAAAACGCACATTGAAGCAGGAACTTCCCGCAAGGACCTGCTAGACACTCTGCCTGTACTACAGAAAGCCGTTGGGTACATGGCAGATGCCTCTGCCGAATCTATTAAAATGTTGGCAAGATCCGCGGCCTTGGTAAACTCAGCTCGCAGAGCTTTATGGGTTAAGACCTGGTCAGGGGATACTGCCTCAAAGGCAAAATTATGTGGGTTACCTTACGAGGGGAACTTGGTTGGAAGCCGTATTTGATAGAATGGCTGATAAGAAGAAGGCCTTCCCAATAAAAAAGAAGGTAGTTCCACAGGCCAAAAAGAATTTTTGTTCTTTTCGACAAACCGAACAGAAGGAGACTGGTATAAAAGACCCCGGAGGTCACAAAGAGGAAGGGGGGAGTCAGGGGTACTATTCCGACCTCCTGGCCAAACCACAAAGAACCAATGACAGTCCTCCGACTGTGGGAGGAAGGTTGCAAGCCTTTTTTCCACAGTGGAAGACAGCGACCTCCAGTCCGTTCTTCCTCAAAATAATAGCAGAGGGGTACAGACTGGAGTTCTCCCAATCCTCTCCAAATCGCTTTTATGTAACCCAGGCTCCCCGGGACCTAGAAAAATCTCTAGGGATGTTAGCTTTACTTCAGGAACTCATCCAACAGAGGGTAATTATAACTGTCCCACCCCCACCCCCCCACCCCCGAAAAGGAAGGGAAAAGGGTGCTATTCGCACATATTCCTGCTAAGGAAACTATCAGGGAAATTCTGTTTAATCTTAAACCTGAAGGTATTAAACAAATCAATCAAATACAAGAAGTTCAGAATGGACACGATATTTTCAGTGAAAAATCTTCTGACGCCAGGGTACTTTTTGGCATCAATAGATCTGAGAGATGCATACCTGCACGTGCCTATAGCCCCAACATCGCAGAAGTACCTAAGATTAGCGGTCAAGATATGAGAGTCAATTTTACATTTACAGTTCAGAGCCCTCCCTTTTGGCCTGTCGTCCTCACCAAGGATATTTACAAAAGTTATAGCAGAGGCCCTAGCACCCCTCAGACTAAAGGGGATATCAATAGTACCATACCTGGACGATCTCTTGCTATTTGCCAGAACAAGGGATCTATTGGAGAAAGATCTAGAAGAGACGAGAACACACTTGGAGAGTCTCGGATGGATCATCAACAAAGAAAAATCAAATATGATCCCGTTCCAGACAAAGTTTCTGGGTTATACTATCCGTTCCATTCAGGGAAGGATTTTTCTCCCAGAGGACAAGATAGAAAAAGTCCAGAAGGCAGTAAAAGGAACTCAAACAAATCTGCCAATTTCAATCAGGACAGCTATGTCTGTTCCAGGCCTCCTAATGTCCTCAATATCAGCAGTGCAATGGGCACGTCTCCATGCAAGAGATCTCCAGCAGACAATTCTCAGGAATTGGTCCTATGGCGAACCGCTGGAGAAATTGATCAGGATCCCCCCTCAGGTTCAGAGAAAACTATAGTGGTGGAGGAGTCAATCAAATTTGGACAGGGGTCTACTTTGGATTTTTCCCATAGAGCAAAGGCTGACAACAGACGCAAGCTTCTGGGGTTGGGGTGCCCATCTGGATGGACAGATGGCCCAAGGAGCATGGACAACCAGAGAGGCCAGGAGATCCTCCAACTGGAGGGAGTTGAGGGCCCTTCTTCTGGGACTATGGGCTTTCAGGGACAAAGTTCTGGGTCACCACATTCAGGTGTTGTCGGACAATGCCACAGCAGTGGCCTATATAACAAGACAGGGGGGCACAAGGAGCAGAGTGTTGCTTTCCTCACCCCTTCAAATTATGTCCTGGGCGGAAGCCAATCTAGCATCCCTGACGGGGGTACACCTAAAGGGGGATCTGAATCGGATCGCAGATTTCCTAAGCAGGGAAAGGGTACTGGAATCGGAGTGGAGTCTGAATACAGACGTATTCCAGAGGATAACAGGAAGATGGGGGACTCCCCAAATAGACCTGTTTGCATCCCACTCCAATGCAAAGGTAGAGACTTACTTCTCCCTGAACAGACGAGATCAAGCGGAAGGACTAGACGCGCTAGCGCAACCATGGACCTTCCACTTGTGCTATGCCTTTCCCCCACTTCCAAATGATTCCATTAGTACTAAAAAATCTACAGAGGTAGTCTATAGCCATGATCTTGGTAGCCCCATTCTGGCCCAAAAGGGCATGGTTTTCAACCATAGAGAAAATGGCGGTAGAACCCCACTGGTTTCTTCCCTTACAGAGAGACCTTCTGACCCAAGGGCCCCTTCAGCACCCCAATATCGAGCACCTAAGACTAGCTGCTTGGTTACTGAGGAGCAGATCCTAAAAAATAAAGACTTGTCTAATAAATTAATTTCAACACTTCTAGACAGCCGAAAGAAGGTCCCTAGAAAGATTTACTTTAAGACATGGAAATGTTTCAATTCCTGGTGCGCAAGCAAACAGTTTTCACCAAGGGAAGTGGTTTCCGTGTTAGAATTCCTACACGAAGGAATGGAAAAAGGGTTGGCGACTAGCACCCTAAAGGTGCAAGTGGCCGCTCTTTCGGTGTTTCTGGAGAGACAATTATCCCACTTATTAGATATTTTTTTTAAGGCACTGACCAGAGCTAGGCCAGTACCCTTAAGTTTTTCCCAAAATGGGATTTATCTCTGGTGTTACAGGGTCTCACCAAAAGACCCTTCGAACCTCTAGAAGAAGCAACAATCAAATTTTGGTCCCTTAAATTAGCACTTTTAGTTGCATTCACTTCAGCCAGGAGGGTGAGCGAATTGCAAGCCCTGTCCATTATTGAACCTTTCTGTTCTATATTTCCGGACCGGGTAGTGCTGAGAACTGACCCGAGTTTTTTACCTAAAGTTTCAACGGTATTCCACAGGTCGCAGGAGATAGTTCTCCCGACTTTCTGTCCTTCACCATCTGGCACGAGGGAAAGAGACTTTCACAGCCTAGATGTAAGGAGATGTATACTACATTATCTGAAGATCACAAGTGAATTCAGAAAATCAAATTCACTGTTTATACTATTCTCTGGCCCACGTAAGGGATACGGTGCTTCCAAAAGCACTGTAGGTAGGTGGCTACGAATGGCCATCAATGAAGCCTATAAAGCTTCAGGGGTAGATCCTCCCGCAGGAGTTGGGGCCTATTTAACCAGGGCAGTAGCAGCATCCTGGGCGGAACGGGCAGGGGCTTCTCCAGGACGGATCTGCAAGGTGGCTACTTGGACAAGCTTCTCCACTTTTACCCGCCATTATAGGTTGGATTTGCTCTCTGCATCAGAGCAGTCCTTTGGCAGAAAAGTTCTACAGGCGGTGGTCCCACCCTAGAATAAGTACTCTTTTATCATCTCCAGGTGCTGTCCTGAAAGACGAGGTGAGAAAACCTTAGTTAGACTTACCGGTAACTGTTTTTCTACGAGTCTTTCAGGACAGCACCGATGACCCGCCCTAAAGCATTATAAGTATTAGAAAATGTGGTGTTATTGCTATATTCTGCTTATCTAATTTCAGCATGGCTGGAGGTACTCTTAAACAACTGAGGCCATGGTGGAAGTGTCCGTTCTATAAAGAAAACTGACTGCAGTGTTTCCTGGGAAAGTGGGTGGAGCTGCGCTCTCTCCAGGTGCTGTCCTGAAAGACTCGTAGAAATACCATTACCGGTAAGTCTAACTAAGATTTTCAGTTACCTGGGAAATAGTATCAACATATGCCAACCTTTTTTGTTTAGGTTGGGGGACAGTCCTGAAAGAGGCAGCTGTCCAGGAGAAGTGGCCTAGATCAGAAATGGCCTTGCCCATTAACATTTTAAAAATTCAGGCAGAACACTTGGTTCTGAGGGCCTGAATTAATCACCAAGGGGGCACAAGAAGTTGTGCGGCCCAGAGAAAGGTGAATCTTATCCTATCGGCAGTTTTCATTCTAGGAATAGAAAATTGGTAGGCGGGCTACTTGAGTCGCCAGCAGTTTTCCCTGATAGAATGGTTCCTTCACCCCGATATCTTCCTGTCAATATGTCAAGGATGGGGGATCCCAGACATAGATCAGTTTTGCGTCCAGGATTAACAAAAAAGATTGACAACTTTGTGTCTAGAATAAAGGATCCGCTAGCATGCGGAAAAGATGCCTTGCTATTCCCGTGGAATCGGTTCTCACTGATTCGTGCATTCCCTCCTATTCTGCCTGCATCCACAACTTCTTCACAGGATCAAGCAGGAAGGGAAGTCGTTGATTCTTGTGACCCCCAGCGGGGTCCAGGAAATCTTGGTATGCAGAGATCGTAGAGATGGCAGTAGGGAACCCATGGACCCTACCTTCACGCCCAGATTTTCTCTCGCAAGGTCCGAAGTTCCATCCTACTTTACAAACGATAATTTTAACGGTTTGGCTATTGAGGCCCACACTCTGAAGAAGCGCGGGCTGTCAGGTTCGATAGTTTTCTACCTTGGTTTATGCAGAGCCAGCCTCCATGGTTCTATATTATGGAGTCTGGGAAACATATGTCTCCTGGTGTGAAACCAGGAGCTGCACCCCAGGAAATAAGTCTAGGTAGAGTGCTTGATTTTTTTTTTTTTCTGCAGATGGGGTGAGAAATAAAGCTGGCCTTGAGTGCTTTCTAAGGATAGGTCTCGGCCTTATCGGTATTATTACAACGACCTCTTGCTTCGCATTTTTGGTCTATAACTTTATTCAGGGGGTAACTTGGCTTAATCTCCGGTTAAGTAACCCCTGAACCCTTGGGACTTAGTTTTGTTGGCATTACAAAACAGCCTTTTTCTTTGAAGTACATCACGGGGCACAGAGCCGTAGTAGTTACTATGTGGGTTATAGGCCACCTTCAGGTGATGGACACTGACACGCCCTAAGATAAAAAGTGCACTCCCTATATAACCCCTCCCACTACTGAGAGTATCTCAGTTTTGTAGCAAAGCAATACATGTGTATACCAAAGAAGGGAGGGACCTCTGTGTCCCGTGATGTACTTCAAAGAAAAGGATTTTACAGGTAAGCTGTTTTAAAAATCCTGTTTTCTTATCGTACATCACGGGACTCAGAGCCATAGTAGTTACTATGTGGGATGTCTCATAGCAATGCCAACTGAAGGGAGGGAGACACAACAAAAAGTAGGGCAATAAGAGACTAGAGGACCAATACTGCAGCCTGCAGTACCCTGCGCCCAAAGGCGACATCCTCATGACCTTTTTACATCTATTTGATAGAATCTGGTAAATGTATGGACTGAAGACCAAGTTGCAGCCTTGCAGGTCTGAGCCAAGGAGGCTTGGTGATTCACTGCCCAGGAAGCACTTACAACCCTAGGAGGAGTGCGTTTTGATTTGAGAGGGTGGAATCCACCTCTTTAACCATGAGTTTGAACAATTACTTGTCAAAACCATTTAGAATAGTAGATTTTAATGCTGTTTGTCCTCCTTTAGGACTTTCAAGCAACACAAATAAAAACAACCGTTTTCCGAATCTGAGCAATCGCCTTAAGTAGACATTGACTGCTCTCACCACATCAAAAAAATATAGCGATTTTTCTTCCAAAGAACAGGGTTCTGGAAAAAGGGCTGTAGAACAATATCCTGGTTTAGATAAAAACCTGATACTAACTTTGGTAAAAAGTCAGGATGAGGATGCAATACTACCTCATCCTTGTGAACCAGAAAAATATGGCTCTTTACAAGAAAGAGCAGCCAATACTGATACCCTTCTTGCAGCAGTTATGGTTACCAGAAAAAATTGTTTCCCTGTCAAAAAAAGGACCAGGGGAATATGTCGTACTGGCCCAAAAAGGATTTTACAGGTAAGCGGTTTTTAAAAATCCTATTTTTGTGCAGCGCTCAAAAATTCATGATGATACAATCTAATATATAATGTGAAATGACCACAAATTAAAAACAGTGAAAAGTGATGTGAGATTCACACCCAAACAAAAGTCTATGTTCCATCATATAAAGATTTTTAAACCATGACTATAACAGTCCTTGGATAAACGGTGAAAACAGATTATATAGCCAGAAAGGGGATTCCACGTGACATCAGTGTTGAAGTGAAGACACAGACAATAAAACCACCACCGGTTAGTGAGGAGGCTTACCGGAGTGAGAGGTCTCAAATGGGCATATGCTTGGTGAGTCAACAAGGCATATGGTGTAAACACCAAGGTATGGGACCTCCACGTCTGGGCTCCAGATCATGATGGAACATGTTCCAATTGGTCAAGAGATGTCACAGAGAAGCATTCCTCAGAAGCAACCAACTTGTCGGACCAAATCCTCTCAAATGTTCAAAATGGCATGACCAAAAAAGAAAATACTCCACATAGTGTGAATCTGTATAAACCTACTTGTAGAAATGTATAAAAAAATTGGAAAAGCTCACATTTGGAAAGTGGATCAAGCGCTTGAAAATATAAGGTTTGTGGGAGTTTTATGTATACTTGGTTCTACTGGGTTCAGTCTTAACAGACCAAGAAGTAGCTTGCCAATAAAAAATATTCAACAGCTCCAGCTTTAGCATTTTCTGATATTTTCCCCTTTTACAAATTCCTTAAGCCTTGTGATTACCCCCACCCCCTGCTTTATTTTTTCTTCTAAGCTCCTGCCCTCCTTCCCTATATGTCTGATTTTATAAAGTTTTACACACAAAGAAAATTTAAAATTGTAATATTCCTAACACTTTAGAATTCTTTACTAGGTCATTCAAGCTCACCTAAATGTTATCTCGTATAACTTATGTTTACTACGCTTTGTTATTGTAATTTTGTAAAGATATGTACAAGGCAAACAATATTGTGTGAACACTCTGTCTTATTCAATAGAATACTTGGTAGCAATTCTAAATAAAGGATTAAAAAATGGTTTCATACTGTAGAGGGGGAAATAAAAGTTCTACAAATCAAAAATAAAATTAAAGCAAATGTGATGGACTATCGCAATAACAGCTCCCATATTATCATTTTTAATTTTTTTATTTAGTTTGATTCATAGGAAAAAATAACATTTTCAACAGGTAATTCATGTAGGTCTTTCACTGGCATTGTGGCTTTCCCCTGTCTGGTACTGCTACTGGTATATTGCATTTTGTATCTTTTTAAGTTATGTTCACCTAGATTTTGCATATAATTAGTTATTTTTTTGCAGTGGGAGGTGGAGAAGTTGCCAATTTTGCTGCTTATGCCTTTGCGCCAGCAACCATTGTTACACCACTGGGGGCCCTCAGTGTGCTGATCAGGTAATTGCCTTCCATAGAGCAAAGGCTTGCTACTAACTAGCTGAGATGACAACATAATTGTAATGTTAACTTCACTTATTGTCCTTTTTTAGTGCTGTCATGTCATCTTATTTGCTGGGGGAACGCTTGAATCTCTTGGGAAAGTTGGGGTGTGCACTCAGTGTGTTGGGGAGCACTGTACTGGTGATCCACTCCCCAGAAGAACAAGAGGTTACCACGCTGGAAGATATGACCTCCAAGCTTAAGGATCCAGGTAGGAGGGGGCCATACTCCACTTTTAATTCTAACAATTGTCTATCTATTCTATCATTTCCTTGCTGCTAGATATATAGAATATAATTTAAAATACCCTATAATACATGTTTACATTTCTGATCTAATGTTTTTCTTGCTTAAATTCAATTCCTTTTTTAATTCACAGGTTTCATTGTGTACATCAGTATTCTCTTCGTCTGTTGCCTGGTCCTCATCTTCTTTCTCTCACCTCGCTTTGGCCAAACGAACATTCTAATCTATTTAGCGGTATGCTCCCTGTTGGGTGCCTTCTCAGTGTCTTCTGTAAAAGGTCTAGGAATAGCTGTGAAAGGACTTCTTACAGGCCTGCCAGTCTACCAGCATCCTTTGCCATGGATACTCATCCCTATCCTTATCATATCGGTTGTCACCCAGGTGAACTACCTCAACAAATCACTGGACACCTTCAATACATCCCTAGTCTTTCCAATCTACTATGTCTTATTCACCACAGTGGTCATTACTACATCCTTAATTTTGTTTAAGGAATGGGTGTCCATGTCGCCATTTGATGGTGTTGGTGCAGTGTGTGGCTTTCTCATCATAATCTTGGGAGTCTTCATGCTCCATGCGTTTAATAACTTGGACATCAGCTTAAAGAGCCTTCAGCAACAGTTTAAAACCTTTGCACCTGTCACAGAGGAAAGTAAAGAAGACACAATAGCTGAAACCACCAAAGCTAAAACTAAGAAAGAAGACAAGATCACTTTAATAGACAACATGGAGACTGAGAACAGTGGTGGTATTCCCAAAGTGTTTGTTATTTACACTTAGACTGGATTTATGCACTTTTCTTTCACTGAGCAATTTTGGTCTTATGCTTTTGTGTACGCAACCGTTCAGCAGGCCACAAAACATGGTGGGTTTATAAAGCCCATGTTTTTTTTTTTTTTTTTTTTTAGGGCATATGTGATCTTTGGCCAGATCTGATCACTGTTTTTTATAGACTTCTGATGTTCCTATCCTGCAAAGTTTGTCTTTCCCTTTATCCCTGGACAGACAGAAATATATAATTAATCTGATGACCTTCAGTGTGACATGTATGAAGATCTAATGAAGGATCACTAAAGGAAAATTGGGTTGAGCAGCTTTGGTCAGAACGACACTTTGTCTTTTGAGGAGATTTTCACATACTTCTATCATATATATCTGGGAAAGAAAGAAAAAAAAATGCTCCCTGATGGGGAAACCGACAACAATAAAATCCTGATCGGTTTTTCTCACACTTTCAGAAATGTATAATCTCAAGTTCTTCGGTACTTTTTTTTTTTTTTTTTTTTTTTTTTTTTTTAAATCATTGTGCCCATATTTTCACTTGGGTTCTACCGTTATATCTTGGTTTGGAGGAGCTAGCAACCCTGTTCTGTTTTTATTGCTGGCTGTGTCTCCCCTAAGCAGATTCACGCCGATGAACATTTATTTTCACCAGGAAAAATTTGAAGTAAAAAACAATATTGAACGGTCACTGAAAGAGGAATAAAGGGAAAATGTTCCAATGAAAACACTTGTTCCTAAGACAACCATAAAGGGGAGACCTGAGAGGTGTGTTAACCATTCCCTACTCTATTCAAAATGTCAACAAACGTTTTGGCTTTAGCATATGGGGTTTATTTACTAAAGGCAAATGGACTGTGCAGAGCTTAGTAAATGAGGTGACGCTTCACTTTGCAAAGAATACCCAATCGCATGCAAGTGAAGTAAAAAAGATAGCATTTTTGCTTGCACACAATTGGCTAATGGAACTCAGAGTTTCTACTCATTTACCAAGTTCTGGAGCAACTGCAATCTATTTGCGTTTTAGTAAATCCACCCAGTGTGTGTAACACTCATATTGTGCATACATGAGAGGGAAGGTCACCTCAAATGAAGGGGCCTCTCAGCCGATAGACAGGAATCGGACTTTAGGGTAATTGCTTCTTGATTTAATGTATACATGATGGCCTTGATTTTGTTCGTTTTTTTTCTTTTTTTAATTTATTTATTTTTTTGTGTGAGCAGTGTTTAACATGTACATATATTTTAATATGCCAGTTTTGTTAAATGTATTTTAAAGTAGCCTTCTTCTTCCCTTTTTTTTTTTTTTTTTTTTTTTTTTTTCTTTTTTGTTAAGTTATAAAAGCTCTTTCACACCCAGTTGTGTTGTGAGTCTATAGTACAATGCTGCATATTTGTGCCCTAGCTGATCATGTTTTATGTTGGTTGAAGGAAATTGCTAAACACTTGGGTTTAAACGTCTTGATCTCTGCCTTAGTTTAAGCTATGAAGCATAACTACAAAATATGTAGCTAGTGGTGGTAATGAGACAGCAGAGTTATTCACACTAAAATATATTTTATTGTGTTGTCACAATCTCTCTATGGTGTTTTACAGTATATTCTGCTCATCTAGGCAAGAGTTTCATGCACTAAAAACACTGGACACATTCCACCAAATTGACACTATGAAGACAAAAATTTGGCAATGGCATTGTTCGTTCTTTTGTACTGTACTACTAAATAAGTCCATGACCTGGAGTAAGCATTATACCAATGAAGTCTACGTATCTTTTATGTTTATTTTTTTAATTAAATATAATAAAATACACTTATTTTTAAGGGGAACTTTTGATATTTTACTGCACATGAAAGATTCACCTAAAGGAATTTGATATCTGCTAAATATTTTGTGACATAAAAAAAAGCACGCCTGTTTGCGAATTAAAATTGTCATCGAACACCTTGACCCAGTGTCCACCTTGAAGACTATTAAAATACGACTGGGTGTCCATTTCAACATTATTATTATTATTATTCAGGATTTATATAGTGCCAACAGTTTACACAGCACTTCCCAATGTAGAGGTGGGACAGTACAATTATAATACAGTTCATTACAGAAGGAATAGGAGGGCGCTGCTCATGGAGCTTACATTATCTAAAGGGAGAGGGAAGTGGTACAAAAGGTAATAGCTGCAGGGGATTATCTGATGGAGGTGACTTGGGTACATTTCTTAGGTGGAGTAGGCTTCCCTGAATAAGTCAGTTTTCAGGGATCGCCTAAAGGCAGACAGGGTAAGGGCTAACCAGACGGTGGGGGTAGGGGGAGCCAGTGAAGAGAGGAGCAGCAGTCATGGGTGGGTTAGTAAGGTTTATTAGTCTAGCAGCAGCATTTATAATAATAGACTAAAGGGGGGATAGCCTGGTTAAAGGTAGGCCAGTGAAGAGAGTTGCAGTAGTTAAGGCAGGAAATAACCAAGGAGTGAATGTTGTCTTGTGGTGTCGTTAGGAAGAGGCAAATTCTGGAACTGTTGCAGAGGTTCAAGCAGCAAGATGTAACCAGTAGGAATGCACCAATACCTTTTTTTTTTTTTTTTTTTTTTAAAAGTACGAGTACTGATATTTTTCCTCCAAAAGGGTTGTAAAACCCTCATGTTTTTTTCACCTTAATGCATCCTATGCATTAAGGTGAAAAAAACTAATGTTACTTCTTTCCCCCCCCCCCCCCCCCCTCCCCCTGTTTTACTCACCTGAGCCCTGTAATTCCCACGCTGGAGACACGCTCTTCCCCTCTGCCCATTGTCTCGGCTCTTGATTGGATAGATTGATAGCAGCGCAGCCATTGGCTCCAGCTGCTGTCAATCAAATCCAATGACGGGGGGGGAGCGAGTCCGGACGCAAATGCTGGATTCGGGAGCGCACTTCTTCTAGGGGGTTGTACGATGTGGGGAGGAGCTACCAGCGCTGCTGGGGGACCCCAGAAGTCGAGGATCGGGGCCACTGTATGCAAAACGAACTGCACAGTGGAGGTAAGTGTGACATGTTTGTTATTTAAAAAAACAAAAAAAAAAACAAAGCTTTACAATCACTTCAAGTACTCGCTGATAACTATTTTTTTGCTACCAACTTTATTGCTATTACAAGGGATAAACAACATACCTTGTAATAGCTGGGCCCTGACAGGTCTTCCTTATGGAGAGATCTGGGGTCTATAAGACCCCAAATCTCTCCTCTGGTTTCCAATGCAGCCAATCAGACACAGATTGGTTGCTTCTCTGGCCACTAACGGCCAGGTAAACAAAGAGCCGAAACAGGAAGTGACAAAATCCTCGTTGCATTCTGTTTTTACGTCACACAGTGGAGGAACATCTGTTCCTCTCACTGACTACATAGAGCTGGATGCTGCCGGTTGCATCCTTGCCGGGCTCTCTGATCGCATGGGAGAGCCCAGTAGAGGTGGCGCTGGTGAGAGAGGGGTGGGACCCTCTTCTGCCACCTGTAAAAGTAATCCAGCGGCTTGTTGGCTGCCTGGATTACTTTTTATCTAGTGCAGAATCACTGGGCCTAACAATATCTAAATCATTGCTGCAGCGATGACTGAGATCACCCTTCCCGTCGGAGGATGTCCACAAATGTGTGGTGGATGGGAAGTGGTTAAATGCAGGACACCTTGTTGCTTCCAAGAACGATCTCTCTTACAATGTGAGTAATGCTGAACAGAGGATAATGAGAAGTGAAGGGAATATCTGATCTCCGACGCCTTCTTTTTACCTTCTGTTATACTCTCTTCAGTATCACTCCACATTGTAAGAGAGAGACAGACACAGTGACTAATGCATTCTCCTATCAGTAATCTCTATGTAATGTGGTAAACTGACAAAGCAGCACTTGCTTTTTCTGTAGTCTGTGATGTCTCCTCTCCAGCTTCTCCCCTTCACGGTCAGCTGGCCTAGTCTCCGCTCCGATAGCTGTGCAGTAATTGGAATGGGTGCCCGGCTCACCACAGAGAGGCTGGGTGAGCAGCCTTGGCTCAAGGAGCAGCCCAGCTGCCTTGGACATTCGGGTGTCACTTGGATGTGGCCCGCAGCCCCTTTAGCGATGCCACTGTCTGCCTCCAAGCTGGCATCACTTCTGGTATCGATGCAAATGCTTAGTATAGTCGTCGATACCATTTAAAAGAATAACCACAGTAGCCAGTGATTAGATGTGGGTGCTGTAGGAGAGGTCAGAGTTATACCCAGCACCTTGGTGTGGGTGGAGGAACCAATGGTTGTGCCATTGACCTCAATGCTAAAGTCACAGGGAGGGGAAAATATTACAAGCTCTGTTTTTAGAAAGCTTGAGTTTTAGGAAATGATGTGACAGCTATACTGATATGTTGTACAGTAAGTGTTTTTTTTTTTTTTTTGTGATGGGTGAGGAGATGACTTGAGTGAAGAGCTAGATCTGGGTGTCGTCAGCATAGAGGTTGTATTGGAAGCCATGGGAGGTTATCAACTGGCCCAAGGAAGAGTTATAGAGAGAAAAGAGGAGATGATGCTGTATGTGACACTGAAAGTGTGCTGAGCTAGGTAGGAGGAGAACCAGGAAAGAGCAGAATCAAAAGGCCAAGGGAGTGTCGTTTGTTAACCACTTCAGCCCTGGAAGAATTTACCCCCTTTCTGACCAGAGCACTTTTTGCGATTCGGCACTGCGTCGCTTTAACTGACAATTGCGAGGTCGTGCGACGTGGCTCACAAACAAAATTGACGTCCATGTTTTCCCACAAATAGAGCTTTCTTTTGGTGATATTTGATCACCTCTGCGGTTTTTATTTTTTGCGCTATAAATAAAAAAAAAAAGTAACAATTTTGAAAAAAACGCATTATTTTTTACTTTTTGCTATAATAAATATCCCAGAAAAAATATATAAAAAATACTTTTTTCCCTCAGTTTAGGCATATATGTATTCTTCTACATTTTTGGTAAACAAAATCGCAGTAAGCGTTTATTGATTAGTTTGTGCAAAAGTTATAGCATCTACAAAATAGGGGATAGTTTTATGGCATTTTTATTGATTTTTTTTTTTTTTTTTACTAGTAATGGCGGCGATCAGTGATTTTTATTGTGACTTCGACATTATGGTGGACACATCTGACAATTTTGACACATTTTTGGGACCATTGGCATTAATACAGCGATCAATGCTAAAAAATTGCATTGATTACTGTAAAAATGTCACTGGCGGTGAAGGGGTTAACCACTAGGTGGCGCTGTAGGGGTTAAGTGTGTCCTAGGGAGTGATTCTAACTGTGTGTGTGGGGGGGGGGGGGGGGCTTGTGACACATCACTGATTACCGCTCCCGATTACAGGGAGTGTGATCAGTGTCGGTGTCATTAGGCAGAACGGGGAGATGCTTGTTTACATTAGCATCTCCCTGTTCTTCCTCACCATGAGACGATCGTGGGTATGCCTGCGGACATCGAGTCTGGGGGACCCGCGATCCCGGTCATGGAGCTCCCTGTGCACCGCCTCTTAAAGGGCAACGTACAGGTACGTTAATCTGCCGCAGTATATCTGCGTGAGGTGGTCAGGAAGCGGTTAAGGAGGAGTGGGAGGTCAACTGTCCAGACGCAGCAGAAAAGTCCAAAAGTATGGAGTACTGGCTGTTGGTTTTAGCAGTTAGTAGGTCGTTTTCACTGAAACTGCCCTGCTAAAATTCAGCAATGTTGTGGGTGGAAATAACCGGACTCTAGGGGTTTAAAAAGGTTGTTGTAAGTGAGGTAGTAGCTCATACGGGTGGGGTCCAGTGAGGCTTTTTGAGTATGGGGGTAACTAGTGCAAGTTTGAGTGGGGAGGGAAAGGTTGAAGGTGTGGGTTGGGGAGTTCAGGATAGAGCAGGAAGGTGATTGCAGTAAATGTGAGGGGACTGGTACTGAGGTAGGCCTTGCAAAGTATATTGGCAACTTCCTCAGTAGTAAATGGGCTGAAGGAGGAAAGTATTGTGTACAGTGTTGAACCTGGTGTGTTGGTCTGGGAAGGCTGGGCGCTGGCTATCTAATCACAAATTGTGTCGATTTTGTTTTTGAAATTATTGCAAAACCCCTATGCAGTAAGCAGATTGGTGGCTAGAGTAAGGAATTAAGGGTAGAAATGAGTTGACGAGGGGGTTGATTATATGCACTGTTACCCATGTAAAGGATCAGCAGCAAGGCTATTGGACTATGTGCAGGGTATAACGTCTGCTTGCATTGCTACCTCTCCTGGCACACCATCCCAGCCACCTAGGTACTGATAATCTGTAGCCATTTCTCTTGTCACACTAGCACAATGTGGACTGAGCCCAACTTGGGGTAAAAGTTAAAATATGGAGGTGTTTAAAACACAAAGTGAATTAGTTGCGCACTATTATGCTATAAAATGAATTAATATAAATAAAAACAATCAGAATGCTGCTGCTGTCACTAAAGTGCTCCCACAGAAAAGACAGTAAATAAAATATAAATGTGACAGTTCGGCATCAATATTTAACAGATCCACAAAATAATGAAAGTGATGTGCAAAAAAAATATGCTAAGACAAAAAGTCCAATATTAAAAGTGATTGCATCTCTGCATGCTAAACAGAGGAAACTAAGTACTTCTTTACTTCACACAGCCTCTATGTGCATAGTGCTCCCACCTCCCGATGCAGTAATCGCTCACCTCCTTACAAGACCTTGAAAGGGTCAAACACGCCTTGCATTATGTGCAACAATCCCTTCAGGGAAAACCTCGCTGGTCCTTGGTGACCTCTAATGGACTCTCGAGACCCAGATAATGGTACAAATCTGATAGGGGTTGCGTCCACTGTGCTACTTCAAACTTGGATCCACTATAATCCCCATTGGCCGCCGATAATTTCAACAGTACATAGAGAAAAAAAAAAAAAAGTGCCTCCAATAGTGCAGTATCCAAGGGATTAAAAATGAATCTCACTAGTTTGCAACAAGGTTCTGAAACTAGTGTGGAGCCTGGCGGTGGAACCTTGTCGCACACGAGTGAGACCTTCTGATGTATCATTTGTGCTTTTAATGTTTTAAAAAAAAATATGCGTTGTATACTAGCTGGGGTGGAGAGGTTTATTTTTAATCCCTTGGATATTGCACTATTGGAGACACTTTCTTTTGAAAGTGTTTGATCCTTTTAGGTTCTTGTAAGGAGATGAGCAATTACTGCATCTGGAGGTGGGAGAACTATGCACATAGAGGCTGTGTGAAGTAAAGAAGTACTTTGCATCTCTGCATGCTACACAGAGGAAACTATCACTTTTACTATTGGACTTTTTGTCTTGGCATATTTTTTTTTTTGCACATCACTTTCATTATTTTGTCAAATATTGATGCAGCACTGTCACATTTATATTTTATAAAACACAAAGTAGCTTTAATTGCAATACAAACCATGTCCAGTGCTGTCCCTTGAATAATTATTTTCTGCTAAGGGAAATCCTATGAGTGCAGGGAGTTATGGACCGACTGCTAGAGGGGGGGTGTCCCCTTTGTAGCCTGTAAGTGCACACAATGATGCAGAGAGTGACGCCGACATAATCATGCCAGCACCCCTCCTTGTATACAACCCAATGCTACAGAAGATCTGAAGAAGGTCCTGTGTGGTCTGAAGTGTAAAGAAAAACATAAAATACTGCTTTTGGAAGGGGGTGTGTATGGGGTGTAAGCCACAGGCAAGTAGTGAAGATAGACCTTATACTTGGTTCTTTTAAAGGCAAACGTAACCACTGAAAACAAAAGTTTGCCAACAAGTAGGGTCTTTTGCTAGAAATGGCTGGAAGTCTATTCTGCCAAAAGACCTTTTACTTTCCTACTAGGCTAGCAATTATTTTTTTAAATCTGTACAGTCCTTGCATTTTACAGAAGCCAGATACTGAGATAATGTGCATGGGCTAGAGTTAAATCATCAGTATCAACTCCCGGCAATGCAATAAGACAGTAAACTGAGACGAGGAGGACATAGCACCAGGGTGGACATATGCAGCTAGGACCTCACATTGGTGGAGGTGAGCAGATGCAATGATACATACGCTATATTACCAAAAGTATTGTGACGCCTGCCTTTACAGGCACATGAATGTTAATGGCATCCCGGTCTTAGTCCGTAGGACTCAATACTGAGTTGACCCAGCCTTTGCAGTTATAACAGCTTCAACTGTTCTGGGAAGGCTGTCCAAAAAAAGTTTAGGAGTGTGTCTATAGGGATGTTTGACCATTCTTTCAGAAGCGCATTTGTGAGGTCAGGCACCGATGTTGGACGAGAAGGCCTGGCTCGTAGTCTCCGCTCTAATTCATCCAAAAGGGGTTCTATAGAGTTGAAGACAGGACTCTGTGCAGGTCAGTGAAGTGCCTCCACCCCAAGCTTGCTCATCCATGTCTTTATGGACCTTGCTTTGTGTACTGGGGCGTAGTCATGTTGGAACAGGAAGGGGCCATCCCAAGTTGGTGATATGAAATTGTCTTGGTATGCTGACACCCTAAGAGTTCCCTTCGCTAGAACTAAGGGGCCAAGCCCACCCCCTGAAAATCTACTCCACATCATGATCACCCCTCCACCAAATGATTTGGACCCTACAGACTAATGGGGCATACACACGGTCGGACTTTTCGTCTACAAAAGTCCAACAGACGCCGACGGACTAAAGCTGGCTGGTAATCTGATCGTGTGTGGGCTTCTCCGGACTTTCAGCAGACTTTTTCAGCCTCAAATCCGACGGACTTTAGATTTGAAACATGCTTCAAATCTTTACGTCGTAACTACGACGGACCCCAAAATCCGCTCGTCTGTGTGCTAGTCCGACGGACAAAAACCCACGCTAGGGCAGCTATTGGCTACTGGCTATGAACTTCCTTATTTTAGTCCGGTGTACGTCATCACGTACGAATCCGTCGGACTTTTGTGTGGTCGTGTGTAGGCAAGTCCGTTCGTTAGAAAGTCTGCTGCAAGTCCGCCGGAAGTCTGTCGGGCTTTTGTAGACGAAAAGTCTGACCGTGTGTACGCCCCATAAGACTGGGATGTCACTGAAGTTAATATGTGTATAAAGGCAGGCATCCCAATACTTTTGGTAATATAGTGCAGGTCATACTGTGCATATGTCCATCTTAAGGTAAATACTGGCCACCACACTTTACTGTTGATTAGAAGAGGCGCAATAAAGTGTTATTAAACCCAGGACCCTGCAGTCACTATATCTGGTCTCCCACAGAACAAACTGCTAAATATGTGCTCATCAGCAGTTTTGTGACTTCTATCAGTGCCTGGCCAGGCACTGGATAAAGCTTGTAAGAATTTTCATTTTCCTCTGACTGTCCTATGAAGCTGCATGACCCTGATCCCAGCTGGGTCTACAAGCTATACTCTGCTCTGATCTAGCAATGCACACACCACACTGAACATGAGCAGAGTGCCTCCTAGGGCTCTGTACTATCAGCAGATGGATTGAGGACAGTAAAAAGGGGACGATCAGAGAAGACAGGATCAACCAGCTTTTTCACACAAGGCGGATGATTAACCCCACAGTGAGTATAACAAGCATGCTTACTGCATATACAGACTGATTTTACTATGGTGGGTTTAAAAGATTCATTCCAGCTATGTGAATGTACAGCTAGTGGTAAACATATGTGCTAAAATCTCAATTTACCTCAGCCTGAGATTTATGTAATCCTCTTTGGCTAAATTTCACACGGCTACTCATGTGTTGTGGGTGGTGGATTGCCCAGCTTCAAGAATGAAAAATCAGATTCAAAATGTCCAAGGCATGCGGTAACTGGATTGCAAGGAAAAAAAATTGATCCCGACAGATTTAGGCTTTCTATACAAGAGAAACAAAAAAATCTGGTAGTACGGGTTTGAAAATTCTACTGCATTGCAAAAGGGGGTTCAGTGGACTGAATGATCACACCAATAGCCAGATTTAAAAAAAAAATAAAAATATGGAAACCTGATGCTCGGCACAGAAAGGCTATATACAGTCCATGACTTAAAAGGGGTTGTAAACTCTCGTTTTTTTTTTTCACCTTAATACATCCTATGCATTAAGGTGAAAAAACACCTGGCAGTGACCGGCCTCCCAGCCCCCAGTTTTACTTACCTGAGCCCTGAAATTTCCCACGGTGGAGACACGCTCTTCCTCTGCCCAGGGTTCTCAGCTCTTGATTGGATAGATTGATAGCAGCGCAGCCATTGGCTCCTGCTGCTGTCAAATCCAATGACGCGGTGCCGAGTCCGGCATTCCGCGTCTATGGGCGCAAATGCTGGACTCGGGAGCGTGCCTGCAAGGTAACCCCCCCGGGAGAGCGCTTCTCCTAGGGGGTTATAGGATGCGGGGAGGTGCTACCAGCGCCACCGGGGACCCCAGAAGAGGATGATCGGGCCACTCTGTGCAAAACGAACTGCACAGTGGAGGCAAGTATGACTTTTTTTTTTTTTTTAAATAACAAAACAACACCACTTGAAACTTTACAATCACTTTAAAAACACATATCTAAAATTACCCACCCCTTCTCCCATTGGGGAATAAAAAAAACCTTTTACATATACCTCATCTCCAGTGTTATTCTAGCTGGTTTGCTTCCATCACTGGTCTTGCCCTTTGTTGTCCAGTAGTGGGTGGTACTTACTCCTGCACTGCACAGTGGTCACATAACATGTGAACAACAGCATGGCTCCCACAAAGTGTGTTTGAAGACACTGGCCACCATTTTACCCGGAAGAGTAATACTATCTAGCAGAGAGGTGGCCTTTTTGCAAGGATTAGTGCTAGATTAAAGGGCAGTGTTACAGCACAGACTTTTTTTTTTATATATATCTGCTGGGAATATTTTATTTCTGCATTAAAGGATAAATTTAAAATCGGGTTCCAATTGCCATCCTTAGCCATCCCCTCAAAACTTGTCCCTACCCTACCAAGATCTTTGCTATGTGTGCTTGTAATCTTCATCTGTGCCAATAAACGATTTGGACTCTGTTGGGACAAACAGTTTTCAATAAACTGAATTAGGATTCTTGCATGAAAGAAGAAACCCAACAGTAAATCAGAGGTTGGGAGATACGGAGCAGGCTACAGAATACAGGTGCTTGTGTAGTGGGAATAGTCAAGTATAAGACTTGAAAGAAAGGCTGGAGGTGGGATTTGGAATGCAGTAAATGTACAGTTTCATTTTTAACTTTGACGTGTACTCTAAAGCTTTAACTGGCTCCCTATGCCTCCATACCCTTGCATATTAGGCCTCTACCAGTCTCACAAGCATTTTTTTTCTTCCAATCCAACATGATACAACAGTGAAATATGAATCAGTGGGTGAAACCATGATTAGGAAGAACACAGGAATCCAACAACCCAGAAGGGTTGAATGCTGAAAACACTGATGGAGACTGTAGCACTGGCGTTGGGAGAATATAAAGAGACATGGGCCACCGAGGGGAGAGGTGGGTAAAAGTGCCTCTGCAGGGCAAGTTTATTTAGATACCCCAACAAACACAGACATGAGTTAGAAAAAAAAATGTTTTTTATTTTTAAAAGTTCCAATAAATTAAGAGGGCGAGTAGTCTGTCCATTTTTTTTTCTTTGGTCCATACATCCCAGTGGTGTCAATTATGCCACCTTATCAAGAAGCAGAAAAAAAAAAAAAAAACCCACACAGGTGGAAAACACCTTCATCAGCTTTCACCAGAAAATATATCTGGGTTTTCTTCCCAAAACTTGTCACTGATGACATCACAATGCAGAATGGCAAACTGGTTCCGCGAGCGAGATACCTCCACTTCTCTCTCCTCTTCGCCTTCTAGCTTTATTACCTTCTTGCTGGTTTCATTTACCTAAACAAGAAGTACAGAATGAGAATGAAAATGAACAAGAACAATTCAAGTATTGTCAGTCATCTCAACTGACGCACGTGGAAAGTGATGCAATTCTAAAGAGATAAATCAACAAGTAGTTAACAGGATAACTGTACTTATTACAGTTGTCCTGAATACACCAGACAATATGCACTAACTATTACACTTAACAGTTTTCACTCCACTGAGATTTATGTGTTGGGTTCAGTAGGGCATTGTGCAGTCTTCTTCAAAAATGTCCACGCTAGGACCTGGCCACCTGGAAGCAACTTAGGCCCCTTACCTTGACTGGTTATGTCCCTTTTTTTGCAGAGTTTTCCACTCTAGGGAGCTGTTTATTATGGATCGTCTCCCCCTTTCTTACCCTCTTCCCAAAGCACCACCTGCACCCTTCTCCCCTATTTTTGGGGGTTACCTTAACCCTAATGAGGGTTCTGAACTGCAGATTTTGTTTACCCTGGTTTTGTTGGCCTTTTCAATGATGTGATATTTTCATTCACCTGTGCAGACACAGGTTTTTCCTCTTTTTACATTTCTACAAATCCATAATGTACAGGGCCTTCCTGATAATGCGATGCTAAGTTTTATTCTTAATTTATTTCTACCACGTTTTGTATTGCATTAAAAATTTAAGAAATAAATAAATAAAATCTACAAGCTATACTCTGCTCATGCATGTGCAACCACAATCTCTGTTCATTCTTATGGAAAGGCCATGATGCACACTCCTAAGAAAAAGGTCATCTACACTTTCACTCTAGGAATGGATGGGGTATGCAGAAAACACGCATGTGAAAAACAGAGGATGACTAGGACATTTTTGAAGAGATGAGTTTAGGAAATAATCCTTAACCTGCGCAATGAATCAGTGTTTAAGTTTTTAACAGAGCTGCCCGTTTTAAGGTGAAAACCTATAAGTGATAAATATGTGTTATTTAAACCATGCTCCCTAATCAAAAATTCATCCAATGTTGACATCAAAGTGAATAAGTGCTCAAAAATAAAGTGCATTCAGTGCACTGTCCATAAACAACCACCACGTCGCCACCTGGATATGAGTTGTATATCGTCTGCTGTCTTCTTGTCAACTCCACATAAGTGTTTAATATTCTCCTCCACCAACCCCAGACACACAGCCCACTCACCCGACTTACATGACCCCCATTACAGGTAGTCACATTAAGCAGAATGATACGCTAGTACTCTTCTCAGCCAATCAGTGGGGCCAGCAAACTTGGACAGAGACTAGATCTCCCAAAAATGGTATAAAAATAGGAGGATACCTTCCATGGTGAAGTATGTAATGTTTATTTTAAAATACACGCTATACAAGTTACACTTACAAAAGGCAAAAAATTTACAGAGCTCACGATTAATGCAGGGACGCCAATATGCACTACACCTGCATTCCACTACTGGCAGAAGTGACGTGTCACGCAAGATCCGTTTTGGAGGAGAATATTAAACACTGTTATGTGGAATTGACAAGAAGACAGCTGACAATATACCACTCGTATCCAGGTGGAGACATCTGGTGGCTGTTTATGGACATTGCACTTTATTTTTGAGCACTTATTCACTTTGATGAATTTATGGATTAGGGAGCACAGTTTAACATAACACACATTTATCACAGGACATTTTTGAAGAGGTTGTGCACCATCCATCATGGGTGTCCAGAGTTTATGGCTCTTGTGGAGGATCTTTTTTGTCTTCAATTTTAAGGTCAATGTATCATCTAGTTATACCAGTACATAGGCTGTATGAGAGATGTCTGATTACCTTCTTCTTTAGGATGACTGATCCTTTCCTGTACATTAAAGGCTCATTATTGTAGTTGATGTTAAACTCTGAAAATAAGATTTCATTCTTATCGGCAGCAAGTGTTCCCTGTGGGGGAGAGGCAAAAAAATACAGCAGGTTTGTAAGTACGTAAAATGGCCATTGCACAGAAAACGGGAACATTGATTATGAAGCATTACCATTAACACTTTTTTGATCTGTTGCAGAACATGCTTGTTTAAATATAGTATTTGGTGCATTGAGGCAGCCCCTTCATTTTGAAGGGACTGCCAATGTACCACAAAGGACAAAAGAACGTGCACCATAATGCATGGGATGTGTATTGGAGTGCACTGTGTTGTGTTGCCAGCTAATGTACCTAAACGGCGCCACAACTGTGTGCAAATGCCTTTTTTTATCATAACACATAGCTCTGAATCCAGCCATAACACTGTATCTCTGTGCAGTGCATGCATTATAAGGATTATGTAAATGTAACACTTCCAGGTATTTATTACCTCTCACAGAGATCTGAGTACTCACCCCCTGACAATGCCTTTATTTGCTTTTCTCTCCAGAGGGATGAAACCATATTTGTTCAAACATCATCCAAGGTCACAGTCTAAATTCCTGGACTGAGACAACCATGTAAATCCTGGTGCCTGTGCAGTTCTTGGCTGTATTTACCAATATTTGATGCAGATCAGTCCCTGCAACTGCCTCTCACCTTGTGACTTGCTAAATTAATTTTACATATCACCAAGGGGAAGCCACTAAACGGTGCTGGCCAAGAAATGCTGTGTATATGCCCTCTAGTGGATTACCCTTCAGAATATGTTGACAAATCAGACTTCTGACCACTAGAGGAAACACTGCCTAAACGTAGGCAGATTGTGGAAACGGTACTTGAATGGCATGCCATTATAACTTCACTGATAGACCCTGTCAGGATGGTCTTGTCTCCGTTAAAACATGATATGCAAAAAAACGAAGCATAGAGCATCCAATGCTGAACAGAGGATTGGTGAAATTGAGAATACTGTTAAGTCTCTTTGCTGATTTCCACATAGTTGCAATGGATCTTTCTGATCACTCTGAAGATGGGGAACCTGGAGGATCCCTTGCCTAGATACAATCTCAGCTTTGTAGACTTTTCGGAGGGCTGTGAGGATGAGGTTTTTTGTAAACTTGGCTTGAGACCAAGATGGTGGCTAATGTCCTTTCCTTTATTCACCACAGAAAGTGTATCGTGTTCCTATGCATCCTATCCCTCCAGGGGCTGTGCCTAGACCTGTCCTAGCCAGGATTTTCTGTTTTAAAAGCTATCTTGCACGCTGCTAGAATTCTTAAGTGAGATTAAAAAAAAAATATTTTATATATATATATATATATATATATATATATATATATATATATATATATATATATATATATATATATATATATATATATATATATATATATATATATATATATATATATATATATATATATATATATATAAAATTTATATTTATATTCTCATCAACTGCTGGCAAATAATTTTAGGACTGTTACAGAGTAGGACTACAGCCTTACATCAAATGATTCTGTGCCTCCACTTCGCTAGTGATGAAAAACAGTGATCCGACTTACCTGTAGCCTTTTCTGAGCCTGTGCTGGAGTTAATCCTCCCCTCTGGACCAGCATCCAGAACACAGTGTTGCACAGATTGTTTATGTGGCCTGCAGAAAAGCAAGTAAAACAAAGTGTAAGTGAACATAGGACAAAAGTGTGCCATCTAATGTGTAAAGGAATGCTAAAGGCCAAATACACAGATGAAATGTTTATATTTCAACTGTTTTACAAGCATATTCATCCAGTTTCGTGATACCCCTGCCAGACAGGACAGCTATGTCCTGGACCAAGATCAATCCCAGCCCGTGAACAAATAATAAAGTAGCCACATGTTGATCACTTTAAAGCATGTTTTTGCTAGTGCTATGCAAAGCTACACACAGCCCTAACTAGCTCAGAGCGCTGCCTCTTCCTCAGCCAGTGCTTCTGTATATGGATTACAGGAGGTGAATATAAAGACATATTTAGGTACTTTTAATCTTTTTTTTATAGAAATAAAACGGAACTCCAGCAATTGTTTTCCCTTGATTTGGATAAGAATCTGAGCCTGTGTTTATTGAGATTTGTGCAAATAAAAGGGAGATTTTCATTCACTTCTTGTCCATTTTAATACAAAGATAAAAGGGAAAATAAAAAACTTTTTTTTTTTTTTTTTTTTTTTTAATTAGAATTGAGAAAACTGGATTCTCCATCCGTTTTTAATTGCTGTCTACAGGGTTGTCACTGGCACAAGAAATAAGGGGAAAGAATCTCCAACATGCCACAGACAAAAACCTGAGACCTGATCCCTTCCAAACCTTGTCCTAAAACTCATGAAGCACACAGAAGAAAAAATATTTCTCCCAAAAAGCAATGTTCTGTGCAACTGAAATGTAATCATAAATATCCTTTTATTAAAAACCCTCCTCTAGTCTGTACCACAATAAATCCACTTAAAATCAAACCCCATAATAAAGCCCAAAACCAGTCTGCAGATGAGCCATGAAATCAAATCAGCTGCTCAAAGGACTGAACATGATTCCCTAGCTGAGCGGACTTGAGTTAGCTAGTATACAACTGCAAATAAACATCAGCTAAGGACAACAGAGCAAGTGGCATTAGAACGAAGATGGACAGGTGCTGGTTTCTATCATGGAGTTGATTTTAAATGGTCTTTTGCCTACGTTTGCTCTTTTTATCTGTTATATATATATATATATATATATATGTTATTCTCAATCCACTTTCCGCCATTGACCTTGGCGTCTGTGTCTGTTCACTGTTTTGTGAGTTTAGCTGTATTCAGTAAAAATATTGTGAAAGAAAAATTAGCCAAACAATCCAATCAGATGCAGTTGCTGTTCGGGTATTCTGACAGCCACTGTCGACAGCTGTTGGAATGCAATAACCCTGCAGGCTGAACGAAAAAAAAAAAAAAAAAAGATATATGTATCTGTATATGGCCAGCCTAAGTGATGTGTAAAATGCCTACTACCCCTTAGCTGTTCAGCCAGGAGGGATCAAGCCAAAAGGTCTTCCTGCTAAGCCTGTACCATCAGCTGGAAAACCTATTGAGAAAGCCACAATAGACATAGCAAATACATATTTTTTTTTCCTTTTCTGGAAAAGTAATTAGGAGAAAAAAAAAATCATCAATTCCTGTGCATAAGATCTAACTGAACATACATGCCCAAATTGTTCATTTTCTGATGAATTTTCCCTGAAAAAGTGTATGGCTACGCTATACAAATGAGAAAGACAGACTCTGTACCATTTAAAATGATTGTAAGGTTTTTTTCTATTAAAATAACAAACGTGTTATACTTACCTACCCTGTGCAGTGGATTTGCACAGGGCAGCCTGGATCCTCCTCTTTTCGGGTCCCTGGCTGGAGCTCCTGGTGAGTGCCCCCACAGCAAGCAGCTTGCTATGGGGGCAACCGAGCCGAGCTGCAGCTCTGTGTATCCATTCAGATATGCAGCTGCGGTTTGGCCCCGCCCCCTCTCTCCTGATTAGCTAACAGAGTTTGATTGACAGCAGCAGGAGCCAATAGCGCCACTGCTGTGTCTCAGCCAATCAGGAGGGTGAGTCTCGGACTGCCGAGGCATTCGTGAACACCGTTGGATAGAGAGGGGGCTTAGGTAAGTATTTGGGGGGCTGGGAGGGGCCTGCTGCACACAGAAGGCTTTTTATCTTAATGCATAGATTGCATTAAGATAAAAAAAAAAAAAAAAAAAAACCTTCTGACTTTACAACCAGTTTAAAAAGGAAGCCCAGCCTGTTCTCCCTCTTACTACTGAAAAAGGAGGAGATAAGCTTGCTATAAGGTCTTTTGCATTTGACACCTCTGGGACTGCCCAGTGACTGGTCTCCTTCTGCACTCAGTGGTTCCTTCGGTCAACCCCCACATCACTGTGCCCTGTAGAGACAGAGGAAGGGCCCATTGAATGAAACAACTGCACAGCAGGGATCAGGCCATTTGACACTCCTGGAAGTGCAGGATGCAGAAGAATTTACGAAAAGCTCATATCTTGTGGAGTGGCACAATCTTACTTTTTTTTTTTTTTTTTTTAATAGCCAACATAATGCCCATGTGTAAGCTGTAACCAAACTACAGTAGTTTAGCAACTTCGTCATATCACCAGAGATCAACACAACAATTTACTCAACTTTGAGGAGCATTAAAATTGCAGTCAAGATAAAAGAAAAGCAGTCTATGGCAAAATTAATTAACTACACCTAAAAGTGACGGTTCACAACAAAAATGAATTAAAGTAGATGTAAACCCCCCAATTTTTTTTTTTTTTGATATACTGTAGAGCAGGGGTGTCAAACCCAATTTCATCATGGGCCGCATCAGCATTATGATTGTCCTCAAAAGGGCCGGTTGTATCTGTAAGATTAGATGTCCAGCGCATCTCCTCCCCTTACATTAGATGTCAAGAGCCACCCCACCATCAGAAGTTGAGTCCCCTACTCTCCCTAACATCACAGTGCACCCCCTTTTCTTATGCTGCTGCTGGGAAGAAGCTGGATGCATTGCTTGAAAGCAGAAAGTTAGGGGTCTGGAGGAGGACCAGAGGAGGGCTGGAGCTCTCCTGCAGCTGCAGGAGAGGTGCCATGGCCACATGAAATGGCCTGGAGGGCCGGATTCGGCCCTCGGGCCTTGTGTTTGACACCTGTGCTGTAGCGTATAAGATTTCCTATCATTTGAGCCCAGTCTTGCCACACAGAGTTAATCCATCTCTGAGCAATCCTCTTATTGTTCAGTGAGACAAATCTTGACAAACTGAGGAAAACATTTTGTCAAATCCTCCCCCTTGCTGTGAGTGAAAGTTGATTTACATCTCATGCACTAGCCTAAGACACAGGCATTATTGATTTGGCATACTGAAGTCATGTGGTTACTTTCCTGTCTTTTTACTGGATGTTAGAGATCATAGCAGAAGTTCAGTGTAAGAAATACACAGGAGAAAATGCATATTGACAAGGGGAGTGTAGAGGTGGGCGGGGAGTCTACTGACATCACGACTCAATCCACCGAGCTCCAGACAACAGACCCACCCACAGAATCTGCAGTTTTTCGGGTCTCATAACAGACAGAGGGGAGACATTTGACAGGTAAAGATACATGCAGGAGGCGTGTATATCCTTATAGATAACCCCTATGGCAGTAGTTTAGAAAGGATGACATTGGGTTTACATCCACTTTAAGTGTAGAACTTTGTAGAAATTTCATGGGCACATAAGCTCCTGAAAGGTGACAAAGTCCTGTTGCTGTGTGCACACCAGACAAGATTACACAGAATAATAATCTTTGGGTTTTGTGTGCACGATATAAAAAAAAAATTTCAATTTCCAAATATTTGAATTACAAAAAAGAAAAAAACTTCAGTTCTTTAAGGTATGTTCCCACTACCCACAGAGAAAGACTGTCCATTTTTTTTTGTGGGTAATGATCGCAGCTGCTGTTGTTTGCGCCCCCCCCAAAAGAAAAAAAAAAAAAAAAAACACCAGCCGCCACTGTGTCAGAGTCCAGACATTCTTTTTTGGGACACTCTGTTTAAGTGTCTCAAATGCAAGTGAGTTTGGAACAGCGGTAGGCGATAAAATTATGTAAGGAACTGGGTAAGAGTGCATCAGAAACCTTGGAAATGGTGAGGAAAGCTTGTGGAGAAGCTGCGCTATAATCTGCAAAAGTGTACCGATGACACAAAGCCTTCAGGGAAGGACAAGAAGGTGAAGACGACAAACAATGATTGGGATGCCCCCCTTCGTCAAAAATGGGAACAGAAAGTGGCTGCAGTGAAGTCTGCTCTCAATGATTGCAGGAAACAGGAATCACCAAGTCAAGACCTGCTGGCCCGTTTGGAAAGAAAGCCTGAAGTGATCACAGGAGATGAATCCTGGGTGTTTGAGTACGATCCCGAGACCAAGAAACAACGTTCAGAATGGCACACACCCACGTCACCTCACCCCAAGAAAGTTCGAATGAGCACCACTTGAGCATGATGTAGTTTCTCCCACTTACTTATGGACTGTCCATGGGTTCATAGCTAAACCCTTATCGTCCATCAAATATTGTCAACAATTTCCTTTATTGTATACTGCCTATACCAGTGATGGCGAACCTTTGCACCCCAGATGTTTTGGTACTACATTTCCCATGATGCTCATGCACTCTACAGTGTAGTTGAGCATCATGGGAAACGTAGTTCCAAAACATCTGGGGTGCCAAGGTTCGCCATCACTGGCCTATACTATACTGTGCTACCCAACAATGTCTTATCTTGTTTTTCCAAAATCTTTATAAAAAAGATTGAAACAGAAAGCTCGAATGACTAAATGAAAACTACGCAGGCTCTGAACACCATCCTACTTAAAGACTTCCAGGGATGCCATGAAAAAACAAATAATCGCTGGGAGCGTAGTGTAGACTCACACGGTGCATACTTTGAAGGAGACAATGTTCAATTGTAAAATATTTCAAAAGAAGAATTTTTAAAATATCATTCTCATTACATATTTTCAAATTATGGACACACATCGTATGTAAATGCAACTTATATAATCAGTATATGGAACTGGCTCTTTACGAATTCACAGGCCACATTTTGTGAAAACACAATCTAATTGACACTTTTACATGTCACAGTCATGAGCTGAGATTACAATGGCTACTTACAGTCAGCCTGTCTCCAGCTGAGATAATCCTTTAGGTTCTGCTCACTGGGATACAATACCACTCTACCGTCAAACCCAGGAGGGTACAAGATTGGCTGATCCGGGAAGAACTGCTTCCAGTAGAAGACAAAACTGGAGGCAAACTGTGAAACCACATGTGTCATAAACTTGCTTAAAAGGAAAAAAAAATTCCCAGCTGTGACAAATGTTAATCTTCAAATGTAATCAATGCATTTTATTTTGTAATATAAACATGCAAATACGAACCCTTGCAAATTATGCAGTCAAATATTTTCCTTGTATAGAATGCACTGTAGTTGGTAAAAATCAAATGTTTGCTTAGTTTGGATACTAAGGCCTCTCTTTTACACTGGGTTTTTAGCCTTGAAGCATGAAAAGTCCAGCATACTGCTCTAAACATTAGTACCACTTAATGCACAGTCCAGCCCTGTCCAGCTGTCAGCCTTCCATAGACTTCTACAGGCTGTCAGCAGCAGGGCTGGACAGTGCGCCCATTCTTTAAACCTGCACGCCATGTGTGCATAAGGCTTTAATGTTGATACTCAATTTATTTGATTTACTTCTTTATTATAGGGCTGTCAATTTACACTGAGACAGATAGATAGACAAGATAGACTTACGTTCACAACAGATAAACTTTTGGTTAAAGTGGAACCTTACCCCCCCTTGGTTTTTGTTTTTTTTAAATCCTCTTTTACTGTTTTACTAAAAGTTATTCATGAAACTGAGAGGGGCCCAACAGCCACAAATATCAGTGTCAGGAGAAACAAAACATACATGATGAGGTGTACTCCTGGATGGTCAGAAACCCAAAACAATGGAGGATGAGGGAGTGGCTATTTATTCCTTCTGGTTTGTGTTTTGCGTTGAAGGTGGAGCCCAAGACTTCACACAGCACAGCTCCTCTCCCCCTCCCACACAATGCACAGCTCAGATCGATTCTCTTACAGACAGCCTCTATCACACTGTGTAGCTGGATGGTATGCTGCACAGCTGTTTTTATCTGGGAACATCACAGATCAGAACTGTAGCATAGCAAGAAGCTACAGAGTGTGTAGATAGCAGCCATCTGTTAGAGAATCAATCTGAGCTGTGTGCCGTGTAAGAGAGGGAGGGGGGAGCTGACCATCGCCTGTGGTACGTCTGCAGTCTCTGACCATAGCCTGTGGTACGTCTGCAGTCTCTGACCATCGCCTGTATCATCTCTGCAGTCTGACCATCGACTATCATGTCTGCTAGAGGTGCACCGAATGGAAATTTTTCCAATACTATTAGCAATGTATTTAAGTAAGAGATTTCAGAGACCTGATACAGGAGATGGTTGGAGACTGAGGACATAATACAAGAGATGGTCAGAGACTGCAGACGGCATTTTTCTTGAGCTTTTCTTACTCTAAAAGGTGCCAATAATAGAAAACAATAAATTCATATTAAATTTAACCACTTCAGCCTCGAGCCTTTGTCATTTACAAATTAAAATCAGGTTTTTTGCTAGAAAATTACTTAGAACCCCCATACATTATATATTTTTTTCAGACACCCTAGAGAATAAAATGGCGGTCATTGCAATACTTTATGTCACACAGTATTTGCGCAGCGGTCTTACAAGCGGAATTTGTTTTTGAAAAACCTACATTAGACTTACCGGTAATGGTATTTCTATGAACCTTCCAGGACGGCACACCTGAGAGATGAGGGCTCCTCCCTACTGGAAACACAATCAATTGACAGCTTGTTATAAGTCCCCACCCTTCCCCTTGATCCCCAGTTTGTAATAAAACTAATCCCGTAGCGGTTCACAAGGAGAATCACTCCACATAGGTATTCACCACCTAGTGTTCATCTAATTTTTTCCCTTCACATAGGGTGGGAAGTAGGACTGCCGTCCTGGAAGGTTCTTAGAAATACCGTTACCGATAAGTCTAACGTAGGTTTTCTCCTATCACCTTCCAGGATAGCACACATGAGAATATAATCAAGTAAACACAGGCCTACATTCAGGATGGGACCACAGCTTGTAGGACCTTCCGGCCAAAGTCTTGCTGTGACAACACTTCCACGCAGTAGTGCTTCAGGAACGTATCCTGACTGGACCAGGTGGCCGCGGTGCGGATTTGTTCCCAGGAGGCCCCAGCTTTTTTTAGTCCAGGAAGTTGCAAGTGACCTTGTTGAATGGGCCTTATCCTTTGCTGGTGCTGGAACTCCAGAACTCTCATAAGCCAGGGAGATAGCTCCCCTGATCCATCTGGAGTCTGAGGCTTTAGAAGCCTGAAGTCCCTTCCTTGGCCCAGCATACAAAACTAGTAGGTGATTGGATCTCCTAAACTCTTTTGTTCTCTGTAAACACAGTCTGGTCCATAAATATTGGGACAATTCTAATCTTTTTGGCTCTATACACCACCACAATGGATTTGAAATGAAACGAACAAGATGTGCTTTAACTGCAGACTTTCAGCTTTAATTTGAGGGTATTTACATCCAAATCAGGTGAACGGTGTAGGAATTACAACAGTTTGTATATGTACCTCCCACATTTTAAGGGACCAAAAGTAATGGGACAATTGGCTGCTCAGCTGTTCCATGGCCAGGTGTGTGTTATTCTCTCATTATTCCATTTACAAGGAGCAGATAAAAGGTCCAGAGTTCATTTCAAGTGTGCTATTTGCATTTGGAATCTGTTGCTGTCAACTCTCAATATGAGATCCAAAGAGCTGTCACCATCAGTGAAGCAAGCCATCATTAGGCTGAAAAAACAAAAACAAACCCATCAGAGAGATAGCAAAAACATTAGGTGTGCCCAAATCAACTGTTTGGAACATCCTTAAAAAGAAAGAACGCACCGGTGAGCTCAGCAACACCAAAGGTCCCGGAAGACCACAGAAAACAACTGTGGTGGATGACCGAAGAATTCTTTCCCTGGTGAAGAACACACCCTTTACAACAGTTGGCCAGATCAAGAACACTCTCCAGGAGGTAGGTGTATGTGTGTCAAAGTCAACAATCAAGAGAAGACTTCACCAGAGTGAATACAGAGGGTTCACCACAAGATGTAAACCATTGGTGAGCCTCAAAAACAGGAAGGCCAGGTTAGAGTTTGCCAAACAACATCTAAAAAAGTCTTCAAAGTTCTGGAACAACATTCTATGGACAGATGAGACCAAGATCAACTTGTACCAGAGTGATGGGAAGAGAAGAGTAAGGAGAAGGAAAGGAACTGCTCATGATCCAAAGCATAACCACCTCATCAGTGAAGCAAGGTGGTGGTAGTGTCATGGCATGGACATGTATGGCTGTCTATGGAACTGGTTCGCTTGTATTTTTGATGATGTGACTGCTGACAAAAGCAGCAGAATGAATTCTGAAGTGTTTTGTGCAATATTATCTGTCCATATTCAGTAAAATGCTTCAGAACTCATTGGACGGCGCTTCACAGTGCAGATAGACAATGACCCGAAGCATACTGCGAAAGCAACCAAAGAGTTTAAGGGAAAGAAGTGGAATGTTATGCAATGGCCAAGTCAATCATCTGACCTGAATCCGATTGAGCATGCATTTCACTTGCTGAAGACAAAACTGAAGGGAAAATGCCTCAAGAACAAGCAGGAACTGAAGACAGTTGCAGTAGAGGCCTGACAGAGCATCACCAGGGATGAAACCCAATGTCTGGTGATGTCTATGCGTTCCAGACTTTAGGCTGTAATTGACTGCAAAGGATTTGCAGCCAAGTATTAAAAAGTGAAATTTTGATGGATGATTGTTAATCTGTCCCATTACTTTTGGTCCCTTAAAAAGTGGGAGGCACATATACAAACTGTTGTAATTCCTACACCGTTCACCTGATTTGGATGTAAATACCCTCAAATTAAAGCTGAAAGTCTGCAGTTAAAGCACATCTTGTTAGTTTCATTTCAAATCCATTGTGGTGGTATATACAGCCAAAAAGATTGGAATTGTGTTGATGTCCCAATATTTATGGACCTGACTGTAGGTAAGGAGACACCTTCTTACATCCAGACAATGAAATTTCTTTTCTGTCTCATTTTTTGGTTTATCAAAAAAAGATGGCAATGTTATATCTTGCGTCCTATGAAATAAGGATGCTACCTTTGGAGGATACAAAGGGTCTGGCCTGAAGGTGGCTATCTAGCTGTATCAATAAGAAGGGTTCCTTCATGGACATGGTAATTGCTAACAGAAATTATATTTAAGGTTAGAAACTTAAAGGGAACCTCCTCTATAGGTTCAAATGGGTGTTTAGATAACGCTTCTAACACCCTTGTCAAGTCCCATGGTGGGAAACTGCCTTTGGAGACCGGGGAAACTCTCCCTGGCCACCAAGAAACGTTTATTGAGGTCTTCCTTTGCCAGTCTTGTATCAAGATATACCGAGAGGGCCACTATCTGAACCCGAAGTGTGCTGACCACTAGGCCCTTGTCTACTCCGTCCTGGAAAAACTCCAGGATAACCGGTACAGTGGTGGAGGTCATCCGTTTTTCTTTTTTCCCCAAGAACAGAAAGTCTTCCAAATTTTTGAGTAAATCTTTTTAGTCACTGGTTTTCTGCTCAGAATGAGGGTACTTATTACTTTTTCTGAGCAGCCTTTACGTTTTAGGATCTGGCGCTCACTAACCAGGCCGTCAGCTGGAAGAATTACGGCCTTGGGTGTAGTACTGGCCCCTGCCTGAAAAGATCCGGCCTTTTCGGGAGCTTCCATGGATCTTAAGCTTGCGAACCAAGCCCTCTTCGGCCAACCAGGGTGCTGGCCAAGCTTCTGAAGGACCCGCGGAATCAGTGCTAGGGGTGGGAAGGGCGTATGCCAACCTGCACTGCCAGGTCTGAGTCAGGGCATCCAAGCCTGCTGACTCCCTCTCTTGGGAAATCGAGAAATCTCTCTTTACTTTCCTGTTTTGCCAATTGGTGAACAGATCTATTTCCAGATTTCCGAAGCGCTGCACCAGGGTTTGAAATACCTCAGGGTTCAGTTCCCATTCCCCCTGCCTTATCGGCTGACGGCTGAGGAAGTTCGTCTCGGTGTTGCTGGTCCCCTTTATGTGGGCAGCTGATATGGAGAGAACTTTTCCCTCGGCCCAGTCCAGGATCTCCTTGGATAATTCTAGAAGGGGTCTGGACCTGGTACCTCCCTGGTGACTCAAGTAGGCTACGACAGTGGTGTTGTTGGACCTCCATGCGCATGATTCTTTTTTAAAAGGCTTTCAGGGCCTCCCCCACTGCTTTGAGCTCCGTGTAGTTGGATGACATCTGACCTAGCGAGCTGTTCCATTGACCTTGGGCTTTCTCCTTTCCTAGGTGGGCCCCCCCACCCCCAAAAACTGGCATTGGTGGTAACTTACCGGATCCCACTGCGCCCATGGTCTGCCTCTCTTTAGGTTTTTGGGCACTGTCCACCACTCTAGGGAGGACAGGACCTGAGGGGTGAGCATTATCTCCTGATCCAGGGACTCCTTTTTGTCCCAGGAGGACAGGAAGAAGTGAAGGACTCTTGAGTGAAGTTGCGGCCAGACTATGGCTGGTATACTTTCCGAAATCAGACTAGGGTTCTTAGCACCTCCCTTCTGGAGCGTGATGGGGTTTTTATCAAGTCCCCCACCAATGAAGCTAGTTTTGCCACTTTGTTCTTTGGCAAGAAGAGCTTCTGTAGTCTGGTGTCCACCATGTAGCCTAGGAAGGTCTTGACCTGTTCTGGTTTGAGGCAGGATTTTTCCATGCTGACTATCCAACTCAGGTTTTCCAGAACAGACATTACCTTGTTGGTATCTGATCTGACCTGGGTGACTGATGGTCCGGAGATCAGTAGGTCGTCCAGGTATGGAATCAGAGATATACCTTGGAGATGCAGAAAGGCTACTGCCTCTGCTAGGATTTTTGTAAAAATCCTTGGGCTGGCTTTTAACCCGAATGGGAGGGCTCTGAACTGCCAGTGAAAAATCTCCCCTCCGATGACTACAGCGAACCCTAAAGAATGCCTGATGATCCACGTGAATTGGCACATCCAGGTAGGCATCCTTGAGGTCCAGTGTCGTCATGTAGGCCTCTCCATAGTAAACTTTTCGTATTCCAAGAACTTGTTCAGGTTTCTTAAGTTTACCATCAGCCGATACTTTCTGGACGGCTTGCGAACAACGAATACGTGGGAGTAGAATCCTTGGTATTGTTTTTTTGGTACTGGTACCATCACCTGCTGTTCAGCCATTCTGGATGGTATGCAGGAATTGGTAGATCTTTTCAGGGCATCCTGATGAAGGAGCACGCATGCTCCGAACGCGAAGCACCGCCCGCCTCACCCCGCTCCCGGAAGTGAAGACGCAGGTCAGCACGGCGCTCCACGGAGGATCCATGACCGACATCCTGGCCGCCCGGAGGCTCTGAGGACCCTCGGTACCACCGGAACAGCTACCAGGACCCAGGTCACAGGACTCACATCCCAGGAACCCCCCCACTGGCCCGTGACACCCACATCCCCAGAGAGCACACGGATGAAACTACTTTACATGCTGGTTTTTAGCAAATCAAATGTGAGTGTTTTTATCTATTGTAATAAATATTTTTAACATACATGCTGCACTTAGAGGGCGCCGTCCTTCTTTCTTTTTTATTGTTCCAGAGCTTCTTCTAGCTTTTATAGACTGGCTGCCTTCCATTTATTCAGCATCATTTTATCCTTACATGGACTAATACCTGAACTTGTTGTGAAACATTAACTACCACCATCAAGTTCCCCCTCTCAGGAACCCCCAACCCACCCCCTTCCCCCCACCATTTTTAGTTATATGTACTCGGCTACCTCCATTGTGCGCCATATTAACCCCTTGATCGTTTATTCATCTCTGGGGGGGGGGCGACGATGTGTAAGGGTGATCATAGAGGGGGTTTTTGCCAAAAATTCCAAGCGAAAACCTTCTCACAGGATCTGGCAGATGTAAGTGCTATCTGATATTTTTTCCCACTGAGGGACAAAGTGGGACATCCAACCCCCCACCCTGATCTTGGCATCACGTTTCTTTGGCGCCAACCTTGGGGGAGGAAAATAATAAATTGTTCTTTTGCCTTCCCCTACCAAAGCCCCACCTTCTGTTGGGCTCTCTTTTGGCTCTATGCTGTGTTTGCACCGGGGGGGGGGGGGGGGGCTACGAAAAACATTCTTTTTCATTCTTAAATTTTTCGTTTTTGGGCTTTACTGGGAATTTTTTTACCCTTTTCTGAGGACCTAGACAGAACGTCGTCCAGGCCCTGGCCAAACAGTAATGAGCCCTGAAAGGGAAGGTCGCATAGTTTACCCTTTGATGCAACATCTCCTTCCCAGGCCTTAATCCAGACAGCTCTTCTAGCCGAGTTGATTAATTGCGGCTGTTTTAGCTGAGGCTCATGCAGACTCAACTGTGGCATCTGCAAGGTAAGCGTCAGCTTTTCCTATCACTGATATGGAGTCAAGGATGTTATCCGATTCCTGCGACAGGTGTTCGGTCAGTTTATCCACCCAGAAATCTGCATTCCTGGCTGCTGCTAAGGCTGGACATCCCAAGCCTTTCTAAGGAGGGATTCTGATCTACGGTCCATCAGATCCTTAATACTGCCTGCATTCTCAAAGGAGAGGTCAGACTTAGCTGGTCTGGATCCACCTCTCCATCTGAGCTGTGGTCTGACCTGACCTGGCTTTCTATTCCCCCCCCATCCTCCTCTACCTGAGCTAGAGGCAGTGACTGAGGGGGGAGGAGAGCACTAGGTACCCCTACAGAGAGTCTTTCCTGGGAGGGAGGATGTGCCTTCACTAGGGGCAAGCTACTCTGGGTCAGAACCCTGGGCTGCTGACTGCCCGGCAGCTTCACGGAAAGACTTGACTGCTGCCAGCATTTCCGTCTGCATAGATGAAAAAAAACTTTCAAAGTAGAAGCCTCTTTCCCTGCTAATTTATTGATACATTTATAGCAGAAGGGTTTTGAATGGGACTTTGGGAGTTTATCCTTACAGTACTCACTTTTTTTGAGGAGCTATGCCCTGTTGCGGCAGGAGGCTGTTTATCTGGGGCCTCCTGGGTTCCATTTGGGGGATTCCGTAAGACAGAATATAAAGCATACATGTAATTTTACTCTGTCTCCCCCCTAACTGTGGGCTTGTACTGGGAGGAAAGGTAAGGCGATTGGTGAAGCCCAGCCTGTTCTGGCCGGCCCAGGAATTCTCAGACCCCTAGAAGCCAGGACCTCTCACCCCCTTCCCTGCCCCCCTTTCCAAGGGGATTTCTACTCACCGGGCCCCGACCTGGATCTGCCCGCAGTTGTAGTCCTCTTCCCTTCCTCCTGTTCCATGAGTTTGGTTGGGTCTTGGGCTGCTGGTACTGCTTGTGGGGCTATTACAGCGAGCCAACCTCTGTCCGCCACCTTGCTCTGTCTCTTCACACCGCTCTTCATGCTGTTCTCCCGGCGTTTTTTTGCACTTCCGGGTTGCGCTGTTCCTCTGGCACCACCTACTTCTTGTGATGCGGCCGTGTACCAGAGTGAGGCTTGGGGTGCAGCACTTCCTGCAAGATGGTTCCTGGAAATGAAGATCGGCTGGCGGCGACGTTTTATGCACATGCAGCGATGGTTCGCACTCCCTGCGGCCAGAGCGCTGGTGCAGCCTTGAGGGCGACCTGTGAGAAGGACAAGCCTGCAAGTTAGTTCAGCCCTCCCCGGCCTCCCTAGAATCTCAACAGGGGACCATCCGACCCTCCCCGGTCATTTGGTCTTTAAACAAAACAAACATACTGGCGTGTTCGGGAGAAACACAATAAATACTGGGGATCAAGAGGAAGGGTGGGAACTTATAACAAGCTGTCAATTGATTGTGTTTCCTGTAAGGAGGAGCTCTCAGCTCTCAGGTGTGCCGTCCTGGAAGGTGATAGGAGAAAAATACATTTTTCGAGTTAAAAAAAAAAATAAAAAAAATAAGACAACAGTAAAGTTAGCCCAATTTTTTTCTATAATGTGAAAGATAATGTTACACCAAGTAAATTGATACCCAACATGTCACGCTTCAAAATTGGGCCCGCACGTGGAATGGCGACAAATGTTTGCACTTAAAAATCTCCATTGGCGACGTTTAAAAACGTCTACAGGTTACCAGTTTTGAGTTACAGAGGAGGTCCAGTGCTAGAATTATTGCTCTCGCTCTAACGATCGCAGCGATACCTCACGTGTGTGGTTTGAACACAGTTTTCATATGCGGGCGTGACATACGCATGTGTTTGCTTCTACACGCAAACTCGGCGGGACGGGGCGCTTTAAATTTTTTTCCTTATTTAGGTTTACTTTTTTTTTTTTTTTTTTTTTTTTTTTTTTTACACTGTCCTTTAAAAAAAAAAAATAAATACATTTGGGTCACTTTTATTCCTATTACAAGGAATGTTAATATCCCTTGTAATAGAAAAAAAAAAAGCATGACAGGACCTCTTAAATATGCGATCTGGGGTCAAAAAGACCTCAGATCTGATATTTACACTATAAGGCAATTAAAAATAAAATAATTAAATGTCATTAAAAGATAAAAAAAAAAATCCCCTTTAAGAGCATTTGGCAGAAGTGACGTTTAACGTCGCTTCCGCCCTCCAATGCTATGGAGCCGAGCGGGGGCCATCTTTCCCCCTAAGTGCATCCTGCATTTTCGGTACCAAAATTTCCATTCGGTGCACCTATAGTTTCTAGAGTTGATAAAAGATTTGCTTCTTATACACATCTTCTTTGGATCTGACAGAATTAATCCATAACCCCTTTCCGCCAGCCGCCTCCCAGCCCTTTAATGGTTCTAAATGCCGGGAGCCGGAGGTGGGTATTCGGGTCATGTGACCGATGTGATTAGCTGTCACATAGATAATATGATCAGAAAGCTGCTGATCGCTAGTATGCATCGGGAGATTTCCGGTAACCATCTGCTACCGCACTCTCAGCACGGTAAGTGGTTTACACAAGGCCGCAAATATGTGGCTGTTCGGTGTGAAGGCCCACACACCAGGAGGCCACATATGTGTGCAGCCGGCGTGAAGAGGTTAATGTTCCAAAGATAAAAAGAAACGATTGCAATGTATCAAAAACATTTACTGACCTTGCACGTCTTTTGTACCAGTTAGATTTCTTGTGAAAAACAAAGCTGTACTCATCGCTTTGTCCATACGCCAGACAGATGTCTTTCAGTTCCTCCATCACATTCTGTGCACAGCGGTTCATGAGCTGGAGAGAACGGATGTCATTGGGTTTCGCAAAATTATGCTGCTCTGAGAACCTGTTGGAACAAGTGATGGCTCAGTGGGCATATACAGAGCAAACATGCTAAACAAAAACAAACAATGTTGGTAACATTGGCATGAAAATGGCATAGAAATGCTGTAATGCAGAATAACCCCCGTTTTCTGTAGAACGTTACTAAACTAACTCAGAAGTGTTCTCCACTAACTTCTGAAATACATATACATTAACTGCTTCACCTATTCATGTTTTTGTAATTGTGTTCCGTCTGTCTAGTGATCCAAACACCCCTCCCAGGCAGCACAACTAGGTTAGTGACCTCCCTTTTTACTTGTGCAGTTAAAGCCCAACTCCATAGGAAAAAATAATACACCTTTATAGTAGGTATCCCCCTAAAAAGCAAGGGTTAATTGTCTTTTAATATGTTTAGGGGCAGAGAATTGAAACACTTACCTTATTCTGCACTCCAGCAGGGTCCCTCTAACAGTTTGACCAGTGCAGTTGGGCATTAAGTGACAAAGCTTCATAATTGTCCTACCCCATGCCACACATTTAGGTAACACTCTGCTCTCTTTTCCTATAATCATGCTCACAACAGTTGACAGACAGCTTTTTACGACACAAGCGTAACCTACCTGGTTCAGAATACTGATCTTCCCTCTCCCAATCTGGGTGCACCTTAGTGGCTTGTTCACAGCATCCTGCATGCTATATTGCAAGCCTGCTGGTGTACGTTTGTATAGGGGGCATGCATTGGCCTTTTATTATTTAATGTGCGCATACAGTTCACAATGAGGATGGCCGCAACATTTTGCCAAGAGAACAATACAAGAATACCAGTGTTCATTTTAATAATATACCGTATTTTTCGCTCCATAAGAGCCCTTTCACACAGGGGCGGTGTGGGCGCTGGCGGTATAACGGCGCTATTTTTAGCCCAGCCTTAGCGGCGGTATTCGACCGCTAGCGGGGGCGGTTTTACCCCCTGCTAGCGGCCGAGAAAGGGTTAAAACCACCACAAAGCGCTGCTGCAGCGGCGCTTTGCCGGCGGTATAGCCGTGCTGCCCCATTCATTTCAAATGAGCAGGAACGGTGAAGGAGCGGTATACACACCGCTCCGAAGATGCTGCTAGCAGGACTTTTTTTTGCCGTCCTGCTAGCGCACCACTCCAGTGTGGAAGCCCTTGGGCTTTCCCCCAAAAAAAATGGGTGTAATGTCTGTGCGTCTCATGGCCGAATAAGAACCAGGCCCCCCCCACCACCACCATATTACAACACCAGGTGCGGCTGTCTCCCGCAAGCGCCAGGTGATCTCCCGCTGGGCCTGTCATTCAATCACAGAAGACAGAGCAGCCGAATACGGCCGCTCGGGCTGCTCTGTTTTCTGAGTGACAGGCGGATCCATAAGGAACGTCAGCCTGTGCGAGGTGGAGGTGGCACAGGTAAGGCTGAATTTCATGGCAATAATCAGGCTGCATTTCATGGGCACTGGTAAATATTTTAGTACACCATTTGGTTCAGAATATTTTTTTTTCCTCCTCTAAAACCTAGGTGCGTCTTATGGAGCGAAAAATACGGTAGTTTAAGGTTGGATTAGTGGTACTGGGTCTAAAAAATGAACACTGAGCAGTAGGGCTGCAACTAACGATTATTTTCATTATCGATTAGTTGGCCGATTATTGTTTCGATTAATCGATTAATCGGTTAATAACCTTAAAAAAAAGTGTAGTGTATAATTTAGTTAATATGTAAAGTTTAAAAAAAGGCAATTTATTCCTAAATATCTTTATACGCAGGGGTAAATATAAATAACCAACTGTTTGGTTAGGGACTAAAATCTTTAATCCTCTCTGAGAATAACAGACAGAAGAGATATACTCTATTAGAGGTTGAATTGGTAAATATCATCAGACTCAGATCAAATTTTTTTATTTAAAGAAAAAAAAATTCTAGACTGTTTTGCAGATTTTCAAACAGAACTGTAATATTACATGCTTTTCTGCAGCTTCTCCATTGAAGTATATTGAACCAAAAAGCACCCTTTCCAAATACACAGCAGCTGAAAAAAGCATAGATGTGAACATTAAATGAACTGTAGTGCATTTCTGCAAAAAGCACCAAAAAAACACATGGGTGAGAACCAGGCCTAAGACATTTAATAACATAATGGAGTTAAAAAAAACAAAAACAAATTAGCCCTTCGTTTTTTTACTGTGCAACAGTGAAAGTAATATTTACAGTAGAGATTGTTTGCTCTTTTTGTACTATATAGGGCTAATTTTTAGCTTTTTTAACCCCATTATGTTACTGGCCGATTAATCGATTATGAAAATAGTAATCGATTAATTTCATAATCGATTAGTTGTCGATTAATCGATTAGTTGTTTCGGCCCTACTGAGCAGTACCTCGGTTTATTATCTAACAATTGGAGGAAGGGTGGAAGGCCTCAGTTAACAGAATATAAAATATAATTTAGGGCTCATTCACACTATGTGCAGTTACTGGCATTGTTCCCCATGGAGAAATATAGGTACCTGCATGTTTTTTTATGCAACATGTTTGCATAACGCACAGAAACGTGTAAATGCACAAAAACGATGCATCACAACTCTCACCCACAACAATTATTTCAGAGGAAAGGTTTGGTTCACATTGTTGCGATGCAAGAAACCCTGTAAATCCACTGTGGGTTCCCACATCGCACACCTGACTCGCAGGCACTTCACACTGCCTTTTTCCAACCGCTGCGGGTGTCAATACAAAGTTAATGACACCCCCAGATCGGTTCGCATATCGCAGTGCTAACTGTGAATTCGTTCAGGAATCGGATCGCATGATTGTGAACACCTATGCAATCTGATTCTGGTGTGGACCAAAGAAAGGGTCCTGCACGACTTTGGTCCGAATGCGATGCAAATTCAGCCATACAATCTGTATGGCTGACTTCACATCGCACAGACATCTCATGTGATTTGCACAGCAGTGTTGTGCAAATCATATGCAATGTCACACATCGCAGCAATGTGAACCCAGCAAAAAAAAAAAAAAAAAAAAACCACACACACGCTATGCATAAAAATGCACATAAAACCATACAGAAGTGCAATTGACTACAGGCACATTTTTATATGTGCTGCAGTGTGATTAGGCTCTTGGGTGAAGTGGGTGGGAGCCGCAATTTACAACACAGGCTCTGAGGTCCAGCACTGTATGCCAGTGTTCTGTCAAAATAGCCGATTCAACGAGAACTCCAATCACATCACTTGCAGTAGCATCACCAGCTACTGTAAAGCATCAGTAATTGGAGCTTTCAACAACTTGGTGTTTTGACACAACACCGGCAACCGTGTATACTCCAGTACACAATATTATGAGCGGACATTGTTAGTCTGCTCTGATACAAACCAACAACATGGCCGCCTCCGAGGTGGCGCCAACTTTTACCTCCTTACCGGCTGTTCTGTCAAAAAAATGGATTCTTGGTGTACCAGAGAGAGTACATGGCTGCCGAAGTTGTGTCAAAACAGCAAGTTGTCAAAAACTTCAATTACTGATGGTTTACAGTAACTAGAAGTGACGTGATTGGAGATCTTAAATGAATCACAGAACACCGGACCTTCAGAACGCATGGTAACCTCACCGGCTGCATGCACTCTGAATATATCCTAAACAGTGCAAGTTTAGGAGACTTTACCATCACTTTAAATCATCTGTAACACTCCTGCACACAAGAATACACTTTGAAAAGTCACAGTGATAGGGAGCTGAATCATACTCCAATATATGTACCATGATGACCAATCCCAGGGGGCTGTGTGCAATCAGGACCACTCAGCCTGTGATGGGGGATGATAGGTCCGCAGAGAACCACGTGACCTCACCTGTGGAAGTTCCTCCCGTCCACTCTCACCACCACCCAGCAGTTAGGCAGACATGTGTCCACCGCCTCGAATTCCCTCACATACTCAAACTTGCTCTTCGCCATGCCTCTGCAGCACACCACAGATGGCAACTTCAAACCTCGTAGGAGCCACAGACTTCCTATCCTCATAACCGGAAGCGGAAATCACCCAGGCGCCGCGAATCTCCTCTCTATGGTTCTCCTTGGTTACCACACACCGCACCCGCGGCTCTCGCGAGAAGAAGGCTATTGTCTGGAGATCACATATGTTCAGTGAGAGAAAGAGAAAGTTATAGTAGTTCCTGCCGCGCTGTTTGGGCGTGTGTGTGTCAGCGGTTTACTTTGTGTAAAAAATGCTTGGAAGTCAACCAGGACTAAGTGTAATAAATGAAGTGTGCTGCAGTAAAACAAGTGTTACATGGGGGCTTGTGGTAAATTGTCTATACAGTATACTTCAATAATTTGGTCACACCCTGGGCTCCACCACCTCAGTGTAACATAGTTGCCAACATTGCAAAAAAAATATGTGGGACACTATCCTGGCTGTAGGCGGAGCCGTAAAATAATTAGGGGGCGGGGCATTCGTTTGTAGGCGTGGTTTAGCAAAAATTATAAGTGCGGCGCGCACAGCGTGCGGTGGCGGAAAATGGGCGTGGCTTACACGAAACGTGGGCGTGGCGTATGTTAAAGTAGGCGTGGCTTAAATGGGCGTGGCTCAAGAGGGTGTTGTTAGAGTCTGAGATGAATGAGGGATTGAGAAGGAAAGGGGGAGAGGGGAATGACGGGACAGCAGCCCCAGATCCTACACAATAGAAATGTGTGTATTCTAGAAAGTTTAACAATCAGCAGATAAAGATACTCCAAACACCTGGTGTTGACGCTTCAATCATCCCGGCACCCTGGTTGTTATGGTGTCAGGATGATTGAAGCGCATTATTTCTATTATTACATTGTAATATAAAATTAAATCATTCAACTCACCATAATGCCGAATCAGTGGGATCCCTAAGCGTGTCACTAGCCACGTCGCCTGCCACCAGCAGAGTCCGTCCTTGCATCAGGTGCCCCCGGCAGAGTCCGTCCTTGCATCAGGTGCCCCCGGCAGAGTCCGTCCTTGCATCAGGTGCCCCCGGCAGAGTCCGTCCTTGCATCAGGTGCCCCCGGCAGAGTCCGTCCTTGCATCAGGTGCCCCCGGCAGAGTCTGTCCTTGCATCAGGTGCCACCGGCAGAGTCTGTCCTTGCATCAGGTTCCCCAGCCAGAGTCTGTATAGACCCTCTCAGTGCAGACCCCCTCCATCAGTGCAGATCCCCTCCATCAGTGCAGACCCCCCCTCTATTAGTGCAGCCCCCCCTCTATTAGTGCAGCCCCCCCTCAGTGCAGCCCCCCCTCTATTAGTGCAGCCCCCCCTCAGTGCAGCCCCCCTCTATTAGTGCAGATCCCCCCTCTATTAGTGCAGACCCCCCCTCAGTGCAGCCCCCCCTCAGTGCAGCCCCCCCTCAATGCAGCCCCCGCGGCCAGTGTTCTGCCGAGAAAGTTCCCCTCGGCAATGGAGGACCCCCTGTACTGCGCAGGCGCAGCGCTTGCGCAGTACGGGGCTGGGGAACTTTCAGCAAGACACAGCGATGGCGCCGTGCCTTCTGCTTGCTTCTGTGGAGAGGGGAGGGGCCGTGCAGCTAAAGAAGCCGCTTCATTGGCTGCACGGATCCAGCCCCCTTCCTCTCTCCACTCAACACTAGGGGGAAGATAGAGCGGCGGTGCCGGCCGCCATTTTGCTGGAGCCCGCTGCTCCAAAAACAAAAAAACCAACATTCCCGATTTTCCTTCTAGAAAATCCTGATTCGGGACAGCCTCCAATCGGGACGAGGGTCCCAAAATCGGGATTGTCCCAGGAAAATCGGGACTGTTGGCAACTATGGTGTAACCCCCATATTGATGTCCCAGGCTTACCTTTCTTGTGCAGTAATACTTGATTTGTTGTAGCCGTATTAGTGCAATTGTGACAGAGAAAATTGAGTACTGTCCGTGATACTTTTTTTATTTGCACTAACATACAATTTTTCAGGACAAGCTTTCGGGGTATGTCCCCTTCTTCAAGGTCCTGGACCTTGAAGAAGGGGACATACCCCGAAAGCTTGTCCTGAAAAATTGTATGTTAGTGCAAATAAAAAAAGTATCACGGACAGTACTCAATTTTCTTTGTGCAGTAATCAAATCCTTGTAGCTAGAACATATTTTACAGACAATTTGTGAGGTCTTACCAACACAACCACACCGGGGCAGTGCCACCCGGTGACTCTCGCCGGGTGGCCCCGCGGCCCCCGCACCTTAGCTATCTTAAGAAATGGCGGGAGCTTCCCGGCCCGCTGCTTAACCAGCTAATGTTAAAGATGTCTGTGGCCATCGGCTCCAAGAATTTGCATCTGAACCGCATCTAAATCACAGCTGCTTTGGATATTCGCAGTGAAAACTGAGGAGAAATTCACACTGGACATGTGTGAACCTCGCCTAAAATATGGCACCAAAAATAGCGCAAGCAGTATTGTCCAAAAACTTTACTATTTCATGATTAACTACTTGTCTCCCAGGCCAACTCTCACATTTCTGCCATACATAGGACCACATTACCTAGGACCCCCAAACATTAAATATTATATCATATTTTCGACACCCCCGGACAATCACGAACCAGGACCCTTCTTGAATGACATGACAAGGAGCCTCCCCCACCCCCCCCACCCCCAACTCTGCCCTCCATTTTCTCTAAACCCATTTTCCTTCCTTTTATAATCTATCCCTTTTCCTTCTGTAATGCCCTGTACACACGGTCGGATTTTCCGATGGAAAATGTCCGATCGGAGCGTGTTGTCGGATATTCCGACCGTGTGTAGGCTCCATCGGACATTTTCCATCGGATTTTCTGACACACAAAGTTGGAGAGCAGGAGATAAAATTTTCCGACAACAAAATCTGTTGTCGGAAATTCCGATCGTGTGTACACAAATCCGATGGACAAAGTTCCACGCATGCTCAGAATAAACAAAGAGATGAAAGCTATTGGCCACTGCCCCGTTTATAGTCCCGACGTACGTGTTTTACGTCACCGCGTTTAAAACGATCGGATTTTCCGACAACTTTGTGTGACCGTGTGTATGCAAGACAAGTTTGAGTCAACATCCATCGGAAAAAATCCATGGATTTTGTTGTCGGAATGTCCGAACAAAGTCCGACCGTGTGTACAGGGCATAAGACTCTGGCTTAATGAGGTCTGGACGGTGCCCCTCCATGGTTTGGAAAGCCAGACTCCCCCAATACATAGCTGGGGAGCTGGTGTCTCCCGGCGGGCGGGACGTGCTCTGGGGCCTATGTTAATATAGAGCATGCATAAGGCCACAAAATATATTGTAATGTGCAAGGTGGAGAATCCACCGTATAGTCTGGTGGATAAACCACAAATGCTAAAGTAGATAAGATGAAGTTTACACCAGGACTTTGATAAATAGCCTTGAAGGAACGAAAGGTGTATTCCTCTCGCTTGTATTGCATGTTTGATGGACTATAAATACTGTACAATGTTCAAAGGGATGCCGAGGTCTTTTAACCTGTACTGTGAAAACTTTAATAAAAATCATTGAAAATGGAATATATTTTCTACACAGAGGCCCTAGAGATTAAAATGTTGCAATTTTCTTTTACTGTATCTCACAAAAGTGAGTACACCCCTCACATTTTTGTAAATATTTTATTATATCTTTTCATGTGACAACACTGAAGAAATGACACTTTTCTACAATGTAAAGTAGTGAGTGTACAGCTTGTATAACAGTGTAAATTTGCTGTCCCCTCAACACGCAGCCATTAATGACTAAACCGCTGTCAACTAAGTGAAAATGGCCAAATTGGGGCCAATTAGCCATTTTCCCTCCCCGGTGTAATGTGACTCGTTATGTTACAAGGTCTCAGGTGTGAATGGGGAGCAGGTGTGTTAAACTTGGTGTTATCGCTCTCACTCTCTCATACTGGTCACTGGAAGTTCAACATGGCACTTCATGGCAAAGAACTCTCTGAGGATCTGAAAAAAAGAATTGCTCTACATAAAGATGGATTAGGCTATAAGAAGTTTGCCAAGACCCTGAAACTGAGCTGCGGCATGGTGGCGAAGACCATACAGCGGTTTAACAGGACAGGTTCTACTCAGAACAGGCCTCGAAACGGTTGACTAAAGAAGTTGAGTGAACGTGCTCAGCGTTATAGCTAGAGGTTGTCTTTGTGAAATAGACATATGAGTACTGCCAGCATTGCTGCAGAGGTTGAAGGGATGGGGGGTAAGCCTGTCAGTGCTCAGACCATACGCCACACACTGCATCAAATTGATCTGCATGGCTGTCATCCCAGAAGGAAGACTCTTCTAAAGATGATGCACAAGAAAACCCGCAAACAGTTTGCTGAAGACAAGCAGACTAAGGACATGGATTACTGGAACCATGTCCTGTGGTCTGATGAGACCAAGATAAACTTATTTGGTTCAGATGGTGTCAAGCGCGTGTGGCAGAAACCAGGTGAGGAGTACAAAGACAAGTGTGTCTTACCTACAGTCAAGCATGGTGGTGGGAGTGTCATGGTCTGGAGCTGCATGAGTGCTGCCGGCACTGGGGAGCTACAGTTCATTGAGGGAACCATGAATGCCAACATGTACTGTGACATACTGAAGCAGAGCATGGTCCCCTCCCTTCAGAGACTGGGCCACAGGGCAGTATTCCAACATGATAACGACCCCAAACACACCTCCAAGACAATCACTGCCTTGCTAAAGAAGCTGAGGGTAAAGGTGATGGACTGGCCAAGCATGTAACCAGACCTAAACCCTATTGAGCATTTGTGGGGCATTCTCAAATGAAAGGTGGAGGAGCGCAAGGTCTCTAACATCCACCAGCTCTGTGATGTTGTCATGGAGTGGAAGAGGACTTCAGTGGCAACCTGTGAAGCTCTGGTGAACTTCATGCCCAAGAGGGTTAAGGCAGTGCTGGAAAATAATGGTGGCCACACAAAATATTGACACTTTGGTCCCAATTTGGACATTTTCACTTAGGGGTGTAATCACCTTTGTTGCCAGCGGTTTAGACATTAACCACTTCAGCCCTGGAAGAATTTACCCCCTTCCTGACCAGGCAATTCTTTGCAATATAGCACTGCGTCGCTTTAGCTGACAATTGCGCGGTCATGCGACATTGTACTCAAAAAAAATTGATGTCCTTTTTTTCCCCACAAATAGAGCTTTCTTTTGGTGGTATTTGATCACCTCTGCGGTTTTTATTTTTTGCGCTATAGACAAAATAAAGAGTGTCAATTTTGAAAAAAATAAAATATTTTGTCATTTTTGCCATAATAAATATCACCAAATTTAAAAAACAAAAAAAAATTTTTCCTCAGTTTAGGCCGATATGTATTCTTCTACATATTTTTGGTAAAAAAATCACAATAAGCGTACATTGATTGGTTTGCGCAAAAGTTATAGCGTCTACAAAATAGGGGATATATTTATGGCATTTTTATTTTTATTACTTTAGTAATGGCGGTGATCAGCGATTTTTATTGTGATTGCGGTGGACAGATCAGACACTTTTGACACTTTTTTGGGACCAGTGACATTTATACAGCGATCAGAGCTAAAAATAGCCATTGATTATGGTATAAATGTCATTGGCAGGGAAAGGGGGGGGTTGGACGGACTAGGGGAGGAGACCGATTGGTGTTCCTACTTAGTAGGAGCACACGATCTGTCTCTACTCCCCTAAGAGAACCGGGATTTGTGTGTTTACACACACAGATCCCAGTTCTCGCTCTGTCACGAGCAATCGTGGGTGCCTGGCGGTCATCACGCCCGCTGAGCACGCGCATCAGCTCCAGGGACACGCTGCGTCAAACAGCTACGACGGCTCACGCAGGGGAGCCAACCTGTGGCGGCTGGTCCGGAAGCAGTTAATGGCTGTGTGCTGAGTTATTTTGAGGGGACAGCAAATTTACACTGTTATACAAGCTGTACACTCACTACTTTACATTGTAGCAAAGAGTAATTTCTTCAGTGTTGTCACATGAAAAGATATAATAAATTATTTACAAAAATGTGAGGGGTGTACTCACTTTTGTGAGATAATGTATGTCACACAGTATTTGCACAATGGTTTTTCAAAAATTTTCTTTGGAAAAATACTTTGTAGTGCATACAGTCAAAATATATTACCCAATAAACGTGCAGAATTAAAAAAATAGTTTAGATTCATTATTTACATAAATTAGCATTGTTAAATTCGTTTTCGGAATTCAATCCATTTATTTGTATTCAAATCGATTAGAATTTTCTGAATTCCAATTTGAATTTTCCAAATTCCAATCGATCCGAATCGCATTAGAATCAAATGGAACCCCAATTGCATTCAAATCGAATTCCATTCAAAATCAAATTTATTCTAATCGAAATTCGAATTTTGGATGATGGTTATATTATTGCTATTCCATTCTATTGTTTTTTTAATATTCTGTTCTTTTATTTTCTATTCTTTTCTATTCCATTCAAATTTATTCTATTTGAATTTCAGAAAACAGCTATATTTTTATATACTTTTTATTCTTTTCTGTTTATTCTATTCTATTATTTTCTATTCTATTCTTTTGTATACAAATTCAAATTGATTCTATTTGAATTTTGGAAGATAGCTATATTCTTTCTATTCTACTCTATTCTGTTGTTTTTTTCTATTGTATTCTGTTATTTTCTATTCTGATCTAATCTATTCTTTTCTATTCAAATTGGAATTGATTCCATTTGAATTTTGGAAAATGGTTAGATTCTTTCTATTCTATTCTATTGTCTTTTGAATTCTATTCCTTTTTTCTATTCTATTCTAAATCAAATTTATTCTATTCAAATTTTGGATGATGGTTATATTCTTTCTATTCCATTATTCTTTTCTATTCTTTTCTATTCTATTTGACTTTATTCTATTCCAAATGCGATTTTCGAAAAAACGGTTATATTGATATATACTTCTTTTCTATCTGTTTATTCTATTCTTTTGTTTTCTATTCTTTTCTATTCTTTTCTATTTAAATTTGAATTTATTCTATTCAAAATCTGAATTTTAGAAGATTTTTTAGAAGGTTATATTCTTTCTATTCTATTCTGTTGTTTTTTTTTCTATTTTATTCTGTTTTTTCTTTTTTTATTCTAATCTATTTTTTCTATTCTATTTGAATTGATTCTATTAGAATTTTGGGAAATGGTTCTATTCTATTCTTTTATTTTCTAGTCTATTCTATTCTTTTCTATTTTATTCTTGTCTATTGTATTCAAATTCAAATGTATTTGAAATTCGAATTTCAGAAGATGGTTACATTTTTTGATTCTATTCTATTCTATTTTTTATGCTATTCCTTTATTTTCTATTCTATTTTGTTCTGTTTTACTCTGTTGTTTTATTTTCTATTCTATTTCTATTCTATCCATTTTTTTCTATTATATTTTTTTCTACTTTTTTATATTATATTTTGTTCTGTTTTACTTTAATTCTATTCTATTCTATTCTATGCCTTTATTTTCTATTCTACTTTATTCTCTTTGGAAATTGTAAAACAAATGAAAAACTATCCAAATTTGAAAATTATTTGGATTCGAAAACTATTCGAAATTGATTTGAAAACTATTCAAACCGATTTAAATTTGAATTTTTTCCACATTTTTTGCCCCACGGAAAGCCGCTCTCCACGGGGGCACCTGTGCATGCCCCACTGTGTCTGCCCAACAACCCAACCCCCCCCCCCCCACTCCCGTGTCAAAGCATTTGATTGACAGCAGCGGGAGGCAATGACTGCAATCAATCTGCCCAATCAGGAGCTAGACAGCAACAGGATCACATCGCTGGATCGGGCTAAGGTAGGAAAAAGGGGTGGGGTGGGGGGGGGGGGGGCAGCAGCACACAAGGTTTTTCACCTTAAAGTACATAAAAATACCCCTATAATACACAAGCTTAATGTATTCTTGTAAAGTTAGTCTGTAAACTAAGGTCTGTTTTGTTAGTTTATAGCAGTAGTTTGTTATTTTATAAACTTACAGCAGGCCGTGGCCATCTTAAGTGTGGGCATCTGAAGCCAGACTGTATTTCTTCCTGGATCTCATCCTTGCAGATTTCGCACATGCTCAGTGCAGAACAAGCGGTGTAATAGGTTTCAGGTCAGGTTTCCATAGCAACGGCAGTGTCAGAGGAAGTTGCTGCCCCTTCCCAGAAGGCATTGCAAACAGGAAATGATGCGATGGGCCGCGGCCAGGGAGGAGGAAGTGAAAAATGAATACAGCAGATATACAGTAGGTGCTGAGAAAAAAAAGAAAAAAATATCCAATTCGTTTACAGTGCACAGTTTAGTGAGGGATGCTGAAGAGTTGTAAAAATGGGTGCTTTAACCACTTCCCGACCGGCACACGCCGATGTACGTCGGCAGAATGGTACGGCTGGGCAAATGGGCTTACAGGTACGTCCATTTGAATTCCCCGCTGTGCCATTGCGTGCGCGCCGGCCAGGAGCTCCGTGAGTCGTGTCGCGGGTCCCGCAGACTCGATCGCCATGGGGATGCCCGCAATCGCCTCACGGAGAGGACGAACAGGGAGATGCTGATGTAAACAGCATCTCCTCATTCTGCCTAGTGACAAGTCTCACTGATTTCTGCTTCCTGTCATCGGGAGCAGAGATTAGTGTAGTGTCACAGCTAGCACATCCCCCCTACAGTTAGTAATCACTCCCTAGTACTGACTTAACCCCTTCCCGCCCCCTAGTGGTTAACCTCTTCACTGCCAGTGTCGTTTACACAGGGTTTAGTGCATTTTTATAGCACTGATTGCTGTATAAATGACAATGGTCCCAAAAATGTGTCAAAAATGTCCGCCATAATGTCGCAGTCACAATAAAAATCGCTGATCGCTGCCATTACTAGTAAAAAAAAAAATTATTAATAAAAAATCCAAAAAACTATCCCCTATTTTGTAAACACTATAACTTTTGCGCAAACCAATCAATAAACGCTTATTGCGATTTTTTTTTACCAAAAATATGTAGAAGAATACGTATTGGCCTAAACTGAGGAAAAAAAAATTTTTATATATTTTTGGGGGATATTTATTATAGCAAAATGTAAAAAATAATGCGTTTTTTTCAAAATTGTCGCTCTTATTTTGTTTATAGCGCAAAAAATAAAAATTGCAGAGGTGATCAAATACCACCAAAAGAAAGCTCTATTTGTGGGGAAAAAAGGACATCAATTTTGTTTGAGAGCCACATCACACGATTGTGCAATTGTCAGTTAAAGCGACGCAGTGCCGAATCGCAAAAAGTGCTCTGGTCAGGAAGGGGGTAAAATCTTCCGGGGCTGAAGCTGTTAACCACTTGCCACCCGCCAAAATGACGTTGGGAAAGTGGTTGCAATATCTTGACCGGTGATCATTGTTGTGGCGTGTCAGCCTGACAAACCGCAACTCCGATCTAGGTAAAGAATCTCTGACGGAGACTCTTTACCACGTCCAATCATGGCTGATCACGATGTAAACAGGAAGAGCCATTTATTGTCTTTTCCTCACTTGCATCTGATCCGCAGCTGTCCTGAAAGGGGGGGTCTGCACTGATTATCAGCGCAGCCCCCCCTCGGATGCCCACCTAGGACCACCAGGGATGTCACCAGGACCACCGGGGATGGCCACCACTGATGACCACCAGGGATGAGATCCCTGGTGGCCATGGGTGGCAATGTGTGCCCACACATGATGCCAATGTGTGCCCACACATGATGTAATCAGTGCGCACCAGCAATACCTGCCAGTGACTCCTAATCAGTGATGCCAATCAGTGCCATCTATCAGTGTCAATCAGTGCCACCTATCAGTGCCCATCCATACCCACCTATTAGTGCCCATCTGTGCCACCTATGAGTGCCCATCTGTGCCGCCTATGAGTACCCATCAGTGCTGCATATCAGTGCCACCTATCAGTGTCGCATATCAGTGCCCATCAGTGCCACCTCATCCATGTTCATCAGTGCCACCTTATCAGTGCCCGGCAGTGCAGCCTCATCAATGCCCATCAGTGAAGGAGAAAATATACTTATTTACAAAATTTTATAACAGAAACAAAGAAAAACTTTATTTTTTTCAAAATTTTCGTTCTTTTTTTATTTGTTTAGCAGCAAATAAAAACCACAGAGGTGATCAAATACCACCAATAGAAAGCTCTATTTGTGGGAAGAAAATGATTTTGTTTGAGTACAGTGTTGCATGACCGCACAATTGTCATTTAAAGCTGACAATTAGCTTGGGCAGGAAGGGGGGAAAGTGCCCTGTATTGAAGTGGTTAAGGTGAAAACCTAAGCACTTTAGTACAGTGACAGTGCATATTTTTAGCATTGAACACTGTATTAGTGTCACTGGTTCCCACAGTGTCAGAAGTGTCAGTTAGTGTCAGATTTCCCACCGCAATATCACAGTCCCGCTATAAGTCTGCTTGATGCCATTACTAGTATTAAAAAAATTGAATAAATAAAAGTTTCAGTATTATATATCATAGCTTGTAGACGCTATAACTTTTACGCAAACCCATCAATATACACTTATTGGGATTTTATTGGATGTGTTTTATAGCAGAAAGTAAAAAATATTGTATTTTTTTTTTCAAAATTGTCGGTCTTTTTTTGTTTATAGCAAAAAAATAAAAAACTCAATGGTTATCAAATACCACCAAAATAAGGTTTATTTGTAGGAAAAAATTACATAAAACATAATTTATGTACAGCATTGCATGACTGCGCAATTGTCAGTTAAAGTAAGGCAGTGCCGTATCGCAAAAAGTAGCCTGGTCATGAAGGGGGGTAAATCTTCCGGAGTTCAAGTGGTTAAAAAACAAAAAAAGGTGTGAAGTCTCCACCACCACTCTGGCATGAATTTTAAGGGGGACCCAATGCCAAAAAATGTTTAGAAAATGAAATGAGGTGCCTCCCAGAATTAATACCAGAGCCTTATCAGAGCATGCAGGCTGGCAAAGTACCCCCCCCCCCCCCCCAAGGTTGAGAGTATGTGGCCTGGTATGGTTCAGGAGGAGAGGGGGTTGCATGCTAGCCTCCCCACCTTTTCCTGCATGCTCAGATAAGGGTCTGGTATGGATTTTGGGGACCTCACTACATTTTTTGGGCACTGAGTGCCCCTTAAATTTGATACCAGACCTGAAAGGCCTGGTATGGCTTGGTGGGGAACCTCCATCCTGTTTTGTTTGTTTTTACATGTCTTGACTGGCAGGTGCTTCTTAAGGCCCCTTTCACACAGATGGACGGACCGATCGGGCCTGCCTGTCAGTTTTGTAGGCAGACATGATCAAATCATCCATTGCCCTCTATGGCGCAGCAGCTTTAAATGGACATGTGTTAGTTTATGCCTGCCAACATCCCATCCGATCCTATCCACTAAAAACGGATGGGGGAATCCGATCCCCATCCGTCTGGCAGATAGGATGACAGTCGGATGTAAACGGACAGGTAGTCCATTTAAATCCGACTGCCCATAGAGGAAAGCGGGTTGTGTCCATGTCTGTGTCCACTCTGCATCAGCGGAGCAGACACGGACCAGTCCTCCACCTGCTCAGCAGGGAGATCCCCGCTAAGCAGGCAGATCTGCTGGCAAAGTCTGCCAGTTTTAAAGAGCCCTAACAACAAACTATTTATTTATTTTATAATTTTTTAAGTAGCATGTGGCTAGAGCACAACTTTTTTAACAAATGTATTTTTATTTCAATTTTTTTTATTTTAGTGAATTGACATTTAGATCCGTTTATGCAGAATTTGCTGGTTTACTTTGCGTATCTTATTTTTTTGGTAAATACCACATAAACCAATAATGAAATGAAATTTACCATATCAAAATTTAAATCAAATGAGTGACATGATCCAAATATCACATGCGATTTTGCTTTGTGAATTGAGTCCAGCATCTGAAATGACATGTCAGAGCAGAGCGGGATTGATACAGGGGATAGCGCACTAATCGAATGCATTGTCGTACAGTGCACACACCGAGTCTGTAGTTGGTAGTGTACTCTGACAGATATAGTAGAGCTGCTGAGAGACCAGTGGGTAACCCTAAAATATCTGATGACTTCTGGGTGACAAGAAGGTCAATATACCCTCTACTTAGATGCCAGGTCTCTCTGCACCCCTTGCTCCAAGCGATTAGGTGTCTCTGGGCCGGATTCTCTAATGGTTAGAAAAGGCATTCTTTTTCCTCTTCACATAACCCAAGAACATACAAAGCCCAAAGAATCTCCCATAGGAAGCCATTGGCTCTCGCTGCTTTTAATAAAATGCTGTGACAAGGGAGTAGGGGGCGGGGCTGAGTCGCCCTGTCTGTCAGGTGCCCCCATGGAAAGCAAATTTCCATGGGGGGGGGGGCTCTCGCTGCAGAGGAGGACCAGGAGCGACGGCGGTGGACCTAAAAAAAGGAGGATCGGGGCTGCTCTGTGCAAGACCATTGCACAGAGCAGGTAAGTATACCATGTTTGTTTTTTTTAATTTAGAAAAAAGGAGGGTTTAATATTACTTTAATACCTTAAACAGAACTTCTAATTCCTCTTGAGAAAATTGTATATCCGTTAAATTAAAAATGTCTATGTGTCTGTGTCTATGATTTCCTTTTTCTTTTTCTTCTTTCCCCCTATACACCTCCTTCTCTTGCGTAGTCTGATATTCTCTTTGCTAATGTCTTGGTGTTCCGTAATGCAGTGATTCTCAACTTCAGTCCTCAAGTACCCCCAACAGGCCATGTTTTGTGAATTTCTCTTAGATAAAATAGCTGTCCAAAATACCAAGCCATTGACTCTGATGCTTTCATAACATGTTACATGTTACACCCTGAATATGGGTGTAACTTATTGTAAAAAGTGAACTTATCCTTTAAACTCACTAGGGATCGACCGATTATCGGTGCAGCCAATTATCAGTGGCCGATATTCTCTTTTTTTAGAAGTATCAGTCACAAAACTGACCGATATTGCTTCAAGGGGTTTTACCGGGGTGATGCATGCAGCTGCATCACCTGGTACTAGTACCGTTCTACAGAGCGGATGGTCAGCTTTATTGTAACAACAACCGATGAAGCTCAGCAGCTGCTTTGTTGTCATTACAAGCAGCGGAAGGGGACCTATCCCACCGGGAGGCCCAGGCACCCAGCCCGCTCATATGAAAAATTTTTCTCATACGATAACAGAACGTAAGATTTTCATATAATTAGTACAGGATTCATCCATAAAAAATCGGAAGACCAAGACCACGCATGCTCGGAAATGAAAGAATACATTATAATACGATACAACATATCACATCACTTCCAAAGTTGTATTCTGTCATACTTTTGTAGCGCTTACCCCCCGAAGGAGCGGCTGAATAATTGTTATATCCGTAATTCACGTTTATAACCTAACCCATCGCAACCCATGAATTCAGAAACACAGTCCATAATGCTTTTTCTCTTGCTTTATTAAATAACATGAACTGGGATAGGACTTCTTTTGAGATGCTCTTTTGTTGCATTATCATCTTTTCACTGTGTCTCATGGAAGAACTAGAATCACTTGCGGATAATAGGAAATCACTTTGTGTGATTTCTTCAATCAGGGAAGATGGAAGTAGATTTGATAGAGAATAACTGATAAAGAGTCACTCTGAATAACTTCTTCATCTGCAGAACTTTTCAAGAACAGTCTGTATCTCTACATGTGTGCTTGCAGCTTTACCGCTACCTTTTTACCACTACTTCCCATCTGCATGGTACTTCCAAGTTGAGCTAAAGAAAAGTCACTCTGAATAACTCCTCCTGCTTGACTGATTGGAATCCCGGGGCATTGCTGAACCCAAAGTCACAGGCCATCACCGCCTGTCCCACTGACTTGCATACCAACATCCCTCAGCCTCTGGCAGCACCCTTACCTTGGGCTTTCACTCACGTGATCAATAGTCCATGTGCCACTCATAAACGATCGATCGCCCAGTTTCCTTCCGCTTTGTTGCTACTTCTTCCGAAATGATTCTTTGTTCCCTTTCCGCTTTTCTGGCACGCTCCCTTCCCCGCAGGGGCGGCCAACGACACCAGCGACTACATGCTGTACGGTGTCGTCTCTTCCTCTATGGAGGCCGGTTCCCCACCCTCCTCGCAAGGGGGGGCTCCATTGGCTCCCCGGAGGGGGAACCCCTCCCTTCCGGGAACCAGGCTGGCTTCTCCAAGCTCGAACAGGAAGACACTCCCCTCTAGACCATGTGACCCGGCTTTTATATGAGAGTCCCGGGACACTGCCCAACAAATTAATGATTGGCCGAGACTCGCATACAAACTACCTGCCACTCAAATCCCAAATAAACAAACAGGCCTGCTGTAATAGCACAAGCCTGCCTAGATGTACCTGACATTGTAAACTAACAAAAAGGTCACCTACATAAAAGTAGGTGCCCGCTACACTTTAGTAACCTCTTCATTTTCCATATGAGACTAGCATGCAAAAAAAAAGCAGACGTTCATTCCTCCGATATTCTCATCATGATTTCAAGGCTTAAGGGCTCAATCACACTTGTGGCCAAGGGGGCAGGAAAAATAGGTAGTTGAGCCACGTTTTTATTGCCCCCCGACTGCCCCACTTAACCTAATACAGGAGACAGAGGTGGTTGTACACATGGAATGGCCACAGAAAAAATTATATCAACTGTCCTGCTCGGCAGGCAGTACTACCATCGACTGTGTTCCACTGAACTAGTTGCAGCACAGGGATCCATCGCAAATCACTTTTCAGGGGGGCTGCAAGGGCTGCCAATAGTGTAAACGAGCCTTTATTTTTTCATCCATTGCTTTATACTTCCTTTCTGCTCTTCAACATTCTTCTACTTTATTCTGTTCTGCTTCCCTAGTCTCTTTGCCACTCCCTTTATCTTCTCAGTCCTGTCCTCTCCACTTTTATCCTTCCCAGTCTCTTTCTTCTCTATACTATCATTCTCTGTCCTCTCTCCTTCCATTCTTTCCTTTCTCCTTTCATACCATTCTCTTTTTCATCTTCCTTTACATTCCCCTCCTCTTGCTCTCTCCTCTCTACTTCTATCCTGTCCCTTCTTTTTTGCTTCCATCCCTTTTTATGGTCTCTCCTTATCCCTTCCATCCTCTTTTCTTGGTCTTTCCTTCTCGTCTTTCATCTCCTCCTTTTGCCCTCTCCTTTCTACTCCTATTCTGTTCCAACCCCTCCTTATAGTCTCTCCTTTTCATTTTCACTTTGTCTTCTTCTTGGTCTTTCCTTCTCTTCTTCCATCTCCTTCTCTTGCTTTCTCCTCTCAACTCATATGTACTTTATCCATTTCCCTTGTTTCCTCTCCACCCCATCTGTCCACTCCTTTTGCTCTCTCCCTTTACCTTCCATCACTCTGAGATGTTTCCTATCATATATCCAATTAGCCCAGGTTTATTCAGAAAATATGATGTATTTGGGAGTAAACAAATACTGTTTGTCACAGATGAAATGGGTTCTATACCTGGAGCTTATACCTGTAAACCCAGATGGAAAACCAGCAAGTCCGGTGAGTATTCAATAACCACCACACATTTCTAAATATAGACCTAAATAATTGTTATTAATGCTCCCTCAAATTCAACAGCACATTTCAGCTAATGAGATCAGATGTTAGGCCAGAACTAGATGAAGCAAACAGATGTATTTTAGCGACATAGCTAACAGGTTTCAGAAAATCATATCTGAATAGAGCCCATCTAGTACAGCTTTATACATCTTGTAGGAAATTTAGACGCTTCCCCTTTTTACGCTCCATTACCCAGGTTCGGGTTTTCTTCTTCGGTCCTTCAACCTGAAGTCAGATAATTCCCCTGAGCTTGATCAGTGTGGAAAACGCAGACCGCAATTCGTCATTTTACAGGTTGCACTGCCAAAAATCTAGCAAAAAGCCAGCCATGCACACCTCAGTCTCGTAATCGCGCTGAAATGTCATCACAAATTAGCTCAACGACTTTGCATTTTGGTGCAAGGTAGAAGTGCTAACCACTAAGCGACTGTGCAGATATGACTATCTAGCGGTAGTACTAAATATCTGTTTTAATTTATTTGCCAAATGGTTTGCCTTTGTCGAGAGAATTCACCTAAAGTTGTATCATTGGTTGAAATACAAACATTATTGGCAGCTGCTATTTGCCACGTTGGGTTTCTTAAACTCAGTCATTGCTGATTATATCTAATTTAATTATTCAGCCATTGCTATTACTGTTAGTTTTGTTTTCTTTTTAAATTAACTTAAAATGAGCTAAACTGATAAGGGATTAAGAAAATCAATTGGTAAATCAACTGCAGTAATAACAAATAGATACTGACAAATAAAAGCAGTAGGAGTCATTCACAGCTTGTGTTTCATTTGTAAAATAATGCTTTTCAAGTGTTACTAAACCCAGGACCCTGCATTCACTATATCTGGTCTCCCACAGTACACAGAACATGGAAATGCAATTATTTTAGTAAATATAAACTGCTAAATACTCTTTCTCGTCAACGATTAGAGCAGTCTGGTGACTTTTATTAGTGTCTGGTTAAAGCTTGTAGGATTTTATATTCACCCCTGAATGTCCTATGAAGCTGCAGGACCCCTGACCCTCTGTCTGGACAGTGCTCATTGGCCCTGTTCTGATCACATGCACTCTCCGAAAAAAAAAACTCTAGCAATACACACCAAACTGAGCATGTGCAGCTTGTCCCCAAGGCTCTGTTCTTGTCTTATGTTTCCTATTTACATGAACAAATTCATTTCGTGGCTTCAATGGCCTCCTGTGTTTTTCTTCTTCCACTGTTTTTTGTATTAAAACTCTAATAAACATTAATTGAAAATAGAATATAATGACTTTATAATAATGATTGCCAGGTAAGGAGTCACCACCCTTGAACAGGTATGCAGGTAAGCATTTCTGACTTACCTGAATTGTTTGTTCTGCGTCAGTAATTCTGAAAGTAGGTTGGGTAGAGGGTAAGCATAATAGCCACACAACTAACATTTTAGACAGGTATTTAGCAATAGCTCCTATATTTTTTCTGGGAAAATGACACTGCAAAATCACATTTCAACGGCAGGGGGAACAGGTGAGACCTTAGAAGAAGGGGGTATGCCAAGCAACCTCGTCCTGAAAATTTAATGATTAGTGCAAATGAAAAAGTATCACGGACAGTATACTCAACTGCGTTGTCCCTCATCCAGTAACAGACCAACCTGTCCAGCTAAAGTTTCAACTCCAGCAGTTAGGCCAAACCATGTAAACACTGCTGAGGGGCTGACAATAGTCAGCTTCTATTCATATGGTTTAAAACTTTTTTTCTAAAAAATTGTAAATGCTTATAATGTGTTAACTGGAGTGGGGGTTGAATTTGGTTGTCACAAACATTGGACCAGCCATCATGAAAAATCGCCATAATTTGTCCAATATGTTTATTTCCTACGATTGTCAGTTCTATCTAGGGCCATAATGTGGTATTTTCCTGAAATACCTCAATCAGGAAAATAATGAATTATGGCGATGAAATGGATCTGATAATCATAGGAAATAAATGCATTAGACAAATGAAGGTGATTATTCATTACAGCTGGCCAAATGCGTGCAACATTCGACCAGCATTTTTTTTGTTCATTGCTAGACCCCTTAAAGCAATTCATTATTTGCATCAAACTTACTTTTGTATTTTGTTTGTCTTTTCTTATTTTTCTTTTAGTGCTGTAGGTGTTTATTACAGAGTAAGGCCCCTTTCACACGGGCGTCTCTGTTTTGCAGGATCCGCTTGCTCAGCGGGGGATCGCTCGGCTGATCCACGCTAAGCAGGCGGGTGACAGGTCCATCTCTGCTTACCGAGCAGGGTAGAGACAGACCCAGTCCCCATTCTCCTCTATGGGGAGATCAGATAAAAATGGACCGCCTGTCCATTTTCATCTGATCATATCCGATCCACCAGACAGATGGAAAGTAGGACCACCATCTGTCTGGATTATGCGGACAGGATCAAGGCGGATATCAGCGGACTTTTCACCGCTGACATCCACCGCTCGATAGGGATGAATGGAGGGTCCGATCAGGTCTGCCTGAAAAACTGACAGGCAGACACCAATGGACAGCCCATGTGAAAGGGCCCTAAACACTGACAGTGGATAACTGTCAGGTAGCCAGCTCTGGGACACAGCTGGACAAGATAGGTCTTTAATTAGATGTTCTAATGTTACTGTATTACGGCTTATAGGATTGGCAGCAATGCTGAATTGTTTATTACTTTTTTAAATCATTTTATTTAAATTATTTATTAACTTTGTGTAGGAAATGTACTTGTTGTTCCTTGAAAAAATGTACAGGACACTGCCGAATACTATTGCCTATTTAAAGTGGTTCTAAAGACAAAAGTTTTTTTACCTTAATGCATTCTATGCACTAAGATAAAAAAACCTTCTGAGTGCAGCTACAGCCCCCCCCCCTATACTTACCTAAGCCCCATCTTGATCCAGCAATGTGCATGGGAACAATGGCTCTCCCGGTTCTCTCTCTCCTCATTGGCTCAAACAGCAGAGGGCGCCATTGGTCAATCACAGCCAGTGGGCCAATGAGGAGAGAGCAGGGGGCTGGGGGGCGAAACATGCTCTGTATGTGAATGGACAATATTCACAATTAACATTCCTAGACATCTTGTATAAAAAAAATGTAATTTAGGCCCACTGTACGCAACCATCATATACGTTGTATGTGCATCATTGTAACAAAGCAGTAGTCTTTATTCATTTACAGTACAACCTTGGTTTGAGAGTAACTTGGTTTGAGAGCGTTTGGCAAAACAAGCAAAATTTTTTAACATTTTTTGACTCAATATACAAGCAATGTCTTGATGTACAAGTAGCGTCATGTCACAACGAAGTATAAAAGAGAAGAGAGGCGCCTCTAAGTGTAGCAATATGGTTACATTTAATAAAAGTACAACATTTAGCAACATATTGTTACACTTAGAGGCGCCCCTCTTCTCTTTTATACTCTGTAGCTCCTGATAGATTTTGCTTCTAATCCCCTTGTGGAGGTTTCCATTTGTCGATGGACATTTTATGGTTAGACAACCTGGTCACATTGCTAGAATCTTTATGTGGACTATAAACTGAAGGACCTATGAATAAATGGTTGTGGAACGAATCATGTGCATTTCCATTATTTCTTATGGGGAAATTCGCTTTGATATACAAGTGCTTTGGATTACAAGCATGTTTCTGGAATAAATTATGCTCGCAATCCAAGGTTTTACTGTATTTAATTTTAAACTAATGAAAATTAAGACTACAAACTGATTTCTACTAACATTCATAGATGATTATCTGAGCTGTTGGCCCAATGCATATGGTACAAGTGGGGCAGCAAGATCCTGCCTAAAAAAGCTTGTCTCTACAGATGTATCATTTGTACTATGTTTACTTGCTGTGACAGTGCTAGATACTGCCACTGTGTTAGTGGAATTGAAGATCACACAGGGTTCTCACAAGGATGCAGGCTGAGGGGATCCAGAATGTCTATGCTGACCGGAGAAAATTGTTTTTTCTCCAGGACTGGTAACTCCTAGATTAGGTTCTGGAGTACAGAGGTTCAAAGAGTCTTGGGAGGGAAGAAGCCTCTAACCCTGAGTCCAGGTTTTATTGGGGACCAGCAGGCTATATGTGCAAGTGTGCACAGCCTTCATAATCTAGAGCCTGAGAGTGATTGCAGGCTCACTGAGGCCAGGGTGTGGGCCAGAGCAGCAGGGAGATGCGATAGAGAAGGTACAGTGTTTATGTGATACTGCAAGAAGAAGCCAGGTGCCTTAATGTCATTTTGCTTTTATGTTTTGAAGTGGTGTTGGAGACCCCTGCGAGGGAAACACTGTAAGTTACGTTTGAACTTTTCCTTTAAATAAAAGTGGTCCACAAGCCCTAAAACAGTATTTTCTGGTTGGTCTGCACTCACTAGAAAGCACTACACATTGACTGAAATCCCCAAAATAACAGACTGCATACAATTACAGTGGGGATGGAAAGTATTCAGACCCCCTTAAATTTTTCACTCTTTGTTATATTGCAGCTATTTGCTAAAATCATTTAAGTTCATTTTTTCCCTCATTAATGTACACACAGCACCCCATATTGACAGAAAAACACAGAATTGTTGACATTTTTGCAGATTTATTAAAAAAGAAAAACTGAAATATCACATGGTCCTAAGTATTCAGACCCTTTGCTGTGACACTCATATATTTAACTCAGGTGCTGTCCATTCCTTCTGATCATCCTTGAGATGGTTCTACACCTTCATTTAAGTCCAGCTGTGTTTGATTATACTGATTTGACTTGATTAGGAAAGCCACACACCTGTCTATATAAGACCTTACAGCTCACAGTGCATGTCAGAGCAAATGAGAATCATGAGGTCAAAGGAACTGCCTGAAGAGCTCAGAGACAGAATTGTGGCAAGGCACAGATCTGGCCAAGGTTACAAAATAATTTCTACTGCACTTAAGGTTCCTAAGAGCACAGTGGCCTCCATAATCCTTAAATTGAAGACGTTTGGGATGACCAGAACCCTTCCTAGAGCTGGCCGTTCGGCCAAACTGAGCTATCAGGGGAGAAGAGCCTTGGTGAGAGAGGTAAAGAAGAACCCAAAGATCACTGTGGCTGAGCTCCGGAGATGCAGTCGGGAGATGGGAGAAAGTTGTAGAAAGTCAACCATCACTGCAGCCCTCCCCCAGTCGGGGCTTTATGGCAGAGTGGCCCGACGGAAGCCTCTCCTCAGTGCAAGACACATGAAAGCCCGCATGGAGTTTGCTAAAAAAACACCTGAAGGACTCCAAGATGGTGAGAAATAGGATTCTCTGGTCTGATGAGACCAAGATAGAACTTTTTGGCCTTAATTCTAAGCGATATGTGTGGAGGAAACCAGGCACTGCTCATCACCTGTCCAATACAGTCCCAACAGTGAAGCATGGTGGTGGCAGCATCATGCTGTGGGGGTGTTTTTCAGTTGCAGGCACAGGAGGACTGGTTGCAATCGAGGGAAAGATGACTGGGCCGAAGGTTTACCGTCCAACAAGACAATGACCCTAAGCACACAGCTAAAATAACGAAGGAGTGGCTTCACAACAACTCCGTAACTGTTCTTGAATGGCCCAGCCAGAGCCCTGACTTGAACCCAATTGAGCATCTCTGGAGAGACCTAAAAATAGCTGTCCACCAACGTTTACCATCCAACCTGACAGAACTGGAGAGGATCTGCAAGGAGGAATGGCAGAGGATCCCCAAATCCAGGTGTGAAAAACTTGTTGCATCTTTCCCAAAAAGATTCGTGGCTGTATTAGATCAAAAGGGTGCTACTACTAAATACTGAGAAAAGGGTCTGAATACTTAGGACCATGTGATATTTCAGTTTTTCTTTTTTAATAAATCTGCAAAAATGTCAACAATTCTGTGTTTTTCTGTCAATATGGGGTGCTGTGTGTACATTAATGAGGAAAAAAAATGAACTTAAATGATTTTAGCAAATGGCTGCAATATAACAAAGAGTGAAAAATTTAAGGGGGTCTGAATACTTTCCATCCCCACTGTACATATACACTAATAGCCACTGCTCAGGGCTGATATATCAAAAGTGTGTAATCAGCAGCACCTGTGAATTCATGAATGACTGAAGGTTGATCATTCTGCACATGTGCTGGGGCTACATATAGACTCATCAAAGGCCAGCATGTGAAGCCCTGCTTCACACATTGCTCATATTTACATCTCACCTACAGTATGAACAGTGGCCACTGAGAATACCAATGTAGGCTGGACACATTCATATGTTCACATGCATACAGCATCAAGCACATACCTTACACAGGACAAGGGATATGGATTTAACTTGTTTTGGTTTAGGCAGCTATATGCTGTGGACCAAAATGGACCTGTGTGCATGAGCCCATAGGATACAATATGCTGTGTTCAAATCCATATAAATGACAGATATGAGCACAGAACACGTTGTACGTCCATGCACATGGGCCCTAAAAAAGACTGGTATAGTGAAGAAAACTACAAATTGTTGTGCCTTGTTTTTCTTAACACAGAGCAATATATTATATTAACCGCTTACAGACCGCTCGCCTGCATTGTACTGCAGAAAGGGCGATGCATACAGGCACAGCCACATACCTGTAAGTCGCTGCTGTCCTCCGGGTTCAGGGTGCACACGCCTCCGCCCCTTTCCATCCAACTTTGTCAGCAGATCCGGAACAATGACCAGGACCTGCTGATTGGCTGTGTCCAATGACAGCCCACATCCCTGTGTTGACAAACAACACAAAAACACAGAACTATATACGTGATCTGGCTCATCTGGCTAGCAGGCACAAATGCGTGCCGCCGGCAGCTTGCTCCCACTGTGATTATACACAGTGGGAGCCAATCAGCGAGTACCATGGACTTATGTCTGCTGGCATCTGCTGATCATTCAGTACAGAGGCAGAACGGCGGTCTGCCTATGTAAACAAGGCAGATTGCCATTCTGACAGTAGGGAAATCATGGATCCTGTGTTCCAGCAAAGCAGGGATATGGATCAATTCCTTTCCCTAGTAAAAGGAACCCCCCCCCCACACTGTACAAGAACACTGGCTAGGCACACAGTTAACCCTTTAATCCCCCCTGATGTTAACCTCTTCCCAGCCAGTTGTTGTAATATATTGGCCAATTTATGTATAATATTGTATTGGAGTGCCATGCTGACCAGAAATTCAGTTGATTTGTCCAACTGAATTTTAACAGCTGAAGACTCTTTGATGTGTTAATCTTATGCAAGTCTATTTGAACATTCCAAAGGGTATTCAGGTGGTATGTTAATCTAATCTAATTACATATATCTAAAGGGGACTTGTTGATGTTGATATGCGGGAATGTAGGTATTCCAAGGGCTCAAAAGGGTGTTCTGTTTATCTAATTAATATATCTAAAGGGGACTTGTTGATGTTGATAAGCGGGAGTGCAAATTGGGGTGGTTCACGGCTGTTCAAGTCCTAAATTGGAACGGCTAATCAAATTGCTCAGCCATTCAATATTTAGTGAATATAACACGGCATTCAGTCTATAGGTTTGGGGGAAGTGAGGCTTGTCTGTGCATGGCTGGGAAGACTGAATTATATGGGAAGACTGAATAATATGGGTCTCTGAATTATATTTCCTCTGTCGGATTTCTTTGTCATCTGTGGACTTTGGACTTTGTTCTGTGTTGGAAGTCAATAAAGTGCATCTCTCTGGAAGAATTGGGTTGCTGCGGAAGAGTACTTACATCATCATTATCATTATAATACCTAAATATTAATTATCATACCCACTCTACATCATATCACCCAATACATATTAATATATTCGATCACTACACCAGTGTCATGAGTACAGTGACAGTGCATATTTTTAGCACTGATCACTGTATTAGTGTCACTGGTTCCCAAAAAAGTGTCAAATGTGTCACTAATGCCGCGTACACACAGTCGGACTTTTCGACCAGACTTCCGGCGGACAATCCGATCGTGTGTGGGCTTCACCGGACCTTCAGCGGACTTTACCAGTCGCAAATCTGACGGACTTTAGATTTGGAACATGCTTCAAATCTTTACGTCGTAACTCCGCCGGACCCAGAAATCCGCTCGTCTGTATGCTAGTCCGACGGACAAAAACCCACGCTAGGACAGCTATTGGCTACTGGCTATCAACTTCCTTATTTTAGTCCGGTGTACGTCATCACGTACGAATCCGTCGGACTTTGGTGTGATCGTGTGTAGGCAAGTCCGGTCGTTAGAAAGTCTGTTGAAAGTCCGCCAAAAGTCTGTCGAAAGTCTGTCGGACGTGCTGTCGGACTTTTGCAGCTGAAAAGTCCGACCGTGTGTACGCCGCATTAGTGTCTAATTTGTCCGCCAAAATATTGCAGTCCCGCTATAAGTCACTGATCGCTACCATTACTAGTAATAAAGAAGAGATGGGTTTTATAGCAGAAAGCAATTTTTAGTGCAAAAAATTATTCACAACACAGAAGTGAACCACTGAGAGTTGAACAATTTTTTATTGTATGCACAAGTCATGTTAACAGTAGTACGTACCTCTTCACTTCTCCAATACCGAACACTTTCACCCCCTTCCCATCCAGGCCATTTTTAGGTTTTCAGCGCTGTACACACTTTGAATGACAATTTCTCAGTTATGCAACATGTACCCAAAATACATTTTTATCATTTTTTTAGACAGGTATAGCTTTCTTTTGCTGGTATTTAATCACCAACGCATTTTTATTTTTTTGCTATACAAATGAAAAAATACCAAATTGTTTTTTAAAAAAACACGTTTTTCTTAGTTTTAGGTATAAAATTTTGTAAATAAATAATCATTCTTCATTTTTGGCCAAAGTGTATTCTTCTGCATTTCTTTTGCAAATATAACCCAAAGCAGTGTATATTTTTTACTGTGAAAGTTATAGAGAGTCTACAATCTATGGTATACAAAGCAAACAAAAATGTTTTAATTATTAATGGTTTATAAAATAGATGTGAACAAAAGTAAATCAGCAGGAAAATAATAATTAAATGGAGAAAGATTAAGGAGTTAATAAGGCTGATTAGAGTAAATTAAGGGTTCATAAGGGGTTAAATAGAGGAACAATTTAATAAAAAAACAAAGAAAAAAAAACACAGCAAAAAAAAAGAAAAAACATTTTTTTTTTTTTTTTTTTTACTTTACAGGTTGCTTTAAAACGGACTTCATCTGCAGACCAAAGTTTATCCCTTTGATCAGTAGATGTATAAACAAAAAGAAACAATGTTTCTTTTTATCTATCTGTTTTAGCGACTGAGCAATGTTGTTGATAAACATTTCAGGGCTGCTTTTTAAAAATGTTTTGACAGCTCAAGATGCCGGGACATCATTTCCACTTCAGCTGTCAACAGGGGAACTCCACTGACAGCTGAATGAGTCATTGGTTGTTAGGGATGCGGCGGCCCCACTCCTTAACAACAACGATAATTGCCAGCTTTTTTTTTACATTTCAGCTGTCAGTGGGGGAATCCCGCTGACAGATGAAAGAACCAAGCCTGAAAGTATCAGTTTCAGGTATCGGAGCATTTGCTTACTATCAGCACAGATGGCGGTATAGGTGCAACCCTATTTTCCATCAAGCATTAGTCAGGGCTGGGAGCTCAGTTTTATTACTTTCATATGTAGTTCCTGGTTGTGTTTACAAATGTCTGACACAGATGAACTGCTGTGGTCTCTTCCCTTGTGATTTTCTATAAAGTTACAATCCTGCAGTCTGATCAGTACTTCCTCACCTAACACAGAGATCACAGTCCTCTGTGAAAATACCTTCATCTGCTTTTGTTCTCTAGGAGAACAGCACCATTTGTCTTCAGGCATCGTCTAGGGTCAGCATCTGACCTACACTGAGAAGCTTTGTCACAGGTGTCTGACACAGATCAGCCCCTGCTGCAGCCTCTCACCTTGTGACCTGCAAAAAAAAAGTTGAAGTCTAGGAGGGAGGGAGAATGTCATCTACCACTGTGTATATGCCCACATATGTGACTCTATAGTCAGGTGGGCTGCACAGATAAGAAAAAGGAGAAAATTTAGAGCTTTGAAGGGAAATTGAGCATGCTCCGTAGAGGACACCAGCTGGTTTACACAATCGCAAGCTGCAATGGGGACACAGAGAATATGGGAGGGACAGCTGAAGGCAGGATCAACCAGGTATATTTCACTCTACACAAAAGGAATGCTTTAGTGGCTTTGTGAGTATGAACACTCTGTTATATAGCATGTAATGGGAGTTTTTCATAGTCTGGGTTTAATGACACTTTAAATTACTGTGAGATCCACTTTAAGAACACCCAACCTATACAAGCAAATATTTTCATGCAGTTTTTGCATGTGCTCATAAACGGAAAAAGGCCATATAACAAACATTTCTTTGAATAAGTTTATTTTGTGTACCACAAGATCTGCCACAAACAAGGTGTGTTGTCATTACAGAATACAAAGCTGTCTGAAAATCATCCAGTACATTGCTGAGAGGAAAATGCATAAAATAAATTAGTCCGGAGGTAAAAAAAAACCCATAATAGTTGCACATATCTGAGAAGATCAGACCTGCTTTATTCTACAAACTAAAAAGACCTCATTTGTAAATGATGACTGTAAAAATAACACATTTATCATTCTGTGAATTAAAGTGTGTCTAAAGCTAAAATGAAAATGCAATATACTGCAGTTTACTAGTCCACAGATTTTTTTTTCCCCCTTTTTTTTCTCCTGGTAATCCTGTGACAACCATACTTCACGTCCCTTTTTGTGTACACTCATTTCTCCACTGTATATATGGGGCAGTCATGGTTGTCACACAGGCTGGACTTGAAACATGTTTGCCCTAATTAATGTCCATTACATAGTGGATTGATGGGGCCAGTAGTTTACACAATAAAGAGAAGTTGAATTATTCTTTCTTTCAAGAAGTTACCAGGACATTGCCATTCTGGTAAGATCATCAGGAATTTTCTGTACTTGTTGAAAATGTTTTCAACCTGAAAAGCAAAAACTAATGCAGTCACAACATCTAGGGACTGGTAAACTGCAATATATGAATTGTTTTGTGTGTTTTGATTTAGGCCTTTTTCATAATTTTATATTTCATGCAGCAAGACTCATGCGTTTTGCTGCAAGAAAATACATTACAATTAGAAAGCCCATTCTTTCCTGTGTGGCTGGTTCACATCTATGTACTGCAGTTAGAGCCTTAGTTTTAGTAAAAAATAAAAAATCAGCACAAGTGTCACTTGCACTGGTGCCAGCTGTCCTAGTTGAAACCTTCCATTCTCTACCCACTGCACCAGTACTCTTTGGGTGCAGCAGCTATTAATACAGCTGCTGGACCTGTTGTAGGCACTAGTCAAGAGTACCAACTATTCCCTCTCCCTTCCCACCCCCTGCTCTATTCATATAATCTGTACTATGGACTCCTGAATTGAAAAGTGATCTATGATTGGAGGACATGCAGATGAATGAAAGGTTTGTCTCCTCCATTCACAGAGTATTTTTTTTTTATTGAAGGAATCTATAACACAGCATCTATGAATGGAGAAGAGGTGTGGTTCCATGCTCATTGATCTTCCTGCTCACAAGCAATTGCCTGCCCATACAAGGTACGGGCAGACAGCAATGCTTAGAGTCCGCAGGAGCCAGAGAATGCTCTGTAGGCTCCATAAAAAAAAAAAATGATGTGTGTGTACACAATACAGAGAACTGCAGCTGCAAATTTCAGGTCCCGGCATGTGTCCTCCCTTTGCATGCTGCACTGCGGCTGCCTGGTTGAATAACTGAATATTTCTGTTTGTCAGGTAGCTACAGGGGCAAACCATTGCATAGGAGCAAGGGCACAAATATATTAATGGGAGCTTCATGTTGGTAGGAATTACACTTCTCTGCCAACAGTCATCATTACATTAGGATTAAAATAGCCTAATGCCCCGTACACACGGTCGGACTTTGATCAGACATTCCGACAAAAAATCCTAGGATTTTTTCTGACGGACGTTGGCTCAAACTTGTCTTGCATACACACAGTCACACAAAGTTGTCGGAAAATCCGATCATTCTGAACGCGGTGACGTAAAACAGGTACTTCGGGACTATAAACGGGGCAGTAGCCAATAGCTTTCATGTCTTTATTTATTCTGAGCATGCGTGGCACTTTGTGTGTCGGATTTGTGTACACACGATCGGAAATTCCGACAACTGATTTTTTTTGTCGGAAAATTTTATAGCAAGCTCTCAAACTTTGTGTGTCAGAAATTCCTATGGAAAATGTGTGATGGAGCCCACACACGGTCGGAATTTCCGACAACAAGGTCCTATCACACATTTTCCATCAGAAAATCCGACCGTGTGTACGGGGCATTACACAACAGCACTTATAGGACATATTCTGAATGCTGACTTTTTTTGAGAACTTGTTTTGCAACTACGCATTATGTTTTTTTTTTTTTTTACATAATTCCTGGGTCTGTAGTCTTTGAGATGCTCTTTGACTGACACATTTTACTATAAGATATCAAAAATCTATTTAAAGGTGGAGCAGATTTTTGTTTTATAGAAAATAACAGGTTATTTGGGCAATCAAAAATGTCTTTGCAATTGCATTGGTCAAAAAAATATAAAATCAAGGTAGTCTATGCATAAAGTAGCATGGCATGTGGTTTCTTGCTCAATGTCAGTGTGGTTTCCTATGGCAGTCAACTAGTTAGATTTTGGGTACCAAGCTGAAAAATTATGAAAATTGTTTTATTTTTATTAGTACTTAGCAATTTGTTTCAGTTTTAAGGGCCAAAAACTCATCAATTTGGTAAGTTGCGCCAATGCATGCTAACGTATTCAAAATAAATAGTCTGCTAGAACACAAAAGTTAATGTGCGTGGTAATGCAACATACAAGAATAAAGAGGTCTGAATGGACCATAGCGGAAAGTCCAAAAACATAGAAATTCTCTGTCGACCCATCTTAATGAACTGATTGTACATAATAAGTCTAACCACGAAAAAAAATCCAATTAGGAATCAGATCTTCTTAATGCTCATAGTATCACATTTTAACAGAAGATGTCACTGCTGGCAAAATATACAACTGCAGACCTTTGTCTTGTGGAAGCCCCAAACCACAGAAGGCTTAAAAAGAATTTCGACTTACCCGGAATTACCATCTTGGGTACAGTATATGACACAGGCAACTTATTCATACACCATGGGTTATAGGCACGTACCTTCACTTGATTGGACACTGACAAGCTTTCCAGGACATGCCCCCCCTGGGGTACCTCTCCTTTTTGCCTATCCCACTCCATGAGTCCTCAGTTTTGTAATATGCAATGCAGAGTAAACTAAGTAGGGTAAGGGAGGGTGTCCTATGTCCTGTATTGTACTCCCAAGGAATTTACAGGTCAAAATTCCTGTTATCTTCATTGTACAGTACAGGGCACAGGCAACTTATTCATACACCATGGGACATCCCAAGCAATGGCTATAAAGGTTGGGTAACAACTAGGCACATGGAACCGTGTCAACAGGCGCAATAAAACAGGGGTCATGGACCCAAGTTCAGAGTGCCACTACAAGAACCTTGCAGCTAAAAGCTACATCTGTAGAAGTTTGGATGACCACCTAGTAAAACTTTGAGAAAGTATGAACAAAAGGCCAGGTGGTAGCCTTACAAAGATTGTCTCAAGAGGCTTGGTGCTGAAAAGCCCAGGAGACGTCTACAGATGTGGTGGAGTGGGCATGCAACAGCACAAGAGGAGCTTTTTGTTTAGGAGTGTAAGCTCTTGCAATCATGTTTCTTATCACCGTGCAATAGTGGATTTTGAAGCAGAGAGCAATAGTTTTTAAGTTATACTATACTCTAATAGCTCTGACTATATCCAGACAATGTAGAGACCATTCCTTTGGATGCTTAAGAGCGGGCACAAGGATGGCAGAACAATGTCCTCAATGAGATGGAATGCTGAAGCCACTTTTGGAAGGAAAGATGGTCTTAAGTGCAAAACAACCTTGTTTTTGAGAAGTATAAGGTCAGGCTCTTTACAAGAAAGGGCCGGAAGTTCAGAGACATGTTTGACAGACATGATGGCTACCAAAAAAAGCCTCTTTGCTGAGAAAAATCCCTAGCGGAATATCCCCAATGGATTCAAGAGGTCCAGGACAGAGAACCAAATTAAGGTCCCAGGGAAGCACAGGGTGCTGGGGGGGACGGACATAACCCACCTTTATAAACGGTTTTTACAAGAGTCTTAAGTCAGAGGCCTTTGGAAAAGGATGGATAAGGCTGATGCCTGCCTTTAAGTATGCTAAGTGCTAAATTTTGGTTAAGATCTAATTGTAGGAAGACCAGGATGTGATGCACAGAGTAATCTGTGGGATTAAATTGACTGCGTTAACACCAGGCAAAACAAGATTTCCAGGCACCAAAATAGATCTTCCTGGTAGTGGCTTTTCTTGCTTTTAGCAAAGTAGAATTCACAGACTCATAAATCCCTCCATCATTTAAGACTTGGGTTTAAACTGCTTTGCTGTTAAAGCCAGAGACTGAAAGGCAGTGCAATGAAGTGGTTGACTTGACTGCCTCTGCATAGTGTTGAAATCGTAGATGAGGTGGGAAAATGGGAACTTGTACTGCAGATAGGCATCTTGGATTTACAGATGCCATGTATGTCCGCTATCCCAGAGAGGCAATTACTGTCCCTACAAATTCTATGTAACATTTTAGAATTTGCAGGAATGTGTTGAGGTATTTTAAATTCAGAATAGGGTGTTCAGCTTTGGTAATGTAAACAGGTTTGAGCAGAGTCCATGGAACCTTTCTTGTGACGGTACTGGCACAATTACTCCCTGGAACATAAGGTGGTTCTAGGCTTTCTGTAAATCTAACTGTCCTTGGGCAATCTTTGGCTGATTTTAAAGAAGGAATTGGTGCTGTGCTAGAGGTTTGAACTGTATTTTGTACCCCTTTTAAACAACAGGTCTGGTACCTCTGTGACCCAGAGAGAGGCAAACTAACAGACATTCCCCACATTTGAAAGGAGCCCCTTCACTGTGAAGTAGGCTTTGGGGAAGGCTTGGTGGTCTTCATGGGCCAAGCTTTGTTCTGAAAGGAAAGGCTGAACTTAGGATTTAAAGTTGAAGCCTGTTTAGCACATACAATAGCTCTGTGTTTAGATGAGCTAGGGGCTTCTAAAGGTGGTTTTGAAACCTTCCACTGTGGAAGTAAAGCTTTCCCACCTATGACCTCTTTTATTAACTGGCCAAGTGCCTCACCAAACAGTTGTCTTCCATACATGTAAGGTGTCTTTTGCAGGAAGCTTCAGCTGTCCAAGTTTTTAGCCATAAGAGTCTACACATGTGAATGGAAACTAGAGTCATTCTAGAAATTTGTCTCATTGCATGCTCTAAGGCATCCACACAAAAAAAAATAGAGAAGAAGGCCATTGCTGTTATTATTCTGCAACACCACAATCCTGAACACACACGGGGTCATGCTGGTTGTTCATTGTTCTAGTAAACTTAGCTGTAGTTTGACATACAGAAATAGCAGCTAGTGATGGTTGCAGGACTAGACCTGCTAGGCTAAATAGGGATTTTAAAGTGTCTAAAATTTTCTATCTGCACAATCTTTGAAAGAAGGAACATTTTCAATGGGTACAGTAAAATGTTTGCTTAGGACAGATATGGCAAGATCAACCACAGAAACAACCCACTTCTTTATAAACGCTTTTTCTACTGGATAAAGCTCAGCAAGGATTTGGAGGGGAGAATGAAAAACCTTTTCATAGGTGTCTCAATCATCATAGACTGCGGATTCTATCTGTTCATGAAAAGGGAATTCTTTGCAGGATTTTGTAGGTCTCTTTGTGCCCAAAAGGGCGTGGCGAGATGGAGGAGAGTGAGCTTGCACAATGCCAAGGATTTCATGAGCTTTTCAACATTAGGAAGCACGTTCTGTGAATCTTCATTTTCAATACAGTGATAATGCTGGGGAAAGAAATCCTCTTCAGCTTCCTCCAATACTGTCTCAATATTCTCTTCATTCCCTTCTGTGTCTGCATCCTCCAGGACTGGAATATTGGGCCAGATTCTGGTTGAGAAATGAAGTAGGAGAAGAGGAGATTGTTTTGGAGCCCTGGACAAAGATGACTGTATTAAAGCCAATATCTGTTTAAGGAACTGTGACATAGATGCAGAGAACTCTGCTTTATTCAAATAGTTTGTTTGCTGTGTGCCTTAAACAGAACTAGAATTGGATGCCAAGACCGGTGTTAAAACTGGGCCCTTCAGTGCAAAGGGCACATTGTCACTCTGAGTGTTGAGCAGGCCTTTGGCAGAGCAAATTTTCACCTGCTGTTTTGAGTTAGCTCCCTTTCACCTAGTCTCCTCCATAGCAACTAGTGGGGTTATTCCCCTTTGGAGTGTGTCTAGAAGAAGTACAAGGTAACCCAGGTGTTGACTGTCCTGAATTAACCCTTTTGGCGAAGGGTGGGAGGAAGCTCCTGCGTACCTTTCAATGGATCTAGGTCAGAGGTCTCAAACTGGAGGCCCACGAGCTGTTGCAAAACTACATGTCCCATCATGCCTCTGCCTGTGGGAGTCATGCCTGTAACTGCCAACCTTGCAATGCCTCATGGGACTTGTAGTTTTGCAACAGCTGGAGGGCCACTAGTTTTAGACCCCTGCTCTAGGTGGAAGTGGTGTTAAAGTGTCTGACCAATGTTAACATCTGGTCATCCTCCTGAGACTGATCTCTGAGTGGTTACATTTTAGTGGCAAGTTTGAAAAGTTTGCAATGTGAAGTTAATAGATTCCAAACATATCCCCCTTTAAATAGCAATTGTCAGAATTACAGAGTGACTCTGCCTTACCCGTCCATGACACTGGACTGGCCCCAGGCTGTGCCCGCCACGTTGGGCATTCCCCTGAAATGGTCGCCAAGAACTGTGTTCCATAGTGATTGACCGTGATTCTGGACATGTATAGCACCCTGCGGCTGACTCTACATGTTGCACCAGGTGCCAAGGTGTGTGCCCGATGAAGAGTCCAGTGCCCGATGGAGAGTCCAGTGCCCGAATCAGCATTACAGGCCGTCCTTCACAGTGAGGGATTCAGGTACGGCTCCCAAGGTTTTATTGAGGTTGCACCGATCTGAATACACTCCTTCTGCTTAGGCATTAGAAGACAGTGAGGTGTAGATTGAAAGAAAATAATAAAGTAAAATAATAAACCTATGTAGCTGATTTGTCTGCAAAGGAAAAAGAGATCCATCACCTTCAGACACTAGCAAAAAGCTGAGGACTCACAAAGTGGGGCAGGGTTATAGGGGACGCACACCTCAGGGAAGTGTGCTCTCAAAAGCTTACCAGTGTCCTATCACATGAAGGTACATGCCTATAATCCATGGTATAAAAAAGGCTGCCTGTATCCTGTACTGTACAATAGGGGTATGGGTAAGGTGCTCCAATTTTTTTTGCTGATCATTAAAAGGCAATACAAAAGAACATCATGCCCATTTGGTTTTCCTAGCTTGTAGATAGTTTGAGACATCTCTGAAGTTTGGGTTCCATATCACACAGCCATTTAGTCACGGTGCGAATCCCAGGAATTTGAGGATTCACCACACACCTGTTCAACAGAGGTAATTGCAGGTGGACGCACTTTAGTAGATTCCAGCCGCTGGGAATCACACTGGCTAAATCCCAGTGCGTATAGGAACTTATGGAAGTTTGAATAAAGTAACATTAAAAATGTGCAGACAACTCTAGTAATCAGCACTAGATGCCTTTAAATCCAAACTCTGGTAAAATTGAAAAGTATACTGGAACTAATGTGCAATATAATATGTTTTCCTCGGTGCATTTTGCAAAAGCATATTTTCAATATGTACAGTGATATCCTCTATTAAACTTTCTGTTTCATTGAATCTTACCAACATTTGCCTATCTGCATGGAAACCAATGCTCTCACTGCCTCGGTGTAGTTTTCTTCCCCACTGTAATGATGATGTAAACCCACTTGCGTGCAGAGTGCTCTGGATGGGATTATTACAATGCCACTATGATAAGCTCACTCGTCATTACCTGCCCACTCTGTCTACAATTCTGACAGGAAGGTCAGGAAGCAATTGCAAGGAATCATGGGACATGTAGTCCCAACAGACAGGAGGAAGTTACATGATGCAGCCCAACAGAGCCTCCCCCAGGCATCTGACTGTGAATGTAGAAATATACTGGATTTATAATTTCTGCAGCAAACTAAAAATTCGAAGTTTAGACGGTCAGAAGTACAAAATTCAATCAGAAGGCAGTGAGACCAAAGTTGAGCTTTAAGCACCCATAGCACAAGCTGTGCCAAGTATCAAGACTAATGCCCTGTACACACGGTCGGATTTTCCGACGGAAAAAGTGCAATCGGATTGTGTTGTCGGAAATTCCAATCATGTGTGGGCTCCATCGGACTTTTTCCGTCGGAATTTCCGACACACAAAGTTTGAGAGCAGGATATAAAATTTTCCAACATCAAAATCCGATCGGTTAAATTCTGATCGTGTGTACACAAAACCGACGCACAAAGTGCCACGCATACTCAGAATAAATTAAGAGACAAAAGCTATTGGCTACTGTCCCGTTTATAGTTTATACGTCACTGCGTTCAGAACGGTCGGATTGTCCGACAACTTTGTGCGACCGTGTGTATGCAAGACAAGTTTGGCCCGAAATCCGTCGGAAAAAATCTGATGGATTTTGTGGTCGGAATGTCCGATCGTGTGTACAGGGCATAAGGCCTCTGCTACCTCAGACCAAGTGACTCCAATCTGATGCAATGAATAGTCCAATCAGAACATGGATCATCTTAGTAATTGTTAAGGAAACTTTTTTTATTTTGTTTCCTGCATTTAGAACTCCTTTTAATGGCCTACCCATCAGTATTCACTTTGTATATTAAGCAAAGATATGCCCCAGGTTCCTTACTGAAGCAGTATTGTTAATATAGTGCATCCCAGCAAAAAGTGACAACTATGGGTATTTTCTCTACCCAGAAAGCTAGTAACCTATAAATGGACAGCGCCTAAACCTCCTTCCACCAGGGAAGGATAAACGGTTATCTTCACACAACTGCAGGCAGATATATTTTAGCACCTATAAATTTTTGTACATGTTGTACATACTTTATACAGCTATCCAGAAGTCCTGAAATTTTAATAACTGCAGCAACGTCTAAAAACATATCTCTGAAATGTCTTGTTATTGGGGTGATATTTTTTTATAAAATCTGTTGAAAGACAATAATAAGACCCAATAATAAAGCACTACCAAAAATATAGGGCCCTGGTCACACCTGGGTGTTTGCAATCACGATTCTGCCTGCAATCCCAAAACGCTCCGCAAAACTGACATATCGCAGCACGCTTTTTCCAGTGCCATATATTTTCAATGACACCTAAATGCGGATGCGCTGCAACTGTCGTACAATAAATCGCGCTGCAATCACAGAAAACCACGTTGCACGAAGATTGTCGCTCAAAAAGGAGTAGGAGATTGTGACAAGCTTCGCACGATGCAGTTTGCCATGATTGAACAAGCGTGGTGTGATTTGGGTGTGTTTTGGGATCGTAGGCAGAATCGTGGCGCGGTATATTTTAATTCAGTTATATTTATTATAACTCATATATTCTGTTACTGTTGTGAATAAATATAAATGAGGACAATGATCTCCCAGAAAGCTGTGCATTATTATAGCACTGTGTTTTATGGATTCTATATTTTATATTGGTTAAGTCTACCAATTCTCTTAAGTTTATGGCAAATTGCATATTTTACAAAGCTTTAATACTATTTCATAAACATTTATTACTTTACATAGAGAGGGAAAATTGTCTCCTAAAATATCAGCACCTGAGTAAACATGTATTAAAGAGTAAAGGTTCATTCACACCAGTCGGTCTGTGTTAAGATACGCTAATGCATGTGCGCTGATATGCGTTGTGCACATGTGCTGCAATGTTTGCTTTTTCCCCCTTTTTTAACTTAAATGTATCAAATCCCCAAACAAAAATGTATTATGTTGTAGCTTACTAGTTCTTAGAAGTGGTGGCTGCATTCATTTCCTATTCTTAGGCTTTTTCCTTTATTTTTACCTGGTGATCTGGTCAGTAAACCTGTTATTTTTCAGCTTCATTTAACACTAAATGGACTAAGCTAACCAGCAAAAGTGACATTTAGAGGGTTGAGACAAACCATTTAAAACTGACAGGGGTGCTCAAAATAATCATTTTTTATTAATTTATGGAAAACCATTAAGTGATTGTAAAGTCTCCTTTTTTTTTCTATAGAAGTAACAAACATGTCAAACTTACCTGCCCTGTTGCAGTGGATTTGCACAGAGCAGCCCAGATCCTCCTCTTCTCGGATCCCTCTTCTCTGCTCCTGGCCTCTTGCCCCTGTTGAGTGCCCCCACAGCAAGCAGCTTGCTATGGGGGCACCCGAGCCAAGCCACGGCTCCCTGTGTCCATTCAAATACGGAGCCCCGACCCGGCCCCCTCTCTTTCCTGATTGGCTAGCTGACTGATTGATAGCAGCGGGAGCCAACTGTGCCGCTGCTGTGTTTTAGCCAATCAGGGAGTAGAATCTCGGACGGCTGAGACACTCGTGGACATCGCTGGACAGAGATGAACCTCAGGTAAGTGTTAGGGGGGCTGCTACACACAGAAGGCTTTTTATCTTAATGCATAGAATGCATTTGGATTTAAAAAAAACCTTCTGACTGTACAACCCCTTTTAGGAGGAAGAAAAAGAATTGATGCTGTAACTGCCTAAAAAAAATGTTAGCTGGAGCTTTAATTTATTAGTCAAGTCCACCTATATTTACTAGTGCACCTAACACTACCCTCTCCCAAGATTCATCTAACACCTAAAAAGAGAAAACTGATGCAGCCACCACATTTAAAGGACTGGTGAGCTACAACTAATTCCATTTTTGTTTTAGGGTTTAGAAACACTTTAAACTTTATGATTACATTCAATTTAACTCTATGACCGGAGGTGGATTGTGATGTGTTATACACACTGCTTTGCACAAAAATGCAACATGCCCTATATTTATCAGTAAACTGAAGAAATAGGACATATGGCAAAATGCCTTGTCTATGCATTGTGCAGCGCTGCCTGACAGGGCTGGTGGAAACAGGCCGCAAATCCAAATTGATGCAGTGCAATAACTACACTGTAAGTAGTATTATTTGTCATGTATGGGTTTGTTCACAAATTTCTTATACCCACTGGGGTTCTCACATGGTTGCAGCTAACCCCCCCCCCCATATTGCACATGCCAAAAAAGGAAAGTTGATAATTTTCTATTTGGCATACCAGGTTCCTCAGATGCCTGTAGGATCATATTAAGGCTAATCTGTAGGCAAAACCTTTCTTTCTCGGTTTTGGACATAATAAGGAAGAGAGAAATCCACTATCAGGTCCACTATCCACTATCCACTATCAGGTTTGTGTTGTAGTCTGTGTCCCCACTTGAGAGGTTTTCCCTCACTTCCTGTCCAAATTTTTTTTTTACATTTTAAAGTAAAATGGGGATGGGCAAGAACCACTATCGGGTTATTAGTCTACGTCTTCCCATCCCAGTGACAATCGTGCCTTTTTTTTCTTGTTTGGCTGCCACAGGAACAGGAAGTGAGATGAAATCTCCCCCAACAGGGTCATAAATGATAATAAAAGTTTTAAAGATGTATTTACTCTTCTTAAAAAGAGATTGTAAACCCTTACATATACCCAGTAAAGTGACTGGCCTCAAATGATACACGGAGATATAAAAAGATCCTCCTACATAAGTTGTACCCATTTATCTCAAGTCTTCTCTTCTCTACATCTGTTTAAAATCTAGAACCTATAAAGCTTGTCTGAGCGTTCAGTAAAAAAGGGGTGGGAAGCTGAAATTACGCTGTGCAAACTTCAGTGAGGAGAACTGTGACAGCTGATTGGAGGGAAGGGACACACCCCCCTTCACACAGCACAGAGCTGAGGCGGTCAATCAGCTGGAGATCACTTCCGTCATCTTTTTTCTCTTGGTGTCAGAAAAACTTGTCAGAAGTGATTCATGCTGATAGCAGACGAAGGGGGCAGCAGACAGAAATGACAGTGCTCCTAATAGAGACAAGTGCACACTATAGGAGGATATGCTTTGTTCATATTTAATGTCTGAGGTTTACAACCACTTTATGTCTATTCTCAACTAAAAGAAAAAGATTTGTCTGGAGTTGGGCTTTAAGAGAAATGAATACTATCTACCTACTATCTTTGACATAGGACACAGCTCTGGTCCCTCCCAAGCTAGGGTGCTCCCACATTTCATTTTACATCCTCTATTATCTAATAGGGACTCTAAGATGGTTACCGAAGATGTGCAGCCCTGGAAATTGAAGCACAGAGATCCTAAAGCTAAACCCCAGGCAAACAGCTACATTTACAGCTGAAGTAGATATAAGAGAACTGTACTACCTGCCAAAGGACTTGTATATTTCTGTGCATCCATTCCTGAGATATACACAGCTTTATCACATAGCACAGACCCGACTTTTCTCTACTGAATTTAAGCAACACAGCTAGGTCACCACCCTACTTCCAGCCTGTGCCTAGACAGTGAAGGAGCAGCAACAAACTGATGAGGTCATGTGAATGTAGTATGCCCCTCCCTCTCCCAGTATGAGTGCTGCGGTACAGGGGACAACAGGAGTTTGACGTAAAATTGGGTTATTTATAATGGTTGTTTAAAAATACATATAATCATTTTTGAATAAATACATAACAGAATTCAATGCTTTGTTTTATAGCTGCCCTAAATTCAGTTTTAATCCCAGAGATGTAAGGAACTGTTAAGTGATTTCATTTTCCAGCATCCACTCAAACCTGAAATATGTGTTTTAACTGGACTGACCCTTTAACTGCTGACAGCTTATGGCTCTGCTAGGTTGCCTGTATTATGCCGTATTATGAATATTATCGTTTCCTGCCCTACCTGAAACGACTGTAAACAGAATTGACATTTACCTAAACAATCCATCTTGATCTCCTGACCTGCCATTTTCACAGCACTAACTAGTTTATAGTTTGTTCAGTGCACATTACCTAAGCACAACTGGGACAGCCATTTAGTGCAATATTAACATCACTGACACAAGAGATACAGCGTAGCTGCCTTTAGTATGTGTAGGTGATGGTCGAAATCTTGGCTGGAAATTCTTCATTATTTACTGATGTCTGGTGTTACACATCTGTTCCAGACTTTCCATTCAAGACACGTGAGTTGTCCTGCTTAATTCCCGATATGGAATCACACACTCATTTGCCTCTGTGGTGTCAGTCCTAAGGTGTCACTTGGCAGTTTGCCGTGTCCTACTTGGAGGAAGGGGAGGTGGCACTCTTTTGGGGGGTTGCAAAACCTGCAATATAAAAAGATTAATAACTTTAATACTTTAAAAAAAAAAAATTACATAACAAAATTGTTTGCATGTAAACAACCTATTATGAAAAGTTTAAAGTGGACCTAAACTCAATTTTTTTTTAATTTGCTATGTTTTAAAGAACAGCTAGAAATGTAAATTGTGCTTGAGCAACCTGAAAAATTTATCCTTTGTCTGGAATTCCTCCTGAGAAATATCTGTGTTTTCCTTGTATTTGAGGGTGCCAATGTACTCCTTATGACTACAATAGCCTTTCTCAACCTTTTTTAAAGTAAAAAAAAAAAAACACTTTTTTTGCAGGTAAAAAAAATATGTATTTATTATTTTTTCTAAGCTGCCTGCAGGGCATTGCATCCACATTCAGCAGATCGTGGGTGCAATCTCAGCCTCCTGCATACTCTCAGCATAGCTGGCTTCTCGTACCTCATATGAGCAAGCAGTTACTTGATAGCAGGAAGATCAATGGACTAGAAGAGCACTCACCAGCGCCACTGCAGTTCATTGAAAACTACAAGCTATCAGCTGCCATGGCTGATGGTACCTGTAGGCATTCATTACCAGGAAACTAAGTAAATGACTCAGCTGTGTGGGGCTCTGCGCTGTTCTCAAAATGTTATCAGCGGGTGCAGGGAGAGGATCCCCTGCCCGCTGTCACAGGGAGGGGAGAGGCTGCAGATTCTGGAACATGTTACAAGGGGTGGAACACGGAGGAACCCTTAAAATAACTCTCTGGTCTCCTGGAACCCCTGCTAATAACGATTATATCTACAGCTCATGGTACATAAAGCTGGCCATAGACGGTTCGAATCTCGGCTGGTTCAGCAGGGACTGGCCAAGATTCGAACCATGTATGGGCAGGCTGAATGTACCCAAGTTGATCAGCTGTCCTATAGATCAGCTTTACCTTCGGAGGTTGTTGAGGTGGAGGAGGTGGTGCTGGCCTGCACGGTGGAGCCATTCTTACTGGAGATGCAGTTTTTGTTACTTCACCTTCCAGCTGTCGGCTTTGAGGATGATGACTGGATGAAGGCCTTTGATCTGCTGTCCTGTGGTTGGACTGTAAACTGACTGGGCTTTTTGAGCCCTGTAGAGAGACCATAAAAATCAGATCAGTTCTTTGTTATCAGTAACATTCACTAGCATCCTTTAAACTGTACAAAAGAATGAACTAATCTCTTTGAACGGCCCTATTAAACAACAAATGTCTTTGTTCATTGAAGGTTCTTTTATGCAATTAATGGTGCCACAAAAAGTTTTCAAGTTAATTAGAGCTTCAGCAGTCTAATCAATCATACTAATCTTTTTTTTTAGATTTGATCTGAAATTTTAATAATAGTTTGGATTATTTTAGGTCATTAATGCCACATAAATTTGCTGTTTACTTCATCCAATTTAAAAGTGACTAGGTGATCAATTTTAGTCGTATTACTGTATACTCTATAATTGATCAAAGACCTTCATTATTAAGAAGAAAACTGATCAATGAAATAATTGGAAAAATGTGCTTTCTCTTTCTCATAAAAATGCTATATACCCATGAAAACTTGTCAGATTACTTCCACTTATATAGTGGTAATTGTTTAAACTGCCACGCTAAAATATGATACTATGCAGGGTGACTCGATTAAAGTGCAATATAACATATAATATAAAAAAATAAAAAATAAAACGCATGTGCATATGGAAGTGAAAAAGAGTCCACATTAGGGCTTCCAAAACACTGCAATGCAGAAAGGGGGTGTTCAATCCACCTTGACAATCACCACGCGAGCCTTCACCTACCACAATCAATGGAATCTTAGCAGATCATGAGGACTCCATATATGACAATCTTATCAAGCAAAATTCTACATAAAATCAAAATGGGAGAATCCACATAGTGTAAAACTGTCTAAAAGGTTTTATTGCACTTCAAAGTATGAATACTACTCACATGGATAAAAACAATACACACTTTGTATGTATACAATCCCAAGATGCATGATAGAGGTTCCAAACAATGCTTCACAAAAATTACCGGTCCAAGTAGGTGTGGGGATGTCACGTGCGTTAACCACATTTCGTCAAATGTGACATCATTGGGGGCCTAAACGTTTATGCCCCCATTTTGATTCTATGTGGAATTTCGTGCATGTATGGTTGCCATTGATTGGATTCGTGAGATATGCTGCTGAACTCCAGTCAAACAATATGAACCAGATTTCTGCTTGATGGGATTGTCATATATATGCTGATTTGCCTCTGTAGTGAAGTCCTCATGTTCTGATAACAGTCCATTGCTTGTGATTGGTGAAGGCTCACATGGTGATAAAGTGGATTGAACACCCCCTTTTCTGCAAAGTGTCACTGCAGTGTTTTGGAAGACCTAATCTGGACTTTTTTTTTCATTTACATATGCACATGCATTTTTTTAAATATTTTATATGTTATGTTTCACTTTAATTGAGTCACCCTGCATATTATCACATTTTAGCACGGCAATTTACACAATTACCACTGTTGAATAATTTGTCTGACTATTTTTTGCCAGCAGCTTTTTTCTGTTTATATACCTGCCAGCGCGTGTTTTCTATTATTGTTTTACTTCCACTTATATGTGCAAAAAAATAAACTGAAACATCAAGAATGTCCATACATGTTATTTTGTAATTTGATAGGCACATGAAACAACCATATTATCAAACAATCAGATTGAAACATATAAGGGTCTCCTCAAGACAACCTAAAATTTAGGCAAACCTCAAACTTTTTTTTCTTAGTTTTGGATAGCGTGAGGAAGGGTTGGAACCCCTGTCAGGTGTTTACTGTTATGTGGGGCTCTGTTAGGTAGATTTATCATCACTCCTCTAGGCCTCTGCCACTACGATTAAGTCCTGAAAAGGGTGAAACAAGTCTGAGGAGTGCTCTACAGGTGGAGAACAGGAGTTGACATCTTTTACCCATTTCATTCACATTTATGCAACAAGGAATCTGTGTCTGTGTGCACCAGTTTATTTACATGCTGATCTGACTAATACAGGTTTGGGGGTATTTGAGTGGTACTATTTTCATTGTTTTGGGCTACCTGGTGGAAGTGTTATTGGCGATGTTTACCAAGGTATCTTGTGGATACTTCTACCTGACTAACCTTCCTCCTACCGCACCAAATTTATGAAAGCAACGCAAAATGATCTGGAACCTTACCATGGATGTCTGTTGTCTGTGTCTAGAGGTAGCATCGATTTTGCATTTATCACTGCTGTCACTGTCCAAAAAAGAAAATAGAGTGAGTTTATGCCTCCCGTGTTTGCCATCAGTGACCAAAACCCAAGCCTGTCAGGTACTGCTACCAAGTGATTGTTTCCACAACCCCATCCAGTGGATTGGACAATGATGAAGCAACACCAAACCAATGTGGTCAGCACATTGCTCTCTCCTTCTGCCACCAAGGGTTACGCTTAAAAAGCTGAGCAATGCTGCTGAACCTGAGTGTCTCACCTGCTGAACCTGAGTGTCTCAGTGTCTGCCACTCCCTCCAAGAAATACAGAAATAAATATTAAAAAAAAGCTTCAGATACTTATACTAGCTAAATTCAAAACATACATTTAATGATTAAATTTCTAATGAATACACAGCTGAATAATGTCTTTTTATACCCAGAGTTGAGTTTTAAATAGTCTTACCTAATGTGTTGCTCACTGCATATTGTATATCCAGTCACTGTGTCAGGAGTATAAGCAAGCAGTATGTAGGCACCAGCAAACAATACAGAATAAAGGTTCATTTACCTTGTGTGCATGTAGCCAGCTGCAGGACTAGTTTCTGGTTTGTGGAATCTACTCAGACACCTGCGTCTATATAGGTATACGGATGCAATGACGGCTATTCCAGCTAGCAATAAAATGGAGAGAAATACCCAAAGCACCACAGACTTTGAACCTAGAAAGAAGAAGAGATGTAATAAATGTGGATTAGTGTGCAAAAGTCTTGTTGGAATGTTCTGCTCTTTGGTGCCACCAAAGACACTTGATTCCATCCACACTAAATCCAGCCTCCTACCAATGTATCTAGAATTTTAAAAGTTAGAACCTGGTGAAACAGTGCACTAATATGGATTCTTCAAAGTCCACTGAATAGCCAACAGCCAGGGGCAAAAGTGAAAATCTTTTCTCAAGCATTAGAGAGTGCCACCTGAGACAAGTTCTACTTTGCCTAACTGTAGGAGTGACTTTCAATTCTGGGAACAGTACCATCTGCCATCCATATGGAAAACAGAACACTCACCCTCAGTAGGTACCGGTCCACTGTCTACGCTGCCACCATTTCCTGTCTGGTTACAATACGGAGGCTTCCACCCAGGAGCACAGTGACAGTTCTGGTTATTATTGCAAACCTATTAAATAGAGAAGTAATTATAGTTTAGAGAAAATGAAACGTATTTGAACGGGACTTTTCCCTAGAGGGTACAATTATTTGATTCTAAAGGGACGGTAAAAAAAAAAAAAAAAAAAAGGAATATATGATCTGCCGTCCCTGACTTGCTTTTTAAAAGGGACAAGCTCCAAGGGCCATCACCTTTAGTTGTCAATGACCCAATACAACCATGCAACTAATGACACGTATAAGGACACCTGACTAGTAGGGTGTAGGTCCTCGGGCTTGCCCTGAAAGTCTTGGAGGTGAGGGCACGTGGCCTTTTGCGCTTGATCTCCCTCTCCCATGGGGTCTCCCTTCAGGGGAGTCCCACCTAGTACTTGGGTAGGCCTTGCTAAAACAGGCCTCCCGAAGAAATGGGTCCGTCTGGTCTCAGCTGATTGGACCACTCAGTCCCTCTCAGGAGCCTTGCACCCAGGTGGATCAGGACCAGGGTCTCTTCTCTTTGGTGGAAGACATAGGTGTGCCCAGCCTATTGCATTAGGGTGTGCACCCCAAATCTATTAAAACATGGACGGTGTTAGTAGGCAGTGGACTTTTCTGTAGGGCCAAGGTTGGTGTCAGTAGGGCAGTGGACAGTGTAAGTAGTTTTTTATTTCTATTTTATTTTTTTTACAACTTTTTAGGAGCCCCATTGGGGGGCTTTGGTGAAATATCAACAGGGGGAATCTGCACCGCACAAGGTGATTAGGGTGTGCCCAGGCAAACCCGGCACACCCCCTGCACACATATGGTGGAAGACCACGTGTACGCCCTGTGCACTTTTTCGTGTGCTTCAGTTGTTTTTTTTATGCACCTGGTGTTTAGCTTTGTGTGTTTTCACTGCTGGGTTAATGCTTGCTTAAGGAGTGAAGGAAGGATTAAGATGACAATCACAGACCTTCTACCTTCAAAAAAATAAAAAAGGAATCAGTGGCAGCCCTCGTGTTTCTGTCCTGACAGGTAAAAATATTGTAAAGCGCTGCACTTTTAGCACTGTTGGCACTATATATATCCTATATTATAATAATAATAATAAAAAATAGTACAGCAAAAATCAGACATAATATTTATATTTGTCCACAGGGTGGCAGCAAAAGAGGTTTTAAACATTTATGTCATTCTCCTAATAAACTTCAAAGGTACATAGTTAGTCCGGTTGAAAAAAGACCATCTAGTTCAACCAATACAATATATTTTTTAAAAAATCATACAATCCCATATACACAATCCCATACCCACAGTTGATCCGGAGAAAGGCAAAAACCCCCAGCAAAGCATGACCCAATTTGCTACAGCAGGGGAAAAAATTCCTTCCTGATCCCCCAAGAGACAATCGGATATTCCCTGGATCAACTTTACCTATAAATGTTAGTATCAAGTTATATTATGAACATTTAGGAAAAAATCCAGGCTTTTCTTAACCGCTTGTGACCAGCTGTCGCAGTTTTACTGCGGGAGAACGGCACGGCTGGGCGAAACAAAGTTACCTTGCGTCGATTTCACTTTTGGCCACTAGGGGCGCGCGTGCCCTCAGCGTGTGCACAGACCTGATGCGAGTGCCTGGCGGGCGCAATGACCGCCGGTCTCCCGCGTTTGCCCGTGACAGAGCGAGAACTGGGATCTGTGTGTGTAAACACACAGATCCCAGTTCTCTCAGGGGAGTAGAGACAGATTGTGTGTTCATACTATAAACACCAATCTCTCTCTCCTCCTAGACAGTCCCATCCCCCCTTCAATTAGAACACACCTAGGGAACACAGTTAACCCCTTGATCGCCCCCTAGTGTTAATCCCTTCACTGCCAGTGACATTTATACAGTAATCAGTGCATTTTTATAGCCTATTGTCAATAGTCCCAAAAATGTGTCAAAAGTGTCCGATGTGTACGCCGCAATATCGCAGTCCCAATAAAAATCACAAATCGCCGCCATTACTAGTAAAAAAAATAAAATAATAAAAATGCCATAAATCTATCCCCTATTTTGTAGACGCTATAACTCTTGCACAAACCAATCAATATACGCTTATTGCGATTTTTTTACCAAAAATATGTAGAAGAATACATATCAGCCTAAACTGAGGCAAAAAAAATGTTTTTTTTTTAATAAAAAATGTGGGATATTTCTTATAGCAAAAAGTAAAAAAGATAGTGTTTTTTCAAAATTGTCCCTCTTTTGTGTATAGCGCAAAAAATAAAAAACGCATAGGCGATCAAATACCACCAAAAGAAAGCTCTATGTGTGCGGAAAAAAAGGACGTCAATTTTGTTTGGGTACAGCGTCGCACGACCACGCAATTTTCAGTTAAAGCGACGCAGTGCCGTGTCGCAAAAAATAGCCTGGTCATTGAGCAGCCAAATCTTCAAGGGCTGAAGTGGTTAAAGCAATCTTGTGAGCAATCTTGTGAGCTGGCCAGAACCACCTCTTGTGGGAGTCTATTCCACATTTTCACAGCTCTAACTTAAAATTCCATATTTGGAGATGAAATCTCTTTTCTTCTAGATGTAAAGAGTCTCCCCTTGTCCTCTGTGATGACCTTAAAGTGAATGACTCAATACCATGTACACTACACCCTGTTCCAAATTATTATGCAAATTCTATTTCAGTGTCACAAAGATTAAATATTTTGTTTTTCAGTTTAACTCATGGATGGCATTGTGTCTCAGGGTCGGTTCACACATGGGCAACACGACTTTAGCGCGACTTTGTACCGCGACTTCAACGCGGCTTCAGCGCGACTTTAGCGCGACTTCAGCGCGACTTCAGCGCGACTTCGGCAAATTACGAGGCGACTTGAAGTCGCCTCCATGACAGGCGACTTCGCCTGTGGCCAATCACCTCTCTGGGAGGGAGGGGGGGAGGGAGGGGTTTTCTCTGCAAAGTCGCTTGACTTTACAGAGAGATCCGACTTGCAGGCGACTTACATTGAGTTGAATGGGTACAAGTCGCCTACAAGTCGGATAGAAGTAGTACAGGAGTCTTTTCTGAAGTCGGAGCGACTTCAGTAGTGTCAATTAAGACGCTCCCATTGCCTACCATGTTAACCTAAATGCAAAGCGACTTGGGGCGACTTGGGGCGACTTGAGGGCGTACAAGTCGGATCCCAAGTCGCCCCAGTGTGAACCGACCCTCAGGGCTCTTTTGATCACTGAAAACAATCTCGGATATCTGTGATAATTAGATTGCCAGGTGAGCCCAATTAAAAGGTAAAACTACTAAAGGAGGGTGTTCCACATTATTAAGCAGAGTACCATTTTCAAGTAATATGGGGAAGAAAAAGGATCTCTCTGCTGCCGAAAAGAGTGAAATCGTTCAATGCCTTGGACGACGTATGAAAACATTCGATATTTCACGAAAATGTAAGCGTGATCTTCGCACTATTAAGAGATTTGTGGCTGATTCAGAGCACAGATGTGTTTCGTGCAGATAAAGGCACATTGAGGAAGATTTCTGCCAGATCCATGCATCGGATCAAGAGAGCAGCTCCTAAAACACCATTACATAGTAGTAAACAGATATTTGAAGCTGCTGGTGCCTCTGGAGTCCCACGGACATCAAGGTGTAGAGTCCTCCAGAATCTTGCAACTGTGCATAAATCTTCCATTCAGCCACCACTAACCAATGCTCACAAGCAGAAACCGCTGCACTGGGCAGACAAATACACAAATAGCAATTTTCAAACAGTCCTGTTCAATGATGAGTTCCGTACAACCCTGGATGGTACAGATGGATGGAGTATTGGATGGTTGGTGGATGGCCACCCTGTTCCAGCAAGGCTGCAACATCAGCAAGGTGGTGGTGGAGTCATGTTTTGGGCCAGAATCATGGGAAGAGAGCTGGTCGGCCCCTTTAGGGTCCCCGAAGGTGTAAAGATGACCTCTGCAAAGTATGTGGAGTTCCTGACTGACCACACTTCCTTCCCTCGTACAGAAGGAAGAACTATGCTTTCCGTAATAATATCATCTTCATGCATGACAATGCACCATCTCATGCTGCAAAGAATACCTCTGAATCAATGGTTGCTATGGGGATAAAAGGAGAGAAAGTCATGGTGTGGCCTCCATCCTCCCCTGGTCTCAGTTCTATTGAGAACCTTTGGAGCATCCTCAAGCAAAAGATCTTTGAGGGTGGGAGGCAGTTTACATCCAAACAGCAGCTCTGGGAGGCTATTTTAACATATTACAAACAAATTCAAGCAGAAACTGTTCAAAAACTCACAAGTTCAATGGATGCAAGACTTGTGAAGCTGCTATCAAATAAGGGGTGACCTGTTAAAATGTTTAAAAAGTTAAAATGTTGTTCAAAGTTTGATTGAAATAGCTCAAAAAATTACAATTTTAAGTTCTTTACAACCTATAAAGTGTTTTTAAACTTACTGTGCGTAATAATTTGGAACAGTGCGTTGTAAGTTTTTTATTTAAAAAAAAAAAAAAAAACTGTTATCATTAGGAGGTTTGTTCAATAAAATTTGAATTGTACTCTTAATAGTTGATAACATGAGGATTATGCTGACTGTTGTTTACATCAATTATTTAGGTAAATGAGAAAAATATCATTGGCATAATAATTTGGAACAGGGTGTATATGGTCCCCTTGTGTATTTGTACATGTTGATCATATCCCCGTTTAATCTCCTCTTCTCAAGAAAGAATACATTCAGTTCCTCTAATCTTTCCTTGTAGCTGAGTTCCTCCATGCCTCCTATCAGTTTGGCTGCCCTTCTCTGCACTTTCTCCAGTTTCCCAATATCCTTTTTGTGAACTGGTGCCCAAAACTGAACTGCATATTCCAGATGAGGTCTTACTAATTATTTGTATAAGGGCAGAATTCTCTCTCTCTCTCTCTCTGGAGTCCATACCTCTCTTAATACAAGAAAGGACTTTGGAAACCGCAGCTTGGCCTTGCATGCTATTATTAAGCTTATGATCTATCAGAACACACCTCATACACCAGAAGGCTTGGATCGCAGCACGAGGCTTGGATCGCAAAACGCAGTGGCGCTGAGCTATGATGTCATGATGAGCTATGATGCTCGGCGCCACTGTGTTTTGCGATCCAAGCCTCGTTCTGGCTCCGATCACACGGCCGTGCTTTACTTCCATCACGGACGCCGGACGAGACCCTGGGATACACCGCTACACATGTGAGAACCAGCTTGGATGCCCTCACCTTCCTTCCTCTGGAACCCACACCACCCTAGACGGCTCCTCTGCTCTCCTGTACTTGGTGTGCTTTTGGACTACAACATCGGCTTATTGCAGCTCATCTTCAGTTCATGAGAGGTGATGTCAGTGCATCTGGACTCGTTGCCACCTGTAGTCCTCCGCTCCTTCTCGTGTATGAGATGTACCTGAAATCTACACTTCAGTCCTACATGTGAGTGGTTATTGTTTTTAATAATAAATTTAATTTGATACATACTCAGTGGCGCCCCTCTTCCTTGTTTTTCTCTAGTACATTGGACCTGGCTTTTGGTTCTTTCTGGCGGCTGCCTTGAATGACTCTTTGCTCCACTCATATATATGCCATATATATGTTTGTATGGATCCTGCCCCTGTGTACATAGGCAATGTTATATAAGGTATTTTGTATTGCGCCTTCTTTTACTTGTCTTATCAGAACACACGGATCCTTCTCCACCACTGACTCCCCCAGTTGTACTCCCCCTAGTATGTATGATGCATGCATAGTCTTAGCCCCAAGTGCATAACTTTACATTTATCAACATTAAACCTCATTTGCCACATAGTTACCCAAAGTTCCTCTGGAAATACTGTTGATTACTGTCTACTGTCTGTGATACTTTTTTTTATTTTTTTAAATTCCACTAACAGTTACATTCTCAAGACCAGCTATCATGACCTAACCCCTTCTTCTAATTCCCAAGCAGTACTCCTCCAGGAAATTCTACCTGAAAGAGGTCCAAACATGGCTATAGAAAGGCTTAGAATCCATCATGCTGGAATCTGCAGCCAGGCAAATGGAAGCTGGGGCAAAACATGGGGCTAAGCTACACAGGCAATAATATGTTTCTGGAGTGATTTAAAAGAGAAGTATGGATTTTCTTTTTATTTAACCACTTTCCACCAAATAGGACGTCCTGGACTTTGAGGATATCTGAAAGATTCAGATATCAACTTTTTTGGCGGGAGATTCTCTGCACCGTAAGAACAACCATAGCTGCAGTTCTGCCGCTTGATTGTTCCTCCAGGCAGCACTGAGGGGAACCCTTACGCCACCCTCTGTGCCTCTATCGGCTCGCCTGTGCAATTGGTGAGCCAGAAAATGAATCGGCCACCGCCGGAAGTTGAGCATAGATGACTGGGGACCAGATGGTCCCCAGTCATCTCTATGACTTTCGGAGGCCCCGACATGATGCTATGACGTCACGCCTTGGCCAGTGGAAGTAAACATTGCCGGGGACGCGGCTGGAAAGGCCGAGACCGTTTATTTTTTGATCTCTGTCTTTTCAGCCATAAAGAGGACCCGTCACGCACTATTCCTATTACAAGGGATGTTTACATTCCTTGTAATAGGAATGAAAGTGATACCATTTTTTTAAAGAGAAAGTGTAAAATATAAAAATAAACAATAAAAAAAAATTGAAAGTGTCCCCCCGCCCCCATCACTGCGTGCTCGTGAATGCATACGCAAGTCGCGCTCACAAATGTAAACGACGTTCAAATCACATATGTAAAGTATTGCAAGAGCAACAATTCTAGCCCAAGACCTCCTCTGTAACTGTAAACTGGTAACCTGTAAAAAAGTTTAAAGCGTTGCCTATGGAGATTTTTAAATACCAAAGTTTGGCGCCATTCCACAAGTGTGCGCAATTTTAAAGCGTGACATGTTAGGTATCTATTTACTCGGCGTAAGTTCATCTTTCACAATATACAAAAAAATTGGGCTGTTTCAGGAAACTATTTTTCTTCTCCAAAAAAACACGTTTGAAAAATTGCTGCGCAAATACCGTATGATGTAAAAAGTTGCCACAACCGTCATTTTATTCCCTAAAGCAGAAGTGTCCAAACTTTTTTGAAAGATGGCCAGATTTGATAAAGTGAACGTGCGTGAGGGCCGACCATTTTGCCTGACATTCTTTGAACCATTACAATTCGGTCTAATGCCCTGTACACACGGTCGGATATTTTGACCGAAAATGTTAGATGGGAGCTTGTTGTTGGAAATTCCGACCGTGTGTAGGCTCCATCTGACATTTTCTATTGGAATTTCCGTCACACAAAATCTGAGATCCGGATCTCAAATTTTCTGACAACAAAATCCGTTGTCGTAAATTCCGATTGTGTGTACAAAATTCCGACGCACAAAGTTCCACGCATGCTCGGAATCAAGCAGAAGAGCCGCACTGGCTATTGAACTTCCTTTTTCTCGGCTCGTCATACGTCTTGTACGTCACTGCGTTCTTGACGTTCAGAATTTCCGACAAGATTTGTGTGAAGGTGTGTATGCAAGACAAGTTTGAGCCAACATCCGTCGGAAAAAATCCATGGATTTTGTTGTCGTAATGTCCGATCGTGTGTAAGGGGCAGAAGTGTGTTCGTCCGAGCACTAATACACTACCCAACAAGAATTCTCTTGCCTTCGTGGCTGTGTGTGAGTAAAGAGATGAGCTCGGGCGTGTTATTTGGCTATACCGTATTTATCGGCATATAACACGCACCTTCACTTTAAGAGGGAAGTTTCAGGAAAAAACTTACATTTTAAATAAAGAACTGTGAAGCAAAATAAGTGTCAGTGCCCATGAATGCAGATCCACCATTGCCATGAATGCAGACCCACGGTTGCCATGAATGCAGACTCACCATTGCCATACCTTACCATTGCCAGGAATGCAGCACACCCATTACCATGAATGTAGCCTCTCCATTGCCATCAGTGCAGCCTGATTGATGCCCCTCTGTAGCCTCGGATGGGACAGGGAGGGAGCGGGACGAGGCGCCAACAGATTACATACAGGAGAATCTGTTTTCTCGGTGGCCTCTTTAATACAAAGTCCCGCTTCCTATGATGGACAGAACAGTCATCAAATGACAGGAGACAGGACTTTCTATTACAGAGGCCACCATGCAAACAGCAAATTCACCTGTATGTACGGCACTCATCCCGCCTCCTCCCTGTCCCCTCCAAGGCAACCAGCATGTATATCTTTTGTAGCCCCCCGGCGTTCGAGGATTCCTTGGAAGCCACAAAAGATATACATGTCCAAATTACCAGGCGGGCCGCTCGCAACCGGAATGCGGGCCACGATTGGCCCACGGGCCGGACTTTGGACATGCCTGCCCACTCTGCTAAAAAAAACCTATATAATGTTTGGGGCTCTGAGTAATTTTCTAGCAAAAAAATTATGATTTTTACACGTAGGAGAGGAGCCCTAGAATAGGCCCGGTATGGAAGTGGTTAATAATTATACTTACCTAGGTGGATGCAGCATCGGGCTGATACTGCATCTGTCCCCTGGCGCCACTAAGACTGAGAACCAAGCGTTCTAACACTGCCGATTACTTGGTTGTCACAGCTCCCTGAGCAGAGAGCCGCTGACTAAGTTGGAGTCTCTGCTCTGCCCCCCCCCCCCCCCCGCGCTCACTGGAGCGCTGGGCTGTGGAGGGGGCAGGAGTGGCTCAGGCTCTTAGCGCCTCGCAATTGTCATTCAAAGTGTGACAGCGCTAAAAGCTGGAAATTGGTCTGGGTAGCAAGGGGGTGAAAGTGCCCAATGCTGTATGAAAATGCTTTATGCTGTAGAGAAGCTAATTGCTAGAAAGTGTTCGGTGAGCTTCGTGAGATGCGATATGTACACTAATTTAAAATACAGACTTCTACAGATCAAGGCTACCTGCAGATTGCTTGATAAGTTGATAATATCCTGAAACCTAGTTCCTCTTCTACACCTGTTACCATTCCCCTAGTCCAATTTCATTTTGGATACAGCAAGGGAGGGTTAAAACCTTTGTCAGATTTTTTTCACCACCTGTGTCCCATTTCAGAGATTTCCCTTCACTTCCTGTCCCATAGACAATCAGGAAGTTAGAGAAATCCCTGTATATTAAGGGAATTTCTTGGGGACCCCCATGTCACCAAAACTTGTGTTCCTATTGGAAGACCTCCCCTCTATTACTTTTCTGGGAACAACCCAAAATGTGGGACTTTCATTTTCAATGATAATGGTAAACAGGAGGGTGATGCGATACGGATTACAGGCAGGACTGTTTACATGTGACCAGCTATGATTAGATCACATGATAAAGGGCCGGTGTGATTGAGGCCCGTTACCCCGATCTGTGATCCGCTGTGTCCAAGGGACACAGCGATCACAGACACTACTGAATTGCGCGCCCCACGGACGCCCTCCCAGAATTGGAGAGCCGCGCTGTAGATGTATATCGCTATAGCGCGGTGGCCAAGTGGTTAAACTAGATTTCTCGAGTTTATGGAGCTGCAAGTGAATTAAAAAATAAAGAAGTTAAACCCCAGGAATTAAACAAAATCTACCCTTGTAGTACCCCACCCATAATCCCCTTGCAAGGGTTAATTGCTCATTTACTGCAGGGATGAGGTGTAATACTTACCTTATCCCCCAGTCTGGCAGGATCCAAAGCTCTTCTCTTCTACCCAAAGCTCCAGGCTGTTGGTGGTCCCTCTGCATCATCACCTGCATTGTATGTGGCTGAGAGCACATTAGAAAAGCAGCAGTGATGGACTGGTTGCATGGATAGAGGAAGCTAGCTGGAGCCAGAAATAAGGTATTACAACTTACCGCTGCAACGCTAAACTGTACAAACATTTACTCCTTTGCAGTATGAGGGGGATGTTCACTGTTTAAAATGTCACTTTCTGCCTGGAACACCCTGTTATACTGTTACATTTTTGGATTCCAAGTGAGTTCAGGCTAGACTCTCACCCCTTTTCCATTGCACTTCTTCGTACACTCATCCACTTGAAGGAAGGAAGTATTTCGACACTGTCCCTCAAAGCAAATCTGGAGAAAGCAAGTAAATACGAATGCATTCAGGTACAGAACATAAATGGCTAAACACTCTGGCTTGTGTTCCATAAGGCAAACAGCAATGTGTAAAATTTACTAACAGATAGCATCTTTCATCTGTGATTTTTTAAGCCTACTAAAATATGATTGGTTGCTATTGTTTACTATACCTAACTGAACTTGTACAATGTTGATTGTATCTAAACACATAAACAAAAATGTAATATATTGCAGCCTACCAGTCGTTAGTGGTGGGTGCAATATTTTTTTTCGGGGGGGGGGGTTCTCTTTATTTTCACTTGGTGATCCTACCAGTAACACAATTCCTTTCCTAGGGTGACAACGATCACTCATTGTACTTCAGGAGGGAGCAGCATTGTCACCCTAGGACAGGAAGTATGCTAGAACTACAGAACACCTCCCCTGCCCTAATCTAACCAAATGGGGAGGTGTTCTGTAGTCCAGAAGAGTAACTGCCCAGAGTTTAAAACACTGTCTGTGTTGGATTGCAGTGCAGCAGCATAGTGTTGTCAGCTATTTTGAGCAAGTTAGGAGTTTACTGGATTTCTGGAAGATTAACAGGTATGTATTTTTATTTAGGTAAATGAGGACAACACTGTCTCAAAAACAACAGCATGAACATCAGTTACAAAGAATATTGATATGGATCAAAGTAACAAGGTTTCATACATCGGTACATAAGATACAGAGTCAGCGCTTGGATAGTATCAACTAAAGAAATAAATCATAACAACATGGTAAGGAATACTTGAGCAACCGAAGGATGGACTGCCATGTTCAGTTCAGACCGTTTTTATTTTTCCTTCATAAAATGTTTGTAGGAATTGGACAGTATCCGGGATGAATTCCCAGGACAGACCATAAGGAACAAAGAGTAGAGAGAAAGGAGAAAACTTGCGGGTTCCCACCTGGAGGAGGGGCCAGGGAATTTGAGGTGCTTGGCCAATTTAGTATCACGGGGTAAAGGGGAAAAAAGGAGGGGGGTCCCCCCTTCCATATCACTATCTAAGATTCTTCATGTGTACAAGCATAGAAAAGATTGTTGGTATTGGTAACTCCTCAAATGGGGACCAACATAAGATGGCAGTAGGCTTGGCTTGAAATAAGGTAGACTAAGCTCTATAACATTTGCTTGTACTGGGGGGAGCATTATTTTTTTTCCCAATAGAACCATTTTTGTTTTCATCAGACATCCTGTCTCTGAGGGCCCTAAAGTAAAGTCTTCCATCACTTGGATGTCATTCACTTGGGCAAACCATTGCTTACCGTTGGTGGGTTGGGACTTTTCCGAATACTAGGGGATAAAAGCCTGGCAGTGTCCAGTAAGGCTCCATTCACACTTGTAGCTTGACATTGGAATGCAACCTTGGTGCAACTTTGACACAACTTTGGATGAGTATGACTTGGATGCGACTTTGACCAAGGATAATGGACAACTGTTGCATGTAAAACATTCAGGTATGACTTTCATGCAAATTTTGAGGGTAACATTGAAGTCTATGGCCCCCAAGTTGCATGAAAGTCAGACCAAAGTAGTGCATGAAGTATTTTGAAGTCACTACAACTTTAAGTTGCACATATATGAATGGTTACCATTTGAAAACATGGGGTACAACTTGTCATTCAACTTTGATGTCCAAAGTCGGATGACAAGTCGTACAAGTGTGAATGGACACTAAGTGAATTGATATAGATTTCTTGCATCTCCTTGGGAATTGGGTGTGAGGTTAAGAAAAATAGCAGGTGGATTACAAAACAGGGAGAAACCCTTTAGATGCTTAATCTTTATCAGGAGAATAACAGGTATTTTATTGCAGAATTTTTAAAGAGACAAACTATGGGAATATGTGCATTTACTGAAGAGATTTTCTAAACATACTTTGCTTTAATGTTGCCCTGATATGTCAATTAAATAAGAGGATTGTGTGTAATACTAGCCAATTGCCAAAAAAGATATGCTGTAGCATAATTCTATTATATGCATAACAGAAAGGCACCTGCATTGGGTTGACATATGGGGGGTAAGTGCAGGGCTTTGAGACAGAGGCTTCCTGGAAATGTGCACTCCAAGAGAATTACAGGAATAATCTGATTGGCTGCAATGGACAATCCAATATGAGATATACTGTTTTTCAAATATTTGCATGAAGAAAGCTTTTGAAGTGTAGGCCTGACCTGGTTCTCTCCACATTTAGTTCCAGAAAGGACCAGGCCGGGATCCATCATATCTTCTTCCTCAGTGATTCTGTAAACATGGGTCCCCCTGCAGAGCACACGTCTCCCCTGTACCGTGATGGTGGTGTCTATGGCCACAGCGTTGTTTTCTATGGGTCTGGAGGAAAAGCTTAGGCACTGGATCTTCCCACACTTGAAATGCCTACAAGGAGGTTATAATAGATGTACTAAAAAAACCCATTAGATTAACCGATAAACAGTACAAAGAAAAATACCTAACTCACCCAAATTCACACTTTCGATATTCACCATTTAGGTCTCGTCCACAGTTGCCATACTGGTCACCAGCTGCATTAATCTTTTCAAAACACACATCTGGGGCAATGCTTGCGCCTGTTGAGCATACACATAGCATTTGTCATGAATTAGTTCTGTTTTTGTATATTCTGTACACATCACTACTTGTCTGTTTCTTTTCCTTCCTGTTTATCCTTGGCCCTGTTTATACCTTATGTAACCTTCCAATGCTGCTTACTGCAATAGCCAGCTATAGATGGGGGCAGTGGCGTCTTTTTTGTATCACTGTCATGTATATTGGTCAGGCAATGCACTGACACCTTCGCAGCCATTGAGCTACATGCTGGATGCTCAGTGTGCTCCTGTACCTTTAAGAAGGGGTGGGCTCCCCTTCAGTCCACATGCCCTAACCTATCCATCAGCATGCATGTGCCTCCACTGTGGGGACACTTATAAATTAGTGTTAGGTACCACAGATACCAGGGTTCCATGGCGAGGCTCTGTGGCTTACGCATGCATTTGCAAATGCATGCAGACTAAAGGCCTGCTTTTAACGCATACTGTTAGACAGGCTTACTCGGTTGTCTACAAGCTGGTCGGTAAGTAAGCTTGTTTTTTCCTTGGATTTGTCCTTGGCCCTGTTTATACCTTATGTAGCCTTCCAATGCTGCTTACTGCAATGGCCAGCTAAAGAAGGGGGCAGTGGCGTCTTTTTTGTATCACTGTTTCTTTTCCTTCCTGTTGTGACCCTAGGTCAGGCACGAGGAGAATTTCTCCTATGGGGACACAATCAGGAACTTTACTAGTAAATCAGGGCTGATTTTTTTTTTCATGTTTTTTTATGTTGTTTTTAGTTGAGGACTTCCTGTTGTGTTACTAGGGCAGGGACTGAGAGGAACTCTACTCAAATGATACATAGCCACAGCAATTTAAAGTGGTTGTAAACTCTCCCCGACAACTTTGTCCCATGTAAATCAGCATAAAAACCCTAATGAACACTGCTTGTAGATATCTCCTTACTTGCTTAGTATTGTTGTAATCCTTTTTGTTCTTTAGAATGACTTCACTGAGCATGCCCAGATCTTGCCTGATTTACGGCACACTCTGTGTACTTATCTGTCTATTATCAGATTTTCCTACAGCACAACTCTGAAATCCCAGGAGACTGCATAATCACTCAGATCTTCATACTACACCCCATGTGACCATGTGACATCACATGCAGTGTATACTTGGGCACTGGACAGGATTACTGCAGCCTTATCAGCTGAAGCTGATAAGACTGACACAGGCAAACACTAGAAAATAGGCACAAGTAAATACTATGAAATGAAACAAGTCAGCTATGAGCAGTGAAACAGGGTTGCCATAGAAACGTTGGATTGAGAAGGAGGCTTGGTTAACAGTACAGGAACTGCTCAATGTAAGGGCGGAAATACACTCTACTGTGGACTCAGAAAACAATACTTAAGATGGCGCTGCCTAACCCCTGGAAACAAGTTTTTTAAAGTTTCTTTAAACAGTAAGTAATATGCGATTTGGGCTGGATTACAGTGGCTATAGTTTGATAATTACTTATTATAATGGACTAAATAAAAAGCAGCAAAGGAGTTTACTTCCTCTTTAATACTTGCTCTAGTGGTCATTTGTATGTCTTGTGATCGGACTAGCATCCCCATCACTCCATGCAAAACTCCTAATCTGAGGATCTAAGTTATATGCACATGTCCTTTCTTACTGTTATAGCTTCATATGCCAGGATTTAACTCATCCAGTAAACAGTAGAAATATACAAAAGTATAAAAAAAAGTGATGTATACTGTATGTATGCTGATAAATTTGTCTGTATCTTAGGGATTTACATGTAACAAAGGGCTAGGTTTCTCTAGCTTGGCTCACCGGTTCCCCAGAGCTGTCGGCACTGTTGTTGGTGGGTCAGGCACCTCCCATTGTAGCAGAAAGCGTCTCCGTCTTGGCAGGACGTTCCATCCAGCTGGAAGGAGTTGGACGGACACACAGGAGAATGTCCGGTACAAAACTCTGGCAGGTCACATGCTCTGGAAGTCTTCCGACACGGGAACCCAGGTGGCCTGAGCTAATCAGGAATGTGACACCAAGGAAATTAATGTACACATGTGGCTTGCATTAGACCATATTATTTATGGACTCATCGTACAATAGCGGATAGTTGTATGTGTCAGCTGGACACAATTTTTCTCCTTAGCATGAATAACAAAGTAGAGATATCTTACTCTGCACTGATGACAGCAGGTCCCATGGGCACACACTGCCCCGGGCAGCAGGGTACAGGTTGTAGCATTGCAGCATGGATTGTCACATTGCTGGAGGACAGAAAGTGTGGGAAATAGAGTTAGAGGAAACTGAAGAATCCAAGTGATAAAAATGTAATGATAAAAAGGTCTAAAGAGGAACTATTGGATAGTTTTAGTAAAGCTTAATTCTGGCATGCCAGGAATAATAGATTCAGGATGTACTCAAAAGATTAAAAATCACCAGGATCCAGGAAAAGGATTTATTGGCAAAAGGGAATTTGCATCTCCTCTAAAAAACAAAAACAAAAAACAAAAAACTACCTCCTAGTAAATGTTGCAGAGCATTAACTTTGAGGTAAACACTGCAATAAAACCCAAAACATATAGTCACTAAAAATACACTATACAGTACATCCCCTTTAAACTACATGACTTTGTATGCTAGTACAAGCATTCTACAAGAAAGGGAGCGCCAATTATTGCATTAATACATAGATAGTGTATCATACCTCTACATCCCCACAGTCACATTGCTCCCCCTCTTCCAAGAAGCCATTCCCACAACGTGCTCCTCCATAAAGGGCCTTTGTGTCTGGGGTATTGCTGAGGCACATTCCCCCTCCAGAGCGCAGAAAGCGTTCCAACTCTCGCTTATTACACTCATTGAACACTTTGGGGAAAGGGTGCCTGCAAACACAAAAACAGTCAACGAAATTGTAATTTTATGCATTCATAAATCCCTTTACTGTTTTTTTATTTCTTTTTTTTTAGCCAAATTAAGAGTATTGACTCTTACAGCACAGTACCCAATAGGTGTTACACAACCTTTTGAGTGCCTTGAGCGGAGTATGCCAGGGGTTGTAGAAGTCAATACAGCATATTAAAAAAAAAAAAAAAAGTATACAACTGGACCTTAAAGTGGTTTTAAACCCTTACATATACCCAGTGAAGTGGCTGGCCTCAGGTGATACCAATCCTCCTACATAGGAGGTACCTGTCTATTTGTAGTCTTCTCTTCTCTACATCCATTCAAAGTCCCAAATTTAAAAAGCTTGTGTGAGAGTTCACAAAACAAGGTGTGGAGAGATAAAAATTACACTCTGCAGAGCTCAGTGAGGAGGGCTCTGAGAGCTGATTGGAGGGGAGGGGAGGGGAAGGGAGGGAGGGATACCCCCCTCCCCTTCTCACAGCATACAGGAACTGAGCTGAGGCTGTTAATTAGCTGGAGGTCCCTTCCCTGTCACAATGTTTTTTAAATGTACATACTATAGGGGGATATGCTTTGTTTATTTTTATGTCTGAGATTTACATGATTAGCTGCCACAGTGTAGCTAGGTGGCAGACAGCACACAAAGTGTCCGTTACACCAATTTAGGTAAGATATTATTAGGTTATAGCCAAAGACCAGAAGATGTCCTCAGGAAAATGGACAGAGAGACATTTGCCCTTTGTCTGTGCATACTAAGTACTGTTGCTGTTTATCTTGTGATTTGCCTGCAGAAGCAAACATACTCTTAATACCTTCTTTCCCTCTACCCATTAAGAGGATTAGGTTGCATGGAGATATTTGCATGGTCAGGCCAAATCACACGGTTCACCATGTACAATGTCACATGGTCCAACACTATATTACTGGGGACGCCTGCCTTTACACGCACATGAATTTAATGGCATCCCAGTCTTATGCCTCGTACACACGGTCGGATTTTCCGACGGAAAATGTGTGATAGGACCTTGTTGTCGGAAATTCCGACCGTGTGTAGGCTCCATCACACATTTTCCATCGGATTTTCCGACCCACAAAGTTTGAGAGCAGGCTATAAAATTTTCCGACAACAAAATCCGTTGTCGGAATTTCCGATCGTGTGTACACAAATCCGATGCACAAAGTGCCACGCATGCTCATTATAAATAAATAGATGAAAGCTATTGGCTACTGCCCCGTTTATAGTCCCGACGTACGTGTTTTACGTCACCGCGTTCAAAATGATCGGATTTTCCGACAACTTTGTGTGACCGTGTGTATGCAAGACAAGTTTAAGCCAACATTCGTCAGAAAAAATCCTAGGATTTTGTTGTCGGAATGTCCGATCAATGTCCGACCGTGTGTACGGGGCATTAGTCTGTATGGTTCAATATTGCATTGGCCAACCCTTTGCAGCTATAACAACTTCAACTCTTCTGGGAAAGCCTGTGCATAAGTTTTAGAAGTGTGTCTATGGGAATGTTTGACCATTTGTGAGGTCAGGCACTTATGTGGATGAAAGGCTTGCAATCTCCGCTGTAATTAATACCAATACTTTTGGTTATATAGTACAGCCCTCAAATTTTCCACTTGCATTTTGCGAGTGGAAAATGGTTTCTAGTGACTGTGGGCTGCCTCTGAGCAGGGGGGGCGAGCACCGCCAGCAGGCGGTGTTAAATGGGAGCTGTTCTCCCAGCGATCGCCCCCGGGGGAAAGAGGTGAGCTGGCTGGATCACAGACTTGGGATTGCCCGCTGTAACAACTTACATTTGAATTGCCGTCTGCTCGCGGTCACACACAGTCCCGCCACCTGACCCGACGCCTGTGACAGAGAAAAAACATCCCAGCATTGGACCAGCGTTCTGTCTGTCACAGGCTCTGGATCAGGAGGCGGGGCAATCCCCATTCTGTGATCCGGCTGCCCGCTCTCTTCCTCTGCACAGGTTACGCTGCAATGATGGGCAAAGGTCACGCTGCAATGATGGGCCCAGGTCACGCTGCAATGATGGGCACTGGTCACGCTGCAATAATGGGCACAGGCGAAGCTGCAATGATGGGCACAGGTGAGGCTGCATTGATGGGCACAGGTAAGGCTGCACTGATGGGCACTGGTGAGGCTGCACTGATGGGCACTGGTGAGGCTGCACTGATGGGCACTGGTGAGGCTGCACTGATGGGCACTGATAAAGTTGTTGTTTATATTTATTTTTGTAACTTAATTCTGCATAAAACATTTAGATGTCATTTCATGAGATAATTTAGGAGGGTGTGTTTGGGGGTGGAATTAGGGGTGGGGCAGGGTAGGGTAACTGGTGGCGAGTAACCCTTAAGGCCTGGCTAGTAGCTCAGGACTTGAAATTTTGAGCCCCGATATAGCATATATGATAACAATTGCTTCTGAAAAAAGTAGTAATCATAACCAACCCTGACTGTTACCTTAGCATCATATTGAGCTGTTGTGTTGGCATGAAGTTGCCCTGTTTATTCCTAGCCTCAGGCTTGGTGAAGGTTGTGGTAATAATATATAACTAGCAGAAGTCACTGTACTATATAAGAAATGTTGACTCACCCAGTAGCAGCTGCCATGATGCAGCCTCCATCTTCAGGTTTGGCTGTACAACAGCCTGCAGCATCGTGGTTCATGCCAAAATTGTGTCCCATTTCATGGGCCATTGTAGCTGCAACTCCAATAGCATTGTCCGAATGATCCTATAAGAGTAAATAAAGGTTACATTGATTTGGTGATACAGTGTTTGAAACAAAAAATAATAATCTACCAATACATACGGCACTTAATGAAACAAAAACAGCACATACTAATGATATTTTGTAAAAAAAAAAAAAAAATCAGCCATATCATATTCGGTGCCAGGGCTTGACAAATATACATTGGAGCTAGCTAAAAAAAAGTTAGGAGCCATTTTTTTTAACAAAGTTTTTTTGCTATACGGCGGTGGGCTACTTTTCATTGAGCTTTCTTTTGGTGGTATTTTATAACCACTGCGTTTTTTTTTTGTTTTGTTTTTTTGCGCAATAAATGAAAGATTAGCACTGATCACTGACCAAAAGTTTTGCAAAAAAAAAAACAATATTTTGCTTCATACTTTTTGCTATAAAACATATCCCATAACAAATAAAAAAAATAAAATCTCTTCAGAAATTAGGCCAAAATGTATTCTTTTGTAAAGAAAAATTCCAATAAGTGTACATTAATTGGTTCATGTGAAAATTATAGTGTCTATAAATGACAGTATATACAGTATACTGGAATAAAAAAATAAAATAAAAGCGTATACTAGTAACAGTGGCAAACAGCCACTTATAGTGGGCTGTACAGCAGGCATTCTGACACTGACATCACTAGTGATACAAATATAGTGATCAGTGCTAATAAAATGCACTGTCACTGTACTGACACTGGGTAGGAAGGGGTTAACATTTGGGGCAATCAAAGGGTTAACTATGTGCCTAGGAAGTGTAATGTAACTGCACTGTGTACTGTTTTTCTAAGGGTTGTGCTGGTTTATGTGTCCCTGCAGAGCAAAGAAACAAAAACCATCAATTCCACGCTGTCAGTAGAGAGATCTGTGTTGTTTACAACACAGATCTCTCCCCTGTCACTCGCTCAGACGATCGGCGGGTACCGGCAATGAATCATTGGCTGGGAACCGGTGATCGGCATGTAAGGGATCCAGTGAGACCGCAGCCCCCTACCCAGAAATGCAGAAATGTCTGGTGCCAGCAGTGAATGGGCTGACAAAATCCCAGGCGCCAGGACGCAATTTCTAGTCACCATGGCGACCTGGCGCCTGGGCTTTGTTGAGCCCTGTTCAGTGCTTATAAAGTAGTCTATTGTTTTACAAGTACATTACTGAAAGAAAAATTTGGCTACACAAATTAAGGCTGGGGAGGGGTACTTCTACTTTTATCTAATCTGGAAGTTTTCTTGAAGCAGCCTCTAGCAAACTGACTGTGCGCTGCAGCTGCTATTTTCATACTGATTTACAAAAATAAAATCAGATTTGCTTTCTCTTACCATATTTACACCTCCAGACTGATAGGAAGAGCACATCGCCTGAAGTGGGGCCAGCCCAATGGTTGTACCGTGAAAAGATCGCCCTCTGCAGAAACAAAAGATAAATACAGTTAACAGTATTCCAATGTATGCAATAACATAACAAGGCCTATGCAAATAATAATAATACCAAGTAAAGCAGTGTAGAATGGGAAAAATAAATATGTTGCATACTAGCTGAGTCCATATGACAGGGTGTCCTTTATAGTAAGAGACCTTTTATTATATTTCCTAACACAGATTAATTTAATGGTCCTATGTTAAAAAGGTCAGTAGACTTAGCTAGGGATTTAAGCACAATGAGATCAAATAAATAATCTGTTAAATAATATTCAGAAGAGTATTATTTAATTAGAAGTTATTATTAACTGTCAGTGCTCCAGCATATAGAAAAGGCTAGTGATACTTAATGTATTCAAGTAGATTTATTAGACTCACATTATTGTGTTTTGTATTATTTAATACTTCCCCAATTGTATTTAAATATCACAAGCATCGTAAGTACCTGAATTTGGCTTGCTATGAGCCTCTTGCAATCCACTGTATGCAGAGCTCAGACTGGGGGGGAAGGAGAAGCAGCACAATGAGCCAATCAGTTGTATTGCAATGCAAGGCGCATGCTAATAGTAGGGGACAGTAGAGTGAAAGAGGTGAGCTCTTCAGTCTACTGCTTCTCATTTCACTGTCCAGTCACAAGCTATGGATGGGTAGAGGATCTGTAAGCATTAGTGAACTACAGCAGATACAAATCAGGTCTCCTGCCCTGTTAGGAAGGGCTGTGTTTTGTGGCAGAGCTGGATGGACAGAGATACAAATTTTCTGGCAAATAAAACAGCTCCCATATATGTATTTCATTTGTGTACTTAGCGGTTTGCTTGGAGTGTACTGTTGACATTACAGACATTATTTTCACTTGTTGAACTTAAAATTCTGAGGATGCATTAGGACTAAGACCATAGTGTCACAGTAATGTCATAATGATCTCACGTTATAAGCTGTGCATTGTCGTGTGGCGTCTGCTGTAGGATCTTTCTTCTGTAGGACAGGAAGGCACGTAAGGTCATATATGGGTTTTCTGTAACATTGCATTTATCTCCAGCAGTCCAGATCTCCAACCCAACCAATGCAATTCGAATCTTTAGTGCTCTGTAAAACTGAACAGACAATAAATAAAAAAAAAAACTTTATTTTGTATAGTGCCTGTAACGGTAGCTTCTCAAACTGCTTTACAAAGAAAAGAGAAAAACACAAGAAATACACAGGGTAAAACAGAGGAAAAAAGGGACAATTACGTGAAAGCTTGTCTAAAGAAAAAATGTTTTTAGATTTTATTTGAATGAGTTTAGAGAAGATGACTCTCTGATATTCTTTGGAAGTGAATTCCAGAGTTTTGGGGCATAGCAGGAGAAGGCTTGTCTCCCATCGAGTGTAGGTGAGTAGGGGGGACACACAGAAGACCAGAATTAGAGGAGCGGGTTATGACAGTCGGGGTAAGTTGATAAGAGTTCAGAAAGATAATGGGGTACCAAGCAATGGAAAGTTTTATAGGTGAGCAAGAGGATCTAAAAGTTTAGGCGAAAACCTGACGGGTAGCCAGTGCAAAGACTCCAGGATAGGGGTGATATGATCACTTGTACCAGACCTCGTCGGGATTCTGGCTGCAGGATTTTGTATATATTGTAGTGGATTATTAGTGGATTTAGGTACAGCAGCAAGTATAGCATTGCAGTAGCTGAGTCGGGAGAACACAAATGAATGGATCAGCATTTCAGCTACAGTGTATGATAGCATAGGATGTAGCCAAGCAATGTTTCTCAAGTGGAAAAAAGATGTTCTGACAACATTTTGTACATGTGGATCAAAGGTTAAACTAGCATCAAGATCACCCCTAGATTTTTCAGTTTAGACTGAAGCTCAAGTACAGAGCCATTTATAGATAGGCTACCCATACTGGCCTCTCTATAGGGATGCCAATAAGCATGACCTCGGTCTTGTCAAAGTTCAGTTGAAGAAAATTGGGGGCCATCCCACAAGATATATCACAAAATACCAAATACATATCACAAATACAGTTAGAAGCAGCCAAAGTAGAATGCGGTTTAGTGTGGATGTATATCTGTGTGTTATCAGCATAAAAGTGATAATTGAGTCCACATGATCTAAGCAGTTGGCCAAGTGGAAACATGTAAATGCTAAAAAGTAAGGGAACTAGCACTATCCCATATAAGCCTATCAGTATTCATCTTTCGCTGATCTGATGCTTTTAACTTTTTTTTTTTTTTAATTCTTTTTATTATTTCAATAACACATATAGTATACAATAAAACATTTAAGGACCGCCCCCCACAATACCCAACAGTGTCCTGTTGTTAGGGCTGGTTCACACCAGAATGCGATGCCAGAAAGGCATGTTCTATGTGTGTTTCCTGTACTGTGTTCAAAATGCATTGCCTTTGTGATCTACTGTGGGTGATGATACATTGGTAACCCCAAATGTAGATCGCAAACGCAGTGGACACAGAAAAAAAAAAGTATTGCAAGAGAGTGAAGGGTTTGCGTTACACTTTGCGTTACAATGCAGGGTTCAGGAGTGCGTTATGCTCAGAATGTAGGGTTCAGGAGTGCGTTATGCTCAGAATGCAGGAATCAGGAGTGCGTTATGCTCAGATTGCAGGGATTTGGGGGGGGGGGGGGTGATGTGAAGGGTGGTGGAGGACTCTGCTATGGGGGTGGGCACTGTTATGGTGGTGACCCCAAACACCTCCAAGACGACCACTGCCTTGCTAAAGAAGCTGAGGGTAAAGGTGATGGACTGGCCAAGCATGTCTCCAGACCTAAACCCTATTGAGCATCTGTAGGGCATCCTCAAACTGAAGGTGGAGGAGCGCAAGGTTTCTAACATTCACCAGCTCCGTGATGTCGTCATGAAGGAGTGAAAGAGGACTCCAGTGGCAACCTGTGAAGCTCTAGTGACCTCCATGCCCAAGAGGGTTAAGGCAGTGCTGGAAAATAATAGTGGCCACACAAAATATTGACACTTTGGGCCCAATTTGGACATTTTCACTTAGGGGTGTACTTTTGTTGCCAGCAGTTTAGACATTAATGGCTGTGTGTTGAGTTATTTTGAGGAGACAGAAAATTTACACTGTTATACAAGCTATACACTCACTACTTTACATTGTAGCAAAGTGTCATTTCTTTGGTGTTGTCACGTGAAAAGATATAATAAAATATTTACAAAAATGTGAGGGGTGTACTCACTTTTGTGAGATATATATATTTATTGATGATAGCACTACACAGTTGGAATATACAGCTGGGATAACACATGTATTGTAGCTGTGTCACATGTAAAGACATAGATTGCGCAACCTGTTATATGTAAATAACAGATCCACTTTAAAGCTTTATGCACTGTTTTATGGTGTCCTTTTAAATTGTTATATGTCACCCACTCTGCCTATAACATTCTTTATGGAGAAGCAATCTCTCAGAAGGTCTGTCACAGCTTTCCACTCACATATGTAAAATAATAAAAGATCACAGGTCGGATCTTGTATAACCACCAGCAATTCTAGAGATGAAATGTATTGATTGTTTTTCTGTTATGCATACCAGTTTGCAAAAATTATTTAGTGAGGGGATTAACTCCATCGCCATGTTTCCACCTCCCTACCACCTTCATAGCCTTCCCTAATTCCACTCCACCATTATTTAAAAGTTAAAGTTTCTTTATCCATACCTACTTTATGTATCTACAGTACATAACAAGCAGGGTCCTCTTCCATTTTTTTTTCTTCTGGTGAGGGGCTGTTCCGTTGCAGAGAATGGTGTTCACATAGAGATATTCTCTTCAGCATTTAGCTTTTTGAGGATGCATCCCCAGGGGCATGTCAATGACAGCTGCCTCGGTAATGATTGTGGTTAGAGGTGGAGAAGGATGCAGACTGTAGTGTTGGAACATTGAAGGCGTATTTATTTATTACAGGTACTTACTGTATATAACACAGTATATATACACATATATTTATTCCTGTGTCCTTTCACAGGAAACAAACTTAACCTAATCCCCAACTCTAAACTAAAGCCTGCCACAGCATACTTACAGTGCCTTGAAAAAGTATTAATACCCCTTGAAATTTTCCACATTTTGTCATGTTACAACCAAAGACGTAAATGTATTTTATAGGGGTTTTATGTGATAGACCAACACAAAGTGGCACATAATTGTGAAGTGAAAGGAAAATGATAAATGGTTTTCAAATTTTTTTACAAATAAATATCAGAAAACTGTTGCGTGCATTTGTATTTAGCCCCTTTACTTTGATACCCCTAACTAAAATCTAGTGGAACCAACTGCCTTCAGAAGTCACCTAGTTAGTAGAGTCCATCTGTGTGTCCTTTAAGCTCAGTATAAATGCAGCTGTTCTGTGAAGCCCTCAGAGATTTGTTAGAGAATCTTAGTGAACAAACAGCATCACGAAGGCCAAGGAACACACCAGACAGGTCAGGGATAAAGTTGTTAAGAAGTTTAAAGCAGGATTAGGTTATAAAAAAATATCCTAAGCTTTAAACATCTCACGGAGCACTGTTCAATCCATCATTCAAAAATGGAAAGAGTATGGCACAACTGCAAACCTACCAAGACATGGCCATCCACCTAAACTGACAGGCCGGGCAAGGAAAGCTTTAATCAGAGAAGCAGCCAAGAGGCCCATGATAACTCTGGAGGAGCTGCAGAGATCCACAGCTCAGGTGGGAGAATCTGTCTACAGGACAACTATTAGTCGTGCGCTCCACAAATCTGTTTGCTAGAAGCCATGTGGGGGACACAGCAAAACATGTAGAAGAAGGTGCTCTGGTCAGATAAGACCAAAGTTAAACTTTTTGGCCTAAAAGCAAAATGCTATGTGTGGTGGAAAACTAATAATGCACATCACCCTGAACACACCATCCCCACCATGAAACATGGATGGTTTTCTTCAGCAGGGACAGGGAAGCTGGTCAGAGTTGATGGGAAGATGGATGGAACCAAATACAGGGCAATCTTAGAAGAAAACCTGATAGAGTCTGCAAAATACTTGAGACTGGGGCAGAGGTTCACCTTCCAGCAGGACAACAGCCCTAAACATACAGCCAGAGCTACAATGGAATGGTTTAGATTGAAGCATATTCATGTGTTAGACTGGCCCAGTCAAAGTCCAGACCTAAATCCAATTGAGAATCTGTGGCAAGACTTGAAAATTGCTGTTCACAGACACTCTCCATCCAATCTGACAGAGCTTGTGCTATTTTGCAAAAAAGAATGGGCAAAAATGTCACTCTTTAGATGTGCAAAGCTGGTAGACATCCCCTAAAAGACTTGCAGACTCCACAGACTCCACAGAGAAAGGTGGTTCTAAAATTATTGACTCAGAGGGGCCGAATACAAATGCATTTATTTGTAAAAAAAAAATTGAAAACCATTTATCATTTTCCTTCCACTTCACAATTATGTGCCACTTTGTGTTGGTCTATCACATACAATCCCAATAAAACACATTTACGTTTTTGGTTGTAAAATAACAAAATGTGGAAAATGTCAAGGGGTATGAATACTTTTTCAAGGCACTGTACTTTATCTGGCATTTGAAGTCTCTGTGCCCAAAGCTACCAGTCCCATAATGAAATGTGGCAATGCCAGTCCATTGGCACTGAAAGCTTCTGATCCATTCCACAGCCACCAGGTGTCAGAGGTACCCAAACCCCCCACACACCATCAAAACAGGATGATGGTTCCAAACTTTCTTTGACCCAACTAATTTTTTTTGTTATGCCCACCAGAGCACATATGTCAAGCAACCTATTCTGATGCCCATGTATGAGGCCTTACATACTAAGTACTAGTACTGTGTTTTAACAACCAGGTTAGAAAGCATGGTATTTCTTAGAACTCATACCTTATCTATATAATTGGTAACTTCCAGCATCTTCCTCTGGGTCTGCTCCAAGTCTGAGTCATGTTTCTGAAACTAAGAAAATGAGAATAAATCAATAAATGAGCTCCACTTCAAATATATAGCTGTCAGCTCCGGGAAACATGCAACATACTATTGATCCCACTAAATGGCCTAGAAACCAATACACCCCTGGCTTTCTTCCCAGGATCACTGACACCCATGTGGACATATTTACACACCGTCTGCTTCATTTCTGCATTATGTTAATTTACTTAGATTGTTTGTAAGCTTCTTGTTGGTCAGAGGCCAGAATGGAGAACTGACACTTTGGAGTACTTTTAACAAAGAGCAGATTAGTTTAGCCATCACATTCACTAATCATTCTTAAGGCTCAGATTATTTACTACATTAATGGCCAATATCTCTCTAGGGATTTCAGTCAAGACTTGTTCTGTCTTAAACTGACCACACATGTTACATGTTTGTTTGTACAAGCTCCTTTCGATTTACAGATTATGTAATGCAGTGTGAGATGCTTCCAGGGCTGTGGTCAGCGAGGAGACAAAATCCATATTTGGTGGTCCTGTCTCCACCTCGTGGGATTTTGATCAAGGGTCTTCAGACTCCTGTTCATTCTCTTCCACGCCAAACTAGCACCGTGGTAGTCTTACGCTCTTCCAACCTTGCACCTGACCAGCCTAGGCCTCTCTAATTAACATTCTTCACCTCCCAGCTTGGGGGAATTTTCCTTCCTTTCCTTGCTTTTCTCCTCCTTTCTTCTCTTTCTATCCTTCCTCTTGTCACTCTGCTCCCCCCTCTTCCTTTTTTCTTTCATTGTTGGATAAAAGTCTATACTCTATGGCACATATTTTCTGTGTGTTGTTCATATTCCCTGAGTGGGAATTTTTACGACTGTTCTCTCTTTTATAGTTCATTAAAAAATCATTGTACCAGAAAGATCATGCAGCAAGGAGGAGCATGTCCCTCACTTCCCTTTCTCTCATGTGACAATGCTGGTGATTAGCCCAGCCCAGGTGGGAATACAGTCCTCAGCCTTGTGTAAGCACCAACTACAATGACTTGGCGCTTACACAGGCTTTTAAAGTATGACTAAACAGAATAGTGGGGAAGTCAAGACAAGGTGAATATGTGCTGCTCTGTGGCGACACATTAAAGCAAAATTTGTTGCTTTATCCCTCGTGACTGCAATACAACTTTATAGGTCCAAATGTAAAATGCCCTTTGCATTGAGAACATCAACCTTGCAGTAGGGATCGACCGATATCGTGTGATACGATACCGATATTTCGGCCACCTCTCCTGCCGATAGCTGATATTATTTGCCAATATTTTGTACATTTAAAAAAAAAAAATACACTGTCCTTTTACATTTTTTGGGTTTTCTTTCACTGTTATTGCTGTCACAAGGAATGTAAACATCCCTTGTGACAGTAATAGGCATTGACAGGTACTCTTTATGGAGAGATCGGGGGTCTATAAGACCCCAAAGCCCTCCTCTGCACTTGAAAGTATTCAAAACGTCAAGATCGGAGTTTTTAAATACTTTATTTTTTAAAACTGGCGCCTTTAAGATCCCAGTAATCCGGGAAGTGATGCCATGACATCGCTTCTGGGTTACTAGATTCAAGACCCGAACAAAGCATCGGCTTTGTTTGTGTCTTCGGCCAGCCGGTGGACATGCCTGCTGGTTGCTCGGGCCTCCTGGTGGGATGGAAGAGCCGGGGTGTGCGGCAGGAGGGGCATCCCCTCTCGCTGCTTGTAATAACAGCCGAGCGGCTGCTGAGCCGCATCGGTTGTTATTACAATAAAGCAAAACCCCTTGAAGCAATATTGGTAATATCGGTCAATTTTTTGACCGATACCGATACTTCTGAAAAAGTGAATATTGGCTGCCGATAATCGGTCGCACTGATGATCGGTCGATCCCTACCTTGCAGCCGAAAACAGTATAAATGTGTGACTGTGTGTTTTCCTGGTTCTCAGGCCTGCTGCCAATCTGGAAAAAATAGTGCTAAACAGTGGCCTCGCTAGTACTGGGCACCCAGAGCATGTTCTCCATTTCTTCTGTTGGGTGCCCAGGGTCCCTGATACCGCTATTGTCTGCCACTTCAGCAGCCAGAATCTATCCCTGCAGGCTGCCTGACACAACAATAGACTTTAGAGCTACGGAAGCTGAGCCTGGGCTCCTCCATGGCGAGGGGGAACCTGGGAGGAAAAACATCCCTCCGACATCTGCAGCGCTGTGTCTGAGGTCTGTATGTTTGGGGGGGGTGTAATTGTACTGCTGGACATAATGACCTGGGGAGCAGGGTAACAGAGTACTGCTGCAAGGAAGATGATTTGTGCTTGGACTGGCAATTTGGGGGGATTTGGGAGATGATGTGCGTGGCACAGGGGAGAAGAGAGAATTTGTGCTGAAAGGGGGGATTTGAGGGGATCAAGATTTGTGATGGGAGTGAGGTTTTGGAGAAGATGGGGAGACAAAGATTTGTGCTGGAAGGGGGGATCTGGGGGGAGAGAATTTGCATTTATGTTGGGGGAGAAACAAAGACATGTGCTGGAGGGGGATTTCGGGAGAGGGGAATTTTTACAATTTTGTTTGGAAGGAATTAGGCTTGCTGGATTAATGGTGGATTTTTTTTGGTGGGTATTTTTGCTCAGGGGAAAGTGGGGGAGTGTACTGCTTGCGGGGGGGGGGGGGGATTCTTCCCCTGACACCTGCACTGTGTGTTACACACCTGGCATAGACCATAGCACAACAATTTGCTTAACTCTTCTGTGGGCAGACCAAGTTTAACAAACAGTGAGATTAGCAAAGCATGAACAACATAAAGGCCTTACCTCAGCATAGTCAGCCACTAGGTAGAGCTCAACACATCTTTCCCCCTCGGTTTCTTCTCTCTTCACCTGGAAGAAGTGGTCTGAGTCAACTGTAGCAATGGCAAGAGTGAAGAACAGGCACAAACCACAATTGTACGGGGTACGCCTTTTACTTTAAATTTTGTTCAGTGTTTGTTTGTTTTTTTTTGTTTTTTTACTAAACCTCAGAATTAAAAAAGAAACATGACAGGTCTTTATTATTTGCTTATCCATATGGACCTTATTGCTGTGTTTGCTTTTCTTTTTCTGTATACTTTCTGTACAGTTTTAAACTATATGTTCCATTCTTCTTGCCTAAGTTTTTTTTTACAATATTGCCAGCAGAATGCAAATAAAAAGTAGGGTCCTTCTTCTTTGAAATCTATATCAATTTCAGCAATTCTTTTTTCGCTCTGTGTATTAACCGGTTATGAAAGATACAAGTACAATCACTAAAGACAGAGAGTAGACTAATGCCGCGTACACACGGTCGGACTTTTCGTCTACAAAAGTCCAACGGACGCTGACGGACTAAAGCTGGCTGGTAATCCGATCGTGTGTGGGCTTCTCCGGACTTTCAACGGACTTTTTTAGCCTCAAATCCGACGGACTTTAGATTTGAAACATGCTTCAAATCTTTACGTCGTAAGTACGACGGACCCGAAATCCGCTCGTCTGTGTGCTAGTCCGACGGACAAAAACCCATGCTAGGGCAGCTATTGGCTACTGGCTATGAACTTCCTTATTTTAGTCCGGTGTACGTCATCACGTACGAATCCGTCGGACTTTTGTGTGGTCGTGTGTAGGCAAGTCCGTTCGTAAGAAAGTCTGCCGCAAGTCCGCCGAAGGTACGTCGGAAGTCTGTCGGACAGGCTGTCGGACTTTTGTAGACGAAAAGTCCGACCGTGTGTACGCGGCATAAGTAATACTCCACTTACTTCTTAAAGGAAGGATTAATACAGGTTCAAAAGTAAGCAGAGGGATGGAAACTATAATAAACCTTTTTTCATTGAGTCTTTATTTATGTGTAAAGTAAAGACACACACCTGCAGATATCCAAAAGAGGATGATCACACAGTCAGGTTATGTAATAAAGTATGTGAAATTGAAAGACTTTAAAAGTATACCTCTACTGACCACCAATGTAAAGAGTCACTTCTTCGTTGATCACTAATGTTTGACTAACTACTCTGCACATAACGAAGACATACTCCTTATTCCTGCATGCTGTGCCGTACATTATATAGTCATGACTGCTTTTATTTGCAAGCTGTGCTATACCTTACATACTCCTGACTGCTACACTTACACCAATATATGAATAACGTAAGGTTATGTTTGTATGTACTAAGAAAATCTGGAGTCTACATATTACTGCAGGCACCCAGATGTGACTGCATGTCTTTGCAGTTGGGTTCTTTTTTTTAAATCAGATCATTTTTATTGAAAACAAACACAAAAAACAAAAAGAGACAACTTTTACATTACATTAGACAAATGAAATGAAATGTTATCTTTTGTGAGGACATATAAACATCACTGTCACATGACCAAACGGTCCAATATACTATGTGTACAATAAACTGCTCGTCACATTCACAAAATAAAATTATTCTTATATGGTAAGACTGTTTTGATTACGATTTCCTGGTCTCATTACTAATAACGTGTGTCCTCCATAGGTCTCATGTTTTTCCTCCTCCTCTGCTCCCAGTCCTATCAGGACCGGCCAGCAGAACAGGGCATATTCGTCCCCTAACAATCGGGGATCAACGTGTAACACTTATATGTGTTTAACCGATGGGTAAAACAACTATATATATTGCAACCTCAGCAGTGCCTGCCATGCTCGTAACAACTCCAATCTAAGACAGTTATGTGAATGTGGTGGTGTTTCCCCTCCCTTCCACAAATTTTTAACAGATAGTTCTGGCTATTAAGTTTTAAGGTGGTACACTTGACGACGCAACTCTGCCTCCCAGAATTCTATTATGAACCAGACGTAATGGAGCTAGTCCAGGAGTGTCCAGCCAGGGGTCCCATATGTTCTCTTGCAGTTGGGTTCTTGATTGTCCTGGGGGTTTCCAAGCCCAAGCTTTGGTGGTTGGTCCTGCCCTCTCCTGATTTCCATATCTCTCTGTATAATGGGTGGCCAAAGTGACACATGGAAAAGCCTAGGAAGAAGTAGGGATGAGTGCAAACTTTCTAGCTGGAGTCGATGTTTGCATAGTAGAGTGCCATAAGTGTTGAGGTGCTACAGCATAACTGAAGATATATGTGGTCATCTCAAGATGCTTGCAATAACATGCCAAAGCCTCTTCATAATGGTACACATGTGGTGTTTCTAGTGCATGCTAGGGAACTGCTGTAGTGGAAAATGTGTCAGAAGTAGAATGAGCATGGTTCGTGCCAGATCATGGGCTGTTACCCTCTCTTATCAGTATATAAAAAAAAACAGCATTCCTGTTATATTATAGACAACAAATGTAGACTTATCAGTTATTACCAATAAAACTTGCCAACCTGCTATGTAATGATCAGCAGTAAGTTGCTGGTCAAAGACTGGAGATTTGGAGAATTTAAGGCAAGAACTAGGCAAACATAGGACAGGTGCTTAATGGCCTATAAAAAAAGTAAAACTGTTAAATCATGACCCATAGGTCACACACTAGAGTAGGTAAGACAAGTGTGTAATCAGAATCTGTAATTCTATAGATACAGGCCATCCAAGACAACAACTAAAGACCCACTGACCTGGTGCAGTAAAGTCTGAGGTGTCTGTACAGGAAATTATCAGTAAAGTTACTGCAGAGTATCTCCCTTAACAGTTGCCAATATATGTAGTCCAAAATGGTGACATTTAGGTTAATACAGTGACATACACCTTGGGAAGGCCAAGAAAACCATTTTAAGACCCATTCATTGTCTTTTTGGCAGGAAAACCATATTCATAAACTGGATATCTACTGAGCTATTAGATGTTAATATCTGGAAGCAATAAGTGAACGCAGTTTTGCCTCCATATAGAGGAACCTATAATGCCACAGGCTGTTCTAGTAAATTCGATACATTTGGGGAGTGGATTTCTTGTTCTATGTCTTGTGAACACCACCTTTCTACTTCACCTCTTCAATTGTAATAACACGATTCAGCCTCAAAATGCTTTTTGTTTGCCTACTTAGACCTAAAGCACACACAACACTTATAAAATGACAGGTGTGATAACTTTCATTTATTGTCAATCTTTTTAGTAATTATCCCTCAACCATGTGGTTCGCAGTAACCTTACCTCACCTGTTTATAGTATGGAAATTGTATTTGTGAGGTACTAAAAAAAAGTTTATGGAATAAAACAGCAACTTGCAATGTGACTTAATAAAAATGTCAGTTACCCTTAAAGCAATACACAATATCCAGAACATTTTAAGCACCAGTTACTGTCAAAGCCATGCATTGAGCCTGCCAGAGCCTGCCCATGTGCTGCAGGGAGCATTCCCGTGTGCTCTTTACAAGTAGAGCGGTGGCTGACACCTTCACAGAACATTGCAATCCTGCACTCTAAAACCTAAAGCCTCGTACACACGGTACAATTGTTGGCCAACCGAGCGTCTGATTTTTGTCAAAAGGGCGTGTGGCAGGATCTTGTCTTGCATACTAGCGGTACACAATTGTCGTGCCATAAACACAAATGTAGTGACGTACTATGAGGAATTTCAGCTCTTGAGCGCCACCCTTTGGATCCCCTCTGCTAATTTCGTGTTTGGTGAGCATTGATTCTGAGCATGCGTGTTTGTACTTTCCACTTTTGTGTGACGGATTTGTGTACTGACCATACGAAAATCTGACATCAAACCATTGTCCGCTGAAAATTTACTAGCCTGTCATCCAACATTTGTTGGCCGAAAGTTAGACAAGAATTGTCAAAAGGAGCGTACTAAGGGTAAGATTTTAGGACAACAGTATGTCAACAGACAATCCCCTGTAAACAATCGTACCGTGTGTACGAGGCTTAAGGGTCCTCTTGATTCTTGGTTTTAACCACAGAGGTGAAAGAGCTCTTTAAGTGCCCATATGTGAAAACCAGCAAAGAAAAGGCACAGCACATTTTTCAGAACTTTAAAAAGAACCCTGAACCACTCACACCAGTATCTCCCTTCGAAGAACCTTCCATTCTAATGCAACCATTCTCAACCAGAGTTCCTTCAGAGGTTGCTAGGGGACCTAAGCTGTGGCTGATCAATGGTGCCTGCATATTTTTATTGCCAATGCCACATGGCAGAGTCAGCACATGACATTGATGATCTTTTCAACTATCTGTGACATTCTTCCCACTGACTTCCAAATGTAAGGGGCATTTTTCCACTGCCCTCCAATGAATTGGTTTGGCAAGGGTTCCCAAAAAACCTAAAAAGGAGTTTAAAGCTAAAGATAATCTTGTCTAAATACAAATGTCATGTATATCCTTACTTGAATCTTGGAGTGTTTTGTGTCCTTCCAGATCTTTGCAGAAATCCAATGTAAGGAGTGGGTGGGGTCTGCTTAGCCACTCCCGCAGCTGTACTGTCTGCACAGGCTATGTTACTACTACTTTTACAAGTAAATATCTGGGTTTGTAAAGGCATTTAGTGCACACAAAGTGGATTTATATCCCTTGTGATTATTGGAGGTATATTTGAATGAAAGTTTTGTGTCCCGAGTCCAGTTTTTTGGTTTGTCAGGGGTAAAGGGTTAAGAAAGGCTGATCTAGTGTCTCCAGTGTAGTTTTGCACACATAAGGGTCAATTTGTATACAGGGAGACCATGCAGACTCTATTCAGGACGCATATAAGACGGTAATCACTTAGCTAGCCCCTATAGTTAGTCTGCTGATAGCCATCCAGCATTATAAGGGTTCCGCACACAGACTCACATAACTCAAATCAGTTACAATGTAAATAATGAGCAATATTTTATCAGCTTGCCTTCAGAGAACTTGCATTCCATAGGGGGCATGTTTAATGAAAGATATGCATAGCATACAACAGACAGATGTTATATATCCAAGTTACACAGCTTCAGAGACCACTTGTACACTTTCTGAGTGCAGAAGACTCCAAACATCTGTAAAGTTACACCATATGGTGATTAATCAGGGGGATGTGCTGTGTTTGAAAGTATTTAGCATTGTCTAACAGACATGGAACTGGAACATAAGCCCTGTTGAGCAGGATAACATGAGATATCATACATGTGCTCCCTATGATGATCACTCTGGAGTAAAAAGAAGTGTATACTAAGAGCTACTCCTCCTAAGATTACCTCTCATGCAATACAAAAAAAAATAGACCCCACAGCTCACTTCAAAGGATAGAGAACCAAAAAATGTATTACACACATGTATATAGTGAACAAAAAGTAAAGGTGTTGGCGCTACAAAACAACACATAAATAATGATTCAACATAATATATACTGCATGATAAACCATGTGCTTATTCAATTGCAAACTAAGTCCAATGTGACAATCCCAACACCATATACAACATAACATAAATCTTCTAGTTTGATGCATCTTCAAATAAATGCTTCACCACGAGTGTTCATGAGGTAGATGGCAACTCACCAGAGGTGATTGACCACTTTTTAGGGTAGGCCAAAAAACGCTTTATTTGGATAGACCAGATGGATCCTGGGTTTACACCTCTCCACTTTGAGACTCCCTCCAGCATAGGCTGGGGATGTGGGAACAAACTCCAGCAGGGACACAAAGAAGAGCTTTATGGTGTAATATGTTTTATTTAACCTCTTACCAACCAGCCGCCGTCATTATACTGCACAGGTCGTCTCTCCTGCGCAAACTGCCATAGGTGTACGTCGGTCTGTGCAAGAAGGCTGGTGGGCGCGTGCTGCGGGAGCGTGCACGTGGGTCCCGCGGACTCGATGTCCGCCGGTGACCCGCGATTGCTGTGTACAGAGGCAGAACGGGGAAATGTAAACAAGGCATATCCCCGTTCTGCCTAGTGAGATCTTCTGTTTCCAGTCATCAGGAACAGAGATCTCTGTCATGTCCTAGGTAGCCCATCCCCCTACAGTTAGAACACACCCAGGGAACACAGTTAACCCCTTGATCGCCCCCTAGTGTTAACCCCTTCCCTGCCAGTGACATTTATACAGTAATCAGTGGTTATTTTTAGCTCTAATCGCTGTATAAAGGTCACTGGTCCCAAAAAAGTGTCAAAAGTGTCCGATCTGTCTGCTGCAATGTCGCTGTGACACAAAAAAAAAAAAATGGCAGATCGCCGCCATTACTAGTAAAAAAATAAATTTATAATAAAAATGCCATAAATCTATTCCCTATTTTGGAAATGTTATAACTTTGCGCAAACCAATCAATATACGCTTATTGCAATTTTTTTTTACCAAAAATATGTAGAAGAATACATATTGGCCTAAACTGATGAAGACTTTTTTTGGGGGGTATTATAGCAAAAAAGTAAAAAATATTGATTTTATTTTCAAATTGTCGGACTTTTTATGTTTTTAGTGCAAAAAATAAAAACCGCAGAGGTGATCAAATACCACCAAAAGAAAGCTCTATTTGTGGGGAAAAAAGGGACATCAATTTTGTCTGGGTACAGTGTTGCATGACCGCACAATTGTCAGTTAAAACGACACAGTGCTGTATCGCAAAAAATGGGCCTGATCATTAAGGGGCCAAATCCATTTGGGGCTGAAGTGATTAACCTCTTGCTTACTGGGCACTCAAATCCCCCTGCTGCCCAGACCAATTTTCAGCTTTCAGCGCTGACGCACTTTGAATGACAATTGCGCGGTCATACAACACTGTACCCAAATTAAATTTTTATCATTTTTTTCCCCACAAATAGAGCTTTCTTTTGGTGGTATTTAATCACAGCTGGGATTTTTATTTTTTGCTAAACAAAAAAAAAAATCATGTTTCATAGTTTGTTATAAAATTTTGCAAACAGGTAATTTTTCTTCTTCATTGATATCCGCTGATGAGGCGGCACTGGTGGGCACTGACAGGCACAGTTAAGGCAACACTGATAGGCACAGATAAGGCGGCGCTGCTGGGGACAGATAAGGCGGTACTGATGGGCACAGATAAGGCGGCACTGATAAGATGGCACTGATGAGTGGCAATGATAGATGGCACTGATAGGTGGCACTGATGGGCAGCACTGTTGTTGAGGCACTGATTGTGGGCATTGATAGGTGGCACTGTGGGCACTGATGGATGGCACTGTGGGCACTGGTAGGCGGCACTGTTGCCTACTGCTAGGTGGCTCTGTCAGGGGGCACAGAGGAACTTTTTTTTTTCTCCTCAAGCTGTCAGTAGGAGGAGAAAAAATAGCCGATTACCGGCTCTGTTGACATCACATGATCAGGTGTCTTTGGCTGACAGCTGATCACGTGGTAAGGGGTTGGGATCGACCCCTTACTCCAATCTGTGATCCAGCAAGTCTCATAGACTCGCTGATCACAGAGCGCGCCGGGGGTGCGCAGGCCGCTTGGGCACGGGAGGATGTCAATAGACGTATTCCCAGCAAAGCAGGTCCACGCTGTAGCTGTCATTCGGCTATAGTGCAGATCTGAAGAAGTTAAAATGGTTTAAAAATAGTAGCTTAGGTTGCACTCACATGTGACCGTGTCAGTCCCAGCACTAAGGTGTCTACAGCATGTGCGGATGGGTATACCAGGCTCGTCGGTATACAGGCTTGGCACTGTACATACAAATCAGTCCTAGCCTTCAAGGATTTAAGAGTTTTAGGTTCCTATCTCACTTCAATATACTAGGGCTAATTTAGACAGGAGCCAATTAACCAACCAGCATGTCTTTGGACTGCAGGAGGAAACCCACACAAGCACACTCCATGGAGGTAGTGTCTTAGTTGGGATTCAAACCAAGGATCTGGTGCTGCAAGACAAAAATGCTAACCACTAAGCCACTGAGCTTCCATACTGAAATATGGATCAATAAAAAAGACTCTTTGAAACCATTGTGACTGCCATGAAAGTGGGCTTGTCTTTGCAACAGTCAGATTGACCGCTGGAGTTCTGTATTATCACATATACAGTATAATTTAAGGAAAATGTCTGCTGTTAAAACGATGAAAGAGTTGCATTCAAGCAAGACTATCCAGGAAGCACTAACTGTGCTAAAACAAAGTCAACTACTTTTACCTAAATTAGAGAAATATATAACCCCCAGCATACATATAAAGCAGACTTCATGAAAGTCTTTGAGGGCCATACCCCCTGGTATTTTTGGAAGTGCAATCTCCCTCTCATGTTCAAGTGAAACATCAAGTACCTGCAGAATTAGAGATTCAGTTTCACGGTCATTAAGAAAATGTGGAGACTGACAACTGTAGGGATTTAGCTAGAAGAACATGGCCGAGTCACATGCTCAAATAGTATGTTTACATTGAAGTCCAACTCTAGCCAAAATGTTTTGTTAAATTTCCTTGGTAATCTTCCTTGAGATTACCCTTCATTCTACTGTACCCCCTAGCCCCTTATATTCCAGTACATATGGTCAAATCTTATCCTCTTCTCTTTCCAAAAAAACAAAAACAAAAACAAAAAAAAACAAAACCCGTGTAAGTGCCCTTATCTGTTCCCCCCAAAAAACAAAGAGTAAGGGGTTAATAATAACCACCTTCTCATTAACCCTTTGTGGCAAAAAACAAAAACAAAAAGGGATTAGAAAATTGTGCATGAGGCCTTTCTTGGCCATATTATCAAAAAAAAAACCTGTGAAAGTGAAGTGCCCTTATCGTCCACAGTAATCCCTCCGAAAAACAAAAAGGAGTAAGGGATTAATAATAACCACCTTCTCCTTTACCCTTGTGAGAGAAAAAAAAAAAAAAGCGATTGGCAAGTTTGTGTAAGAGGCTATTATTGGCCATATTATCACCCAAAAAAAAAAGAAAAATACAAAACCTTGAAAAAAGCCCTTCGGCCACACTATCTCCCCCAAAAAACTAGAAAGTAAGGGACTACTAGTAACCACCACTGCATGGGTTAATTGGGTCCAGGGGCACACCGGCTATACTTACCCGATCCTTCGATCCTCCAGAAAACCACGCTTCCCCAAATCCGGCGGTCGACTGTTTCTGTCAACCTGATGTCCAGAGCCAGTCTATGAGTGTGATGACATCAGGGACAGTCCATTCACAAGGCCACTAGCCAGTTGGTGGGGGGGGGGGGGGGCTGCAGGAGTGGTAGGGTCTGTTCTTGCGCTCTGGGAAAATAAAAATTTTGCCTGGAGTTTTTTTTTAAAGCTGTTTCTGTCAGAAATGTATACCCATTCACTTCCTCTCTTGATGTCATGGTGACGGCGGACAGAAGGTTAATCAAAATCCTCACCAGGAGCACATGTGGTGGAGCTTTCAATACTTTCCATTCTCTACCCAGAAGAATAGTAAAACAAGTTTTAGCTGGTTTTAAGATCCTTCCATGGGCTGTTAAATGCTCTCAGTCAGACACAACAGACCTTAATTCACCAACGGACATTGTTAGTACTCTGACAAAGAAGTGTGTCAATAGTGAAGTGCACTGAAGAGACCACTGACATTTTGTAGCACAGTGGTCCCCTAGCTCTATATCAGCTGTTGGTCTCATGACAACATACACTGTAGTCAACTATTACGATTGTCCATAAAGCCTGCATAGCACTCACCCTGTGATGAGGTTGGTTGAAACTGGAGAAATTCTGCTTCTTACTGTTCGAGTGTCCACATTTCCCTCCTGGAAGGGACAGATGTTCCGCTCTGTATATTAGATGTCTATGGCTGTCTCCTGGTAGCGGTTCCACTACAAAACTTAGATTATTGCTTACAGTTATTAGTCCCCTGTAGAGAGAAAAATCCTGTTGCATCAATGCCATTTAAAATTGGAAACACAGTACATTGTTTCTACTGTCTGCTAGTTACACCATATTGTGGGGTCTACATGATGTTTATATAATGGAATGCTCGTTTTCTCAGATGCAAGTGCACGCCCCATTGGCTCCATTTCCTGCAACTCCCTGGGTTTCTGGAGATACTTGGGGAAATATGTTTCTCAGCTTCCCTCCCTCAGCAGATCAGAGATGCCATACCTGATGGGGTAAAGGTAGCTGGGCAAGTGATCTACAGCCAGGTGATTGGCCCTTTACTGTCAAAACTGATGTGTGGGCAGCTGGGCAGGAGCCTAATAGCACATAACTTCTCCCAGGACCCAGCAACTGAGGAAGCACCTTTCTGATTGCTACCAAAGTGCCCCAGTTCCAGTTGGGTAGCCCCCCTTTGTACCTGGACCCTAGAACTCTCCAGCTATTTGCCTGTGTTACCAGAGCTACCCTGGACTTCACTGTGGGAGACACGGACTAAGGTTAACTGCAAGCAGCTGTTTGTGTTCTGAACCGTTTTTCTAAAGTAGTGATTCTCAGCTAGACTGGCTTATATAGACTATGCCACAAAATCCCTGACTGAGTCACAGAGACATTGCTGTGAAGAGTCCCTGTAGCTTTCATAATCTGTAATAACTACCAGGAAGGCAACTTTACAAGTAAGGTCTTCCAACAGAATATCTCCAATAGGTTCAAAGGAAGGTCTCTGAAGTACAGAGAGCACCAGGATGGGATTCCAAGGTGACACTGGAGGAAATGAAGAATTTATATGAGCAACTCCCTGAAAAAAAGTCTTGATTAGAGATTGCAAGGTAGAGATGTCCAAAATATGAGTGACTTGGGACTTGGCTTCCTGTTCTTGCACTAAGCAAAGTAAGCCTTCCATTTGAAATGGTAAATCTTACAGCAGTTGAATTGTATTGCTCTGAGTAAAGTTAAAATAATAGAGTAAGAAATACCCATATCCTTTAGGATTTGGGTTTCAACAGCCATGCCGTTAAAGCCAACTGAGAAGCAGGATAGAATAGGGGGTTTTCTTTTGCGCAAACCAATCAATATACTCTTATTGTGATTTTTTTACCAAAAATATGTAGCAGAATACATATTAGCCTAAACTGATGAATACATTTGTTTTTTCATATATTTTTTGGGGATATGTATTATAGCAGAAAGTAAAAAAATTGTTATTTTTTTTTTCAAAATTGTCAGTCTTTTTTTGTTTATAGCGCAAAAAATAAAAACCGCAGTGGTGGTCAAATACCACCAAAAGAAAGCTCTATTTGTGGGAAAAAAAGACATCAATTTTGTTCGGGTACAATATCGCACAGCCGCACAAATTTCAGTTAAAGCGACGCAGTGCCGTATCGCAAAATATGGCCTGGTCATTAAGGGGGTAAATACTTTCAGGGCTGAAGTGGTTAAAGTAATTGTAAAGGTTTGTTTTTTTTGTTTTGTTTTTAAATAACAAACATGTTATACTTGCCTGCTCTGTGCAAGGGTTTTGCATAGAGCGGCCACGGTCCTCCTTTTCTGGGGTCCCCTGGCGGCGCTCCTGGCTCCTTCTCTTCATCCAGTGCCCCCATGGAGAGCCGCATTCCATAAGGGCACCCGTGCGTGCGCACTCCCGAGTCCTGCTGCTGCATCCATTGACACAGACAGCAGGACTCGGTCCTGCCCCCGGCTCCCGTGTCACTGGATTTGATTGACAGCAGTGGAAGCCAATGGCTGGAGCTGCTGGGCTTGTGCATGTCACTGGAAGGACTGGGCTCTGGTAAGAAAAATGGAAGGCTATGAGAGGCAGCTTCAGCACGAAGGCTTTTAACCTTAATGCATAGAATGCATTAAGGTGAAAAACCACAAGACTTTACAACATCTTTAAAAATTTTAAAAAGTACTTTTCTCCCACTGAATTTATCAAAGGATTTACCAAACAGGTGTTCACCATCAAAGGCATGAGTACAAGATGCTTTTTACAAGAAAGTTCAGCAGACCAAGTTTTTAGCCACATAATTCTGTCCATGTGCACAGAGATAAGGAACATTCTAGAGAGTTGGCAAATCACATTCTCTAGAGCAGGGAAATGCAATTAGCGGTCCTCCAGCTGTTGCAAAACTACAAGTCCCATCATGACTCTGCCTCTGGGTGCCATGCTTGTGGCTGTCAGAGTCTTGCTATGCCTCATGGGAGTTGTAGTTCTGCAACAGCTGGAGGTCCGCTAATTGTATATCCCTGCTCTAGTCTAGAGCATTAACACAAAACAACTATGCTGATAGCATCAGCTGAGAGTTTCTACGAGAGCAGGGTCCTCAAAGGCAAGTTCATGTTCTCTCTTCATATGTCCTGTTCAGTTAGCAATAGTCTGGGAAGTGGACACAGAAACGATAGCTGGCTGCAGGGCAGGAACTGCAGGGCAAAAGAGGGCCTTTAAGAGGGCTTCCAGATGCTTATCAACAGATTCCTCAAAAGAGGGAATATCCTTAATAGGAACTAGAAGGTGTTTATTTAAAAATTAAATGGTAGGATCCACCACCGGAACAGTCCATGCTTTTTAAAATCCTTTTTCATAGGATAAATCTCAGCAATAAGCTTAGGAGGAGTGATTAACTTTCAGGATTGGAACAGTCCTCATAAAGTGCCCAAACAATCTGTACATGTATTGAAAAAGTCACTCTGGACTTTTCCTTTTTTTAGTGATCATAGGGGCTTTTTTAGACTGTGGAGAGTCAGGTACCGTACTGCCGCATACATACGATCGGTTTTCTCGTCGGAAAAAGATATGACGGCTTTTCTGAAGGGATTCTGCTCAAGTTTGCCTTGCATACACACGATCACGCAAAAGTTTGCTAAAATTACGACCGTCAAGAACACGGTGACGTACAACACTACGACGAGCCGAGAAAATTATGTTCAATGCTTCCGAGCATGCGTCGAATTGTTTCTGAGCATGCGTAGGGATTTTGCGCGTCAGAATTGCCACCGACGATCGCATTTTCGGATAGGAACTTTTCCCGACCGAAAAATTGAGAGCATGCTCTCAATCTTTTGCTGGCTGGAATTCCGGCAGCAAAAGACCGATGGAGCATACACACGGTCACATTTTCCAACGAAAAAATCTCATCTGTCTTTTGCGGGCCCGAAATTCCGACCGTGTGTACGCGGCATTAGGCAAAGACTAGTGCCCACCAAGTCAATTTGTGTTTTGACAGTAGAGAGAGCACTTGGCGTGAAGTTGTAGCTTCTACCTCATAAAACGCAGGGGAGCGAAAATCCTGTGCAACCTCTGCTATAAAATCATGGTTCTTGACCCTTTCTCCATAAAATCCTCAAGCAAAGGAGCTTCCACTTCTGAATTCTGAAAAGGGAACAAACAAAATAGAGTATATGTAGCATTTATGGCTACAGGAAACCAAAAGTTCCAGAAGTGCCAAAAGTTTTACAAAGAATTCAGAAATAGTGGCAGAGAAATCTGCTTTTGTCAGACAGGCTTTATTTTGCATGCCTGAGAGGGAGCCAGAGTCAGATAATGGGAACAGTATCATAATAGAACATTAATTCGGGATAGACCGTTGGGCCTTTTTTCTCAGCTCTCTTGTGACTGTGATCTACCAGTGAGTCGCTTTAACTCATGCATTTACTGTTTCTGTGACTGTGTCTCTGTAGAAGATGGCAGCAGGAGTGCAGCAATGTGCTATGTATGTTCTTGGAGGAAAAGGCAGGTGGAAAGGGGTCGTCCGGGAAGTGTGACACAGTCACCTCATCCTCATGAGAATAAGTCTGGGCAGGGGGAAAAAAAAAAACACCACATTTAAATTGCTTGCACCAAGAAATGTTAGAGACAAAATGCCAGCACCACATAATGTGCTACTAACTGTGTTAGTAAAGGGCGGGAACTGGTGTTAATACAAAGCTAAACCTTTTCATACTTTATCCATGACATTGGACCTGGTAGAGGCCCAGGCTTTACTTGTCACGGTGGGAATACCCCTGAAGGGGTCTTCAGAGTCTGGGAACCAAAGAAATGGGCGGCACCCTGGACCTGTATAGCACCCTGTGGCTATACACGATGCACTATGTGCCAAAGTGAATACCTAACACAGAATGCAGTGCCTGAAGCAAACAGTAAGGTCTGGGTACGGTCCCCAAGGTATTCACAGAGAGCAGCAACTGATCCAGAATCTGCCAGATAGCCCAGGGCAATAAACAGTCAGATCTTAATAGAAATTTTGGGAAAAAAAATTCTCTAGAGGAGAACAGCTTTGCTGCTGACTTTTATTTTTTTGGGGGGGAGAATGACGCTCTTCTTTAACTACACTGGAGGTGAGGGACTTGGCTATGGTGTCTGGCAGAGGTGACTGGTCTATAAGACTAGCTGAACAGAATTACAAATCCTTTGGTAGGTAAGACAGTTCACATATATATGGCATGTAATTCAACTGTGCATTTAGCTTTCTGTGTGTAGTTCCCCTTTTCAGGCGTAAATTAACTCAATCACTCAAGACCAGGCACTTCTTTCCATGTCATGGCTCAGGCCTGTTTTTCTCCACACTCCAGCCCTGCAGTCTGCACATACATAGGAAGTGATAAAATCTATTTGACACATGCATTTAGTATGGAGCACAGTCACTAATACTTTGCTCTGAAAAAAACAGTATGTAGGTGCGCCTTCCAGGGTAGGGGGTGGAATGCAGAGGAGAACAGGAAGGTGCCATGACCTGGACAGGAATGCCTGGCCCTTGGCAAATCTGGACAGTGTGAGGTAAGAACTATATTAAAATTGATGAGGAGGACCAATGAGGGTGGTGTGGAGGTGCTGTGATTTGTATAAGTCAAATTACATTTTAAGGGAGGTTAGTAGTGTAGCATCAACTTCTAAAGTGGATAAAACCGAGATAAGATCGCAAGTAAATCATAGCAAATGTATTTTCATGAAATAATAACATACAAACTTTTATAAGACACCTGAGCAGCCAGTTTTTTTAGAATGTACAGGTGTATTAAACATGATGGAAGAGGAGACCCTTATGTTCCAGTGAAGTAAACAGAGCCGAACAGAGGAAGGATTGAAGATAAATTGGCTGGTAGGAGAAGAGTTTATTGCTTACATCATGGACTCAATAGAACATAAGGCAAACCTCTAGGGGAGGCTTTCCATTGCATTTTCCAGAAGGAAGTATATTTAGCAGCAGAGAAGAAGATTGTATACCTTATTCCTGAGCAGGTGCTGACTGCTACACTGGAGTCTTTCTGCCCCTGAACAACTCCGTGGTAATAGCAGTGGTCCTAAAATCAGATCAGCCAGTCAGTACAACAAAAGGAAACACTGTCAGAAAAGTTTGCCATCAATTTGCATTAAAAACACTGAATAGTTTCTAATTAGGTTCTTATAAAAAGCCAGGTGTTGTCTGTACTGTTCAGTAAATAAATAGGTTAAATCCGTGTTCAATTTAAATGCCTAATCATTTGCAATGCCTGGAATACATGACTGAAGGAAACATAGTTTCACCATATTTTTTTTTTTAAATCAGAAAGGTTTTTATTTTGCATAAGAAACAAAATTATACAGCATAGAGGATAGAATACTGAATGTACACACATCTTGGAGTTCTTGTTATAGATACAGTTATCAACATTTTAAGATTGCCAGATGGAGGTTCTATGTGCATTTTATCAGAGGAAAAGACTAGTGCACTATTATCCTTTAACAGTAAATGTAAGGCCCCTTTCACACGTGCGGACCGTATGTCCGTATTTCATCCATCCGTTTTTGGATGAAATACGGACATACATGCATCCCTATGGGATAGCGGGTGTCAGCGGATGTACATCCGCTGACACCCGATGTTGTCCGCCTCCGCTCTCGTCCGATTCTGCGGACGGAAGAAAATCCTATTTTTCTATCCGTCTGCAGAGCGGATCGGAGGAACACGGACAGACGGTCTGTGTTCCTCCGATCCCCCATAGGGGAGAGCGGAGATCTGACAGGGCGGTCCCTGCACAGTGTGCGGGTCCCGCCCTGTCATCTGCCTGCTCAGCTGGGGAAAGCGGAGCGGATAAACACGGGACGGATCAACATGGATCCGTCCCGTGTGAAAGGGGCCTAAATCTAGCGTGTAACATGACTCGTATGGGGTATGTATCTAGATGTTAAATAGTATAATCAAATTCCAACTGCAATTGTGTCACCGTTATATATTAAGAACTCCAATGTTTTACTTTAACCTTAAACTATATAGTTTCACCATATTTACTAAACTCCTTACATATTCTTATTCATTTCTCAGTAAATAGTTTTACTCTTTTTAGTAAAATAGCCCTATGACCTCTGAACAGGTTTTCTTATAAGTGTGTGTGGTATGTATGTACTGTATGTGCCTATGTGTGACTATCGATTGTAATCTTCGTTGAAGCTAGTGACTTATGTGACTGGCCTATGTACTCTCCAGGGTGCTGAACAGTTTATATATAAATACATACATAAAATAGCAATGCATATTATTTACAAGGTTTATTACTTGATTGCCTTGTGAGTACAATACCACAGAAGAGTGAAGCTTTTAAAAAGGCAAGGGGTTTATTTACTAAAGACAAATCCACTTTGCGCTACAAGTGCACTTGGAAGTGTAGTCGCTGTAGATCTGAGGGGGACATGCAAGGAAAAGAAAAAAAACAGTATTTTTGCTTGTACATGATTGGATGATAAAATCAGCAGAGCTTCCACTCATTTTAGATCTTCCCCTCAGATTTACAGCGACTGCACTTCCAAGTGCACTTGCAGTGCACTTGTAGTGCAAAGTGGATTTGGATTTGCCTTTAGTAAATCAACCCCAATGCATAGTATTTTTGTATATATTTATTCATTGTGTTCTGGATTCAAATATATGGTAAAGTAAATATGGAACATAGATTAATTCATATATACAGTTTCAGTCAGAAGATAAAAGTTTAGGCTACATCTTTGACAGTACAATAGATAGATCAACCAGAGATGGGTGGAAAAAGGCACCACATCCCAAATAATAGCAAGAAATGGAATTGGGAGAGAGGGGACTTTTAAGGTGCCAAAACAAATTAAACTATAACATGTATAATAAAAAGGTTTTATTGTACATAGGTTAAAAAGGTATAACAATCCTAGCGAATAAACATTAAGATCAGACCAGATTATTCAAGGATATAATGTATTACTGTACAAAAACATTATTCTCGACATGTTTCACTATAGAGTATAAAGCTTCTTCAGGAAATTCGTAATTGTCTGTGTACAGTGTAATCACTGCAATACATAAAAAAATACATAAGACAAACAAAAGAACAGGTCCTGCATAGAACCTAGGTTCTTTGCAGGACCTGTTCTTTTGTTTGTAGCATTGTAGCTCTGGCTGTATGTTTAGGGCCAGTCTGCTGGAAGTTGAACCTCCGCCCCAGTCTCAAGTCTTTTGCAAACTCTGATTTGATTACAATATTGAATACATTTTATTATTATTATATTATTATTTTTGACAACTATTTATAGTTATTTATTATATTATAATTTATGATTTTGCGTTTATCATACTTGGGATGTCTACTAGACTCGTTTGGACAGATTTAAGTGAGTTATTACTAAGAATTACGAGTCTACAATATAAAACGCCAAATTTTTATGCAAAACAATGTACCGCACTGAAATGCAAAAATCTGATATAATCATACCGCCAGGGAGGTTAAACTTCTCCACAACTTTATCCCTGACCTGTCTGGTGTGTTCTTTGGCCTTCATGTTGCTGTTTGTAAACTAAGGTTCTCTAACAAACCTCTGAGGGCTTCACAGAACAGCTGTATTTACACTGAGATTACATTATACACAGGTGGACTCTATTTACTAATTAGGTGACTTCTGAAGTCAATTGGTTCCACTAGATTTTAGTTAGGGGTATCAGAGTAAAAGGAAGCTGAATACAAATGCACACCACATATTTCAGATATTGGTTTGTAAAAAAATTTGAAAACCATTTATAATTTTTCTTCCACTTCACAATTATATGCCACTTTGTGTTGGTCTATCACATAAAATCCCAATAATATACATTTACGTTTTTGGTTGTAACATGACAAAATGTGTGAATACCTTTTCAAGGCACCGTAAATGTTGCAGCTTACCTGTCCATAGGATGTAGTAACTGCATTTGTTTTTTTTTTCATGTTTTTCCCCTTTATTTTTACCTCATAACCCCGCAAATAACATGCTTTCTATTTCTGGGTGGCTCGCTCAGTCACACTGCTGTATCTATGGAGAAAGCCCGGATTGCTATCCGCGCTGGACTTCTAATAAATCTGCATCTGTTCATCACTTAGGATCCATTCAGACTGCCGCGATCTGCGGTGAGACTTTGCCAGGCGACTTCCTGGAGACTTGAGTACTACTTTGATAGACGTATAGAATAGAAGTAATTTAGAAGTCGCCTTGAAGTAGTACAGGAACCTTTTCTAAAGTCGGAGTGACTTCAGTAGTGCAAATTAAGACAGCTCTTATTGACTAACATTGAATTTGACATGTCATGCAACTTGGGGTCTCATAAGTCTGATCCCTAATCGTAGCAGTGTGAACCGAGCCTTAAACAGTACATAGTAGGTGGGGAAAATTGGTAGTTTATGAAGAAGGATCAGGTTGTTTTTGCTTTCAGTGCAGTTGGCACTAAGCAACAAGGACACTGCATTTCTGGCAAGATCAACAGTATTTTCTGTACTAACTAAAAACTCTTTAGCCTTAAAAATGAAAACTACCTTTGCTGAACTATATCACCTGCCCAATACTTATTTATTTAGATACAATACTTGCAATTTAGGCACGCCTTTCAGACTAGGTTCACACTGGTGTTATGTGGGAACCACAGTGATTCCTGTGAGGGTTCCCGCAATACATCTGAAACACAGGCAGTTCACACTGCTTAATGACACCCCGAAATTGGTTTGCATGGGTCTGAACATCCATGTGATCCAATTCTAGTGTGAAAAAAAAAAAAAAGTCCTGCACCATTTTGATGCGAATGTGATGCGATTTCAGTCATATAAACTGTATGGCTGAATTCACATTGAACCGACATCGCATGTGATGTGCACAGTAATATCTGGCATCGCATAAGTGTTAACCCAGTATCAGTCTCAATTTGATACTGGCCTCATTACCTTGCAATCTAGCGACATGGAACAATTGTTACATTTAGATAAAGTGGTCTTCAGGACTTCACGTAATTCGTGGCCGCTTTACATCTCCGATACATGGCCACTGCAGGGGGGGCCTGAGATCTCCCTCTGACGTCAGCCGGGGAGGTCACATGTCCGTTCAGCCCCTCCTGCAGTAGCCATGGAAACCAGCCGAGAGTCGCGTGACCAGCCTGAAGATCGCTCTTAAAAGATATTTACATGCCTAATTTTTATAAAGGATTCATACATTGTGCTGTGCCTATCTATAATAGAGGAGCTGGCAGTAACCATTTATAATTTTTTATTATTATTAATAGTGGCGGCGGGGGGGGGGTCAGGCGGAGACAGAGACACAGAACACGGAGCTGACAGGCAGAGAGGAGGGGGTGAGGGGAGAGCAGAGCAGGGCTGCGGATGATGGAGGGACATACACTGACCAGGGCAGAGAGGGGGATGCAGGAAGTGACAGGATCAGCCAAGTTTTTTACCTTCTAGAGAGGGGCAGATTACATAGCACAGGCACTGTGCTGTTTAATCTGCTTTAAGGGACCAGCATGTCTATTTTTTTAGGTTAACAAAGACTTTAACCCCCCTGGCGGTATTCCCGAGTCTGGCTTGGGGTGGATTTTTCAATACCAAAAGCAGTAACCCCGAGCCAGACTCGGGATCACATCGCGGGATCCATGTAGAGGTTACTTACCTTGTCCCCTGGATCCTGCGATGTCTCCCCGCTGTGATCTGCGAGCCGCCGTGTCTCGCTCAATTCACAGTGCCGAGCTCCGTTCCCTGCGAGCGTTGCAACGCACGGGGACGGAGTTCGGCGCCAAATTCAAAAAGTAAAAAACACATTATAGATACAGTATACTGTAATCTTAGAGATTACAGTACTGTATAAAATAATTACACATCCACTTTGTCCCTAGTGGTTTGTCCAGTGTCCTGCATGCAGTTTTATATTATAAATACTTTTCTTTCTGCCAGGAAACTGGAGATTGTCCATAGCAACCAAAAAATGTCCCTTTACGTCAAAAATGCTTTTAGACCAGCTAGAAAACAGCGATAATAAATTAGAAACACTTGCAGAATTGAGCGATAGTGATTTGTGGGGTAATTCGTCATCAAACACTAAAAGTTATGACAGCGACAATTCTGCAACTGAGCAAATTTCAGTGTTTTCGATTTGATTACATTATTGAATCATTTTTATTATTATTATTTCTTATAATTATTTATAGTTATTTATTATATTATAATTTATTTCATTTTTCAAACTTTATCATACCCGGGATGTCTACTAGACTCTTGTTTGAACAGATTTAAGTGAGTTATTCCTAAGAATTACAGGCCTACAATATAAAACGCCAAATTTCCGTGCAAGATAATTGTACCGCTTTCAGCATCAAAAATCTGAAATAATCATACCGCCAGGGAGGTTAATGCATTGTAAGCAACATGGTCAACATTATCCTATACATAGTTTGTTTGATATGTGGTTATAAACAAACACTTACATTCTTTTCTGTGCACTGCCGCCTGCTCCAGGTTCACTACACCGCTTCCCCAAACTTACGGGTGAGGAAGTATTCACTCATAGGAGTTGATTTACTAAAAGCAAAAAGAATGTGTACTTTGCTAAGTGCAGCTGCTCCAAATAATGGCTGCAGCGTGGGCTTACTTTGCCGGTAGGGAGTCTACTAACATCCTTCCGTGATCGGGCTTCCTGCACACCCCCTGCGGCACATGGGCGGCGCGCTCTGTGATCGCCGAGTCCTTCGGCTTCAGCTGATCGCAGATCATAGATCTGGGTAAAGGGCCAATCACAGCGGCCCCTTACCATGTGATCAGCTGTGTCCAATGACAGCTGCTCACGGATGTCAACACAAGCCGGTTATCGTCTTTCCTTTCCTCACGCTAACAGCGTGAGGAGAGAAAGAGAGAGCCGATAACCAGCCTTTGTTAAAGGGACATTGACACTGATACTCAGGGCACTGATTATAAATCTGCTGATTATTAGTGCAGTCCCAACAGTGCCCACCAGTGCTGCCAATCAGTGCCTCCTCATCAGTGTCATATACCAGTGCCACCTATCAGAGCCCATCAGTGCCACCTATCAGAGCCTATCAGTGCCACCTATCAGTGCAGCCTCAACAGTGCACATCAGTGTCACCTCATCAGTGCCCATCAGTGCAGCCTCATCAGCACACATCAGTCAAGGAGAAAAATTACCGGTTTGCAAAATTTTATAACAAACTATAGCAAAAAATAAAAACCCAGTGGTGATTAAATACCACCAAAAACAAGCTCCATTTGTGTGAAAAAAATGATAAACATTTAATTTGGGTACAGTGTTGCATGACTGCCAATTGTCATTCAAAGTGCAACAGTGCTGAAAGCAGAAAATTGGCCTGAGCAGGAAGGGGGTGAAAGTGCCCAGTAGGCAAGTGGTTAAAGGGGTTGTAAACCCTCAAGGTTTTTCACCTTAAAGTGGTTATATACCCTTTTTTGTTGTTTTTATTTAGCCTATAATAAGGCTTACCTGTAGGTAAAATGAATATCTCCTAAACCTGTACAATTAGGATAGATTAATTAATTAATTGGATAGATTAATAGCAGCAGCAGCCATTGACTCCCACTGCGGTCAATCAAATACAGTGACACGGAAGCCGGGGGCGGGGCAGACATCTGCTGTCTGTGTCAATGGACACAGCAGCAGGACTCGGGAGAGCGCCCGCAGGAGTGCCCCCATGGAATGCGGGTCTCCGATTGGGCACTCAATGTGGAGAGGACCCAGGAAGGCTGCTGGGGGACCCCAGAAGAGGAGGCTCAGGGCCAATCTTTGCAAAACCCTTGCACAAAGGAGGTAAGTATGTTTTTTAAAAAAACTAAAAACTTTACAATCCCTTTAAAGCTTTAACATCAGTTTGAGGTGCACCAAGGGTGTTTTGCAGCTGAAATGCCACATAATGTGCTTTTTAGTAAAAGCAGTCAGGGTGTTAGGGGAGATTTCCTCTCACTGTCTGTCCCAGCGAACATGTTCACAATAACAACAGGGTGAAGCCCCGCTTGTGAGATGAAATAGAAGAGGAGATCTCTCCAAAGTAGGAGGAAATTCCCCTCTTTGACAGCTGTCACTGAAACAATATGAATCAAGTGCCCTCACTGAAAGAATTACCATCACCTTTTGTACTGGTGACAACCCCGAATTTCTGGATTCCCATCACTTTCGGTCTCAAGGACAATGGTCACCAGGACAAAGAGAGGGTGACTATATGCAGGGAAGACGCAGACAGCTTTAAAAAACACTGACTGGGAATCTAACCCTTCTCTATTCTTGCAAAAACTAAAAAATACCTTGGATGTAGATATACTTTAACCGATTGCCGACCAGTTTTACTGCGGCAGACTGGCACAGATGGGCGAAATTTACATTACCTTATGTCGCTTCACCTTTTGGCCACTAGGCCCGCAGCGTGTGCTCAACCCCAATGTGAGTGCCCGGTGGGCGCGATGACCAGCGGGGCTCCCGCGATTGCTTGTGACAGAGCAAGAACCGGGATCTGTGTGTGTAAACACACAAATCCTGATTCTTTCAGGGGAGAGGAGACAGATCGTGTGTTCATACTATGTATGGACACCAATCTCTCTCTCCTCCTAGACAGTCCCATCCCCCCACAGTTAGAAACACACATAGGGAACCGTTAACCCCTTGATCGCCCCCTAGTGTTAACCCCTTCCCTGCCAGTGACATTTACACAGTAATCAGTGCATTTTTATAGCACTGATCGCTGTATAATTGTCAATGGTTTCAAAAAAATGTGTCAAAAGTGTCTGATGTGTCTGCCATAATGTCGCAGTCCCGATAAAAATCGCAGATCGCCACCATTTATAGTAAAAAAAAAAAAAATAATAAAAATGCCATAAATCTATCCCCTATTTTGTAGACGCTATAACTTTTGCGCAAAGCAATCAATATACGCTTACCAAAAATATGCAGAAGAATACATATCGGCCTAAACTGAGGAAAAAAATTTTTTTTTTGATAAAAAATGTGGGATATTTATTATAGCAAAAAGTAAAAGATATTGTGTTTTTTTTTTCAAAATTGTCGCTCTTCTTTTGTTTATAGTGCAAAAAATAAAAACTGCAGAGGCGATAAAATACCACCAAAAGAAAGCTTGTGGGGAAAAAAAAAAAAAAAAGGACGTCAATTTTGTTTGGGTACAGCGTTGCACGACCGCACAATTGTCAGTTAAAGCGACGCAGTGCCGTACCGCAAAAAATGGCCTGGTCACTGAGCAGCCAAATCTTCCGGGGCTGAAGCGGTTAAACATACAGCACTTTCGTCTGCTCTCCTTTATTTATTAGTAATATAAATAGGTCCTTTGCAATAACATCGAGCAGACGCTGTACAGTCATACAAGATAGATGATTCTGGTCAATGGGAGTTCATTTAAGGCAGAGGAATAAGAGACAAGGAACATTGAGCTCTTTGAGGCAAGCATTCTTATATATCTATCCTCATTTCCTTTTCCCTGCACCCCCATTCTCAGCTTCCTGGGTAACTTGATGATCTCACTGGTTGGGAGTTAACCCTTTCCACAGTGCTTGGGAGCAACCATACATAGAATTCAATGGACAGGGTGGGGATGAAGCGCAAGGGACAAAGACATGGTTGTGTTTTATGAAAATTTCCCAGAGGCTTATCACAGCTTGCATAGACTTAAGCGACTGAAAATCTCACAGTTTGGTCCTCTGTCAGTATCAACCATATAGGAGGGCATTTCTTTGTGTAGTCAGTAAGGATGATCAATCTTATCTATATTGGTTCCCTTTTTTATAACAGAGACTTCTGTTCTTTGCAAACCTTTGAGCCTCATTAGAAGCTGTGATGATCCACAAGACCCGGGCCAGCGAACATTGGGATTCAATAAGGAGTCCAACAGGCATATTTATTAGATTAAAAGGCAGAGAGCAAGATGTAGTCTGCAGTAGCCGTGAGCTTTTGCAGACCTTCAGCAAGCTTTAGTATCATTAACCACTTCAGCCCCGGAAGGATTTACCCCCTTCCTGACCAGAGCACTTTTTACAATTCGGCACTGCGTCGCTTTAACTGCTAATTGCGCGGTCATGCAATGCTGTACCCAAACGAAATTTGCATCCTTTTCTTCCCACAAATAGAGCTTTCTTTTGATGGTATTTGATCACCTCTGCCGTTTTTATTTTTTGCGCTATAAACGGAAAAAGACTGAAAATTTTGAAAAAAAATGATATTTTCTACTTTTTGTTATAAAAAAAATCCAATAAACTAAATTTTAGTCATACATTTAGGCCAAAATGTATTCGGCCACATGTCTTTGGTAAAAAAAATGTCAATAAGCGTATATTTATTGGTTTGCGCAAAAGTTATAGCGTCTACAAACTAGGGTACATTTTCTGGAATTTACACAGCTTTTAGTTTATGACTGCCTATGTCATTTCTTGAGGTGCTAAAAATGGCAGGGCAGTACAAACCCCCCCCAAATGACCCCATTTTGGAAAGTAGACACCCCAAGGAAATTGCTGAGAGGCATGTTGAGCCCATTGAATATTTATTTTTTTTGTCCCAAGTGATTGAATAATGACAAAAAAAAAAAAAAAATTTACAAAAAGTTGTCACTAAATGATATATTGCTCACACAGGCCATTGGCATATGTGGAATTGCATCCCCAAAATACATTCAGCTGCTTCTCCTGAGTACGGGGATACCACATGTGTGGGACTTTTTGGGAGCCTAGCCGCGTACGGGACCCCGAAAACCAAGCACCGCCTTCAGGATTTCTAAGGGCATACATTTTTGATTTCACTCCTCACTACCTATCACAGTTTTGAAGGCCATAAAATGCCAAGATGGCACAAACCCCCCCCAAATGACCCCATTTTGGAAAGTAGACACCCCAAGCTATTTGCTGAGAGGCATGGTGAGTATTTTGCAGCTCTCATTTGTTTTTGAAAATGAAGAAAGACCAGAAAAAAAAATTTTTTTTTTCTTTTTTCAATTTTCAAAACTTTGTGACAAAAAGTGAGGTCTGCAAAATACTCACTATACCTCTCAGCAAATAGCTTGGGGTGTCTACTTTCCAAAATGGGGTCATTTGGGGGGGTTTTGTGCCACCTGGGCTTTCCATGGCCTCCGAAACTGTGATAGGCAGTGAAGAGTGAAATCAAAAATTTACGGCCTTAGAAAGCCTGAAGGCGGTGCTTGGTTTTCGGGGTCCCGTGCGCGGCTAGGCTCCCAAAAAGTCCCACACATGTGGTATCCCCATACTCAGGAGAAGCAACAGAATTTATTTTGGGGTGTAATTTCACAAATCCCCATGGCATGTTTGAGCAATATAACATTTAGTGACAACTTTGTGCAAAAAAAAAAAAAAAAAAAAATTGTCTCTTTGCCACAACTTGTGTCACAATATAAAATATTCCATGGACTCGACATGACTCTCAGCAAATAGCTTGGGGTGTCTACTTTCCAAAATGGGGTCATTTGGGGGGGTTTTGAACTGTCCTGGCATTTTATGCACAACATTTAGAAGCTTATGTCACACATCACCCACTCTTCTAACCACTTGAAGACAAAGCCCTTTCTGACACTTTTTGATTACATGAAAAAATTATTTTTTTTTGCAAGAAAATTACTTTGAACCCCCAAACATTATATATTATTTTAAAGCAAATGCCCTACAGATTAAAATGGTGGGTGTTTCATTTTTTTTTTTCACACAGTAATTGAGCAGCGATTTTTCAAACGCATTTTTTGTGGAAAAAACACACTTTTTTAAATTTTAATGCACTAAAACACACTATATTGCCCAAATGTTTGATGAAATAAAAAAGATGATCTTAGGCCGAGTACATGGATACCAAACATGACATGCTTTAAAATTGCGCACAAACGTGCAGTGGCAACAAAATTAATACATTTTTAAAAGCCTTTAAAAGCCTTTACAGGTTACCACTTTAGATTTACAGAGGAGGTCTACTGCTAAAATTACTGCCCTCGATCTGACCTTCACGGTGATACCTCACGTGCATGGTGCAATTGCTGTTTACATTTGACGCCAGACCGACGCTTGCGTTCGCCTTAGCGCGAGAGCAGGGGGGACAGGGGTGCTTTTTTTTTTTTATTATTATTTTTTTGCTTTTTTATCTTATTTTTAAACTTTTCCTTTCATTTTTTTTTTAAATCATTTTTATTGTTATCTCAGGGAATGTAAATATCCCCTATGATAGCAATAGGTAGTGACAGGTACTCTTTTTTGAAAAAATTGGGGTCTATTAGACCCTAGATCTCTCCTCTGCCCTCAAAGCATCTGACCACACCAAGATCGGTGTGATAAAATGCTTCCCCAATTTCCCAATGGCGCTGTTTACATCCGGCGAAATCTAAGTCATAAAATGCTCGTAGCTTCCGGTTTCTTAGGCCATAGAGATGTTTGGAGCCACTCTGGTCTCTGATCAGCTCTATGGTCAGCTGGCTGAATCACAGGCTGCAATCTCAGGTTCCCTGTTGAGACAGGAGAGCCAGAGAAAAACACGGAAGACGGTGGGGGGGGGCATTCCCTCCCACTGCTTGTAAAAGCAGTCCAGAGGCTAATTAGCCGCTAGGATTGCTTTTATATGAAAGCCGACCGCTGGCTAAAAAGAATGATACCAAGATGATACCTAAACCTGCAGGCATCATTCTGGTATAACCACTCAAAGTCGTGAATGGCGTACCTGAAGACAAAAAAATGGTTAACAATAAAGCACAGTAAACGGTAAAGTATAAAAAATTGCATACCTGAAAAGCAAACATGATAAAACATAATAACAATAAAACATTGCAGAATAGAATACAGTAAAAAAGAGCAGAACAATAGAGAGAGAATAGAGAGAGAGAGAGAACAATGAAACGACAACTATTTTTTTTTATTTTTGTTTGTGTTTTTTTTTTTTTTTTTTACACTTTTTTTTGTAACTGTAACTTTTATAACTGTAACCGGTTCCAGGTTCGGGTCTCTCAAAATTCGATGGCATCTTGGGAGACCCTGTGATAGTGTGCCTAGTCTGTGCAATGCTGTACCCTACGCTAATACTCAACTAGTGAATGGTAGCGTTCAAAACATTCACCAATGCAAAGACCAGGATTATCTGGACAGGAGGGACAATAATAGCGGGTGTCACGTCTATATCTGCGCTTGCTGCAGACACAACATCTTTTTTGGGGGGGTTCGTTGGGTAGGGGTACTCGGGAGGACATATAAATGCCTCTCATGCAGCCGACTGCATTTGGTTGGGGATGTGATTGGGGGAAGTACGGGCGCTGCAGAAGCGGTGGGTTCCCAATTAGGATTGGCGAATGCAGCAGGAAGGGCATTATGGGCACGACAGGCCTATGTTTGTCTTTTTGGTGGCAGCGGGACAGTACTTGTGCTTGCCACCTCACCAGCTTGAACTGCACTTATGGGACTCGCCACGTCACCAAGTGTTACTGCAGTGCTGGTTTGACTACGACCGGGGTGTACTAGGCCGCTGGTGCTTGCCAGTTCACCAAAACGCTACAAAAAAAAGTGACACTGATCGATCGATACTGCACTTGGGTGGGCTGGGCTGGGCCGGGCTGGGCCGGGCGGAGGGGCAAAACGCAGGTGCTAGCAGGTATCTGGGCTGATCCCACTAACACTGCGTTTTTGGGAACCCTAAACTGCTGGGGACGCTAGTATAGATCTGATCGGATCAGATATTGATCCGATCAGATACTATACCACTAAGGGAGGCGTATGCTGCGTGCGTGGGTGTTAGCGGTACTGGCGCTAATCTGACGCTGCCTGGGGCTGGTGCTTGCCAGTTCACCAAAATGCTACCAAGAAAACTGTTAGCGATCGCAGGGATCAGGCCTGACTCTGCGAACGCTGCAGTTATGCGTTTAGTGTTTTGTAAGTGACAGTGATCGATCGATACTGCACTTGGGTGGGCTGGGCTGGGCCGGGCGGAGGGGAAAAAACGCAGGTGCTAGCAGGTATCTGTACTGATCCCGCTAACACTGCGTTTTTGGGAACCCTAAACTGCTGGGGACGCTAGTATAGATCTGATCGGATCAGATATTGATGCGTTCAGATACTATACCACTAAGGGAGGTGTACGGTGCGTGTACGGTGCGTGCGTGGGTGTTCGCGGTACTGGCGCTAATCTGACGCTGCCTGGGGCGACGCATATCACCGCTGGGCGATCAGGGGGCTAAACCTTTATTCGGTAATAAACGGCGGGTGCCCTGACACTATAAAAAATAAACGAACTAACCAGCGTCACCCGTAACAGTTATACGGTGATCAGTGGTGAAAGGGTTAACTAGGGGGCAATCAAGGGGTTAAAACATTTATTAGATAGTATATGGGGGTCCCTGTCGCTATAAAACGCTGACAGCGAACCTAAATATTTACGTCCCTAACTAGCGTCACCAGTGACACTAATACAGTGATCAGAAAAATGATCGCTTAGCGACACTGGCGACAGGGGGTGATCAAGGGGTTAAAACTTTATTAGGGGGGGTTAGGGGGGTACCCTAGACCTACAGGGGGCTAACACTCACTGTCCTACCACACTAACTGTCACAAACTGACACTATGCAGTAATCAGGAAAAAAAAAAACAAAAAAAAAACCTGCTTGGTGTCAGTTTGTGACTGGGGGGGGGTGATTGGGGGGCGATCGGGGGGGATCGGGGGTGTTTTGTGTGCCTGGCATGTTCTACTGTGTTTGTGTGAGTGTTGGTGCACTTACATGTCCTCTCTCCTCGGCGCTGGAACGGAAACTGCCCAGCCGAGGAGAGATGACATCACATCCTCTGCCTGTGTGTACTATACAGAGGCAGGGGATGTTTCTCATTGGCTGGGAGCGATCGCGAGGGGGGGACCACGATCGGATGGTCTCCCCCTCGTCTCTCATCGCTCCCAACCAAATGCCGACCGCCGATGGCAACGGGGGGGGGGTCCGATCGGACCCCCCGCCCGCGGGAAGGCAATCACGTACCAGGTACGTGATTTTGCCTGCCCGTGCCGCTCTGCTCACGTATATAGACGTGAGGCGGTCGGCAAGTGGTTAAAACTACAGCCAGTACTGCCGCTCTACATTTTGTATTCTGAGACTAGGGAAGGGTGCTTTAAAAGCTTTAAAGAATGTGTAAACCAAACATTTCATATTCCTGATATACAGTTGTGCTCAAAAGTTTGCATACGCTGACAGAAATTGTGAAATTTTGGCATTAATATTGAAAATATGACTGATCGTGCCAAAAAAAACTTTGATTTAACCGCTTGCTGACCAGCGCACGCCGATGTACGTCAGCAGAATGGCGCTGGTAGGCAAAAGGGCGTACAGGTACGTCCCCGTTAAGAAGTGGTGTCCGTGACCACGGGTCCCGCGGACTCGATGTCCGCGATCCTGTCACGGAGAGGAAGAACGGGGAGATGCTTTTGTAAACAAAGCATTTCCCCATTCTGCCTAGTGACAGGACAGAGATCACCGCTCTCCTTCATCGAGAGCTGTGATCATTGTCCTGTGTGTTGAAGTCCAGCCCCCTAATGTCGCGTACACATGGGCGGACTTTTCGACCGGACTGGTCCGACAGACTTTCCGGCAGACTTTTGACGGACTTCCGACTGACTTTTTAAACGAACAGACTTGCCTACACACGATCACACCAAAGTCCGACGGATTCGTACGTGATGACGTACACCGGACTAAAAAAAGGAAGTTGATAGCAGGTAGCCAATAGCTGCCCTAGGGTTGGTTTTTGTCCGTCGGACTAGCATACAGACGAGCGGATTTCTGGGTCTGGCGGAGTTACGACGTAAAGATTTGAAGCATGTTCCAAATCTAAAGTCCGTCAGATTTTCGACTGGAAAAGTCAGCTGAAGGTCCGATGAAGCCCACACACGATCGGATTGTCCGCCGGACTCGGTCCGTCGGACCAGTCCGGTCGAAAAGTCCGCTCGTGTGTATGCTGCATAACAGTTAGAATCACTCCCTAGGACACACTTAACCCCTTTACTGGCCCCTAGTGGTTAACCCCTTCACTGCCAGTGTCATTTACACAGTAATCAATGCATTTTTATAGCATCGATCGCTGTATAAATGACAATGGTCCTAAAATAGTGTAAAAAATGTCCTATGTGTCCGCCATAATGTTGCAGTCCCGAAAAAAAAATTTGCAGATCGCCGCCATTACTAATAAAAAAAAAAAATTGAAAACAAAAATGCCATAAAACTATCCCCTATTTTGTAGACGCCATAAATTGTGCGCAAAACAATCAATATATGCTTATTGCGATTTTTTATTACCACAAATATGTAGAATATATATCGGCCTAAACTGAGGAAAAAATCTGTTTTTTTATATATTTTTGGGGGATATTTATTATAGCAAAAAGTACAATTATTGCGTTTTTTTCAAAATTGTCGCTTTTGTTTACAGCGCAAAAAATAAAAAGCGCAGAGGTGATCAAATACCACCAAAAGAAAGCTCTATTTGTGGGAAAAAAAGGACGTCAATTTTGTTTGGGTACAACGTCGCATGACCGCGCAATTGTCAGTTAAATCGACGCAGTGCCGAATCGCAAAAAGTGCTCTGGTCAGGAAGGGGGTAAAATCCTCCGAGGCTGAAGGGTTTAAGGATAGCAATCACATGAAGCCATTTATTATCACATCGTTTTTGGATCCTTTTTAAATGATAATGATAACAGAAATCACCCAAATGGCCCTGATAAAAAGTTTACATACCCTGGAATGTTTGGCCTTGGTACAGACACAGAAGGTGGCACACACAGTATTCAAACCCATATACAGACACTGTATACATACTTATAGTGTAATCCGTGGATCCCAACCTGGGGTTTGTGTACACCCAAGTATACATTCCAGGAATTTAAGGGTACATGAAAAAAAGTTGAATAATAGTGGAAAAGGCAATGGTGTACCTAGTAGGGGTACCTGCATTGATTTTTGATTTTTTTTTTTCTGTGATTGTAAGCACTGCATAGCGTATGGTTAGCTTAAAGGAGAAGTTCACTTTTAAAAAAAATGTACTTGTCAGGTAAAAAAAAAAATGTATTTTTTTTTTGTTAGGGATCTTTAAAGAATTGCACTCACAAATCGGCAGATCTCGGGTGTAATGCCACGGTCCTGCAGACTGTCTGTGTAAGCTGTCTTCTCATACCTCGTATGGGCAGGCAGTCACAGTCTGACAGGAAGCTCAATGAACAACCTAGAACGCTCAACAGCACCCTGGTAGTTCATTGAGAACTACAAGCCGACAGCTGCAAAGGCTGTCAGGACTTGTAGTTTTCCCATTCACAGACTGCTTTTTTTAGATTGTGACAGCAGCGGGGGGGGGAGATCCCCCGCTCACTGTCAAAACAGGTACTAGGGGGGAGGGGGTGAACTTATCCTTTAAAATATAAATAAAGGCAATATTTGGAGGTGAATTCGAACACCTGTCAGTTTTTATTGCTGTTTGTGCCACCTTTAGGGAGGTTCATCCACTCGGTTTGTCCTGTTTACTATTATTAAAGAGAAAGTAAAAGGAAATCCTATATTTCGGGTGGTCGTCAGAAAAGTAATAGAGGGCAAATCTTCCAATGGGGACACTAGTTCTGGTGACCTGGAGGGGCCTCAAGAGATTCCCTTAAATTTGCAGGGATTTCCTCTCACTTCCTGTTTTGGCTGTGGGACAGGAAGGGAAGGTAGATCTCCTCATTAGGACACAGATGCCAAAAAAAAAAACTAACAGGGGTATACCCTATAATCCTCCTTTAACCTATCCAAAAAAAATGGAAAAAAAAAGTTTTGCCTATAGTTCTACTTTAAGCTATCTACATTAACAAAAGTTTATCTATTCTGAGCAAAGGGAGGATGAAAAAAAATTATTGAAAACAATTTCTTGGTGATTCAGATTATTTTGATGCATCATCAAAAAAACGATTGAAAACTTTATTGTGGGTTTCCTTAAAAAAGTTTTTGAAAACATTATTCCAATGTTCTTCTTGAAAACAAATATTTAAAAAAATTATTGGTGATCCTGCCAGCCCTTTGGGTCTGTTCCCCAATGCTGTAGGGCCTGTAGTAAATCCACTCCAGCGTTGTCACCCTAGGCATTGTGTGGAGGAGCATTGTGTATCACCGCTATCACTGCTGCTACCCCCACCTCCCCTCACCACTGTTAATCAACACTGGCCATGTAATCCAATGAGGTGCTCTGAATTACGGTACTTCCTCCCCCTTTTGGATCCCTCTTACCATCTCTCAGGGCTTGGGTGTCCCTGCTACAGGAAGTGAAAGAATACCTCCCCAATGGTTTCACAGACATTTTAGCTGCTTTATCCAAAACTAACAGATACATTTTGGTTAGGCGTTAGGCTTTAACCTAAATTCCGTATCTGCCATAGGCTAATATTTACCCCTTGCACATAGTATAAACACAGTCGGGATAATTGAGCTTTAAAATGTGTTTTTTTTTCATACATACAGCCTAAAATGTAAAGTTGTAAATATACAAACAACAGAGCTATACACTGCCCCAGAGCATAAACAGATAAATACGCTGATGTTTCACTTTAGACAAAAACAGCCTGCTAATTAATGAGTAATACACATCTGCCAGTAAATATCTGCATCCTCCGAGCATCTGTATAAACAGCCAGGCTTGTGCATCTGACCACATCTGTCCTCCTCTGACCTCTCTGTCAGTCATGTCATGGCTTGTATCTGTATGTTCTATAAATAAATATGGAATCCCGAGCCGTGTGCAGGCCCAAATAACCCCGGGCTATTGGCAGAGTGCGCCATCTTTTCACTCCTGACCTACTTCCCAAAATGGTTTACCCCAAGGCATTGAGAAGTGTGGCAGGAAGTAAAGTCAGGAACTGCAGGTCAAACCAAAAATGGGCCACAAGTTTATCTGAGGAAATGGTGTAGAAGCAGAAAATCACACGGAGTTAGCACTATGGCTAAAACAAACTGCACAGAAGCCAGGACGTCCTGTGACTGCCCTTGTTTGATGTAGAACAGAAGGAGAGACAGTGGAGATAAATCAGTGAATCAGCTGAATGCAAATAATTAAATTTTATGGAGAATATTCTCGGTCACCTGGGGTGAGTAGATGGCTGCTGAGGACCAGGGAAACTAAAACACAATCTGTCATATATAAATGCAGTACTTTGGCTATACATGATGAGGCAACAGAGGACAGTCATTGTAAGGTTCCCTAGTAAGCTAACCTCCATCTTAAAGTAGATGTAAACCCTAACTAAATGGCATTCAGTTTCACAAAACACTTTATTTTTTTTTAGTTAAAAATAAAACACTTTGGCTTAGTTACTATTAGTATTCCTGGGGTGATGTGATTTGACTCTTTACATGTTTACTTTGTTTTTCTTATTTACCTTTTTTTTAATTTTTTTTTTTTACAAGAAACTTGTCACTGCATTGTTCACTGGTGCTGGTGTATTGTAGTGCTTAATGTTGAATCTGTTTGCATCTTTATTATGAAAATTTCAATAAAAATAATTTTCAAAGAAAACTACAATAAAAATAAAGTGCCTTGCAAAAGTATTCACCCCCGTGGCTTTTTACCTATTTTGTTACATTACAGCCTTTAGTTCAATGTTTTTTTTATCTGAATTATAATGTGATGGATCAGAACACAATAGTTTAAGTTGGTGAAGTAAAATTAGAAAAATATGTACATAAAACTATTTTTCAGAAATAAATAACTGATAATTGGCATGTGCGTATGTATTCACCCCCTTTGTTATGAAGCCCATAAAAAGCTCTGGTGCAACCAATTACCTTCAGAAGTCACATAATTAGTGAAATGATGTCCACCTGTGTGCAATCTGATCTGTCACATGATCTGTCATTACATATACACACTTTTTTGAAAGGCCCCAGAGGCTGCAACACCTAAGCAAGAGGCACCACTAACCAAACACTGCCATGAAGACCAAGGAACTCTCCAAACAAGTAAGGGACAATGTTGTTGAGAAGTACAAGTCAGGGTTAGGTTATAGAAAAATATCCAAATATTTGATGATCCCTAGGAGCACCATCAAATCTATCATAACCAAATGGAAAGAACATGGCACAACAGCAAACCTGCCAAGAGACGGCCTCACACCAAAACTCACGGACCGGGCAAGGAGGGCATTAAATCAGAGAGGCAGCACAGAGACTTAAGGTAACCTTGGAGGAGCTGCAGAGTTCCACAGCAGAGACTGGAGTATCTGTACATAGGACGACAACAAGCCGTACGTTCCATAGAGTTGGGCTTTATGGCAGAGTGGCCAGAAGAAATCCATTACTTTCAGCAAAAAACAAAATGGCACATTTTGAGTTTGCGAAAAAGGCATGTGGGAGACTCCCAAAATGTATGGAGGAAGGTGCTCTGGTCTGATGAGACTAAAATGTAACTTTTTGGCCATCAAAGAAAGCACTATGTCTGGCGCAAGCCCAACACATCACATCACCCAAAGAACACCATCCCCACAGTGAAACATGGTGGTGGCAGCATCATGCTGTGGGGATGTTTTTCAGCAGTCGGGACTGGGAAACTGGTCAGAGTTGAGGGAAAGATGGATGGTGCTAAATACAGGGATATTCTTGAGCAAAACAGGTACCACTCTGTGTGTGATTTGAGGCTAGGACAGAGGTTCACCTTCCAGCAGGACAATGAACCCAAACACACTGCTAAAGCAACACTTGAGCGGTTTAAGGGGAAACATGTAAATGTGTTGGAATGGCCTAGTCAAAGCCCAGACCTCAATCCAGTTTTGCAAGAAGGAATGGGCAAAAATCCCAACGGTAAGATGTGGCAAGCTCATAGAGACTTATCCAAAGCGACTTGGGGCTGTGATAGCCGCAAAAGGTGGCTCTATAAAGTATTGACTTTAGGGGGGTGAATAGTTATGCACATTTACTTTTTCCTGTTATTTTGCTCTATTTGTTGTTTGCTTCACAATAAAAAAAAAAAAAAATCTTCAAAGCTGTGGGCATGTTCTGTAAATTAAAGGATGCAAATCCTCAAACAATCCATGTTAATTCCAGGTTGAGGCAACAAAACACGAAAAATGCCAAGGGGGTGAATACTTTTGCAAGGCACTGTAGAACAGTTTAATTTTTTACTTTTTTTCATTCCTTTTTTTCATCTTTGTGTTATTGATCTCCTGTAGCCACTTCCTGACTACATGGACTCCAGAAATGTAGGGAGATCAAAATTCAATTAAAAAATTACATGGTGCAAGCCTCCTGAGGGTTATAACAGTGAACCATGCCTCTGCTATGCCACATGTGTTGAAATAGGCATTTGTTGTCACCACTGGAAGCCCACGTGCTATGGAGACAACACAGAAGCATAACTGGGAGACGAGGATTGGGAGCAGTCCCCATTCTCATCCTATCAGAGGTAGTACCCAAGCAAGGGCCTTCACCAGGTATTATTTTATCGAGTTTCAACATTACATTACATGTGAAATCAAATTTAAGATTTTATTGACTGCGTTTACGTATGCTTTAAAGACAATATAGAGCAGTTACTAAGACTTACCATTCAAAAAAAAAAATTATTAATGGTGTAGCTGTTTTTTTGCATCTTATCAATAAGATAAGTGCTTGAACTAGATGCACAGTTAAAGTGTTACTAACTCACAACAGTAAAGTCAGTATATATTTTCACTGTGGAACCCAAAGGGTAAATCCTCTGCATTGTGTAAAAAGGCTGTTTGATCCTGTCTTCTCTAATCCTCCCCTCTTAAACTGTCTCCAGTCCATCTCTTGATAGACCAGAGCCTTGGGGGCACTCTGCACATGCTCAGTTTGGTGTGTATTGCTAGATATTTCCTTTCTTCTTGGGAGGATGCATGGTATTAACACAGGGCCAATCAGCACTGTCAAGACAGAAGGTTATGGATCCTGCAGCCTCTTAGGACAGTCAGAGTAAAATGAAACATTCTCCTACAAGCTTTAACCAGACACTTACAGAATTTAGAAGACTGCTATATACTGCAGATGAGAAAAGGTATTTTGCAGTTTATATTTACTAAAATAATTGCATTTCCATGTTCTGTGGGAGACCAGATATAGTGAATGCAGGGTCCTGGGTTTAATAACACTTTAAGCTGGCCATAGACAAGTCATTTTTTTTTGTTCAACCAGCAGGTTGAACAAAAAAAAAATGACTCTATTCTTCTATCCACACACTCGATATGGATGGAGGAATCCCTCCCACTGAGCTGTTGTATTTGGACAGCGGAGAAATTTCCCCACCATCAGAATACACTCATCAACACCACAAGCTATAGCCGGTGGCGATGATCAAGAGAAAGTTTTCCAACAGGCTGGTTGTACACAGGTCAATTGATAGAGTCAATAAATTGCTTAAAGTTGGGATCCTTTCAGAGCCTGGACTGGTTTTGTGATGTCAGCCGGCAGTGGGCTTTAGCTCACTGTCAGTTAAATCTGGGTAGCAGGAGTGCAGAACTAAGTGCACTTTTATGACCCAGAAGAGAAGTATGGCCAAAAGAGTTTTGACCATACTTCTCTTTTAACCATGCATGCTTGACTGTTGTACTGCTACATAGGAATTCACATGATTGGCTTATGACAACAAAACATTTTGTATTGCTTGGTCCACCCTTATACAACCCCTGGCAAAAATTATGGAATCACCAGTCCCTGAGGATGTTCTTTCAGTTGTTTATTGTTGTCGAAAAAAACAGATCACAGACATGGCCAAAAACTAAAGGCATTTCAAATGGCAACGTTCTGGCTTTAAGAAACACTAAAAGAAATCAAGAAAAATAATTGTGGTGGCCAGTAACAGTTAGATTTATAGAACAAGCACAGGGAATAAATTATGGAATCACTCAATTCTGAGGAAAAAATTATGGAATCATGAAAAACAAACAAACAAAATAACACTCCAACACATCACTAGTACTTTGTTGCACCACCTCTGGCTTTTATACCTGCTTGCAGTCTCTGAGGCATTGACTTAATGAGTAATAAACAGTACTCTTCATCAATCTGGCTCCAGTCTTCTCTGATTGCTGTTGCCAAATAATCTTTGCAGGTTGGAGCCTTGTCATGGACCATTTTCTTTAACTTCCACCACAGATTTTCAATTGGATTGAGATCCAGACTGTTTGCAGGCCATGACATTGACCTTATGTGTCTTTCTTCAAGGAATTTTTTCACAGTTTTTGCTCTATGGCAAGATGCATTATCATCTTGATAAATGATTTCATCATCCCCAAACATCCTTTCAATAGATGGGATAAGAAAAGTGTCCAAAATTTCAATGTAAACCTGTGCATTTATTGAAGATTTAATGACAGCCATCTCCCCAGTGCCTTTACCTGACATGCAGCCCCATATCATAATTGACTGTGGAAATTTGCATGTTTTCTTCAGACAGTCATCTGCATAAATCTCATTGGAACGGCACCAAACAAAAGTTCCAGCATCATCACCTTGCCCAATGCAGATTCGAGATTCATCACTGAATATGACTTTCATCCAATCATCCACAGTCCACGATTGCCTTTCCTTAGCCCATTGTAACCTTGTTTTTTTTGTGTTTAGGTGTTAGAGATGGCTTTCTTTTAGCTTTTCTGTATGTAAATCCCATTTCCTTTAGGCAGTTTCTTACAGTTCAGTCACAGATGTTGACTCCAGTTTCCTCCCATTTGTTCCTCATTTGTTTTGTTGTACATTTTCTGTTTTTAAGGCATATTGCTTTAAGTTTTCTGTCTTGACGCTTTGATGTCTTCCTTGGTCTACCAGTATGCTTGCCTTTAACCACCTTCCCATGTTGTTTGTATTTGGTCCATGTTTTAGACACAGCTGACTGTGAACAACCAACATCTTGTGCAACACTGCGTGATGATTTACCCTCTTTACCTACATACTAACAAGCAGATTTAATCTGATGCAGGTGTTAGTGTTTGTAATGAAAATTTACAGGGTGATTCCATAATTTTTTCCTCAGAATTGAGTGATTCCATAATTTATTCCCCATGCTTGTTCTATAAATCTAACTGTTACTGGCCACCACAATTATTTTTCTTGATTTCTTTTAGTGTTTCTTAAAGCCAGAAAGTTGCCATTTGAAATGCCTTTAGTTTTTGGCCATGTCTGTGATCTGCTTTTTTTCTACAACAATAAACAACTGAAGGAACATCCTCAGGGACTGGTGATTCCATAATTTTTGCCAGGGGCTGTACAAACCAGCTTAGGTATGGCCATGGGCAGATGTATACATCCTGTACCCCTAGGACAACTGTCCTCATCCTGTGATAGTCAACTGTAAAGCCTAGCTATCCCATCAACAAGGTCAGTTGTAGCCACACAAGGTATGGTAATATGGCACAATGCAATGGGGGTTTCACATCTCCCATCATGTTCTTAGAACATAAACATCTGCCGTGACACATTCCATGGTGACTGGATAAAGGTGGCCGAGTTACCTTGCATGGCTATAAATGTTGGGGTATGTTCCAGATACTCATTGGAGCGGAGAAAGCCATTTGGATGTGTGGTGAAACGTATTCAACATTACAGAACAAGTCAAGCTAATTATGACCAAATACTGCTAGCTATATTATAACTTGGATAAATGAAAACCTTCACAGATCTTACCTCAGGAATATATGTGGGTGGTTATGTGGTAGCCCTGCTGCCCTACGACACAGCCTGTGTTGGCTATGTGAACGTCCTGCCCTTGTTATGACATGTTGAAGATAAGCAGTGCTTACGCATGGCTATTTATTTTAATCCTGGAGCAAAAAAATCTGACAAGGGTTCTAATGCTTTACCACTCACCCCAAAACAAAAAAAGCTGTTGTGGCTGGACATACAAAAAATGGTGTTAGGTTTTGTGGTGAGCTCAGAAGGAAATTGTTGAAGTATTATTATTTGCAGGGTAAATATCTAGCAAAGCACATAATAATAATACTAATACATAATACGTACAGCAATCTAGACCTTGTTCTTCAGAATCTGTAAAATAAAGAAACACGCACAAAGACAGCACTGTGGATCATACCGTCATATTGGGTTTCCGAATGATAGGAATGTCACCGGGGCTGTAATGGGTCTCTGTGTAATTCATGTGGATGAGTTGTCTGCAAAGCAATTATGAAAATGAAAAGTTAATTAATCGTTTTTCTTACAGTGTAAATGATGTCCAATACTGTTAACAGTGCAAACATTGTTCTTTCAGACTTTCAAACTGATGCTGTTAAAGAGCAACACCAAGCAGCACATTAAATCAAAGAACTGGAAAAACTGTTAAAGAAATGTTGCAACTGGTCAGAAAATTGACATAATTTATCTTAAAGGGTACCTGTTAGTACAGAAATATGGGTGCTGTTATGGATGACCGGCTTTAAAAAGGTGCAGCTCTGCATACTGATATGAAATCATTTTACCGTATGTTCAATAGCTAAACAAATCTCTTTTACTTAATTAAGTTTTTTATTTGTTGAGTGAGGCATTGATGATGTAACCAGGGTCCTAAAGATGCATCCTGGGAAGGCTACATTACCAGTTCCTTCCCCGTCAGATGGTGTTCCCTGTCACATGTTCTAGGAGGCAGAACCAGAGTTCCAGACAGATTTTAGGAAGTTAAAGTGATACTAGTCTAGTTTTTTTGTGTTTAACCACTTCAATACCAGGCACTTAGACACCTTCCCGCCCAGGCCAATTTTCACCTTTCAGTGCTGTCGCAATTTGAATGACAATTGCGCGGTCATGCTACACTGTACCCAAACAAATTTTTTATCATTTTGTTCCCACAAATAGAGCTTTCTTTTGGTGGTATTTGATCACCTCTGCGGTTTTTATTTTTTGTGCAACAAATAAAAAAATTTAAAAAAAAAACAAGTTTTTCTTTGTTTCTGTTAAAATTTTTTGTAAATAAGTACGTTTTCTTCTTCAATGACGGGCACTGATATGGCTGCACTGATGGGCACTGATACGGCGGCACTGATGGGCACCGATGAGGTGGCACCAATGAGGTGGCTCTGATGAGGTGGCACTAACGGGCACTGATGATGGGCACTGATAGGCGGCACTGATGGGCACTGATAGGTGGCACTGATGGGCACTGATAGGTGGCACTGGTATGCGGCACTGATGGGCACTCATAGGTGGCACCGATGGGCACTCATAGGCGGCACTGATGGGCACTCGTAGGTGGCATTGATTGGTACATATGGGTGGCACTGATGGGTACTTATGGGTGGCACTGATAGGTGGGCACTGATGGGCACAGATGGGCACTGACAGGTGGCACCAATGGGCAATGACAGGTGGCACCAATGGGCAATGACAGGTGGCACTGAGAAAACATTGCTGGGCAGATCTGGGCATTGCTGGGCAGATCAGTGACATAATGGTGCCAATCAGTGCCCATTTGTGGGCACTGATTGGCACAGATTGGGCACATGTGGATGGCCATGGGGTACATACCTGGCCATCCATGTTGCCCCTTCCCTGGTGGTCCTAGTGGCGATCCCTGGTGGTCCAGTGTGGTGATCTGAGGGGGGGCTGCGCTGATAAACAATCAGTGCAGACCCCCCCTGCCAGGAGAGCCGCCGATCGGCTCTCCTCTACTCGCGTCTGTCAACGGCTCTTCCCATTGACAGCGTGATCAGCCGTGATTGGACACGGCTGATCACGTGGTAAAGCCCCTGCCGGAGGCTCTTTACCAAGATCGGTGTAGCGGTGTGTCAGGCTGACACACCGCTCCACCGATCGCCGCGATGCGCGCCCCCGGGGGCGCGCTGCGGCATGTTATCCTGCTGGACGTCATATGACGTCCAGTCAGGATGACAGAACCACTTCCCGGACGTCAATCCGCTATAGGGCGGGCGGGAAGTGGTTAAAATAACAAACATGTCATACTTACCTGCTCTGTGTAGTGGTTTTGCACAGAGCAGCCCAGATCCTCCTCTTCTCAGGTCCCTCACCAGCGTTCCTGGCCCATTCCTTCTACTGAGTGCCCCCACAGCAAGCAGCTTGCTATGGTATGGGGGCACCCGAGGTGAGCCGCTGCTGTGTGTCCATTCAGACATGGCGTCATGGTGTGGCCCCGCCCCTTCTTTCTCCTCATTGGCTCACTGACTGTGTCTCAGCCCATCAGGAGAGAGAGTCCCGGACAGCCGAGACTCTCATGCAACATCACTGTATCGAGATGGGGCTTAGGTAAGTATTGGGGAGGGCCTGCTGCACACAGAAGGTTTTTTATCTTAATGCATAGAATGCAATAAGATAAAAAACCTTCTGCTTTTAGAACCACTTTAAAAGTTTTTGTTGGCTTTTTTTGGCTGTACTTCTCCTATGGATCACAGGAATGCAGTTCGTTCTGCACTCCTGTGACCCGTTTTCAGCCGAGAGCGGGGATAGAGCCTGCTGAATGCTGACGTCACTCAGCCGGTCCAGGATCTGAAAAGATCCTGGTCTTATAGCTGTGATCCACCCAGATGCCTAGACCCGCAGCTGGCAAGTTGCTGGGAGCCTGAGCCAGCCTCTCTGCTGCCTCCACAACCCAGCGGTCCAGTGAGCGTTAGAAGGGCAGAGCCGAGAGCCAGTGACTGACAGTCACCAGCCCTCTGCAGGCTGAAGACAGAGTTAAGCTCAGTTCACAGTCTGAAGCGGGCGGGAGACTGATGCAGCATTGGAGTGACGCTGCATCAGTCCCCCGCCGACCTCAGACCGTGAACTGAGCGATCAAACACCAGTGATGGCTTAGCTGCATCCACCTTTGTGAGTATAAGTTTTTCACAAACCCATACCTCACTTTTAAAGGCAGATTGCCATTACTAAACAGGTGCCAGTGTTGTAATTTTAAACATTCAATCCAATTGACTATTATTGTATGGAGCATTCTTCCTTTAGCGTAAGGGACCCTTTTTTGACCACCAATGTGAAGAAACCCTTACAATTTGTCCTGCTTTTCATCTGTTCTGAACATTATCATTTATTTGTTTATTATCTTTATCGTTACTGAAAATAACGTTGTTGTATAGAACAGCCCTGGGTGTTCAAAATGTCAAGTATGTCAAGTATTTTGTCAAGTATGTCAAGTATTTTCTTTCTTTCTTTTATTTATTCTTATATAACATACTGTCCAACATACTGTCCATACTGATATACCCAGAGCTGTAGTTATAATAATTTTTAGCAGGGTTCCATGAGACCGAAAGTTAACCCAAAACAGGAAGTTCCACTTTTTTTGCATCCCACGCTCCCCCCTTTAATAGTTGCACTTTTTGGGGATTGGGGGTGGTTTTGACAGGTACCCGCTCCCACTTCCAGTCGGGAACACCACATTGATCCGAGCAGAAGTTCGCCCCCTCTTTCCCCTGCAGCCTTCTGGGACACATTACAGGTCCCAGAAGACTGCAGGACCATTTACAAAGCGCCGCAAGGCTTCACTGCTCATTTCCCTTACTTAAAGCGGTAGTAAACTCTATTCTACCACTTGTACCTACAGGCGAGCTTACAGTAAGGCTTACCTGTAGATACTGTGAATATCGCCTAAACTTGCACAGTTTAGGAGATATTCAGAGTGCATGCATTACCGGTGCATGCGCTCTGAAGGTCTGCAATACACTGACAGAACCTTCAGGTCTGTACCATAAATGGCGGCTCCCGCGTGCATGCACAGGAGTGACAACATCACGCCACCCAGCCACTCATGTAGCCGGAGGAAGCAAACCCGGAAGGAAGACCGGGGGAAGATGTCAGCCCTCTCAGCGCTGACAGCACGGCACTGAAGGGCTTCATTCTAAGGTAAGTCTCTCATAATGTGCTAGTATGCAATGTATACTAGCACATTATGACACTGCCTTGCAGGGAATTTCTTTGCCATCAACTGCGCTTTAAGATGCCGGCGCCTGGACCCAAAGCTGACTGAAGATTCGGCTCAGGTGAGGACAGCGCTGGATCTCTGAACAGGTAAGTGTACTTCCTGTGTTAAAAAGGTCAGGAAAGGCTGATCTGTTGCATCTCTGTGATAGGAAGTGAAACAAAATATTTCCAACAGAACAGATTATAATCCCCTAATCACCCACCCCTGCCAAAAAAACAAAAAAGACAAAAAAAAACAAAAAACACTGGCATGGGTTTTAAGCATTCTAGCCAAAAGGAAAAATATAGATTTTGCTTAAAGCAGCACATACATGAATCAGTTTTTTAGTTCAGCCAGTGCTGTCAGAATGCACTGATCAGTGCTGCCAGCAAAATGAATCAGTTTTTTTGGTTCAGCCAGTGCCGTCAGAATGCACTGATCAGTGCTGCCAGCAAAATCGGACAGGGCGGTTGTAAAGAACCAGCTGAATTTCAATCCACGTATGGTCAGCTTTAGGTTTACACTTTAACCGCTTGAAGACCAGCCTCTATATAAGAAGACAAAAAAGTGCTCCCAAGGGCTTTCAGGCAGCAAAAAAGATCAAATTAAACCACTGAATTGGTATATAAAAAAAGTATTTTTATTGATACAAAAAATTACAAAAAGGTTCAAATATCAACACAGCTTTTAAATCCATGAGCTCTGGTATGTATAACCTCATCAAACAGATGTTCTTATTAAACTGGCAGCCAACAATATACAGTATCTCACAAAAATGAGTACACCTGTCACATTTTTGTAAATATTTTAATATATCTTTTTATGCGACAACACTGAAGATATTACACTTTGCTACAGTGTAAAGTAGTGAGTGTACAGCTTGTATAAGAGTGTAAATTTGCTGTCCCCTCAAAATAACTCAATACACAGCCATTAATGTCTAAACTGCTGGCAACAAAAGTGAATACACCCCTAAGTGAAAATGTCCAAATTGGGCCCAAAGTGTCAATATTTTGTGTAGCCACCATTATTTTCCAGCACTGCCTTAACCCTCTTGGACATGGAGTTCACCAGAGCTTCACAGGTTGCCAGTGGAGTCCTCTTTCACTCCTCCATGAAGACATCACGGAGCTGGTGAATGTTAGAGACCTTGCACTTCTCCACCTTCCATTTGAGGATTCCCCACAGATGCTCAATAGGGTTTAGGTCTGGAGACATGCTTGGTCAGTCCTTCACCTTTCCCTCAGCTTCTTTAGCAAGGCAGTGCTCATTTTGGAGGTGTGTTTGGGTTTGTTATGTTGGAATACTGCCCTGCGGCCCAGTCTCTGAAGGGAGGTGATCATGCTCTGCTTCAGTATGTCACAGTACATGTTGGCATTCATGGTTTCCTCAATGAACTGTAGCTCCCCAGTGCCAGCAGCACTCATGTAGCCCCAGATCATGACACTCCCACCACCATGCTTGACTGTAGGCAAGACACACTTGTTTTTGTACTCCTCACCTGGTTGCCGCCACACACGCCACCATCTGAACCAAAATAGTTTATATTGGTCTCATCAGAAAACACGACATGGTTCCAGTAATCCATATCCTTAGTCTGCTTGTCTTCAGCAAACTGTTTGTGGGCTTTCTTGTGCATCATCTTTAGAAGAGGCTTCCTTCTGGAATGACAGCCATGCAGACCAATTTGATGTAGTGTGCGGCGTATGGTCTGAGCACTGACAGGCTGACCCCCCACCCCTTCAACCTCTGTAGCAATGCTGACAGCACTCATATGTCTATTTCCCAGAAGCAACCTCTGGATATGACACTGAGCACGTGCACTCAACTTCTTTGTTCGACCATGGCGAGGCCTGTTCTGAGTGGAACCTGTCCTGTTAAGCCGCTGTATGGTCTTGGCCGCCATGCTGCAGCTCAGTTTCAGGGTCTTGACAATCTTCTTATGCCTAGGCCATCCTTATGTAGAGAAACAATTTTTTTTTTCAGATCCTCAGAGAGTCCTTTGCCATGAGGTGCCATGTTGAACTTTCAGTGACCAGTATGAGAAAGTGAGAGCGATAACACCAAATTTAACACACCTGCTCCCCTTTCACACCTGAGACCTTGTAACACTAAGGAGTCACATGACACCGGGGAGGGAAAATGGCTAATTGGGCCCAATTTGGACATTTTCACTTAGGGGTGTACTCACTGTTGTTGCCAGCTGTTTAGACACTAATGGCTGTGTGTTGAGTTATTTTGAGGGGACAGCAAATTTACACTGTTATCCCCTTACCGCCGAGCGTACGGCTCTCGAGGGTTATACTGGGATGATGCCCGCAGCTGCAGGCATCATCCCGGTACCGTTTTGTAGAGCGGGCGATTGGCTTTCCAGAGATAACAACCAATGCGACTAAAAGCTGCTCGGCTGTTATCCTGGAGGAGTGGGAGGGGACATCCCCCCTCCTGTCACCTCCCACCACTCTGAACAGGGCTCCCGTAAACACCAAATGTCAGAAATAGGCTTAGTCAAGAAAGGGATTTATACAAGCTCTACACTCACTACTTTACATTGCAGCAAAGTGTCATTTCTTCAGTGTTGTCACATGAAAAGATATAATAAAATATTTACAAAAATGTGAGGGGTGTACTAACTTTTGTGAGATACTGTGTGTGTGTATATATATATATAAAATGAGAATTCTGATTCAGTGTTGTTGCCCAGAAGAACCCCATTTTATATTGTAAAAACTGATGTTCTGGCTGCTTATTGCATTTTTTTGAGGCCTTAAAATGTCAGCAGTGAAAACACCCCCAAAATAAACTATAATCACCAATAAAATCTCTTCTAGTCACAGGAACTATGCCCAGTTTTTACAGTGGATTAAAAATGCTTGTTTGCATTTTAGATCAAATTATTATATTAACACATGACACAATTAATAAACTAAACGTGTTATTTTACATTATAGCTGTTCCAGCAACATATACAGGGTCACAAAATTCCAGGTATGTCCCGATGATCCTTGAATTTAAACACACTGGAGAGCTGAGCATTTCATTAGATTGCAGGTTTCAACATCAACAATTTGGTCCTTAGTGCCAAAGCTCTAAACTGCATCTTAACCCCGTGAACAAAAATGTAATATATTGCAGCATAAACTATAATCACCAATAAAATCTCTCCTAGCCACAGGAACGCCCCAGTCAACCCACAACAATCAATTAGTATGCAAAATAAACTGTCAACCAAGAGATAATGTGTGTTCATACATGATAAAAAATTACTGAGTGGGTGAAAGGGAGTTACGTATTGCTTGGAGATGGCTGTTAAGTGATATGGGCTCATTTTCGGGGATGGTAAAGTGTTAGGGGTGGTTTAATATATTAAATACATTGATTATTTATGATACACTGAGCAGCTATGCACATTGGTTCTTAGCATGGGAAGCCTTGTGCCAAAAATTACCTGCACCAGGTTGCTGGTGCTGAGAATATATATTACCATGGGGACCTGTCCTTGGTCCTGATGTCGCAGAGCTATGGTGCCTTTGACACATCAGATGACACAACTATGTCTGCGGTAAGACACATCCAAACCAGAATCTGATGCTGAATGGTTAACCATGGTTATTTCTGCAGATCTATAGGAGGTATCAGTTACTGTAATAAATCTTGTTAGGGGGATGGTGGGCTATGACATCTTCATACCACAGCAGCCATAAACCATTGTTGATGTCAGCTTGTCATGTGACTTTACTCAGAGGATTAGAGGTCAAACAGAAATAGCGGAGGAAGGATGTTATCCACACAAAGTCCGGTAAATAAGCTTTACATTGTCTATACGATACCTTCCTACTGCCTATGTCCAGTTTTTACAGTGGATTAAAAATGCTTGTTTGCATTTTAAATCAAATTATTATATAAACACGACAGAATGAACATACTAAAAGTGTTATTTTACATTATAGCTGTTCCAGCAACATATACAGGGACACAAATTTCCAGGTATGTCCCAAAGATCCTTGAATTTAAACACACTGGAGAGCTGAGCATTTCATTATATTGCAGGTTACAACATCAACAATTTGGTCCTTAGCGCTGAAGCTCTAAACTGTATCTAAAACCCGAGAACAAAAATTTAATATTATTGTAGCATACCAGTCCTTAGATGAAGTGGCTGCCTTAATTTGCTCCTTCTAGGCTTTTTTCCCTTTATTTTTACCTGGTAATTGGGAATAAGCTTTGGGTTGAACTCACGCCTGTTCGCACTTTAAGGTAGCACCAAACAAACTAGCCATAATAGGCCAGCTTACCCACCTAAATGCCCAATTTTGGTTTGCAAACAGACCCGCCAGGGATCACAGGTGATAACATTGACCAAAAATGGTCATGTCCACGTGTGGTCAACGACGTCACCGATTTGTTTGTGTATGGTCCTTTTAAAATAAAAACAAAAAAATTTTATGAGGTCTGCCTTAAAATAATACTAGACCCTTATCCAGGCAAGCATTCTGGGGGACCAAGAAAGAGGGGGGGGGGGTGGTGATTGTGCGCTGCATCCATATCCCCTGAACCATCAACCATCCATACCCCCAACCGGGCCACATGTCTTTAACATTGTTAGGGTACCTTGCAATGGGGGGTGGCAAAGCTTCCTTCCCTTGCAAGGCACTTTGTCCCCATGTTGAGGGGACAAAGGTCTCATCCCCAACATTCTTACATTGGTAGATTTCCCCCATGGCAGTGTCCAGCTACCCATTTCTTATTTTTTTAACAATAGCTTGCAAATTAGCTGTAAAAAGGGTTCAACAATATGTTTAGGGTTCAAGGACTTCCTGCTGGGTTTGTCAAACTTCCTACAAACCAAACTTTGTTTCGCAGATCTCTATTTGTGATCCTGCCAGTAACACACTTTCATACCTCTAAACTATTTGAGATAGGAAAGAGGAACACCATTAAACTCTACACAAAGTAAGCAAGGGACACAACCCACAGTTACGGAGGTCATGAAAAATTAAGACAAAAAAAATTTGTTAAAAACTTACAAAACATTTTTTCACCACGTTTGCATTATGTTGGTATTATAAATAACAAATACAATACCTTAGAGGCTGGATGAAAGGTTTAATGTAATGTATTACATCTGGTAGGCAAATAGATTTTAAAAGAGGTCTATACAGAACACCAAAAAGAGGGACAACTGAAGAGGAAAGAGGGACAGAGGGACTTGGTTCTAAAAGAGAGAGACAGCCCTTCCAAATGACGGACAGTTGGGAGCTATGCACTTCCTGTCCTAGGCTGACAACACTCAGTAATTGTACTGTATCTAATGCCTAGTACACACGATGAGAAAATGGGATGAAAAATACCGCTCTCGGAGCAATCGTTCGATAATCATTAGTACATAGATTTCGAGAGCCGAGCAGTTCATGCGAAAATATCCGAAAAGAACAAGCATGAAAAATGTTCTCATACGATAACAGAACAAATGATTTTTGTGTAATTAGTATGGTATTTGTATGAAAAAAAATGTTCAACCAAGACCATACATGCTCGGAAATGAAAGAATACATTACAATACATTACATCATTTCTGAAGTTGTAATCTGTTGTACGAGAGTTTTTGTAACTTTAGTAACCTATTGGTTTTCGAGACAATCATGCAAAAAAAAAAAAAAAAAAAAACTAGATTTATCGTCTGATATTTTTATCGTGTGTACGAAGCTTAGAGCCCTTTCACACTGAAAGCGATTGGGCGTCGGCGGTAACGCGGCGCTATTTTTAGCACCGCTTTACCGTCGTTTTAGCAACGCTATTCGGCCGCTAGCGGGGCAGTTTTAACCCCCGCTAGTGGCCGAAAAGTGTTAAAACCACCTGCAAAATGCCGATACAGTGGTGGTTTACCGGCGGTATGGCAGCGCTGCCCATTGATTTCAATGGGTAGGGGCGCTATAGAAGCGGTGTATTCACCGCTCCTATAGCGCTGCAAAGAGGCTGCTTGCAGGACTTTTTGTGACGCCCTGCCAGCGCAGCGCCCCAGTGTGAAAGCACTCAGGCTTTCACACTGGATTTGCAGCTGAGGCTTTTTTCAGGCACTTTACAGGTGCTATTTTTTAGCTCTAAAGCACCTGAAAAACGCCTCCAGTGTAAAAGGGGTCTTAAGGAGGAGCAGCACTGAAAGGACTACTGAACACCGCCAGCTCTGTAATCTTCATAATATAAGGGGGAGATGGCCTGACTGATTACAGTGCTTTAGAGAACTTAGGAGAGTGTACAGAACAGCACTGGATTTCTGAAAGGCTCAAAAGGTATTTTTTGCACTTATAGGAGATATAACAAAACGCTTGTATGGTATATTTAACTGACCGAAAGGTGACAAATAAGATATTGTTAGGGTGCAGTTTAAAGGTATGATTTCCACACAAAAAAAAAAAAAAGGTTCACACTTCCTATGCTAGGAGTGCCTCCCCATTCAAGTCTAGGAAGAGTTACTGCGCAGGCGTAGGCAGTACCAAATAGGATTTCAGGCAGAATGCTATAAATACGCAAAAAGGCAGCTGCAAGGAATAGGTAAGTAAGCACTCGGTCGGGGGTTCTAGTTTAGATTATGTCAGGAGCCTAAGACATTTGGGCTGCTTTTTTTTTTTTTTTTTTTTAAAGTTGACCTTTAATCACATGAGATATTAAATGCAATTATATTTTCACCACTAGTAAAACTTTTTTTTACTGTTGTTTGCATTCAGTATAACATTAGGATAATATATAACCATACTGTTTTACTGTGAGACTATTCATTTATCCATTAGATGTAATTAAGGCCAGCATATGTTGTAGTGCAGATACTGAATAATCAGCTTTCTTTGTGCTTTTTAGCTTACGCGATGCTTTTTCCCTTTTCACTTTCTTCCTTCCAGATTTGATTCTGTCGGAAGTTGCACACAGATAATGTCATTAAGAGATTGTCATAAAAGCAGCAGCCATCCCGTCCTCTTCCTCCGTGCTAGCATAGGGGAGGGGGAAGGAGGTCCAGCAAACAGGTTTCATTAAACTAAAAGCTTGCTGGGAGTCAGAGGGGAATAGAGATTCTGGCTTAGAGCCACAGGATATATCGCACAATGAAATCACTGTCAGAGGGTCGTTGTAGGCAGACAGTGTGATGTCATCAGCATGATCTCATCACTCACTCCAGACAAGGGCACGCATTCAGCCTCCTGAGGTCACATCTTGCAGGAAAAACAAAGTCACAGCTATTTCTTATCCTTTAATAATGGCTGGTAGTATCAGATGAAAACAATACACTGGACACTCTATTTAATCTATTCTACGGCGATGGCCATCCTTTGTGTTTTAGGAGATAATACAATATGGTGAACATTACATGTCGATTTTAAAAGGCAAGAACCACCAAAGCAGGTATTCAATTCAGGAGGGTGCTGGAAGGTCGACTCACCTGTTTTTTTTTTTTTTTGTATTTCTTGGAGACTCCCAAGCTGAGACTCTCTAGCAGCTAAATTCTCCAGGCTTTTATTCTACCTTAAAGCCAAACTCTAGTTATGGATAGAGTCAACATTTCTTTCAAGCTTTTCTAGCGGTCTGTAACCCCCTTTGGGATATATTACTGTACATTCTACCCCTATGGCACCAGGATAAGAAATGAGGGGAGAAGAGGGCCCTAAAGTGGGTGAAAGCAGGTAAAATACCTAAGCCTAAAGCGTTTGTTACCCCAACACTTCATATTCCTGATAGGAGCCTGCTATACCATGTACTTGTATGAGAAAGTATCCTGTTCTCTTTGTATTGCTATCTCTATGTGAAATCCCTGATGTTTCTGCTAGTCCCCTTGCTTTCCTATTAAAAACTGACCACACTAAGCAGGAGAGCACATCCTGGTCAGTTCTCTAGCTATGCTGGGAAATCAGCCTGCTCTCCTCCAATGATCAGACTTACCTGATACGCCACCGCTGCACAGCCATTCACTGGCAAGCTCAGTGTGTTGCTGTTGCCTCTCCTCCCGCCAGCTCTTATGCAGCTGAGAACAGAGGTGTAGCGCCCTCTACTTTTAGGTAGGTGCTAGATTGGTGTTTTTCTAGTTGCAGGACTAGTGGCAGGTAAATTTAGCCAGGCCTGTGTATTCAAGGCCTGGTTGTTTTGATTTGGGAATTGGAGTGTTAGTATAATGGGGGGGGGGTGTGACCACCTGCACTCTGGCTCAGAGATCCTCTCCTGCTTTCAGTGGAATTGTTCTGGAAGGGAGGTTGGACGAGAACTGAGTGGCAGGCAGCTCATGTGGGGGGCTCTGACCAATCATTAATTTGCATTGGCAGGGGGCAGGCCTCCTATATAAGTTGGGGTCACGTGCTTCCAGGGAGGAGTTGTGAAGCACAGGAAAGACAGCATGCGTGTTGAGGTGCTATACCGGACATCCCCATGCGGGGATGTGCCGTGTGCGTGGAGGAGGGATGGAGGAGCCGCAGGGGAAGGAGTTAAAGTTGAGGATCTTCATCTCCATGGAGTGCATCAGGTTTCTGAGGCCGGGGAACACAGTGCTTGACTGTAAAGAGGATCAAGTGGATGAAGTAGGAGTAAAGCGGTGGAAGTAGATCAGCTATTGGATTTCTGTGACCGGGAACACAGGACTTTGATACAAGGAGAAGGTCAGTGTAACATTGAAGAAGCAGAAGTACTGGAGAGAGTAGTGTAGCATACTGTGTGGCCGGTGAACACAGTATGGACAACAAGTGGATGGGCTGGAGTGATGGTCTGTCTATTATGTGTACAGTTCACGTTTCCATAACTTCCAAAGACTGAAGGGTGTTAGTATGCGGGTCATGAGGAAGGCGGTGCAGGTCTTTGACCTTAAAGAATTAATACCCCAAAAAGGGTGTTAGTATGCGGTTCATGAAGAAGGCGGTGCAGGTATTTGACCTTAAAAAATTTAATACCCCAAAGGAAGCATATCAAGTCGGGCAGAGGAACTATTCAGAGTAGTAAATCTTCAGCCAGATTGATAACAGAAGGAAAAGTTCCATAAGTGTGTGTCCAATTCATAAAAGCAGGGGAAGACATCCACGATCCATCAGGTCGAAACCCACACAGATAGATGGAGAAGGGGGGAGTGTATAGATGAAACTCTCACAAAATCCAAAGTTATTGAAAGATGGACCCTTACCCTAAATGGTGGACCTCCCTGTTGGCAAGGTCTTACGTGCAGGCAGATTTAGCCCTTTGCAGGGACTGTGGGTTGATGATATCCAAATCAGCTGATGTACCCTGCGTCTCCGACTTGGTGTGATCCAACTCGTCCACCTGAGGAGGGGTGATAAGCCCACTGTTCACTTTCCTTGAATGGTAGTAGACTCCCTCATTCCCTGTGGCAGGGGGAAGTTAGATTTTCTGGTGGAATTCAGTGGCATCCCACTTTAAAAAAACAGGGCATTATGGCGTGATGATCCCCTCCTCTATCATGTGAGTGTCCAGGAATGGTGGACTCACAGGCCGTCGGCGGTGAGTCAAACGTGCTTGTACCGCCAAACGGTGACGGTGGATCTAATCCCAATAGATCAGATGTACTTGGTAAGGAGAGAGCCTGGAGACTTACTCGCTACCTGAGAGGATGGACTAGACTCAGACTCAGACTCAGGGTCTGAGTCTAGTCCATCCTCTCAGGTGGCGAGTAAGTCTCCAGGCTCTCTCTCCTTACCAAGTACATCTGATCTATTGGGATTAGATCTACCTTCACCGTTTGGCGGTACAAGCACGTTTGACTCACCGCCGACTGGCCTGTGAGTTCACCATTCCTGGACACTCACATGATAGAGGAGGGGATCATCCTGCCATAATCCCCTGTTTTTTTAAAGTGGGATGCCACTGAATTCCACCAGAAAATCTAACTTCCCCCTGCCACAGGGAATGAGGGAGTCTACTACCAATCAAGGAAAGTGAACAGTGGGCTTATCACCCCTCCTCAGGTGGACGAGTGGGATAACGCCCAGTTGGAGACGCAGGGTACATCAGCTGATTTGGATACCATCAACCCACAGTCCCCGCAGAGGGCTAAATCTGCCTGCACGTAAGACCTTGCCAACAGGGAGGTCCACCATTTAGGGTAAGGGTCCATCTTTCAATAACTTTGGATTTTGTGAGAGTTTCATCTATACACTCCCCCCTTCTCCATCTATCTGTGTGGGTTTCGACCTGATGGATCGTGGATGTCTTCCCCTGCTTTTATGATTTGGACACACACTTATGGAACTTTTCCTTCTGTCATCCACTTTATGGACTACCTCCACTTCTTTCACTGCTGAAAAGCTTTACTGTATTTAAGGATTGGTTAATGTGTCAACTTAATCAGTGCTGGATTTTTTAAGTTGTTCATATATATGTGTTTTTTATGCACACTAGTACACATTTCACTTTAGATTATTTATTCATGGCACTTTAATCGATGTACGTTCCAAGAATTTTATTTTAGTTTTATTTGTATTGATTTGGATCTTCTTAATACGATCTGATTTGCACACTGATTATGAGCGCACTTTTTTTGTTTTATTTTGTTTACCTTACACAGATATTGGTGTTTTATTCGTGCAGCTATAGTCTTGGATTTATACTTAATTCTTTAGCGCGGTTTTTTACTTTTTGTTTATTTCAGATTGATAACAGAAGAAGCAATAGTCTGCAGTGAGAACCAACACAGGGGGAATTATTTAGAGTGATTCGTCTTGTTAACTGGAAGCAATAGTCTGCAGTAAGGACTGGACAGGGGAAATCCATCACTAAGGCCAAGGCCATGGATGATAACCTATCCTTCTGAACTCTTCATGGGCATCTCATACATCCCTGATATCTCTCCAAGTTTCATCCCACAAATAAGCAGAGAGCAGGGTGATTGGCGGATTGCTACAACCACATCAGTAGCCCCCATGGGGGTACCGCTACAGAGGGAATGTGATCACTTATAAAAAAAAATCATTATAAATACTTTTTTTCCTTTTTTATATCTATACAAAAATGTTTTGCCTTTCATTTCTATTTTAAACTGAATGGGTTGTTTTACAAGGTGAGGGTTTACAATCACTTTAATTCTTCTTAGTTATTGGTCAGAATCTCTGCTGACCCCTCTTTTAACCACTTGCTATCCAAGCCAATTCTGACATTTGTCATACATGGAAAAATCTGCCTTTTTTCTGCTAGACCCCAGATCTCTCTTCTGGCCTCCAAAGCATCAGATTAAACTTGAGATTGGTTTGAAGCTGTACAAGCCGGTTACTGCTTGTCAACAAACCAATACCGGAAGTGATGAAATCCTCATTGCTTCTAGTTTCTGACATCAGAGAAGGGGGTAAGGAACTTCCATACTTCTCAGTATATGCGATCAGACTGACCACATTGTTTCCATGTTCCTTGTTGGCTCAGAAGAGCCTCAGAAAGGCGGTGGTGGCATGATAGAACACCCCCTTCTTCCGCTTGTAAAAGTGATCCAATGGCTGTATAGCTGCTCGTATTATTTTACTAAATAGAGAGTCGCTGGCTGTAACAAAAACAGCTGACCACACCTATTGCAATCTAATCATACAATATCTGTATATACTCCTTTAGATGTATATCTACCTGTACAATCTATTCAGTGGATAGAATTTGTATACAGTTTGTATTCAATTAGCCAGGCCCTTGTACTACAGCACATATATAGTTGTTGGTAGAAGGTAGCAGATTGAAGAAGCAATGGTAGAAGATGCAGATTGCACACTTTGCAACTTGTATGGTCTGCTTTAGATTTACAAACGCAAAACACAAAAGTAAAAGAGTCTACCTCAACAGTCAATTCAATCTATATCCAATCTGATAGGCCCTCTTACTGCATAATCTAAAGGAGACTGCACAATCTCACCTCACCCCAGGGTGTGGTCCCTGGACTCCACCATATCACCCAATCACGGCAGTCCGGGACTTATGAGTATAACATAATCATTGCCATGTCATGTTGACTTTTATAGTGGGGATGGAAAGTATTCTGACCCCCTTAAATTTTTCACTCTTTGTTATATTGCAGCCATTTGCTAAAATCATTTAAGTTCATTTTGTTTTCTCATTAATGTACACATAGCACCCCATATGGACAGAAAAACACAGAACTGTTGACATTTTTGCAGATTTATTAAAAAAGAAAAACTGAAATATCACATGGTCCTAAGTATTCAGACCCTTTGCTGTGACACTCATATTTAACTCAGGTGCTGTCCATTTCTTCTGATCACCCTTGAGATGGTTCTACACCTTCATTTGAGTCCAGCTGTGTTTGATTATACTGATTGAACTTGATTAGGAAAGCCACACACCTGTCTATATAAGACCTTACAACTCACAGTGCATTTCAGAGCAAATGAGAATCATGAGGTCAAAAAGGAACTGCCTGAAGAGCTCAGAGACAGAATTGTGGCAAGGCACAGATCTGGCCAAGGTTGCAAAAAAATTCTGCTGCACTTAAGGTTCCTAAGAGCACAGTGGCTTCCATAATCCTTAAAGGGAAGACGTTTGGGATGACCAGAACCCTTCCTACAACTGGCCGTCCCGCCAAACTGAGCTATCGGGGGAGAAGAGCCTTGGTGAGAGAGGTAAAGAAGAACCCAAAGATCACTGTGGCTGAGCTCCAGTGATGCAGTCGGAAGATGGGAGAAAGTTGTAGAACGTCAACCATCACTGCAGCCCTCCACCAGTCAGGGCTTTATGGCAGACTGGCCCGACGGAATCCTCTCCTCAGTGCAAGACACATGAAAGCCCGCATGATGTTTGCTAAAAAACACCTGAAGGACTTTTTGGCCTTAATTCTAAGCGCTATGTGTGGAGAAAACCAGACACTGCTCATCACCTGTCCAATACAGTCCCAACAGTGAAGCATGGTGGTGGCATCATCATGCTGTGGGGGTGTTTTTCAGCTGCAGGGACAGGACGACTGGTTGCAATCGAAGGAAAGATGAATGTACAGGGATATCCTGGACAAAAACCTTCTCCAGAGTGCTCAGGACCTCAGACTGGGCCGAAGTTTTACCTTCCAACAAGACAATGACCCTAAGCACACAGCTAAAATAACGAAGGAGTGGCTTCACAACAACTCCGTGACTGTTCTTGAATGGCCTAGCCAGAGCCCTGACTTAAACCCAATTGAGCATCTCTGGAGAGAATGGCTGTCCACCAACATTTACCATCCAACCTGATAGAACTGGAGAGGATCTGCAAGGAGGAATGGCAGAGGATCCCCAAATCCAGGTGTGAAAAACTTGTTGCATCTTTCCCAAAAAGACTCATGGCTTTATTAGGTCAAAAGGGTGCTTCTACTAAATACTGAGCAAAGGGTCTGAATACTTAGGCCCATGTGATATTTCAGATTTTCTTTTTTAATAAATCTGCAAAAATGTCAACAATTCTGTGTTTTTCTGTCAATATGGGGTTCTGTGTGTACATTAATGAGGAAAAAAATGAACTTAAATGATTTTAGCAAATGGCTGCAATATAACAAAGAGTGAAAAATTTAAGGGGGTCTGAATACTTTCCGTCCCCACTGTATGTTGTTCCGCCACTTATCTTGTTTACATGTACAGGTTCCTCTTTTATAATATATATACTGAATAAAATTATATATTTTTCTACATTTTTTTCCTATTACACCTTGTGTATTGCTAATTGCTAATTGTTATTGACCCTTCAATCATTAGGGCCATTACAGTCCCGTTAAGGGGGAACATCTTTTCCAATTGATTTAGGTCAATGGGATGTGGGCCTGCCCCTTAGTTCAACCCTAACTCAACTTTTCTGCATACATGATGTTATCAGACCGGCCTGAAAATTCTTGGAAAAGGGGCATATACTGTATTTTACCAGCATTAACTAATCACGGCTCTACTACTTAGCAATGTAGGGATTTGGAAACAAGAAATAAAGAATTTGAATGCAGTAAAAGTCTGCAGGTCCGGTTGGCTCCTTCAATATTTCTAACACTGATCAAGGAAAATGAAATAATCCTTCCAAAGCTCATGTTAGCACTTAAATCATCCTGACATCATGCTTGATATGGTGTCAAGATGATTGAATCACATTATTTCTAATATTACACTGTAATATATAAATTGTACAATATAATGAAATAGTTTAACTCACCATAATGCAAAACTGGTGGGAACCCTGAGCTTGTCACTTGCTACCATTGCCTGTCACCAGATGCAGCATGCCACCGTTACCTGCCACAAGATGTAGCCTGTCACTTGCCAATATTGCCTGCCACAAGATGCAGCCTGTCACCACTACCTGCCACAAGATGCAGCCTGTCACTTGCCACCATTGCCTATCACCAGATGCAGACTGTCACTTGCCACCATTGCCTATCACCAGATGCAGACTGTCACTTGCCACCATTGCCTGCCACAATATGCAGCACGTTACGTACCACCATTGCCTGCCATTTGCCACCACTGCCTGTCATCAGATGCAGGCTGTCACTTGCCACCACCTGCCACAAGATGCAGCATGTTACTTGCCACCATTGCCTGCCACTTGCCACCATTGCCTGTCATCAGATCTAGCGTGACACTTGCCACCATTGCTTGTCACCATTGCCTGCCACAACATGCAACATGTTACTTGCCACCATTGCCTACCACAAGATGCAGCATGACACTTGCCACCATTGCCTGCCACAAGATGCAGCTTGTTACTTGCCACCATTGCCTGCCACTTGACACCATTGCCTGCCATTTCACACCATTGCCTGCCACAAGATGCAGCATGTCACTTGCCACCATTGGCTGACATCAGATGCAGTGTGACACTTGCCATCATTGCTTGTCACCACTGCCTGCCACAAGATGAAGCATGTTACTTGCCACCATTGCCTGCCACAAGATGCAGCATGTTACTTGCCATTATTGCCTGCCACAAGATGCAGCATGTTACTTGCCATTATTGCCTGCCACAAGATGCAGCGTGACACTTGCCACCATCGCCTGCCACTTGCCATCATTACCTGTCACTTGCCACCATTGCCTGCCACAAGATGCAGCGTGACACTTTCCACCATTGCCTGCCACAAGATGCAGCGTGACACTTGCCACCATTGCCTGCCACAAGATGCAGCGTGACACTTGCCACCATTGCCTGCCACAAGATGCAGCCTGTCACTTGCCACCATTGCCTGCCACAAGATGCAGCCTGTCACTTGCCACCATTGCCTATCACCAGATGCAGACTGTCACTTGCCATCATTGCCTATCACCAGATGCAGACTATCACTTGCCGCCATTGCCTGCCACAATATGCAGCACGTTACGCGCTACTATTGCCTGCCACTTGCCACCATTGCCTGCCATTTGCCACCACTGCCTGTAATCAGATGCAGCCTGTCACTTGCCACCACCTGCCACAAGATGCAGCATGTTACTTGCCACCATTGCCTGCCACTTGCCACCATTGCCTGTCATCAGATCTAGCGTGACACTTGCCAACATTGCTTGTCACTATTACCTACCACAAGATGCAGCATGTTACTTGCCACTATTGCCTGCCACAAGATGCAGCATGTTACTTGTCACCATTGCCTGCCACAAGATACAACATGTTACTTGCCACCATTGCCTGCCACAAGATGCAGCCTGTCACTTGCCACCATTGCCTGCCACAAGATGCAGCCTGTCACTTGCCACCATTGCCTATCACCAGATGCAGACTGTCACTTGCCACCATTGTCTATCACCAGATGCAGACTATCACTTGCCGCCATTGCCTGCCACAATATGCAGCACGTTACGCGCTATTATTGCCTGCCACTTGCCACCATTGCCTGCCATTTGCCACCACTGCCTGTAATCAGATGCAGCCTGTCACTTGCCACCACCTGCCACAAGATGCAGCATGTTACTTGCCACCATTGCCTGCCACTTGCCACCATTGCCTGTCATCAGATCTAGCGTGACACTTGCCACCATTGCTTGTCACTATTACCTACCACAAGATGCAGCATGTTACTTGTCACCATTGCCTGCCACAAGATGCAACATGTTACTTGCCACCATTGCCTGCCACAAGATGCAGCATGACACTTGCCACCATTGCCTGCCACAAGATGCAACTTGTTACTTGCCACCATTGCCTGCCACTTGATACCATTACCTGTCACCAGATGTAGCTTGTCACTTGCCACCATTGCCTGACACATGATGCAGCATGACACTTTCCACCATTGCCTGCCACCAGATGCAACCTGTCACTTGGCACCATTACCTGCCTCAAGATGCCACCATTGCCTGCCACTTGCCACCATTGCCTGCCACTTGCCACCATTGCCTGTCAACAGATGCAGCATGACACTTGCCACCATTGCTTGTCACTTGCCACCATTACCTGCCACTTGCCACCATTGCCTGTCACCAGATGCAGCATGACACTTGCCACCATTGCTTGTCACTTGCCACCATTGTCTGTCACCAGATACAGTGTGTTATTCATAGCCCTGCTCTCTCCATCCCCTTCAGCTCGGCATGTTGAGGGCTGCAGTTTCCCCCATATGATTGCAATGGGCCAGCCAGTCCTCAGGACTACATGTCCCATGATCCTCTTTTCTCCTTTTTGTTTGTATTTTTTCTCCTGGCCAATGGGAGGAAAAGGGGGGAGGGGGAACATAGCTCCGGCTGTCCTCGCAAGCGCCTCTTCCGAGAAAAGCAGCATGAGGAGGAGAGGGAGGAGTAAAGAAGAGCCTGCAGCTGCTCTCTCCACACACACACAGACACTCCGATCTCTTATTCTGCTGCCCACTGATAGAAGGTGGGAGGGGGAATGGGCGGGAAAAAGATCCCTTGAGCGGGGGGGTGGGGGAGGAGGGAGGCAGCGCAGTTTCTCCTCCTCGGACCCGCTTCTATCATATGCCATCGGGGAGAACAAGTGGGAGGGGGATTCATGGCACCTGAGCTTCGGCAGCGTCCCCCCCCCCCCCCTCTGCCTTAGCTCACGGGCCTAGGTGTGGGTCAGAAAATTCCCTGGAGCAGCAGGACAGCTAGAATTTTTAGCATGAGGACAGCAATGGTAGTGTACATATTGTTCTCTTGAAAGGTGTTCTACAATTTGTTTTGTTGGATACACAGCGACCCAAAACAACTCAAAATACGAAAAACAGAAGGAATATATAATATCATTTAGAAAGGATTTTTAGAGAATCTCACATGTGTTTTCATCCTGGAAAGCTTTATGTGAACATATTTTCTCTTGCCAAGCACACCAAATGTAAGAGGACTGCAGGAAGTTTAATCTAGCCTACAGAGATAAATATGAGTCACAGAGACCCAGATTTCAGATTTACTCCTCATGTTCAGTGAAAAGCACAGGAAGAAGATTAAGCCAGCCAGTGTGGACTAAATGTGTTTTGTTCCTGTGCATTTCCTTCCAATAGCCTTTTTGGTGGTTTCAGTAAATAGATCTGAGAGTTCCTTTTAAGTTCGATGTCCTTTGGTAGAAATAACCAAGATCATTATTTTGCTTCCATTTCTGCAGACAGGAAGCTCTTAAGATCTTAATACGTCTTTATTGATGAAAGGCAGAATTTGACACTTAAAAGGGACATTCTACCAAAAAATAATTACCATAATAGATATACAGTCAGGTTCATAAATATTGGGACATCGACACAATTCTAATCTTTTTGACTCTATACACCACCACAATGGATTTGAAATGAAACAAACAGGATGTGCTTTAACTGCAGACTTTCAGCTTTAATTTGAGGGTATTTAAGTCCAAATCAGGTGAACGGTGTAGGAATTACACTTTTTAAGGGACCAAAAGTGATGGGACAGATTAACAATCATCCATCAAACTTTCACTTTTTAATACTTGGTTGCAAATCCTTTGCAGTCAATTACAGCCTGAAGTCTGGAACGCATAGACATCACCAGACATTGGGTTTCATCCCTGGTGATGCTCTGCCAGGCCTCTACTGCAACTGTCTTCAGTTCCTGCTTGTTCTTGGGGCATTTTCCCTTCAGTTTTGTCTACAGCAAGTGACAGAGAAAATTGAGTACTGTCCGTGATACTTTTTTTATTTGCACTAACATACAATTTTTCAGGACAAGCTTTCGGGGTATGTCCCCTTCTTCAAGGTCCTTGAGTACTGCTTGGACCTTGAAGAAGGGGACATACCCCGAAAGCTTGTCCTGAAAAATTGTATGTTAGTGCAAATAAAAAAAGTATCACGGACAGTACTCAATTTTCTCTGTCACAATTGCACTAATACGGCTACAACAAATCAAGTCTACAGCAAGTGAAATGCATGCTCAATCGGATTCAGGTCAGGTGATTGACTTGGCCATTGCATAACATTCCACTTCTTTCCCTTAAAAAACTCTTTGGTTGCTTTCGCAGTATGCTTCGGGTCATTGTCCATCTGAACTGTGATGCGCCGTCCAATGAGTTCTGAAGCATTTTGCTGAATATGAGCAGATAATATTGCCCGAAACACTTCCGAATTCATCCTGCTGCTTTTGTCAGCAGTCACATCATCAATAAATACAAGAGAACCAGTTCCATTGGCAGCCATACATGCCCACGCTATGACACTACCACCACCATGCTTCACTGATGAGGTGGTATGCTTTGGATCATGAGCAGTTCCTTTCCTTCTCCATACTCTTCTCTTACCATCACTCTGGTACAAGCTGATCTTGGTCTCATCTGTCCATAGATATTGTTCCAGAACTGTGAAGGCTTTTTTAGATGTTGTTTGGCAAACTCTAATCTGGCCTTCCCGTTTTTAAGGCTCACCAATGGTTTACATCTTGTGGTGAACCCTCTGTATTCACTCTGGTGAAGTCTTCTCTTGATTGTTGACTTTGACACACATACACCTACCACCTGGAGAGTGTTCTTGATCTGGCCAACTGTTGTGAAGGGTGTTTTCTGCACCAGGGAAAGAATTCTTCGGTCATCCGCCACAGTTGTTTTCCGTGGTCTATCGGGTGTTTTGGTATTGCTGAGCTCACCAGTGCGTTCTTTCTTTTTAAGGATGTTCCAAACAGTTGATTTGGCCACACCTAATGTTTTTGCTATCTCTCTGATGGATTTGTTTTGTTTTTTCAGCCTAATCATGGCTTGCTTCACTGATAGTGACAGCTCTTTGGATCTCATATTGAGAGTTGACAGCAACATATTCCAAATGCAAATAGCACACTTGAAATGAACCCTGGACATTTTATCTGCTCCTTGTAAATGGGATAATGAGGGAATAACACACACCTGGCCATGGAACAGCTGAGCAGCCAATTGTCCCATTACTTTTGGTCCCTTAAAAAGTGGGAGGCACATATACAAACTGTTGTACTTCCTACACTGTTCACCTGATTTGGATGTAAATACCCTCAAATTAAAGCTGAAAGTCTGCAGTTAAAGCACATCTTGTTCGTTTCAAATCCATTGTGGTGGTGTATAAAGCCAAAAAGATTAGAATTGTGTGGATGTCCCAATATTTATGAACCTGACTGTAGATAGATAGATAGATAGATAGATAGATAGATAGATAGATAGATAGATAGATAGATAGATAGATAGATAGATAGATTAGTGCTGGTGGCCAAAAGTTTGTCAACAACTGATCATCACACCTACCACTGTATGCTCCAAAAATATGGAGACACTCTTCCAAATGACTGAGTTCCGATGTCCCCAGTGAAGGGTATTGTTAATACTACAGCATACAAAGAAATATTACACAATTGTGCCCTTTGAACCTTGTGGCAAAAATTTGGGGAAGGCACTTTTCCGTTTCACAGTGAATGTGCCCCTGTGCACAAAGCCAGCTCCATAATAACATGCTTTGACAAGTACGGCAAGGGGGAACCTGAGTGGCCTGTACAGAGCCCTGACCTCAACCATACTAAACGTCTTTGGGTTTAGCTGGAATGCAGATTGCAAACCGGGTCTTCTCGTTCAACATTAGTACTTCACTTCACAAATGTGCTTTTGGCCAAATGGGCAAAATTCACATACACACACGCGCCTAAATGTAAAAATGTTGTGGAAACCTTACCAGCAGAGTGGAGGATGTTATAGCCGAGGCAGGGTTTTTTATATTAGCCTCCATAGTCTTTGGAATAGGATATCCAACAAACTTGCAAAAGTATTCACCCCCTTGGCATTTTTCGCGTTTTGTTGCCTCACAACCTGGAATTAACATGGATTGTTTGAGGATTTGCATCATTTACCGTATTTATCGGCGTATAACACGCACCCCAAGTTTAGGAGGGAATTTTAAGGAAAAAACTTTTAGGAGGGAAGTTTAAGGAAAAAAAACTTACATTTAAATGCCCATCAATGCAGCGTTATCGTGTCCATCTGCAGCCTTGTCAGTGTCATTGCAGCCTTTTCAGTGTCAGTGCAGCCTTGCCCCAGTGTCCATTGCAGCCTTGTCAGTGCAGCTTTGCCCCAGTGCAGAATTGTCAGTGCAGCTTTGCCCCAGTGCAGCCTTGTCAGTGCAGCTTTGCCCCAGTGCAGCCTTGTCAGTGCAGCATTGCCCCAGTGCAGCCTTGCCCCCAGTGGTCAGTGCAGCCTTGCCCCCAGTAGTCAGTGCAGCCTTGCCCCCAGTGTCCAATACAGGCTTGGACAGATCGGCGCCGACATACACAAAGCGTGTAGTTTTAAATATGGCACCGCGGAGTTCGGAGGGACTCGGTGGAGCTGAACGAGCGCCGCCGAGAACACAGTGACTGGGCGGAGCCGAGATACACATAGCCGAGGGTTCTCGGCTCTTCTTGGCGCCGTTCACAGTCACGCCCAGTCCCTATGATGGACATAGCACAGGTCCAATGGCGGGACTGTTAACGGTGCCGAGAAGAGCCGAGAACCCTCGGCTATGTGTATCTCGGCTCCGCCCAGTCACTATGTTCTCGGCGGCGCTCGTTCAGCGCCGCCAAGTCCCTCCGAACTCTGCGGCGCCATATTTAAAACTACACGCTATGTGAATGTCGGCGGCGATCGCTCCGATAGATCACAAAATAGCGTGGATCGGCGTATAACACGCACCCACGATTTTCCCCTGATTTTAAAGGGGTAAAAAGTGCGTGTTATACGCCGATAAATACGGTAATTTACAGACCATGCCCACAACTTTGAAGATGTTATTTTTTTTATTGTGAAGCAAACAACAAATAGGACAAAATAATAGAAAAAGTCAATGCGCATAACTAGTCACCCCCTAAAGTCAATACTTTGTAGAGCCACCTTTTGCGGCTATCACAGCTCCAAGTCGCTTTGGATAAGTTTCTATGAGCTTACCACATCTTACCACTGGGAGTTTTGCCTATTCTTCCTTGCAAAACTGCTCCAGCTCCTTCAAGTTGGATGGTTTGCGCTTGTGAACAGCAATCTTTAAGTCTGACCACAGATTTTCTATTGGATTGAGGTCTGGGCTTTGACTAGGCCATTCCAACACATTTACATGTTTCTCCTTAAACCACTCAAGTGTTGCTTTAGCAGTGTGTTTGTTTCATTGTCCTGCTGGAAGGTGAACCTCCATCCTAGCCTCAAATCACACACAGAGTGGTACAGGTTTTGCTCAAGAATATCCCTGTATTTAGCACCATCCATCTTTCCCTCAACTCTGACCACTTTCTCAGTCCCGACTGCTGAAAAACATATCCACAGCATGATGCTGCCACCACCATGTTTCACAGTGGGGATGGTGTTCTTTGGGTGATGTGATGTGTTGAGTTTGCGCCAGACATAGCATTTTCTTTGATGGCCAAAACATTTAATTTTAGTCTCATCAGACCAGAGCACCTTCCTCCATACATTTTGGGAGTCTCCCACATGCCTTTTTGCAAACTCAAAAGGTGCCATTTTGTTTTTTGCTGTAATGGATTTCTTCTGGACACTCTGCCATAAAGCCAAACTCTATGGAGCGTACGGGTTATTGTCATCCTATGTACAGATACTCCAGTCTCTGCTGTGGAACTCTGCAGCTCCTCCAGGGTTACCTTAGGTCTCTGTGCTGCCTCTCTGATTAATGCCCTCCTTGCCCGGTCCATGAGTTTTGGTGTGTGGCCGTCTCTTGGCAGGTTTGCTGTTGTGCCATGTTCTTTCCATTTGGTTAAGATAGATTTGATGGTGCTCCTAGGGATCATCAAAGATTTGGATATTTTTTTATAACCTAACCCTGACTTGTACTTCTCAACAACATTGTCCCTTACTTGTTTGTTTGAGTTCCTTGGTCTTCATGGCAGTGTTTGGTTAGTGGAGCCTCTTGCTTAGGTGTTGCAGCCTCTGGGGCCTTTCAAAAAGGTGTGTATATGTAATGACAGATCATGTGACACTTAGATTGCACACAGGTGGACATCATTTCACTAATTATGTGATTTCTGAGGGTAATTGGTTGCACCAGAGCTTTTTATGGGCTTCATAACAAAAGGGACGAATACATACTCACATGCCAATTATCAGTTTTATCTATATATTTTTCTAATTTTACTTCACCAACTTAGACTATTGTGTTCTGATCCATCACATATAATTCAGATAAAAAAACATTGAACTAAAGGTTGTAATGTAACAAAATAGGTAAAAGGCCGAAGGGGGGTGAATACTTTTGCAAGGCACTGTAGGTAGTCAGGTGTCCACAAACTTTCCATATACAGTAGAATATGGCTTAAAAAAGTGTGTAGATGTGTGCCTTACCCCTCACTTATCATCTTTGAAATGTTGTCCCACTGTTACATTGAACCAAGAGTTAAACCCGGTCTTAGCCCTGTATAATATAAGTGTATGCTACCCCCAACATTTCTAATTCCTGATATGTGTCTGTGTTACTATGTATGTACTTGTATTAAAAAGTATCTTGCTCTCTTTGCATCGATTTTTTTGTGTGAAATACCTGGTGATTTTGCAAGTCCCCCAGCTTTCCTATTTCAAACTGACCACGCTAGGCATGGAAGCACATTCATCCCAGTGTGGTCAGTTTTCTTCTTTGCATTCTACTTGGGAGCACAGTCTGCTTATATTTCAATGGTCAGACTTGAGCTAACATGTCCCCTGCACAGATCTTCACAGGGAAGATTAGTGTATTGCTCTTCCTCTGTCTCCTTCTGGACATGCCCCCCCCCCCCCGCATTCTCCACCCCCACTTCTCTAAAGCTGGACATACATGGATCAAAAATCGACCGGATCAGCAGGGATTGGCTGATTTTCGATCCATGTATGGCAACTGTGGTTGAACAAAAGTCAGTCTACCGATCGACTTCTGTTCAACCACCCTGTCGATAAAAATTTCCACTTGATCAATCATAGTCTATAGCCTGCAGCTCTGATCAGTGTATTCTGGTGGCAGGGAAGTCTCTCCGCTGTCAGAATACAAAGACACAGCGGGAGAATTCCTCCATTCACCTCGAATGTGTGGACTGGGGAATAGAGTCGTTTTTTTCAATCAAAAAGGAGGATGAATGAAAAACTGACTTTTCTATGACCAGCTTAAAGGCTAAGTTCACCTTTTTTTTTCTTCTAAATTCCAGCCCCCCCTGTGTACCAATATAGCATCAATGTACTTCTTTTGCAAAAATAAAACAGCTTTCCATTTATTCTGAACACGCTTACCTCACCCTCTTCATGGCTGTTCAAAAACACTGATCTATTACTTCTGCCTTATTTCCTGGACAAACTTTAGGTCATGACACAGGAAGGAGTTGACCAGCTGATCTCATTAGCACACACTCTGCACACTCTGTCATGACCTTTAGTCTGTCCAGGAAGTAAGGCAGAAGTAATGGATATGTGTTTTTAAACAGAAATGAAGAGTGAATGAAGAGTGAGGTAAGTTTGTGTAGAATAAGTGGAAAGCGGTTTTATTTTTGCAAAAGAAGTACATTAATGTTATACTGATACATAGGGGAGCTGGAATTTAGAAAACAAAAAGGTGTATTTATACACACACACACACACACACGTTAGACAGAATGGGTTGCTTTACAAGGTAAGAGTTCACATATACTTTAAACAGGGTTGATAACGGTTAATGTTATCCTCCTACTCACATGTCAGTGTCCATGCCTAGCAGTTGACTACTCAGGCCTAAAGCACTGCATCATGGCAGGAGGTCATATGCCCCCCTTAAACCCGAAAAAATGTGGTTTTGACTATGGTTTGAGGGCAAGTGGAGAAAGTAAGTGGCTCAGGGATGGGCAAACAAGAAAGTCTCTAACATTGCCCTTAATGGGCAATGTAATAGGGTCTCCTGAGAAATCCATAGGGTTGTATGTCAAAAATTGGACAAAGATGCAAAGTGTTATTCTTAGATGATGTCAGATATATATATATATATATATATATATATATATATATATATATATATATATATATATATGTATGGTGTGGCTCATCCATATGGCCTGGTTGCTTAAAAGGATTCTACTTCAGTTAGATTACAGACAAAGCATAAAAGCTAACAAAAAATGACCTGAACACTGGACAGTATCATAATTCTAATTCTATTATACGCTACAAATGTAAAAAATTACATTTACGATGTGACCTGGCACATTCATAACATAATTATATTACAATTCATGTGGAGAGATGGACATTACACCTTACCAACAGAACCTGACCGCCGAACATAAACATAATTCAATTCATATATACTCTACACAGGCACAGAATACTTCACCTCCAAACATATCTGGACCATTGGACCTTGTCATGATAGAGTTGTATTAACATAACGTACAGTGCATCCGGAAAGTATTCACAGTGCTTCACTTTTTCCACATTTTGTTATGTTACAGCCTTATTCCAAAATGAATTAAATTCATTATTTTCCTCAAAATTCTACAAACAATACCCCAGAATGACAACATGAAAGAAGTTTGTTTTTTATTAAATTTGCAAAGATTTAAAAAAAAAAAAAAATCACATGTACAGAAGTATTCACAGCCTTTGCCATGACACTCAAAATTAAGCTCAGGTGCATCCTGTTTACACTGATCATCCTTGAGAGGTTTCTAAAACTTGGAGTCCATCTGTGGTAAACTTAGCTGATTGGACATGATTTGGAAAGGCACACATCTGTCTATAAAAGGTCCCACAGTTAACAGTGCATGTCAGAGCACAAACCAAGCCACGAAGTCCAAAGAATTGTCTATAGACCCTCTAGACAGGATTGTATCGAGGCACAGATCTGGGGAAGGGTACAGAAAAATGTCTGCAGCATTGAAGGTCCCAGTGAGCACAGTAGCCTCCATCATCCGTAAATGGAAGAGGTTTGGAACCACCAGGACTCTTCGTAGAGCGGGACGCCTGGCCAAACTGAGCGATCAGGAGAGAAGGGCCTTAGTCACTCTGACAGAGCTCCAGTGTTTCTCTGTGGAGAGAGGAGAACCTTCTAGAAGAATAACCATCTCTGCAGCACTTCACCAATCAATCAGGCCTGTATGGTAGAGTGGCCAGACGGAAGCCACTCCTCAGGAAAAGACACATGACAGCCTGCCTAGAGATCGCCAAAAGGCACCTGAAGGATGCTCAGACCATGATAAACAAAATTCTCTGGTCTGATGAAACAAAGATTGAACTCTTTGGCCTGAATGGCAAGCATCATGTTTGGGGGAAACCAGGCACCGCTCATCACCTGGCCAATACCATCCCTACAGTAAAACATGGTGGTGGCAGCATCATGCTCTGGGGGGGGGTTCAGCAGCAGGAACTGGGAGACTAGTCAGGATCAAGGGCAAGATGAATGCAGCAATGTACAGAGACCTCCTTGGCGAAAACCTGCTCCAGAGTGCTCTGGAGCTCAGACTATGGCAAAGGTTCATCTTCCAACAGGACAATGATCCTAAGAACACAGCCAAGATAACAAAGCAGTGGCTGCGGGACAACTCTGTGAATGTCCTTGATTGGCCAAGCCATAGCCCAGAGTTGAACCCGGTTGAACATCTCTGGAGAGATCTTAAAATGGCTGTGCACTGACTCCTATCCAATCTGATGGAGCTTGAGAGGTCCTGCAAAGAAGAGAAACTGCCCAAAAATAGGTATGCCAAGCTTGTAGCATCATACTCAAAAATACTTGAGGCTATAATTGGTGCCAAAGGTTCTTCAACAAAGTATTGTGCAAAGGCTGTGAATACTTACGTACTTGATTTTTTTCATTTTTTATAAATTTGTAAAGATTTCAATCACACTTCTTTCTCATTGTCATTATGGGGTATTGTTTGTAGAATTGTTTGTAGGAAAATAATGAATTTAATCCATTTTTGGAATAAGGCTGTAACATAAAAAATGTGGAAAAAGTGAAGCGCTGTGAATACTTTCCGGATGCACTGCAGATTCAACATCTCCAACATGACCAGACCACTGAGCATAAATCATAAAACACTTCTGTTACAATCAGTGTTAAGTTTACTTTTGGGTAAAATGCCATTTTAGTTTTAGCCATATTTTATTCTTTTGATTAAAATACTGTTTTAGTTTTGACTAAAATCTAATGGGTTTTGTAAAATTGTAATGCATTATCTTTAATTGCCAAACTCGTTATATACTCCTGAAGTAAAAATCGAATACCATGTTATTATTTATGACATTAAGGTTTGAACATGCACTACAGACACAGATTTAGCCGTTGTAATATATAACGTCTTTATAAATAAAACCAAGTTTCATAGACAAACAAAAATATTGCTTTTTGACAAACAGAAGTGCAACTTTAAAATATAAAAAAATAAAAAAAATAAAAACCACACAACACTATTGGCTGTAATGCTATTGCACACATTATCTGATTATCTGAATATATTACCAACATTAAATATTAAGAAAAACAAAATAAGAAAAGCCTTCTTATTTAATTTTTTTTCACATTAAATATTAAGAAAAACAAAATAAGAAAAGCCTTCTTATTTAATTTTTTTTCCTTTCAGCAGCTTAGTAGATGCCCGCTACTTAATCTAATTTGGTAGTGCAGTGTTAATTTTAATGTTCAATTTCGATTCAGTTTTAGTCGTAGTCTTTTGACTAAAATGTCATTTTAGTTTTAGTCATATTTTCTTTTTCTTAAACCAGAAAATATTTTATTGTGCAAAAATAAAAATTTTTAGAAAGGTACATCAATCAGAGATGATACTCAGAAATTAAAGAACATAAGACTATTATATGCGTCATAAGAAAAGCTGTGCATTGGATTGGAATAAACAGTCTGCTCAATATGTACGATAACAAACACATTACCAAACTTCAAACCAAAGAAACACAGAAAACATAGAAGGTTCTTCTCTAAAAGTGTGTACTGTCCAGTAATAAAGCATCCCTAACAATCAGTGTGAATATAAATCCCACAGCAGTATCCATTTTATTCCAAAATCTCCAATATCACGCTTGCCCTTAAGCCTGTAGGTAGGGCATACCTGTCTCCTCTCCTAGACTTGGAGCAGTCTGGTAAGAAAAATTTGAGGAGGCTCTACTCCTGGATTCTCTAGCCATTCTTGCCAAATTTTGGTGAATTTATCTGACACATTTCTGTGTTGGTACGCATTTTTTTTTCCTTATAAGTATGTCATTCCTCTGTTGTATCTATTGTTTAGACGTGCGGGCCAGGGGGGAGAGCCAATACCGTGCAATCAATTTCCTGGCTAGATAAAGCAACCTAGTCAGGGCAATATATGTAGAAGGGGGGGGGGGGGGTATAAGAAGGGGGGGGGTATAGCTCCTCCACTAGGCCGCCAAGTAACTGGTTTTACCTGCAACTGTAGGTGATAAATACTATTAATGGTCGTAACAACTTCATTCCAATAGCGTACCAGCTTGGGGCATTTCCAGAGCAGGATCAGAGTACCCTGGTGTGGTTGACATTTCGGACACAAGGGGGAGTCTCTTCTACCCCACTTATATAACTGTACAGGGGTTCTGTATACTCTGTGAAGGATAAATAAGTGTGACAGCTTTTGATCTGCAGAAACCAAGACTAGCAGACCACCCGCCAGTATCTGTTCCCAGCTATTTCCATCTATAGGGTCAACATCTGATTCCCATTTCTCCCTGCAGGGCAACAGATCTGGAGCTTGAATATGGGCTAGCAGGCAGGTATACATGCGAGAAATGATTCCCTTTTAATCTGGCATATTAAATATAGAGGGAAGGAAATCCGAATCATCTAAAAACAGAGAGTCTACCCTGTATTCTCATGGCATTTCGCAGCTGTATGTACATGTAGTAACGTTTACGTAACAAAAGGGAACTCTGCACACAACTGACTGAAGGACTTTGCCACCAGTCCATCAAACAGCTGGGACAGGTACTTTACTCTGGCTGCTCTCCATATAGAATGATTTAATAGTTTCTCTAATTCAGGATAGACTTATTACACCAGATAGGAGTACACTGCAGAAAACCCACAAATGCCCAGACGCCTCCTCAACTCTTTCCAGAGTCTCAAAAGCAAATGTACAGCCTGGCACTTCGGTGGGGCCTCCGGAAGTCCCATTTCCATTTGAGACATTGCAAAGTACTCCATTAGGGAATGGATCAGCAAAGTCCTGGATGGGTCCGCTACCACTGACTAATCCCACCCTGTAAGCAGCTATAAAATAGGTGAGGGAATGTGGAACAGCCATTCCCCCTGGTCTTTTGGGGTATTGCAGTATAGTTAATTTAACACATGCTACTCCCTTCTTCCATAAAATGCTCTATATTGGGAATCTATGCGGTCAAACCAATATCTGGGTATCCCAACAGGTACGTTGTGAAGGATATATAGCAACTGGGGGGCCCACACCATTTTAATGAGATTAGCTCTGCCTGTAACACATAATGGCAATTTGCACCAGCTGTCACATTTAAGCTTAAATTTTTGCAAAAGTATCTCCTGTCACTACAATTCCCAAATATTTAAAGCAACTTACTACTTCCGGCTTAGTCATATTTTAATCATCTGAATTGTTTTTCTTTATAGTCGACTAAAATAGTGTTAATTAAGTCGACGAAAATATTTGACAACAAAATTAACACTGGTTACAATCTATACAGCTATAGAACAACCAGACCACTGAACTGATCATAATACATTTTTTAAACATACTAAGATATCAATATCAGACTTATACAAAAGGAGTTCTTAGTTATTAAGCGCATGCATGGTTAGGCAAATTCCAGTTGCAGTGATGACTGGAACAAATCCTCTGGCAGTCAGGATGGCCTGCAAAAAAATGTATCAAAAAACATTTTTTTTTTTATAATGCATTATTCCCTTCAATTCCTGTCTTGAAGCACAACAGGAAGCCAGAGGAAATCTCTTTAACCATTCGAAGTGTCGGGCATTTTTTAATTTTTTTTTTTTTTTTTTTTACACACATCTGGACTTTTTGCTAGAAAATTACTTTTAATTTATAAACAATTATGAATACATTACTTATTTTCCTTTTACTCACTCGTTTCTTTGTAGAGATAGTATCAGCTCTCTTCCTTCTGCTTTAAGAATTACTTCTACATGTGCTGGGTGCTAAAAAACAAAATGCACATACAATAAATCCCTACAAGCATATTGCATTTACTGTGGTCCATACACTCTGAAGTATCCGGAAAGTATTCACGCTTGACTTTTTCCACATTTTGTTATGTTACAGCCTTATTCCAAATTGGAATTCCATCCGTAAATGGAAGAAGTTTGGAACCACCAGGACTCTTCGTAGAGCGGGCCGCCTGGCCAAACTGAGCGATCGGGGGAGAAGGGCCTTAGTCAGCGAGGTGACCAAGAACCCAATGGTCATTCTGACAGAGCTCCAGCGTTTGTGTTTAGAGGAGAACTTTCCAGAAGAACAACCATCTCTGCAGCACTTCATCAATCAGGCCTGTATTGTAGAGCGGCCAGACAGAAGCCACGCCTCAGTAAAAAAGCACATGACAGCCTGCCTGGAGTTAGCCAAAAGGCACCTGAAGGACTCTCGGATCATGAGAAACAAAATTCTCTGGTTTGATGAAACAAAAACTGAACTCTTGGCCTGAATGGCAAACGTCATGTCTGGAGGAAACCAGGCACTGCTCATCTCCTGGCCAATACCATCCCTATAGTGAAGCATGGTGGTGGCAGCATCATGCTGTGGGGATGTTTTTCAGTGGCAGGAACTGGGAGATTAGTCAGGATCAAGGGAATAATGAATGCAGCAATGTCCAGAGACATCCTTGATGAAAATCTGCTTCAGAGCGATCTGGAACTTAGACTGGGACGAAGGTTCATCTTCCAACAGGACAACGACTATGAGCACACAGCCAAGATAACAAAGGAGTAGCTACAGGAAAACTCTGTGAATGTTCTTGAGTGGACCAGCAAGAGCCCAGACTGGAACCCGATTAAACATCTCTGGAGATGGCTGTGTACCATGCTCTCCATCCAACCTGATGGAGCTTGAGAGGTCCCACAAAGAGGAATGGGGAAAACTGGCCAAAAATAAGTGTGCCAAGCTTGTAGCATCATACTCAAAAAGACTTGAGGCTGTAATTGGTTCCAAAGATGCTTCAACAAAGTATAGAGCAAAGGCTGTGTGAATACTTACATACATGTGATTTTTTTCGTTTTTTTAATTTTTAATACATTTGCAAAGATTTCAAACAAACTTCTTTCACACTGTCATTATGGGGTATTGTTTGTAGAAGTTGAGGAAAATAATGAATTTAATCCATTTTGGAAGAAGGCTGTAACATAACAAAATGTGTAAAAAGTGAAGCGCTGTGAGTATTTTCCGGATGCACTGTATATATGGATTAAGACTTAAAAAAAAAAAAAAAAAAAAAAAAACACATTTTAAACTCTTTCATGATGTTTATACATTTTTTACATTATGTTGCAGCTATAACGAAGGGGGTTTTATTTTACTTTTTTATCTTAAATTTTTATTAGGTTTTCAACAGAGAGCACGTACAATTATGAGTACGATAACAATCAAATGAAACATGTATGCGAACCAAGGAAATTGGTATAGATGATATACAATACAGAATAGGTTGCAAAAATAAGTTATGAATCTATAATGAACAAGCAGCATGCTTTACTCATCGGGGTATTGAGTAAAAGAGGAAAAGAAAAAAGGAAAAAGAAAGAAATAGAGCGGAATGGCAGGAATCTAGTGAAGAAGGGGAAGCCTAATAGTAGGTTTGTAGCTGCAACATAGGAGACTTACTGAATTTAAGTTACAAGTGCAGTCGACCTTGCTGGGTTTGGTATCACAGCTTATATCATGACAGGGAAGCCTAGTACAAAGGGGGAGAGACATAAAGTTTGGTTAGGGGGCCCTAGCATCAGCAAGCCAGGGAGACCAGTCTAAGAGGAATTTTGGCATGGTTAGATTGGCTTCGGCGAACATGTGTTTCATGTGCATGTGTTGGTTGACAGTGGCTATAGCTTGTTGAAGGGTTGGAAGGGTACTGCTTTTCCATTTACGGCTATGATTAGGCGAGCAGCAATAAGGATGTGTGTCAGGATAATACGGGAATGTCTAGTCCAATCCTCTAAACCCAAGCCCAGCAAGGCCAGCCACGGCAGTAAGATTTCTCTTGTACCAGCAAAATCATTCATCAAAGACTGAATGTCTGTCCAGAACTGTGTGAGATCTGAGCACTATATGTGAGTAGTTGTCCCTTGCCCCCCACAGTTCCGCCAGCAAAAAGGTGAAGTTGATGAAAAAAACCATGCGAGCTTCTGCGGGGTATGATACCACTGTTAAAAGGAGTTTCTGTGATGATTTCCAGTGGGAAAGACATTTGGAGTACTTCAGTGTGGTGTGAGATGCAGAGTACCATTGGTTCAAGTCTGCGGAGAAGTGGAGGTTTTGTTCCCATTTCACCATGTACGAAAGCTAAAAAAGTCTCGATTGGGGACTGCATATTTGCGTGCAGAGCTTGGAAAGAGTGTATGCATTGATTGTTGAGGAGGTCCCCTATGGAGGCAATTCCCAGAGCCTCCCATGAATCAAGGGACAAACCTTCAATTAAGAGACCTAGAGCTGAGATAGGGAGAAAGGATAGGATGTGCCTAGGGATGCCGTTTGCTTGTTGCGAGATGGATCTCCAAATTTTAATAATCACATTCACCAAGCAGAGAAAGGAGAGAGGAGTGTTGCCCTGGAGCCATATGGCAGCCAGCAAGGAATTTGTTGGGAATTTGAAGGCCGTTTCCTCAATTTGTACCCATGCTAGGCGGGAATCAGATCACCACCAACCAATAAGTGAGCGCAAATAATGTGCAGTAACCTATCGGCCAGCAGAAATGATGTGTTGTAACCTCTAGCAACCTGCAAGTGAGCGGTAAGGATAGGCTGTAACCTCTGGCAACCAATTGCAATCGCTGCATGATCTGCTGCAGTAAACTGATTTTGAGTCCACCTGCTATTTTTTGTATGTCTCAGAATAGAGGGGGCCCCTAAAGAAAATGTTTACCCAGGACCCAATCAATATCAAAGACAGCCCTGGATACTCTGACCTTGCTTTTATCTACTGGTCTCCTGTAACTGCATAGGCAGTTTTGGTGCAAGACAAAGATTTCTCAGCACACTTACCTGCAAAACAACCATATTTGTCCCTGTCTAACAATTCACGTTACAATAGAGGGTTTGGTTTGCAGTCATTTGCAAATATACGCATAAGCCACAGTGCTCACATAAAGGCTCCTCTGTGTATTGTGGTCCTAACTCTAAAATTTTCAGAGTCTCCCAAGTTGGAGCACATAGTGGATAGATTAAAGTAGCAGTAAAGCCACGATTTGAAAACTTGCTGACAGCCAGGATATTTATGATGCCTTGCATGCGCAGCTCAATGTACATTTACGGCTATGATCTGTGTCGCAGCGATGTGACTCCTGTGCACATGCACGGGAGTGACGTCATCGCCATCCAGTAATTCAATTGGCTGAAGACAAGGAACCCGGAAGGAAGACTGGGTGAAGATGGACCCTCCAGATCAATCACACCGCAGCGCTGGGGGGCTTCTTTGACAGGCAAGTCTGCCATAATGTGCTAAATATGCTGTGCATACTAACACATTATGGTATATAACTGCAGGGGGCCCCTAAAAAGGACTTTACTACCGCTTTAAATGCAGGTTTGCCTGGAGGGAGCCCATCCTTAAAAGGCACAGGGATACACTGGACGCCCAGAAAAAGCACAATGGCAGCTGAAGGCAACCAGTGCATCACCACATCACCACATCCAATTTAACCAACTGTACAAAAAAGTGGCACCCCAACCTATAATAAGCCTTTGCAGTAAGGTGCACATGTGGCTTACACATATATTTGCAAATGTGTGCAAACTCTCTGTTTTTAACGTGAATTGTTAGTCAATTTGGTTGTTTTGCAGACTAGCTGGTAAGTGTGCCAGGAAATTTTTGTTTGTGATGTGCGTTGCCCTTCCATGTGCACATTAGTGCAAAGACTAATTATAGGTTGGGGTGGTTGCCACTTTTTTTTATAGAGCTGGTTGAGTTGGATGTGGTGATGCACTGGATGCCTTCAGCTGTCAATGTGCTTTTGTTGGGCATCCCATGCGTTCCTGTAAGCAGGGGTGGGCTCACTCCAGCCAAACCTGCCCTTAATCTATTCACTGCTATATGTGCTCCAGCTTGGGAAAATTATAGAGTTAGGACCAAAGTACACAAAAGGAGCCTTGATGTAGGCACTGCAGCTTACGCATATATTTTAAAATCTGTGCAAAATCCTCTATATTTAACGTGAATTGTTAGACAGGGACAATTTGTGTATTTAGCAGGTAGCTGGTATGTGTGCTTGGAAATCTTTGTTTGTGATGTGCATTGCCCTTCCATGTGCACCCTACTGCAAAGGCTAGTTATAAGTTGGGGTGGTTGCCACTTTTTTGTACAGTTTTTTTTGCAAGAGTGAACTAACCCTTTAGGTTCGGTTCACACCTAAACCGGCCACGGATCGCACAGCAATGCTGTCCATCCCTGTTCTCTGTTTCAGGGAGGAATCAGGGCAGAATCTTTGCCTGAATTCAGCCCTGAAGCGGAGGCAAAGACGCACATCGTTTCTGTGCAGTGCGCTCCGCAGCCTCCCCAGAGACATGTGAACCAGCTCCATAGAGAGATGGTCACATTCTCCTGCTATGCGAACTGGATGTGGAGAAATCCACATCCAATTCGCATAGGTGTGAACCCTGCCTCAGGCTAGGTTCACACTGATGCGGTGCCAATCTGATGCAATTTCACAGTGCGATTCTAATGTGAATGAATGCAATTTCTGAGGGGATTTGGCATAGCTAGAGATAATTCGCACCAAACCAAACTCGCATAGGACCCTTTTTTCGGAATCGAACTGCAAACAATGTTTTTTCAGATGGCATGCGAATCTATGCCTTTTGGATTGGATCAAATCCGCCTAAGACTCGCATAAGTGTGAACCTCCATCTTTACCCCCTCAATTAATTTTGATGGAGTTTTACCCCTTTAAAATGCATCTCAAGTCGAAACATTTTTTGAGTAGTTAAAGGGTTTGCTTCCTGTGTCCCACTGGGGAAATTTTCCTTTACTTCCTGCCCTAGAAATGCAAAAGAGCAGAAAACGAGAGGAAATCTCCCCAAGGTTAACAGAATTCTTATCTTATACAGTTGTCCCAATTCCAATGTCCCCATTGGAATATTTACCCTGACATCTTGTTCTGGGGACAACTCAAATTTTTTTTTAATTTTCTTTACTTTCTCTCTCAGTGGACAAAAAAAAAAGTGAATCCTGCCAACCGGGACACAGACAAAAAAAAAAAAAAAAACTTGACCAAAGGGTCTAATCTTCTATTAACTTATCTAAAACTAAAGAACCAATGTTGCCTTTACATACACTTTAAATTCATTTATTTTTGAACTGGGGCTATGGCATCTGTCTACCCATCAATTCAGGTTAACTCACCTTCAAGTTGTTATTTTCTATGCTTTGGGATGTCAACCAGCGTGGTTCAGTCACTTCAGAATGTGACAAGATCTTTTCAAGAAAACTGGAATGCTTACTGGCGGCTGTGATCAAGAAGATGAAAAGAAAAACTTATTTCCCTGGACACAAAGACACAGATACAGATTTTCTTTCTGAAAATATTACAGAGGCAGTAAAGCAATGGCATTATAATAGTTTGAATATCCTCTTATAAAATATAATCAATAAATAAACTTTGAAAGCACTCACTGACCTCTGTAGCTATAGCCATTGTGAAGCAATTAATCCTAAAAGTTTACATTAGAAGCAATAGTAGTTCAAGTAATTTTATCAACCAGGTGATCTCTTTTCTGTCTTTCTGTGAACCTGATCTTTATATTAGAGATTGGAAGGCTGGCAGACTCGAAGGTCACTGCTGTGAGGGTAAAGTGGTTGGCTCTGTTCTGCCGCGACCTGAAAGTCACATGACCATAGGCGTACGCAGGGCGTGTGCCAAGTGTGCCTGGGCACAACCTAATCACTACATGTGGTGCCAATTCTCCCGGGGGGGGGGGGAATAATGGGCAAATAAAAGGGGAAGAGAAAGAAAAAAAAAAAGGGGGGGGGGGACTAAAAGAGGGGGTGGACTCTCTCCAGAAGAGATCACCCCACAGGACTCATCTCACCATCAGGTGTTCCAAGAGACTATGGAGATTGAGAAGCACGTGGTGTCTGATCCCTATAAAAGAAATAGGGAGTCCAGATCTTCCAATACTTGTCTTCCTGTTTCTTCAACGTCATGGTGAGATTTTCCATAACCTGAATTGGGGTTGATTTAGGGGCGTGAAGTCTCTTTTTTTCTACTCTCTTATTTTTAATGAATCTGTATTTTTTTCTCAAGAGTTAATATTTTTGCACAGCCTGGAATGGCTCTTTTTGTTTAGTGTTCTCGAAAATATGTGTTGCTAATACCACTGATATAACATTAAAATGAACAAATCTCAAAATAGAACTTAGCAAACCTAAACAATTCACATCTAGAACTGGTGTCATAATGTACTGTATATGGAGGCTTAGGGCAGATTCTGGCACATGCTGCTTACAGGAAGATATTGAAACACTTCTTCATTAAACAGAGCTGTCCTGAAAACCAAGTTCATATGAACAATTATTTCCATGAGACCTATTGAAAATATAAAGAAATGTGATATTAAACAGTGCCGGACATATGACAATATTGGCAGGGTGCCAGTTGGCCGACTCTATGATAATAAAGTATTTCATCTCCAGCACGCTTCTATGCAAAACAACATAATATGGTTCCTTTACAGACGCAGAGAAGACGATCCCAGTGGTAGGCTCAGTAAAGGTTTCTGTGAATGCATTCTATTGATTCTAGAGACCTGGTCCTAACCCAATGGCATTGTTAAGAGCAAGTTCACTTAAAAAAAGCCTCGCCCTCTCTATAGGCCTCAATTTCAACCCAAAATCCTCCTCCAACCAGATTCCTATTTATTATTCCTATAACCACTTCAGATCCAGAAAGTTTTACCCTCTTTATGACCAGGCCATTTTCTGCACTACCTTAACTGGTTATTGCAAGGTCATGCAATACTGTACCCAAACAAGATTTATATCATTTTTTTTCCACACAAATAGAGCTTTCTTTTGTAGTATTTGATCACCACTGGGTTTTTTTATTTCTTTTATATCTAAATAAAAAAAAAAAAAAAAAAACATCATTTTGGGGAAAAAGCACATTTTTTTTTTCACTTTCTGCTACAAAACACACACATACATACATAAAAAAAAAATATTAAATCAAATGTCTTCATAAATTTATGTCAAAATGTATTCTGTTGCATTTCTTTGGTAAAAAAAAAAAAAAAATCCCAATAGGTGTATATTGATTGGTTTACATGAAAGTTATAGCATCTACAAATTATAGTATATAATAATTTATAATTTTTTTGTTTTATATTATTACTGACATCACCAGGGACACTAATACAGCACTCCAATTTGCACTGTTACTATACTAAAGACACTGGCTGGGAAGGGGGTTAACATCTAGGGGAAATCAAGGTGTTAAATGGGGTAAATGTGAGCTGTTTTTACTAAGCACTGTGCCAGTTTTTATTCCCTTTTGAGGGGGAAAAAAAAAAAAAACGGCACATTACTGCTGTTAGTAGAGAGCCCTGTTGATATTTACCTACACAGGGCACTCTTCTGCCATTTGCTCCGCCGATCGTCAGACATAAATCATTGGGCGGGACCCGCTGATCGTTGTGTGCTGAAGTGAATGACAGCATAGCATCACAGCCAGGGAGGCGGTTACCCACGCACGCCCTCTACCCGGAAATACTGGATCGTGTACTATTGACTTCTATGGGAACACATCTGAATCGCAAATCAGTTTTGAACACAAATTTGATAGAAAAAAATGGCATGGGGTCCTCCCCAAAGGGTCTGGAATTGATTTTGAGGGGAACCCCAACACCAAAATTAAAAAAAATAAAACAAAAAATGGCATGCCCCCCCCCCCCATCCATACCAGACCCTTACTTGAGCATGCAGCCTGGCCAGGAAAAGGGGGGGGGGGGGCGAGTTCCGCCTCACCTCCTGAACCATACCAGTCCACATGCTCTCAACATGGAGGGGGGGTGCACCCCATGTTGATGGGGATTAGGGTCTCTTCCCCACAACCCTGGCTAGTGGTTGTGGGGGTCTGTGGGCAGGGGGATTATCGGAATCTGGAAGCCCCCCATTTAACAAGGGGGGCCCCCGGATCCCAGCCCCCCATGTGAATGAGTATGGGGTAGATTGTACCCCTACTCATTCACCAAAAAAGTGTCAAGAAGAAATACAAAAAAAAAAAAACAGACACAGTTTTTGACAATTCCTTTATTAAAAAAAACAATGTCCCTGGGTGTAGATCCCTCTTCAATCACAACGCCTGCCACCACCGCTGACACCAAAAAAGAAAAATCTTTGCTCGTGCCGAAGGCTCCCGCTGTCTGCCTGCTCTGCCGTCTGACTGTTCTTAACAACTTCAATACCTGGCCTACTCTGGCACTCCTCTCCTACATATAAAGGTCATAATTTTTTTGCTAGAAAATTACTCAGAACCCCCAAACATAATATATATGTTTTTTTAGCAGAGACTCTAGGGAATACAATGGCAATCGATGCAACTTTTTACGTCACACGGTATTTGTGTAGGAAATTTTCAAGCGCTTTTTTTGGGGAAAAAACTGTTTAATGAAACAAAAACAAAAAAAACAGTAAAAAGTTAGCCCAATTTTTTTGCATAATGTGAAAGATGATGTTACGCAGAGTAAATAGATATCTAGCATGTCACGCTTTAAAATTGTGCACACTCTGGAATGGCGCCAACTTTGTTACTTAAAAATCTCCATAGGCGACGCTTTAAATTTTTTACATTTATATATGTGGGCGCGACTTATGTATGCATTTGCTTCTGTGCGTGGGACCCCGGGGACGGGGGCGCTTTAAATTTTTTTTTTTTTTTATGGTTTATTTTACCTTTATTACTTCACTTTCTCTTTAAATTTTTTTTTTATCACTTTTATTCCTATTACAAGGAATGTAAACATCCCTTGTAATAGGAATAGTGCTTAACAGGTCCTCCTTATGGAGAGATCTGGGGTCTATAAGACTCCACATCTCTCCTTCAGGCTGGAAAGACCAAGATAAAAAAATAAAAGAATAAAAAAAAAATTACCTGTCTCGGCCTTTCCAGCTGAGTCCCCGGCATTGTTTACATCCAGGGACAACGTCACGCCCGGCCTTTCGAGTGTCATAGAGATGACTGGGGACCATCTGGTCACCAGAAATCTTTTAATCAACTTTCGGCGGCGACCAGCATCATTCATATCATTCAGATATCCCCACTCAAAGTCCAGGACATCATATGACGTCCTTGGGCTGGAAGTGGTTAAATAGCTAAGGGCCATATGACGTCCTGGACTTTGTGATGTCACCAATCTAGCTAATGTTAAAGATGCCGGTGCCCATCGGCTCCCAAAATTTGCATCTAAATCGCAGCTGAACAGCTGCCTAGGAAATTTGCAGTGAAAAGGGAGGTGAAATTTGCGCCGGACAAGTGTGAATCTAGCCTAACTCTCTCCAAAATGAAAAAAATTAATTGTGCCTTTAGTTGTACTATAACAAACAAGTAGGTCATGCCTTCGTTTTTGGCCTATGTCTTCTAAAAGCAGCAGCCTGGTACTGAGAGGCACAGGGGCTGGTATCACTATGGAGGGGGTAATCTAGCCTGTTTAGTCGGCTTATCTAAATAAATCTGGGCACTTCACACATAATGGAGAGCCACATTTAGCTGCAGCGATATTTCATTCAAAATGGACACTGAGTAGGAGTCAGGGCGGCCATGACAGGTGTGACTATGCAGAGCTTTCAGAGACTTTCCCCTGGAGATTGTGTGCGGATGTGTAAATGGGCCCGGTCTGTTCTCCGTCCTCCCACACTCACTGTGTGAATTCTTCATCTTCCTTTCTAAATATAGTGTGCTATATATTACACCCAGGAACACTCAGCCACTGCCTGCCCAATTATATATACACAAATGCTCTGAGGCCAGTACACGTGTCTGAAAACTATGTCCACGCTCAATATTTAATAAAACCATGCACTGAGCAAGTGCAAACAGCCAATCACTCACAGCCACCAATCAGAATGAATCTGTTTATAGCTCTTCAGTAAACTAGCATGTAGTGATTTGCTATTAATTACAATACTTTGTACACCACCGTCATGAACTGATATTTATTAATAAATATAATCTAGGTGCAAAATAGGTGTGCCATGCATTAAAGGGTTAGTTACCTTTACCAAAAAACTACCTATGGAGATAAGAAGCATCTGTAGATAAAAATCTTAACTGTGCAGCTTTGACCACATTTGAATAATGCCCTTGCTATAGGTGTAGGCCTATTTAGGTAACTCAAGAAGCCTGACTGAAAAACTCTCAGGACATTGCTAAAAGAGGCCTAGCTATAACTGTTCATCGCAGGAGTGAGCTCTCAAACGCTGAGCTCAGAACTACTGCGTTAGGGGACAAAAAGTGTGAGGGGGTTTGAATCAGCGGAAAGAGTTCACTCCTGTGATGGTGAAGGTGAACAGTAACAGCTAGGCCTCTCTTAGCAATGTCCTGAGCATGCCCTGAGAGTTTTCCAATCAGGCTTCATGAGGTACAGCACTTATAAGGCCTAAACGTATGGCAAAGACATTATTCAACTTTGGTCAAAGATGCACAGCTTGTGTTTATCTAGGTGACATCTTTTATCTGCATAGGCAGTTTTTTTGGTAAAAGTGAACTATGCCTTTAACCCCACTGCTATCGAATAGCTTTTAGCTAAACAGTAAAGACAGATTGCTGACAGCTGGTTTTGGCTGTAAATTACTGTACATTACTGCTGTCTGCATCTATTCATTCAGCATGCATACTGTACATCTGGGTGAGCATTTGATTGTGAGCTCTGCGTCTAGATTGTAAGCTCTGCTGATGACAGGGAGTGATGTGGCCAGTGTCCCGAGTTACCAGGGCTGTGCTGTCAATGTGGCCAATTGAGACGGCCACCTCAGGTGACACTCATGGAGGCACAATAGAGGGGTGGCCAGAGTGTCCATACCTGACACTCCATCCTCAGTGCACGTTCCGCCCTGTGTATGTTTAAATCCCGGGCTGCACAGTGGCATTGGCTGTTAGGGTGCAGGCCCTGCAGCATAACAGTCAATGATGCTGTGCAACCTGACTGCCTGCGTTAACAACCAATGACACTGTGTGGCCTGGCCGCCTGCATCCTAGCAACTGAAGACAATTTGTGCCCTGGCCGCAAGTATCCTCGCAACAAATGACACAGTGCAGCCCAGCCACCAGCATCCTAACACCCAATGATGCTGTTCACCACAGCCACCAATGACACTGTGTACCGTGGCCACCAGTGTCCCGGCAACCAATGACACTGTGCAGGCCATCTGCTGGCATCCTACCAATCAAAGACTCTTTGTTGCCTGGCCGCCATCATTCTAGTAACTAACCATTGAAGGTTGGTGGGGGGCAGCAAAAATGGTGCTGGAATATTTTCCTTGAAAAGTGCTGTGCCTAGCAGAAAAGGTGTCAGTTAGAACTCTTGCTGCCTATTTTAATAAAAGAAGAATATTATTTTGCATCTCAGTGTGTGGTGTTCCTGTTGCTGGTACAATTGATTGTTTTGGAGGAGACAAACTGAGCCAGCACCTGAGCTGTAACGATGAAGTGGGGAGCTGATCTTACCTTTAGTATCATGTGTTATGTTTTCTAGCAATGGAAAATGTTAGTTTAAAGTGGTTGTAAACCCTTCTATATATATACCCAGTAAAGTGACTGTCCTCAGGTGATACACAGAGAGGAAACAAATCCTCCTACATAAGTTGTACCTGTTTATCTGCAGTTTTCTCTTCTCAGCCCCCCCCCCAGCTGGAGATCCCTCCCCTTTCCCCTTTTTTCTCTTGGTGTAAGGAAAACTTGTCAGAAGTGACTTATGCTGATAGCAGAGGACAGGAATTACACTTAGTGCTTTTAAAGTGGTTGTAAACTCTGTTACACCACTTGTACCTACAGGTAAGCCTATAATAAGGCTTACCTGTAGGTACTGTAAATATCTCCTAAACTTGCACAGTTTAGGAGATATTCACTATATACACTGCTGCCGAAGTCATTGGCGCATGCGCACTGAAGAAACGGACCGCGCGCACGTGGAAGTGATATATTTTACAAGTAATTATATAGTCAGAGTCTCTCAAACATTTTGTAGGGCTGTACAGTACAGGACACAGGCTAGATATTCCTAGATCCTGGAAGATCCTGAGCTCCACTGCTGTGAAGCCCGACAGATATTTTCCCACTTGAAGTGGGGGTGTCCCGTCATTGTGCAGAAGGTTTAGAACCAGGTTTAGCTGCTTTTGGTGTCCAAGGCTTGGGTCAAAACTGTTTTCCGGGTGCTGACTTGGAAGAAGTCTGAGGAGCGAAAGGAACCCTTCCTCTATATAGAGGTTGGGGATATACCTTAGCCTTGCATTTACATTGCCTTTTGCAATAGAATGCACACAAAATATTGTATTTAGACCATGTTGCCTGCAGTTTGAACAGATCTCAAAAGGTTATGCTCCAAATGACCGCAAAGTAAAGCAAGTCAAGCAATGCCTCATATTGGTCACTCTACACCAGGGGTCTCCAAACTGCGGCCCGGGGCCAGATGCGGCCCTTTGCTTGCTTTTATGCGACCCTCGGGAACCATTTCATTCACTGATACCAATAAAGGGACACAATTCCTCCCAATTACACCAAGATGGGGCACTATTCCCCCCCAATGATACCAACGATGGGGCACAATGACACCAATGATGGGGCACAATTTCTCCCAATGACACCATTGATGGGGAACAATTTCTTCTAATGACATAAATAATGGGATCCAATGACACCAATGATGGGGCACAATTTCTCCCAATGACACCAACGATGGGGAACAATTTCTTCTAATGACACCAATAACAAAATCTAGGCCAGCATGACAGTCTCTAACATTAAAGGCATAGTCCACTTTTTGCAAAAATGTAATAAATGCACCCACATTATAAAAAATAAAAAAAGTGAATTTATTACATTTTGTAATGAAGCCTGCTGAGCATTGCAACCATGATTAGTGGGTTGCAGGTGAAAAGCACAGGCCTCTGCATTATTTATATCCCAGTCCCGGGTCTGTAAGACAGTACAGGTCATCTGTCATAGGGCTGAGGAAGAAAACAATGGACTACAAGCATCGTGACGTCCCTCTACTTAGGGAGGCTTCACACTACCCCACTGCGCTTTTGCTAAATAGCACATAACCTGAGGTTTTCATGCAGGTTAACTGCACTTTGCCATAGACTTCTATGAGGTTCTGTGGTTTTGGTGCAATGTCAGAATATGCACCAAAACTCCTGCATGCTGCATCTTTGGTGCTCTCTCTGGAACTGCACCAAAACCACGGGATATCATTGAAGTCGATGGGAAAGTGCAGCTAATCCACACGAAACCCATGGGTTAGCTGCGATTTGCCCAAAGCGAAGCGGAACTTGCACCAGGGCAGTATTTTATTTATTTTTATTTATTTATTTCAGGTACTTATATAGCGCCATCAATTTACGCAGCGCTTTACATATACATTGTACATTCACATCATTCCCTACCCTCAAGGAGCTTACAATCTAAGGTCCCTAACTCACATTCATATACTAGGGACAATTTAGACGGGATCCAATTAACCTACCAGCATGTCTTTGGAGTGTGGGAGGAAAACGGAGTACCCGGAGGAAACCCACGCAGGCACAGGGAGAACATGCAAACTCCAGGCAGGTAGTGTCGTGGTTGGGATTCGAACCAGCGACCCTTCTTACTGCTAGGTGAAAGTGCTAACCACTACACCACTGTGCCGCCCAAATGAAGCTGTTCTTATGCTAGCATAATTTAAAAGTCCCTAATTTACAGTAGTAGATGGGTCAGATCCCTATGAATGGATGACATGAATCAGGACCAAACAGACACTATTACTAGGGTAGGACCCACTAATTCGGGGTACTTTGTCGCAGTAAGTGGGCTTAGCACTATATGACCATATAGTGTGACCAAACCCCCGTATTTTTTTGAATATGTTCAAGTGTTTTTAACTAGCCTTGCAGGAAATGTCATTCTTGAATGTGCGCACTGTAATATGTTTTGTAATGAATCAGGACCACACACAAGCGTGTTATATTAAATCAACAGGACACTCCAGGGATAAGCACCCTGCAGTTTAGATAAGTTGGTCAAGTTAGGGAATGGGACAATGCTTCATGTTAAACCCTAAATTTGGGTAAAACATTAAACATGGTATAGGGATCTGCAGCCCTCTACTGTCCTTATTTGCAAATAGTTTTTGCTTATTAATTAAAACAGAGTTCATTAGTTGCAGACAGGTCCTACCTGTCCCTACTAGCTGGGTCAGAAACCCTGATTGGAAGACTGTGATAATATATAAAAGGGAGTTTCCAGGGAACAGATACAGAACTCCGCCACATGACCTGCTGTCTTTCACCCAGGCTAGAATCAGAGACTATTAGGCAAGCATTTCTATATTCTAATAGGTTAACTGCAACTGCTCATAGCTTCTTGAGCATGTATCTGAATCCTTGTGACAGACATATCTCTATCTTTTGCTATTATCTCACATGCACAGTGCCAGATAGCTAGGTCTGTGCTACTGTATATGTAGTGGTCACCTTCCAGTATATTAGTAGGTGAACCTGTTTGTTGCAATAGAGTTTACATGCCACTCCTGTTATTCTAGTTAACAATGTCCCTTCTGGTCTGGAATTCTATAGATAGTTTTAGTTCAGGGCTCAATAACCAGCATAGGCTATAGCCATGTTAGGCATCGGCTGGCCACTTCTGGTAGCTAGAGATCCAGCTGTCTTACAGATTAGATACTACTAGGCACTAAGATACAGAGTAGATAGGCCTCTGAGTTCTAGTGTCACGCCATGGTTTCTGCTGGTGAGTATCTGCATTCCACGCTGGTTGGACAAGGGTTAGAGGATCTTCCAATCACTACTGACTGTTTTCGGGTCTCCTACACAAAGGCAGAAGACACATCACGATCATCCTCAGAGGCCCCTGCAACTGAAATTTGCTGCAACATTCATCTCGAGGTATCTTTATTAATAACTATTTATACCCAGGTACTAGTACACAATTCCGCCTGGACTCTTTTTGGGCTCTTTGCTAATACCGGTTTGTACATTGGATGCATGTACGGTTATTAATCTCTTTTTATATAAAGCTTGTATTATTACCATATTGGTGCATATCTCTATACTTATGGTTAATGTTACATGCTGGTTGCAGTAGTACCTTTGCACCCAATTACTTTGATTAGATTGCTGGTTATTTCTACAGGAAGGAAATCCCCTCGGTTCACAGAGGCACTATCCTGGGTGAAGGCACTGCCAACTTTATTATCAAACCAACTCTTCCACTTAACAAAGGTTCTTGTTCTCTTATTTGCCTACAGTTTTATGCACAGCACTATCTTGTTTGGGGATAGTCATTTCTTATAACAACCCTAGAAGAAGGCTACAGTGGTCAGAAAAGTGAACTAAACCTTAAAGCGGAGTTCCACCCCCCCAGAAAAAAAAATTAGTAATGTGCTTAAAAAAAATTTAAAAAAAAAACATTTGGAGAAAATTTTTTTTTTTTACTCACCTCTAAATGGCTGTTGCTAGGTGGTCCCTCGTAGTCTGCCTCCTTCGGTGCCTGGGCTGGTGACATCACTTCCCTCGGCGCAGGAAGGGAGATCGCCTCTCCACCCTCCCACTTGTCAATCATCTGGGACACGTGACTGGTCCCAGATTGATTACTGGGTCCCACAGTTAAAATGCCAGGGCCGCCAAGCGGAGGGGGGGACGAGCGGGGCTTCGATCCTCCACATCGCTGGACCCTGGGACAGGTAAGTGTCCGATGAAAAGTCAGCAGCTGCAGTATTTGTAACTGCTGACTTTTATTTTTTATTTTTTTTTTTAAATGGGAACCACACTTTAAGCTAGGAGAGTTCTTGAGTTGCAGATGGACATGCCAAGGCTTCATTCACACGTGGCCAGCGTAATGTGAACAAGCCTTAGAGGTATGAATGGACCCTTATAGATATATTCAATAATCTATCATTATAAGACGTTCTTGCCCTAATTATATCATAGCAGACAGTCCTCGATTTCCAGCCCAGCATATTTGTCCCTGGAAATGTTGTTTCTTCCAAGCAGGGTTCATTTCATCTCAGCCAGTAATGATACATACACAGGCTTTCTAAATAATTCTATATTTTAATGCAACTATAGTTCAATTTAATAGACACTTTAATATTAGATGTATGGAGGCCCATGGTCCTCCGAGATGTGACAGATTTTACTTTCATATGAAAGTGTCCCTGGAAATGGTCCTTTAACATAAAGTTCACTATGACTTTAAACATTGAATACAAGAAATCTGATCTGTTTATAGACATATAGAAATATGGGAGCTGCCAGGAGCATGCTGCAGGGGCTCTCATCCTTCCTTAGCAGGTCACTGCACAAGCATACAGCCAGCCAAGTGTACAGATTGTGCCAGTGACTCAAGCAGTGAGACAAGGGGAACACTGGCCATACAATTTACTTACTGGCCACACACTCTGATCACTTCCCTTCCAATCGATTTACAATGGATTTGAGCAAACTGAGTCAATCAGCCAGGGTGGGATATTGTTATTATCAATATTACTCAGATACTTTGTGCATGAGTTTGATCATATTTCAATCAATCAGAATACAAGATTACATTATGAAAACAGGGATGTGATCGATAACTGGCCATCGAAGTTCGCTTTACCCATGTGTGTTAGTTCAATCACATTAGTTATTAACTATATAGATTGATTATTCCTATTGGAAGAGATTGATCACAAAAAATAAAAAAAAATTGATCTTTATTGAAGCGTGTATGCCCACCGTTAGACTTGCCATGTAATATGAGGAATAATCTAAACAAATTGCATTTGCATCTAATCAGTCATATACTTGGCACTGCATAGTTGATGTTTAGATCTACAGGAGATTGTACAATCAATGCACCCCACTAGATAGCCAAAATCTGCAATCTATCTGCTCAGACAGGTTCTCTTTAAGTCACTAGTAGTTCAATCATTACCATCCAGTGTGGATATGAATTGTCTCCCCCAACACACATGTATGCACGGAGCACCACCCTGCTCATAGTCATGGAGCGATGATGATAATAATAAGACAGTCATTGTTCTATGGAGTGTTTACCATCCACTTGCCTGTCAGAGTGGGAGGTTCAGGTGTCAGCAGAATCAGCGTCATCCCCATCCATATCCAGACTCGGATCCCCCCGAGCCCTGCAGCTCCTTCCATCCGCGGGATCCCCGGCTACCCTCGTCCACATGCAGCCCGGCTGTCATCCACAGAGCATGTCCTACCGAGCTCTGCATACACAGCCGGGCTGCTCCGCTCTGGACACGCCCCTGAGAGCAGCTCTTCTATTTCTATGTATTAGATCTACTAGTTACACCTCTCCTCCGATCCTCCTATCCTGGGCTGTGTCTGGGCTCAGCGACTAGGAATCCTCCTTTGATGCATTGTAGACAGGGCTGGTGCAAGGATTTTTGAAACCGTAGGCGAAACCTCCTTTTGCCCTGCCCATGTATATATACCCCACCTACCAGCGCCCATTAATGCAGCCTCGCCAGCACCCATAAATGCAGCCTCACCAGCGCCCTTAAATGCATCCTCACCAGCACCCATAAATGCAGCCTACCAGGGCCCATAAATGCATCCTCAACGATGCCCATAAATGCATCCTCACCAGCGCCCATAAATGCAGCCTCACCAGCGCCCAGAAATGCATCCTCACCAGCGCCCAGAAATGCATCCTCATCAGCGCCCAAAAATGCATCCTCACCAGCGCCCATAAATGCAGCCTCACCAGCGCCCATAAATGCATCCTCACCAGCGTCCATTAATGCAGCCTCACCAGCGCCCATAAATGCAGCCTCACCAGCGCCCAGAAATGCAGCCTACCAGCGCCCAGAAATGCATCCTGACCAGCGCCCAGAAATGCATCCTCATCAGCGCCCATAAATGCATCCTCACCAGCGCCCATAAATGCATCCTCATCAGCGCCCAAAAATTCAGCCTCACCAGCGCCCATAAATGCAGCCTCACCAGCGCCCATAAATGCAGCCTCACCGGCGCCCATAAATGCAGCCTCACCGGCGCCCATAAATGCAGCCTCACCAGCGCCCATAAATGCAGCCTCACCAGCGCCCGTAAATGCAGCTTCATCAGTGCCCATTAATTCAGCCTCACCAGAGCCCATTAATGCAGCCCCACCAGAGCCCATTAATGCAGCCTCACCAGCGCCCATTAATTCAGGCTCACCAGCGCCCATAAATGCAGCCTCTCCAGCGCCCATAAATGTAGCCTCACCAGCGCCCATAAATGCAGCCTACCAGCGCCCATAAATGCAGCCTCACCAGTGCCCATAAATGCATCCTCACCAGCGCCCATAAATGCAGCCTCACCAGCGCCCATAAATGCAGCCTCACCAGCGCCCATAAATGCATCCTCAACGGTGCCCGTAAATGCATCCTCACCAGCGCCCATAAATGCAGCCTCACCAGCACCCATAAATGCGGCCTCACCAGCGCCCATAAATGCATCCTCAACGGTGCCCGTAAATGCATCCTCACCAGCGCCCATAAATGCATCCTCACCAGCGCCCATAAATGCAGCCTCGCCAGCACCCATAAATGCAGCCTCACCAGCGCCCATAATGGCATCCTCATCAGTGCCCAAAAATGCAGCCTCACCAGCGCCCATAAATGCAGCTTCACCAGCGCCCATGAATGCAGCCTCACCAACGCCCATAAATGCATCATCAGCAGCGCCCATAAATGCATCCTCACCGGCGCCCATAAATGCAGCCTCACCAGCGCCCATAAATGCATCCACAACAGCGCCCAAAAATGCAGCCTCACTAGCGCCCATAAATGCATCCTCACCGGCACCCATAAATGCAGCCTACCAGCGCCCATAAATGCAGCCTCACCAGCACCCATAAATGCATCCTCACCAGCGCCCATAAATGCAGCCTCACCAGTGCCCATAAATGCATCCTCACCAGCGCCCATAAATGCAGCCTCACCAGCGCCCATAAATGCAGCCTCACCAGCGCCCATAAATGCAGCCTCGCCAGCGCCCATAAATGCATCCTCACCAGCGCCCATAAATGCATCTTCACCGGCGCCCATAAATGTATCCTCACCAGCGCCCATAAATGTATCCTCACCGGCACCCATAAATGCAGCCTCACCAGCACCCATAAATGCATCCTCAACAGCGCCCAAAAATGCAGCCTCACTAGCGCCCATAAATGCATCCTCACCGGCACCGATAAATGCATCCTCACCGGCACCCACAAATGCATCATCACCAGCGCCCGTAAATGCAGCTTCACCAGTGCCCATTAATTCAGCCTCACCAGAGCCCATTAATGCAGCCTCACCAGCGCCCATTAATTCAGGCTCACCAGCGCCCATAAATGCAGCCTCTCCAGTGCCCATAAATGTAGCCTCACCAGCGCCCATAAATGCAGCCTACCAGCGCCCATAAATGCAGCCTCACCAGTGCCCATAAATGCATCCTCATCAGCGCCCATAAATGCAGCCTCACCAGCGCCCATAAATGCATCCTCAACGGTGCCCGTAAATGCATCCTCACCAGCGCCCATAAATGCAGCCTCACCAGCACCCATAAATTCAGCCTCACCAGCGCCCATAAATGCATCCTCAACGGTGCCCGTAAATGCATCCTCACCAGCCCCCATAAATGCATCCTCACCAGCGCCCATAAATGCAGTCTCACCAGCACCCATAAATGCAGCCTCACCAGCGCCCATAAATGCATCCTCATCAGTGCCCAAAAATGCAGCCTCACCAGCGCCCATAAATGCAGCCTCACCAGCGCCCATGAATGCAGCCTCACCAACGCCCATAAATGCATCATCAGCAGCGCCCATAAATGCATCCTCACCGGCGCCCATAAATGCAGCCTCACCAGCGCCCATAAATGCATCCACAACAGCGCCCAAAAATGCAGCCTCACTAGCGCCCATAAATGCATCCTCACCGACACCCATAAATGCAGCCTACCAGCGCCCATAAATACAGCCTCACCAGCGCCCATAAATGCATCCTCACCAGCACCCATAAATGCAGCCTCACCAGCGCCCATAAATGCATCCTCACCAGCGCCCATAAATGCAGCCTCACCAGCGCCCATAAATGCATCCTCACCAGCGCCCATAAATGCAGCCTCACCAGCGCCCATAAATGCAGCCTCACCAGCGCCCATAAATGCATCTTCACCGGCGCCCATAAATGCATCTTCACTGGCGCCCATAAATGTATCCTCACAAGCGCCCATAAATGCATCTTCACCGGCGCCCATAAATGCATCTTCACCGGCGCCCATAAATGTATCCTCACCGGCGCCCATAAATGCATCCTCACCGGCACCCATAAATGCAGCCTCACCAGCACCCATAAATGCATCCTCAACAGCACCCAAAAATGCAGCCTCACTAGCGCCCATAAATGCATCCTCACCGGCACCCATAAATGCAGCCTACCAGAGAGTACACACACACATCAGTTCAACTCGACAGTCTGGGGCTCTGCAGCTTGTATCTGTATCTCTCTATCTGTATACTCTCTCTGAATCCAACGACATGACCCTGCCACTGCCAGGGCTAGGAACGTACAATTTTAAATGCCTTGCTGTCTGGCTCGATGCCTCCTCCAGGCAGGCCACAGGCTCCACCTGTCACCAAGCCCACCTGAGCGCCGCCAGTGACTCCACTGATGCTGCCATTGTTCAGGAGGACAGGCCGGGTCAGGAGGGAGAGCGAGCAGCCTCCACGACCGGGGCGGCAGGATTAGGAATCGCATAACCACGGCTTATGGGCACTGCACTGGGCAGAGAGGCAGAGCTGGCTGGGGACAACGTGAACTCGCGTGGTGTGAGAGACAGCAGCGCAGGGGATGTTTCCTTTCCTTCCTCCATTCAGTCGGGACACAGACACAGTCCTCCGCCGCCACTGTGCCTACTACACTATGTACGGATGGACTCGGGAGCGGCTGCCTAACTGTTGAGACTGAATTAGTTGTTGGCTGCAGAGAGAGGGAGTACCAGCGGCTGGGCGCCCTAGGCGGCTGCCTAATTTACCTAGTGGTAGCGCCCACCCTGATTGTAGCTCTGTGATAGAGTTCAAATAAAAACAGATCTTGTCTGCCAGTGTTTGAGCTCCTCTTTCAATTATTTAAATATATATAATTATATAGGAATAGGAAATATTCATATTGGTGTGTGTATATTATATATATATATATATATATATATATATATATATATATATATATATATATACACTGTATATAACATTTGTAATATTTATTTTATATTTATATATATATATATATATATATATATATATATATGTATATGTATATAGCCCACTTGTTTCTTGTCTGGTAAAAAGCCTAGGCTTATGACATCATGCACAGCTAGCTCTCTCAATCACTCTCATGGGAGTTTGCCAGGAAGGGAGGGGGGATGAGTCATAAGAGGGCCAATGAGAGCTGCAGAACTGGAGATGTGCCTCTGTGTGTCTGTGTAAATCCAGGAAGTGAACAGGCAGCAGCTTCAGCTGCCCACAGTTAAAATGGATGCAGCCAGACTTAGTGGAGGGAGATTTCTGGAGAATATTTGGCAAGTACAGAATCACAGTATATATAAAATAATATGCAAAGTGGTTGGAGGGAAGCTTCAGAATGGCAAAGGTGTTTTTATTACAAATTATGTGAGCAGACAGCAGTTCCTCTTTAACCACATGCCGACCGGGCCATAGCCGAAAGATGGCTACAGCGCGGTCAGCTTATTCTGGGAGGGCTCCATGGATGTCCTCACTGCGGCGTGCACCTGGGAAGGTCAATGACAGAGGCCCTTTACCATGTGATTGCTCCGTCCAATGACGGAGCAATCACTTGTCAACAAACTGGAGCTTGTCCGGTGCAGCTCCTCCCCTCTCCTCGCACCGATCGTTACAGTGTGCGAGGAGAGGAGGGAGCCGGGTGCAGCAGCGCTGTGGGCTGGAGTGCCCACAGTGCTGATCTGTGCCCATCCATGCTACATACCTGGCTCATCCATGCTCCATTTGTGCCCATCCATGCTCCACATGTGCCCATCCATGCTACATACCTGGCTCATCCATGCTCCATATGTGCCAATCCATGCTCCACATGTGCCCATCCGAGCTACATACCTGGCTCATCCATGCTCCATATGTGCCCATCCATGCTCCACATGTGCTCATACATGCCTCATATGTGCCCATCCATGCTCCATATGTGCCCATCTATACTCCATCCATCCCTGGCTCATCCATGCTCCATCCATCCCTGGCTCATCTGTGCTCATCCATGCTCAATCCGTGCTCCATCCCTGCTCATCCATTCTCCATCCAACCCTGGCTTATCCATGCTCCACCCATGCTCCGTGCTCATCCATGCTCCATCCATCCCTGGCTCATCCGTGCTCCATCCATGATCAATACATGCTCATCCATGCTCCATCCATCCCTGGCTCATCCGTGCTCCATCCATGCTCAATCCGTGCTCAATCTGTGCTCATCCATCCCTGGCTTATCCGTGCTCCATCCATGCTCCGTGCTCATCCATGCTTCATCCATCCCTGGCTCGTCCGTGCTCCATCCATGCTCAATCTGTGCTGATCCATGCTCCATCCATCACTGGCTCATCCGTGCTCCATCCATGCTCAATCCGTGCTCCATACATCTCTGGCTCATCCGTGCTCATCCATGCTCAATCCGTGCTCCATCCCTGGCTCATCCATGCTCCATCCATCCCTGGCTCATCCATGATTCATCCATCCTTGGCTCACCCATGCTCCATCTATCCGTGCTCAGCCATGCTCCATCCATCCCTGGCTCATCCGTGCTCCATCCATCCATGCTTATCCATTCTCTATCCATCCCTGGCTCATCTGGGCTCCATCCATCTCTGGCTCATCCGTGTTCATCCATACTCAATCCGTGCTCACCCATGCTCCATCCATCCCTGGCTCATCCATGCTCCATCCATCCCTGGCTCATCCATGCTCCATTCATCCATGGCTCATCCGTGCTCCATCCATCCGTGCTTATCCATTCTCTATCCATCCCTGGCTCATCTGGGCTCCATCCATCTCTGGCTCATCCGTGCTCATTCATGCTCAATCCGTGCTCACCCATGCTCCATCCATCCCTGGCTCATCCATGTTCCATCCATCCCTGGCTCATCCATGCTCCATTCATCCCTGGCTCATCCGTGTTCCATCCGTCCATGCTCATCCATGCTCCATCCATCCCTGGCTCATCTGTGTGCCATCCATGCTCATTCATGCTCAATCCGTGCTCATCCATCTATCCCTGGCTCATCCATGCTCCATCCATGCTCATCCATGTTTATCCATGCTCCACCCGTGCTCATCCATGCCATCCATGGCTCATTCATGTTCATCCATGCCTCATCTGTGCTCATCCATGCCACAGCCATGCCACATCAGTGCTCATCCATGCCACATCAGTGCTCATTCCTGCCACATCCATGCCACATCAGTTCTCATCCATGCCGCATCCTTGCCACTACAGTGCCCATCAGTGAATCACAAAAGTGTAATAGGTAATCAAATTAGATTTGAAATGTATGTCCCTGATGGTGCTCCCTGCATGTTGGGCCTTTGTATGTGGCCAGGCTGTACCACACATGTAGTATCGCCATACTCAGGAGGAGTAGCAGAATATATATTGGGGTGTAATTTTTGCTATGTACATGCTATGTGTTAGAAATATCTTATAAATAGGCAACTTTCTGTAAAAAAATGCGTTTTCATTTTCTTTCATTTTCTTTCTTCCAAGAACTTGTGGAAAAAAATGACATTTTCAAAATGTCACTCATTATGCCTTATAGAATATACGTTGGGGTGTTTACTTTCCAAAATGGGGTCATTTTGTGGGCGTTTCCATTGTCGTGGTGCTCCAGGGCCTTCAAAAGTGTAAGAGGTAGTCAAAAAATTAAATGTGTAATTTATGTCCCTAGAACGCCTGACGTTGCTCCCTGCATGTTGGGCCTCTGTATGTGGCCCTGCTGTGTAAAAGTCTCACATGTGTGGTATCACCATACTCAGGAGGAGGAGTAGAATGTGTTTTGGGGTATAATTTGTGGTATGCATATGCTGTGTGAGAGAAATAACCTGTTAATATGACAATTCTGTGAAGAAAAAAAAAAAAGAAAAGAAAATCTTCATGTTGCAAAGAATTGTGGGACAAATTACCTTGGATTGTCTACTTTTCAAAAAGGGGTCATTTGGGGGGTATTTGTACTTTCCTGGCTTGTTAGTGTCTCAAGAAATGCTGTCAGTACATCAGATCAATTTTCAGTGATTGGCACCATAGCTTGTAGACTCTATAACTTTTACACAGACCAAATACTATACACTGATTTGGGTTATTTTTACCAAAGATATGTGGCAGTATAAAATTTGGGCAAAATTTATGAATAAAAATGAAAATTTGCTAAATTTTAAAACAGAAACAAAGAAAAATGCTTTTTTTTTTACAAATGTTTTGGTCTATTTTCATTTATAGCGCATAAAATAAAAAACCCAGTGGTGATCAAATACCACCAAAAGAAAGCTCTATTTGTTTTGAAAAAAAGGACAAAAAATTCATATGGGTAGCATGTTGCCTGACTCAGTAATTGTCATTCAAAATGTGAGAGCACTGAAAGTTGAAAATTGGTCTGGTTAGGAAGGCTGTTTAAGTGCTCAGTGGTCCATTGGTTAAAAAAATAACGGATCTATAATTTTTATCATAGGTGAATTTTAAATGATAAAGACAGAATATCAACCAAAAATCCAGAAAAAACACATGATATAAATGTTATAAGTAAAATAAGTATTCGATCCCCAAGCAAAACATGACTTAGTACTTGATGGAGAAACCCTTGTTGGCAAGCACAGAGGTAAGACGTTTCTTGTATTTGGTGACCAGGTATACACACATCTCAGGAGGGATTTTGGTCCACTCTTCTTTACAGATCTTCTCTAAATCCTTAAGGTTTCTTGGCTGTCGCTTAGCAACTCGAAGTTTCAGCTCCATCCATACATTTTCTATAGCATTATGGTCTGGAGACTGGCTAGACCACTCCATGGCCTTAACATGCTTTTTCACCCCACTTCCTTTGGGCCCCCCCCCCCCCCCCATTAGATGGATGATGTGGTTATGTACATATAGTGTCATTATATTTTATATACATTTTTTATATGAGTCATGTATGTGAGCATGTGGGTACATGTAGGTATGGGTTCATATGTTCACATATTCTCTGTAAGAAATTAAAATCAATCTTGTTAGATATTAGATCATTATTATAATAATCATAATTTAATTTTTCATTCAGAAATCCCCTTCCCCTCTTTTCAGTTTACACATCAACTAAATTAAGTACTCATAGTTACGGTAATAATCATATAGTAATAATTATCAGTTAATTCTTACAACACTATGAGGGTTATTTACTAAAGGCAAACTACAAGTGCAAAGTGCACTTGAAATTGCACTGAAAGAAAGATCCGAGGGGGACATGCAAGGAAAGTAAAAAACAGCATTTTAGCTTGCACATGATTGAATAATAAAATCAGCAGAGCTTCCCCTCATTTCAGATCTACCCCTCAGATTTACAGCGACTGCACTTCCAAGTGCACTTTCAGTGCAATTTCAAGTGCACTTTGCACTTGTAGTGCAAAGTGGATTTGCCTTTCGTAAATAACCCCCATATCATATACCATAGAATGTCTCCCATTTGGTTGTGGTCCACTCCGTCATAATTTTTATTCTTATTTTTAATATGTTCATTTTTAAACTTATTTTTTTTCATTCAATAATTTTTTTCATTCATTAATTAATTATTTTTTTTCATTCATTCTTTCATCTTCATTATTTATTATGTATTCATTATTATCATATATAATTAATTACATTATTAATTTATGATCCCACTATTAAAATTAATCTCATCATTACCTCTTTAAATTAATTTCAATATTAACTCATTACTTATTATACACTCACATACAGTACAATTTTCTTTCGCTTATGGTCATTCTCATGTCTTTCAAGCATCTGTAATGTTTTTAACGTTTTTTAAGTGTTTTGCAAAATAGTTTTGTACAGTGTTTTTATTTAAGTCAATTAGTCAGATAGCTCTGTGTCCTCGTATGTACTGTCATATATACGTTTAATAGCCGCGGGACTTTAAGACCCAGCAGCAGCAGCGATAGTGCTTAAAAGCCCACATCTAACAAGGGCCCCTGTTAGGTGTGAAAAAGGAGCGTATGCTTCCTAAAATGGGTCGCCTATTGGTCCATCACGTCCCGGAAGTGACTACATCCCCTGGCTCCCTGTGTGTTCCAGACCCAGGAAGCGTCAGCAACCATCGGCGCGGCCCGATCTGAGCCATCAGCGAGAAGCCTCACGGATGTAACCTCTCCGCGGACACCCTGCCATTTGTACCCTATGCTTGTGATTACTTCACAGTACCGATATTCATTTGTGCAATAAATTCACTTTTATAATACACTTAGAGTGGCGCCTGTGCTTTATCCCCAGCTGTTCCAGAAGTTGCTTCCTACTTTCCACTGGGCTGCCTCATCAGGTGTTTTAACATGGACTATATGGACTTTTATTAGTCAATTTTAATAAATTTTACCTCCTTTTGACTATTATCATCCCCTTATGATGTTCAACAAGCTGGCATGTTAACACTCAGCTTGATGCAAGCGCCGAGTTATCTATGTGAGTTCTCTACTGAAGGATGCCCTTATTTTAATAGTTGGGGGATCCCACATAGTCATATGTTTCAGAAATACCTTCATTGATCTTGTTCCTCCTGTTGGGAAGTTTATTATGGAAATAGCAAGCTGAAACTTGTCTTCATCTATGGCAGCTGCTGCCGAGACAAAATTAAAATAGATGAATGACTATGGACAGACATTGTGGCAACAAGAACAATTTAAACAGTTTTCATCAGAGACAATGGACGTTTTAAAAGTCTGTAAGCAAAGAGAAACATGATGGATGATGTGGTTGGTTCTGGCAAACTAATCAAACGCATAGCTCCAAACTGTCCCTGATTTCAAGGGACTGTCCCTGATTTGGAGAAATGTCCCTCTGTCCCTCATTCCTCCTCATTTGTCCCTCATTATGGTCTGATCTATAGAGTTGTATATAAAATGCACTTTTTATCTATCAAAAAGTGTTTTCCAGCCCTAAACCTTTCATCTGATTTCTATATTGCTGCATTTGTAAATTCCAAAAGCCAATATAAAAGAATTGTAGTGGTAAAACAAGCACTTGTGGGTTTAACCAATCTTGTTTTTTTGTACAATTCTCCTTTAAGGGGGTGTGGCAAGGGGTGTGTCCTATTACTGCATACTTTTTCTGGTAGGTGTCCCTCATTCCCTTCTCAGAAAGTTGGGAGGTATGCAAACCTTGCCAAATTTTCTCTATCAAGCCAGGTGATTAGGCCTGGCAATGTAAAGCTAGCTATGCATATATAGATTTCTCCTGTTCAGCTTGATTCCTCCAACCATACTAAACAACATACAAAGAAGAATCTACCCTGCCGGTTACTGTAATCTGACAGCTGCAGCACCTGACATGTGCATCAGTGAGTTGTTACCCCTCACTACAGGTACAGTGGGGACGGAAAGTATTCAGACCCCCTTAAATTTTTCACTCTTTGTTATATTGCAACCATTTCCTAAAATCATTTAAGTTCATTTTTTTCCTCATTAATGTACACACAGCACCCCATATTGACAGAAAAACACAGAATTGTTGACATTTTTGCAGATTTATTAAAAAATAAAAACTGAAATATCACATGGTCCTAAGTATTCAGACCCTTTGCTGTGACACTCATATATTTAACTCAGGTGCTGTCCATTGCTTCTGATCATCCTTGAGATGGTTCTACACCTTCATTTGAGTCCAGTTGTGTTTGATTATACTGATTGGACTTGATTAGGAAAGCCACACACCTGTCTATATAAGACCTTACAGCTCACAGTGCATGTCAGAGTAAATGAGAATCATGAGGTCAAAGGAACTGCCTGAAGAGCTCAGAGACAGAATTGTGGCAAGGCACAGATCTGGCCAAGGTTACAAAAAAATTTCTGCTGCACTTAAGGTTCCTAAGAGCACAATGGCCTCCATAATCCTTAAATGGAAGACGTTTGTGATGACCAGAACCCTTCCTAGAGCTGGCCATCCGGCCAAACTGAGCTATCGGGGGAGAAGAGCCTTGGTGAGAGAGGTAAAGAAGAACCCAAAGATCACTGTGGCTGAGCTCTGGAGATGCAGTCGGGAGATGGGAAAAAGTTGTAGAAAGTCAACCATCACTGCAGCCCTCCACCAGTCGGGGCTTTATGGCAGACTGGCCCGACGTGTCCTCAGTGCAAACACATGAAAGCCCACATGGAGTTTGCTAAAAAAAACACCTGAAGGACTCCAAGATGGTGAGAAATAAGATTCTCTGGTCTGATGAGACCAAGATAGAACTTTTTGGCCTTAATTCTAAGTGGTATGTGTGGAGAAAATCAGGCACTGCTCATCACCTGTCCAATACAGTCCCAACAGTGAAGCATGGTGGTGGCAGCTGTGGGGGTTTTTTTCAGCTGCAGGGACAGGACGACTGGCTGCAATCGAGGGAAAGATGAATGTGGCAAAGTACAGGGATAGCCTGGATGAAACCCTTCTCCAGAGTGCTCAGGACCTCAGACTGGGCCGAAGGTTTACCTTCCAACAAGACAATGACACTAAGCACACAGCTAAAATAATGAAGGAGTGGCTTCACAACAACTCCATGACTGTTCTTGAATGGCCCAGCCAGAGCCCTGACTTAAACCCAATTGAGCATCTCTGGAGAGACCTAAAAATGGCTGTCCACCAACGTTTACCATCCAACCTGACAGAACTGGAGAGGATCTGCAAGGAGGAATGGCAGAGGATCCCCAAATCCAGGTGTGACAAACTTGTTGCATCTTTCCCAAAAAGACTCATGGCTGTATTAGATCAAAAGGGTGCTTCTACTAAATACTGAGCAAAGGGTCTGAATACTTAGGACCATGTGATATTTCAGATTTTCTTTTTTAATAAATCTGCAAAAATGTCAACAGTTCTGTGTTTTTCTGTCAATATGGGGTGCTGTGTGTACATTAATGTGGAAAAAATGAACTGAAATGATTTTAGCAAATGGCTGCAATATAACAAAGTGAAAAATGTAAGGGGGTCTGAATACCTACCGTCCCCACTGTATATCCAGCTCAGCTTTTCCACCTGTTATAGGGAATGCCAATATTGTGTCTATCGATCTCCCACAGGCCTCAGATCCAATTGAGCCAAATGTCAGGAAGAAGAGGTAACACACACCCTTACTGCCTGTTGATAATGTTCTGTTGAACGAAACGTACGTCGGCGAAGCAAGGAATAGCGGTGACGGTCTCAGTACACGAGCAGAGCGTGGGACTGGTGTATATTCCAATATGTCTGTATACTAATCCTTGTTGTAAGTAGAATTTTAATAAAACTCTTGTGCTTTTAACTGGATGTTCCACAATGAGGTGTGTTTCCTCTTCTTCCTGACATTTGGTTCAATTAGATCTGAGGCTTGTGGGAGATCAATAGACACAATATTGGTGTTCCCTATAACAGGTGGAAAAGCTGAGCTGGATATACCTGTAGTGAGGGGTAACAACTCACTGATGCACATATCCTTGAAAGGTCAGGAAATCTAGTAAGAGGATATCTTTACTTTAAAGTGATTGTAAGGGTAATTTTTTTTAAATAACAAACATATCACACTTACCTCCACTGTGCAGCTCGTTTTGCACAGAGTGGCCCCGAACCTGCTCTTCTGGGGTCCCTCGATGGCTCTCGCAGCTCCTTCCTGCATCAGATAACCCCCTGGGAGAAGCGCTCTCCCGGGGGATTACCTTGTGGGCACGCTCCTGAGTCCAGCATTCGGTGTCCATAGAGGCCGAATGCAGGACTTGGCTCCGCCCCCCGGCGCCCGCGTCATTGGATTTCATTGTCAGCAGTGGGAGCCAATGGCTGCACTGCTATCAATCTATCCAATCAAGAGCCGGGAGCCCGTGGAAAGAGACAGCGCGTCCCCGTCGACTGAATGAAGGGGTTCAGGTAAGTAAAACGGGGGGCTGGGGGGCCGGTGACTGCCAGGTGTTTTTTCACCTTAATGCATAGGATGCATTAAGGTGAAAAAACGCAAACCTTTACAACCCCTTTAATTACCTCCTGGGGAGTACGAGGTTTAACACCTGCAGTTGATTTGGAAGGATATCACTATTTTTCTTTCACAGCCAGGTCTTTTTGGTGTTTTGGATCTTCTTTTTCACTTCATTTATTACTGTTTTGTGGATCACATGAATGGACTTTTATTGTTTATAAATATTTGTTTATTTGCATATTGATTTGTTGGAATTCAACATGAATATCGTATTTGTACATATATTTCATTACGATACCCAAGAGAAGAAAAACACACATGGTTTTTTGAAAAGGCTGAAAAATGTCAAACTTCCGGAAAGGACAGGATGTGACCTCCCAGGTTGGAATGTGTTCTGTAGCTCCCATTGCGCATGACAATGCTGGCTTCAATATGTCTATGGGAATTTCCTGATTAACTACAATCCACCCAGGCTTCAAAGGCAGATAAACTGACAGGGATGATGGATGAGGTTAGATACAGGAGATCAAGGGCCCAGGTGTGTGTGTGAAACCTGACATCTGTCGGACGATGGCAATGCATGGACCAACACTGCCCCCCAGAGGACAAAACAGTCCATATGATGGGCTGTTGAAGGAACGCCCCAGAGACACTGTGATTCGTCCAAAGGCAAAGTTGGGCAGGCAAAAGGGGGGGGTCTGGATGAGGTATGTTTGTTAAAAGTAATGTTTGCTAAAGAAACAGTCTTTTTAAGACCAGAGGACCAGCCGAGGAGGATGTGCTAAGTATCACTCTTGTATTGTGTTATGAGTGTAGGCCTTGTAATATTGCAATTTCTGGTAGTATCTTTATGTTAGTTTTTCCTAATTATGCTGTTTTAATACATTCCTATTTTTATTGGGAAATAAATGTAACTTGTTTTACTAGCAGCACCGTGTGTTTGGTTTCATAGCTAACCTGGTATTATTGTGATATTAACAATAGCATGTGCTCAGAGTTTACTAGACCAACTAATTATAGGGACTAGACAAATTAATACACAGATATAATATTAATAATTATATCAATTCTTACATGATTTTATTATCAAAATAATGACAGCTCAACATTTTGCTTATTTTATCTGTTTTAGGCCCCTTTCACACGGTCGGACCGTTCAGGTCCGCCTGTCAGTTTTGACGGCAGCCCTGAACGGGCGCTCCATGCTAGTCTGTGGAGCTACGGATGTCAGCGGGGACATGTCAGATCAGGTGAGATCTGATGAAAACGGACATGCTGTCCATTTTCGTCCGATCTCTCCAAAGGCAGCAGCGGTGCTGGACAAGCCCCTCCCCGCTCAGTGAGCAGAGAGGGACCTGTTATCCACCGACTCAGCGGAGATCAACAGAAAGATCTCCCGCTGAGCTGGCGGACAGAGGCGGACTCCGAGGAAGCTGATCCGCCTCATGGGAATGATGCCTTATGGTGTGTACATACATATGAGTGCAGCTGTTGGGTCATTTATTTATATTCATTTAATCACCGAGCAGAGAATTTTATTCTTTATAAGCTTTTACTAGCTGTGGCTCCAGCCCCTGACCTTGGAGGATGCCATATTTTGTATCATCTTGGGGCTTGGAGCTATGAAATGGTACCCTGGGATTATCACCACTCCCTCTGGATCACCCCTCAATGACTGATAATATACTGTATGGGTGTCTCTGTTCCATGTACTCCTATGTAGGTGGCGGGCTGTCTGGGGTGGGCATTGTTTAGGATAATGTGATCAAGCTGGTATTTGATTTTGTGTGGTAAAAATTTGGTGTGAATTTTCAATAAAGCCAGTTTCTGTTTGCACCTAAGCTAGCGTCGTCTATTTTTTGGGTGCAATTCCCCTTGTTCCTGTGTTCCAGCGGCGAGGAAGCAGCTCTCTGGCTGGCGGAGATACCCAGTCGGGGTGTCAGGAGTCCATCACAGTGTATTTTATCGCGGAGGAGACATTGGGGTTGATTTACTAAATGCAAATAGGCTGTGCACTCTGCAAATGCAGTTGCTCCAGAGCTTAATAACTTAGTTAAAGCTCCACTTTACAAAGAATACCCAATCATGTGTAAGGTAAATAAAAACTGAACTGCATATTTGCTTGCACATGATTGGATGATGGAAGTCAGCAGAGCTTCTGCTCATTTACTAAGCACTGGAGTAACTGCTCTTGCAGAGTGCACAGTCTATTTGCCTGAAGTAAATCAACCCCATTGCATGTGCCCTGTTTACAGTTTTGGAACTTTAGTTCTGCTTTAAAGAGGTTGTATGCCCAAAAAAATAAAAAATAAAAAACAAACCTGTAAGGCAAAGGCATAATGAGCTAGTATGCACCGCATACTAACTCATTATGAAATACTTACCTAAGAACGAAGCTCACGCAGGGCCCCCTGGTCACTGCTGAGGGAGCTGACATGTTCCCTCTGCGTTTCTTCTGGGTTCGCAGCTTCGGCGCTGTGAGTGGCCGGAGCCACAGTGACGTCACTCCTGCGCATGTGCGCGGGAGCCCTCCGTTCCGGCAAGTTCCGGCATGATACGTCGGACCTTTGCAGGACCTTCACTGCGCATGCGCCGCTGATGTCAGTGGCTGCATGCAAGGTGAACATCTCCTAAACCGTAGAGGTTTAGGAGACATTCCTAATAAGGCTTACCTGTGGGTAAAAATGACCAAGTGGACAATACAACCGATTAAGCCCCCGTTCACACCTATGCGAATTAGATGCGGCTTACACCGCATCCGATTCGCAGGACATTTTAAAATACATTCATTTGAATGCATCTGGTTCACACATGTGCGTTGCATTCGCACTGCGCATTGCACAAAAAACGTGTGCGTTTTCTGGGCATTGCGGTGCGAATTACAAGCCCATTATCTTCTATGGGAATGCATCTGATTCGCAGATGCATTCCGTTCTGAACACAAATTCTCTCCTTCTCCTCACTACACCTTCCCCCCTCTCCCCCCTCTCCCTGCTCACTGAGCCGCAACTAAAATGCAGAGGAACCTCTGAACAACTGATTTTTATCTTCGCAGTGAAACCGGAGCTTCAATACGCAACGCACATGTGTGAACCCGGGCTTAAACTGAAAGTTCAGTTGCTTTACATACTTAAACATTACAGGTTCTATTTAACAAAAAGAATGTGATACATTATATAGGACAAGGGTATTGCCAGGAAAACAGTTTCTTCTTGGTAAATGACTTTATAAACAATTATGACTTTATGACTTGTAGTAGGAAGTGAAAGGCTTTTTGCCAGCTAACTCTTATACAATACAGGGGGAGATGGAAGCCAAGAGCTTGTGCCATTAGCAGTGATGACTGTGGCATCAATAATTACATTTGAATTGAAATAGCATCACAATATTCCCATGAAGAAGACCTTAAATGATTTATGAGCACAAGCCCTCTCTGACTTCAAACCGCATACATAGAGTAGCATTCCTGTAATGAAAAGCATTTCAGTGCAGACACTATTTCTGGTCCTCCTTACTGACAGCTGCTCCCACTAGGCATCAAATCCATCAACCAACTCCAAGTATCAGGGATGAGGAGTGAGGAATAGAAAGAAAAAGATGGAATAGCTCACACAGATAGGGGGCACTGTTGAGTTGTCATATTCCAAGTTAAAATATTTGGCCATCTTGAAAAGACAAATACGACAAAGAAGACCCAGGACCGTTGAGCAGTTAGAACCCTATATCAGACAAGAATGGGACAGCATTCCTCTCAGTTCCCAGACATTTACAAAGTGTTGTTAAAAGTAGAGGGAGTGCTACACCATGGTAAACATGACCCTGTGACATTTTTTTGGGAATTGGGGTTGTACTTTATCAGCTTTTTGTTGCCCTGTCCTAACTTTTCTGAGATGTGTTGCTGCCATCAATTTCAAAATGACCTTATTTTTTTTCTTAAAATGCTACATTTTCTCAGTTTAAATATTTGATATGTTTCCTATTTTCTATTGTGAATAAAATAAGGGTTTATGAGATTTTCAAATAATTGCATTCTGTTTTTATGTAGATTTTACACAGCGCCCCCGCTTTTTTTGAATCGGGGTTGTATATGATTCAGCCTGTCAGTAGCATTAACATAGCAGTCCTTGTTTATGAGTCCCCCTGTAACATAGCTTCATTACCCGGTGATCTGGCCAGTATGTCTATTGTTTTTCAGCTTCCTTCAAAAAAGACCAAGATGTCCAGCAAAGGTTGAAGTTAGAGGGTTGAGACCAACCATATAGCACTAACAGGGTTATTTACAATGATCAGTTTTTATTTATTTATGTGTAGCACTACCCCCGTAGAAGTTGCACAGCATTTCCCTCTTGCTTCCAGACACAGAATTTATACATGATTTCCCTTTGGGAGTATCTCACCAAAAACAAATTTTTTGTTGCTGGGGATGCCAAAAATGTGTCTTAGTGCAGACTTCTGGGAAAATTAGTAAGCCAATCACAAAAGAGGGAAATTAAATTACGGGGGGCGTTCTGTACACCATCTATATAAACACACCTCCAGATTGACATATTGCATTGCATTTACAGCAAATTACAGCACTGCAGATTGAAAAATAAAGGTAATATATACAGTTGTGCTCATAAGTTTACATACCCTGACAGAATTTATGATTTCTTGTACATTTTTCAGAGAATATGAATGATAACACAGAAACTTTTCTTTCACTCATGGTTAGTGTTTGGCTGAAGCTATTTATTATAAATCAACTGTGTTTACACTTTTTAAATCATCACAACAGAAACTACCCAACTGACCCCGATCAAAAGTTTACATACCCTGGTGATTTTGGCCTGATAACATGCACACAAGTTGACACAAAGGGGTTTGAATGGCTATTAAAGGTAACCATCCTCACCTGTGATATGTTTGTTTGTAATTAGTGTATGTGTATAATCAGCAGTGTTCAAACGCTAATTTCAGCCACAACTGCCAGGAAAATTGTTTGGGATGCAAAGAAAAACCCCACAAATAACTTGAAGTGAAATACAGAACTCTCTGAAAACATGTGGTGAGGCTGTTTCAAGATGCACAATAAGGAGGCATTTCAAGAAAGATGGACTGCATGGTCAAGTCCAGAAGAAAGCCATTACTACGCAAATGCTACAAAGTATCCCACTTATAATACGCCAAACAGCACAGAGACAAGCCTCAAACCTTCTGGCACAAAATCACTTGAAGTGATGAGACCAAAATTTAGCTTTTTGGCCACAATCATAGATGCTACATTTGGAAAGGAGTCAACAAGGCCTATGTTGTAGGTACACCATTCCTACTGTGAAACACGGAGGTGGATCGCTGATGTTTATATATATATATTTTTTGCAATCTTTTTTCCCACGTAAACGGAGTTACACTGCCAGTTTTTAGTACTTATGTAACGTTTCTCTACTGGTCCAGCCAACACCACCCTCGCCACTGATTGACAATGATGCTGTCCAAGGGTGGATACATTGCTCCTCCATAGATACAGCTGAGGAGTGACTGAAGCTCCCTAAGTGAGGAGGTGTGTTACTGGCTGATCACCAGATCAAAATAAGGGAATAAAAGCTTCAAAAAAAGAAAAATAATACATTTGCCCAATCCAATAATTGGCAAGCTATAGTATATTAAATTTCTGTTTTTGAGGCCACCCTTCGCAGTGATAGGTCAGTAGTAAAGCACATGAAGAGGGAAGTTGCAGGCCAGAGCCAGCCACCAAGAAGCTAAACAGTATTTTTGCCTTGTGACTTGCTGTAAACTTACAATGTTGCGGATTGATGACATTATCTCTGACAGGTTAAAAATAGATGATCTTTCCAGGGCTATCTTTGGTAATAACGCAAAGCCCTAAACCTCAGACACAATAATTACTGTCATAGCAATAAATGATAAATATCACCACAATAAATACCTGCACAGCAATGCATGTATATATCTGTTCAGTTGTATCCTTAGCAATTCTATGGGCCACCTATCTGGATTCCACGTCTTATGCCGTGTACACATGAGCGGACTTTTTGACGGACTAGGTCCGGCGGACCGGACTCCATCGGACAATTCGACCGTGTGTGGGCTCCAGCGGACTTTTTTTTCCCTAGAAATAAAACATGTTTCAAATCTTTCCGACGGACTCGAGTCTGGTCGAAAAGTCCGCTCGTCTGTATGCTAGTCCGACGGTCAAAATCCGACGCTAGGGCAGCTACTGGCTATGAACTTCCTTATTTTAGTCCGGTCGTATGTCATCACGTACGAATCCGTCGGACTTTGGTTGATCGTGTGTAGGCAAGTCTGTTCATTCGAAAGTCAGTCGGAAAGTCCATAGGAAAGTCCGTTGGAAAGTCCATGGAAAAGTCTGCCCCGTGTGTATGCGGCATAAGACTCTTCCACAGAATTTGGTGAGGTAATGTGTAAACACATGTTAATAGCCATGTTGTACACACATACTAAAGACTAAATTAAAGTTGAACTGCTTTAGCCATAGGCGTGCGCACAGGGTGTGCCAGGTGTGCCTGGGCACACCCTAATTGCCTTGTGTGCTGCATATTCCCCCCTGTTTTGACCACTGATATTTCATCCCCCCCAAAAAATGTTACACAAGCCCAAACATTTGGGGAAAAGAAAATTAACTAAATTACACTGTCCACTGCCCTACTGACACCATCAGTACATATACACATGCATATGTATTTAAGCTTTGGGGTGCACACCCTAATGCAAGAGGCTGCGCACACCTATGGCTTTAGCTAATTAAAGTGGAACTACACTGCTTCTGAGTACCACAAACCAAAAACACTATTTAATTCATTTTGAATATTCAAGGCAAATTCATCCATGTTTCCATGCTTTATTTTGTTGAGAAATAACTTTGAAAAACACGCCCCCAGCATTTCTGTCCGTGGCCATCTTGAGTAAGGGTAAATGCTTTGTGTAGTGTTTATCTGCTGGAATCCATCTGACCTTAGCTCAGGTATGCAGGCAGGAGGGTGTGCTTAGCTGAGAAAACTCCTCCCCCCCCCCGAAGACTCCTGGGATGTATGACATAATTTGCTTAGGCCTGGGAACCAGAAAGTAACTCAAGAAATGTAAAAAAAAGTTTAAAACAAGTAAAAATGATATACTTTTCTATCTATTTACAAATGCTAGCAGCATAAGAATTAAAATAGTCAATGTTGACTGAGCGAGCGAAGCTCCTCATTCACCTACCACTATGTGGGAGTAAATCAGAGTAACCAGTGGAAACCCATGCAAACATAGGGAGAACATACAAACTCCATGCAGCTCACAACAATACTACTTGAGTAGTCAATGTCATGTAATAAAAATTAAATCAGCCCGGGAAGGATTTATCCCCTTAATGACCAGGCAATTTTTTTGCGAAACGGCACTGCGTTATTTTAGCTGACAATTACGCGATCGTGTGACGCTGAACCCAAATAAAATTGATGTCCTTTTTTTCCCCACAAATAGAGCTTTCTTTTGGTGGTTTTTATTTTTTGCGCTATAAACAAAAAAAGACAATTTTGAAAGAAAAAACATTATTTTTTTTTATTTTCTGCTATAAAACAATCCCCCCAAAAATTAAAAAAACAAATTTCTTCATCAATTTAGGCCAATTTGTATTCTGATACATATTTTTGGCAAACCCCCCCGCCCCCCCCCCCCCCCCCCCCCCATAAGCGTATATTGATTGGTTTGAGCAAAAGTTATATCATCTACAAAATAGGGGATAGATTTATGGCATTTTTATTATTATTATTTTTTTTACTAGTAATGGCGGTAATCTCCGATTTTTAGCAGGACTGTGACATTGCAGCAGACAGATCGGACACCTAACTGACATTTTTGACACTTTTTTGGGAACCATTGACATTATTACAGTGATCAGTGCTAAAAATATGCACTGATGTTGTACTAATGGCACTGGCAAGGAAGGGGTTAACATCAGGGGTTTAAATGTGTTCCCTGGGTGTGTTTACTAACTGTATGGGGGGTGGGCTGCCTGGGACAACACACACATCCGTCTTCCTGCATAGGAGAAAAGACAGGATCTCTGCATGATCCCCTGACAGAACGGAGATCTGCCTTGTTTACTTTGGCAGATCCCCGTTCTGTCTTTGCGGGGAACGATCACGGGCGGCCGGCGGACATCGAGTCCACCGGACCCGCTGATTGGCTCCCCCGCTGGCCAATCGGCAGCGCACGTGCCCCCACAGAAAGCCGCGTACGAGCTCGACATACACCTACGGCGATTCGCGCAGCTGAGCCAACCTGCCGCAGTATAACTGCGGCGGCTGGTCGGCAACTGGTTAATAAACACAAAATTTACAATACCAAGAAATCCGTGCCACAATCTTAGACAGACAAGTAAATGGTTGGTAAAACGTGGCTTTACATTTCATGAATGTTTATTTGAATAAATGAGATGAAATGAAATGAAACAGAAACAATTCATTACCAGATAAAATGATAACAGGAATGTTGCCCACAGGGTGTTCTCTAGCTGTTTTCACCAATTAGATGTTATATAAAACAACATCAGTGTACAATGGGCAAAAATTGAACATCAAGCATTGTAAGAAGCAAACAGAATCACACTGTGTAAGGGGTACAGCATGTTTGTGATCACTGATTACTATTCAAGAGAACCTGTCAATCAATTAAGTTGTCACAGCACAGGCTGGGCAGTTCATATAAAGCTACCAGTTTTCAGCTCCCTTTTTTTTACCTTCACTTCCTGTCTTGCTAAAAACAGTTTCACCAGACAGGAAGTGAGGGAAAATCTCCAACAGTAATCACAGACAGAAGTAAAAAGAGCATTTTTTTTCATTTTTTTTTTTTTTTAGAATAGTAGGGGGGGAGTCTAGAACCCTGACAATTTTTTTATTGCTGTCTTTATCCCTGTTGGAGATTTTTCTTTCTAGGTAAAAGTATAAACCTGGAGTTATAATCCTTCCACACTTTATTACTGCATTAGTGAACTATATACATCCGGTATAATAATAATAATAATAATTTGTATTTGGCTATTAAAAGTTGCTGTATAGCAGAACTTTATTTTCTGGGTGGTCAACAAATCCTTAAAAACCTAGTACCCCACACTCATATATAATATAATACATAAGCAGATACTTAGATCACTTGTACTAATCCAAAACAAACAGATGCTAAAAAGAAAGAATTACTATACTATTTTATAGGAATAGTATTTAGAGATTTTGCTGGGAAGGTGATATAGCAACAACCACAAAAAAAAAAATCTAAGTTTTGTATCTTCCTAGTAATTGGAAACATCCCAATGAGGGATCATATCATAGGGTATGGTAGGTATAGAAGTCTCTCTTTGTGGGTATTCAACCCTAAAACCCTGCAATGGGTAATTCCTGTTCATCATGGCAGAAGAGGTAAAGTTCCAGCCACTGTAGGGAATAGAATGGAAAAATGTCAGTTAGAAGAAAACCTACACGGGCCAAACATAATAACTGTAATACATTGCAGTTTTAGAAAAAATTTTTTTTTAAAAACTTTGTAACTTTGTCCAAATTTTCTTTAATACTGAAATCCAGGCAGATTCAAAAGACACAAATTAATACAGCTCTGTAATCATTAATACATTATGACATGCAAACAGTCTAAGAATTTAAGCTTAGACTCTGTACAGCATGGCTGGAGTATGAGAGCGGGAAGCAGCACAAGGATCCAATCAGTTTATGTGCTCACTAGATGCATGTTGATTGGAGGAGAAAGCAGAATGTCAGGGAAATTAGCTAATCAATGTCCTGCTTTTGCTTTCTCTAGCCAGTCACAAGTTGGGGCATATTCAGAACCACCCGAGTTTAAAGTGGGTTGAATGATGCTGACCATTGGACTAAAACATCTAGTGGCAAAAAAGTACTCTAGATGGAAAGTGAATATTGTAGCAAAAGCTGGGTTTGTTATTTTATATTTTAACAAATTATTAACATTTTATCATTTTTTTTTTATAACCAGGAGTGCTTTATTGTAGAAAATAATAATTACAATGTAATAAAAACAAATTTTGTTGTTCCAAAGTTACACTTATCACATTCTTGTCTGTATTTCACATAGAGTATACATCGCAAACATTTATCAAAAGGAGGAGGAAAACCATAAATATTATCAAGAGCAATACATACTGCATTTCGCTGTTCAAGGGCATAAATTCCTGAGTATGAGGGAGGAGAATACAGTTAAGGGGCTGACGAAGGGGAGGGCCCATACGGAATAGTACCCCGAGAGAAGGGTGTGAGGGGGGGAGGGAGGGGGAGGCAGCCAGAGGCAATGAAACGAGAGAGAGTGACGGGGCAGTCGAAGGATCCCACTATTCTATACCTATTGTCCCTTTATCTAAATTGACGTCCATGATGACCACACTTTGTCAAATTTCCAAGGGCATCCACGATTGATGTACATCAATTTATACAACGGGAGGGCAGCATTTACTTTCTTTTCCCATGTAGCTATATCCGGAGGGACAGAAGAGGTCCATTTACACAATATTTCCTTCTTAGCATAAAAGAGCAGATATGAGATTAACAATTTACTATGGTGTGATCGCTGATTATCATCGTGTATACCCAGTAAGGCCAGTTCAGGCGTCACAGGGACATTTAGCTCAAGACGGACATTTAGTTGTTCAAACACTTCTGTCCAAAAGGTCAATAACACAGGACACTCCCAGAACATATGCAGGTATGTGCCCGGGTGTGTCAAACATCTGGGACACTGTGGGTCTCTATCAGGATATATTCTAGACATACGTGTCAGGGTGAAGTAAGCCCTGTGAAGGAATTTAGTTTGTATAAGTTTGTCACCTGCGGCTATAGCCAACTTGGGGCCCTGTTCAAGACTATCCTCCCAGTCTTCCCTTTCTTGTGATGGGATATCAGCCTTCCATTGCTCCCAGAGTCTATCCATTTTTGCGTTGTCTATTGGAAGTAGGGTACCGTATAAAGCCGAAAGTGGTTTCGTCAGGTTTTCACAGGACAGTAGATTCTCTACGGGATCTAGTTGTAGGATAGGTTGTGTGGGAAATTGTGCCCTGGCCGCGTGTCTTAGCTGAACATAGCGAAAGAACATCCACCCAGGCAAATCATATTTCCTGGATAGTTGTGTGAATGACAACAGAATACCCATGGGTATAACATCCTTTAACGTTTTAATGCCGAATCTTGCCCAAACCTGAGGGTCTGGTATTGACCTAAAGTGAGGCAAATTAGGGTTTCCCCAGAGAGGCTGGGCCGGTGACCATTGCCCCACTTGAAGGAACCTTCGTCTAGCCGCAATCCAAACTTTTATCATCGCCTTTGTTGGTGCAGGGAGTTCTCTATAGGCTCCCACTCCTCTATACGCCAGATTTTGTAGTTCCTGCAGTGAGCCTAGCCAGGCTGCCTCCACACAAACCGCAGCGTTGGACCTACTCGCCGCAAACCACCAGTATACAGTTACCAGCATAGCTGCCCAGTAATAAACCCTGAAATCCGGAAGGGCCAATCCCCCCAACTGTGTCGGTCTACGCAGTGTGGTCTTTGCCAGTCTTGGTGTGGAACCGTTCCATATAAAGGAAGTGATACATTTATCAATTTCTTGAAAAAAGACCTGTGGTATCCAGATTGGGCTGTTACGAAAAAAGTAATTGAATTTGGGTAGGATGATCATCTTTAAAATATTTATGCGACCCAATAAGTTCAATGGAAGTCCGGACCAGGACTGGCATTTCTCTCGCAGAAGTCGAAGCAGGGGGAGCAAGTTTAGATAATAAAATTGCCCAACCTCCCTAGAAATTTTCACTCCAAGGTATCTGAACTCACTGACCCATTGTAATGGTGTTTGATTATGTGGACTGCCTGTCAAGAGAAAAGAGGACCGATTTGTTCCAGTTGATACGGATGCCTGATAGTGTACCAAATTTATTAAATACCCCTAGAGCAGCCGACAATGACGGGCCGGAGTCATTTAAGTACAGTAACGCATCATCTGCGTATAGGGATATTTTCTCCTCTAGTTGGCCGACCCTAATTCCCCTGATCTCCTGGGATTCCCGAATCAGAATTGCCAAGGGCTCCAGGGCCAAGGCAAACAAACTAGGGGACAGGGGGCATCCTTGACAGGTGCCCCTGTGTAGGGAGAATGACTCCGATATTTGGTCGTTTGTACGTACCCTAGCTTTGGGATCTCTATAGAGTAAACGCAACCAGTGTATAAAGTTAGGACCAAATCCAAATTGTTGTAACACCCCCCAGAGATATGACCACTCTACAGAGTCAAACGCCTTTTCGGCGTCGAGGGAGGCAATCACCCGAGATCCCACTGTATCGTGACGAATCGACAAATTTAAGAAAAGGCGCCTAAGGTTTATGTCGGTACCTTTGCCCGGCATAAACCCTGTCTGATCTACATGTACCAGTGTGGAAATCACCAACGATAAATGTTAGAATATCAGAATTCATGAATGGTTGAGTTCTTATGATAATTGAATTATATATATAAATATATATATAAATATATATATATATCTTCTATGTATGGAAAAGGTGAAGTTATATAGGTTTTTATACTCATGAAAGTTTATGCTGGTATAGGCTTAGTATGCATTTCTTGGGAGAGATTCATCTCACATATGGATACAATTTAGTGTAGACCATTTCACCTCCCCCATCGTAAGAGATAAAGTTACAATCTTTTCCAAAGACACAAAGTTCCAATATGTTAAGAATATAAGCTGTTTCTTTACATTACTATACTTCTTGATTAGGATATTAATAAGAACACTGCATTTTAAATATATGTATACTAATATGTAGGATTTTATATGTTTAAAGGAAATGTATATATTGTAAGTTAAATGATCCTTAAATGATAGCTATTTTCACATAGTTCATAGCCCCACCCTTAGGAATGTTGAAGACACACACACACAGACACACATCTCAAGACATACACCCAGACATATCTGATTTAAACTTCTTTTTAAGAATAATCTATTTTTGTATTCTACATTTTGACATTGTTTTTGTAACATTTTGCTAATTGATCATTAAATCAATTTTGGAGTTTTTACACGAGAACTTAACAGATTTTTCTTGGAACTTTTCTCATCAATATGAATTATTGAAATATAGTTATTAATACAGTAATAACTCGAATTTCTACAATAAACGGTTAGCCAATATTTTTGCTAAAATCTTTGCATCAACATTAAGCAGAGATATTGGCCTGAAGGATGCACAGTCCTGTGGGTCCTTGCCAGGCTTGGGTATTAATACTATAATAGCTTCCTCCATAGTCTCTGGGAGGGCTTCTGCCTTCGCCAGGCCAGAGAAGAGGGACTTTAATCTGGGGGCAAGCAATTCTGTATGTTGTGAATAGAACTCTGTAGGAAGGCCGTCTGCACCTGGAGTCTTTCCACACTGTAAACTACCAATAGCAGTCTGAACCTCCTCCAGGGAAAATTCCTCCTCCAATAATTTCCTATGTTCCTCTGATAAGGAAGGGAATGGGATTGCATCTAGATATTCCTGTAATTCCAGTGGTGTGAACAGAGCTCTAGAGGTATATACTTCTTTAAAGAACCTCAAGAATACCTCATTTATGTCCTTTGGAGAAGAGAGCAGCTGACCGCTATCATTCCTGATACTGGCTATGTGTGTAGAGGCTGTTTGGTTCCTCGCTAGCCAGGCCAACATCCGCCCATTTTTATTTCCGTGCTCAAATATTTTTTGCTTTGTAAATAACATAGATTTTTTAGTCTGCTCAATGTTATGCAGGGAAAGTTCTCGTAGGGTATTCTGCCATGTATGGTAAGTTATGTCATTGGGGGATTGAATATATGCTGCCCCATGTCTAGCGGCCCTCTCCTCCAAAGTCTCCCGTACCCTAGAGGCCTCTCTCTGTAAGAAAGATATGCGGGCAATATATTCCCCCCTTATCTTAGATTTAAATGCATCCCATAACACATTTGGATTAGCAGATTCCCCGTTATCGTTCCAGTAATTACATATACTTTCCGGCATCGGTTCCTGGACTCTATCCTCTTTCGCCCAGAATCCGGACAGACGCCACAGCCTCAACCCGGGGGAATTTATTAGGGAGATTTTGAGGCAGACAGGGGCATGGTCTGAGATGCCTCGGGGCAAGTGTTCCACTGCCCTTACCCAACGCAGAGCCCCGGGCGACGCGTATACAAGGTCTATTCTTGAGAGCGCCCGGTATGAAGCAGAATGACACGTATATTCTCTCTTATCTGGGTGGAAATTACGCCATACGTCGGGGAGCACAAACGCGTCGGCCCAACCCCCCAAGGCTGATGTGGCTCGGGATGCCATGTGCAGTCTGTCCAGATCCTGTGACGGGACCAAATTAAAATCCCCAAAAACAAAAACATCTGATACATTGAACCCTATGACTGCTTGCATAATGTCGTTCAGCAGTTGTACCTCAGCAGGAGGAGGGAGATAAAGGCCCACTAGTACCATTCCTCTATCATACAGTGAGGCGTTGATAATAACAAATCTGCCGCCCGGATCGGTTTTAACATCCAAAATCTGTAGAGGGAGGGACCTGCGGACTAATCTGCTCACACCCCTCGCATAGTTTGAATAGGTAGAATGATGATGAGTTCCCACCCATGCCCTCCGGAGTCCTAGGACTCGCCTGCCTATCAAGTGGGTCTCCTGGAGTATACAGATGTGTGGATTGTACTTTTGCAGATATTTAAAGACCAGTGTCCTTTTGATGACTGAATTTAAACCCCGGACATTCCAGGATATAATGGAAATTTCAACCATTCCCTCCCGTATGCAAATGTGTGAGCAGGATCCGCACGTCCCCCCCTCCCCCAGCCACCCCCCCAAGATTTTTAGGTCTAAGGAGACCATGTATAAACTGTTTACATGCACATATTGTCTATGTGAATCAGCAACACTCCAGCCACAATTGAGCAACTCCTTAAAAGAACTTATGTACTTAACAACTTTGAAGTTCTGCAACGGCAGATGACTCCCCCCCCACCCCACATCCCCCTCAAGAACCGAGGATGTTTTATTCCCTGAACCCCCAACATCTGTACTTAAAAGAGGGCGCGCACTTGTCGCGTGAAGTGTTACCCAACTAGGCAGTAGAGTTGCTGGTTTATGTTGCATACATTTTTCTCCTGGGGACCCCCCAGGGGCACAAAACTTAGTTACCAAACGATCTTAGAAAAATAATAAACTTAACAGTTAATACTTAATTGTGGGTCGGACAAGGTAAGGGTTGCCAAACCAATATTCACATGTACACCTGACATATGAGAATTACTACAAACCATCAGGTCCTAGACAATCATTGTTGGGGTCCAATCCCCTTCAACAGTCCATGACTGGACTCTAGAATCTCAGGTGACTCTTGTTGAATTGACAAAAGTGCAGTACTGGACAGGGGACCCATACCATATATGTCCTCCAGTCGGTAGTGATACTGTAATACTAGTATGTTGAACATTGTACCATCACCAGCCCTTGCATAGCACTCAGCTCTGCCATTAAAGTTCACACGCGGGTTTGTCCCCGCATATGGGACATCCGGATCTATAGTTGCCACCAGTCTGTTATTACTGGCCAGAGCCATGTCCAGTCGCAGGATTGGTAATTTACAGCTGCACAGGCTCTAGCATTTGTATTGTAGGGAAACGTCTCGACCACCCTCCTTTGCGCAGTGTTTATAAGTAGAATGAGCGAGGCTGTAAACATGTATGGGACCAACTTGTATTGACTAGTGATCCCCCTCTATTGAGTGATGGAGTGGTCAGGCATTGATAATAACCTCCAAAACGAGAAGAAAAACAAAAGAGAATAAACAAAAAGGAAAAAACAGAAAGTTTCCCGCACAGTTGACCTACAGGCATATACAACAAGTGATTTTAAAGCTTAGCTTGGCAGTGCATAGAGATGGATTCCCGCCATGTAGCAGTCTCATGAGGGGCGGTACAGAGTCGTCACCCGAGCCTGTCTGCAATTTCCAAGTTTGTGCTCAGAAACCGGGTATGTGAGCTGCAGCTGCAGAGTTTCCATTAACAGGCCTGCACGGGAAATTCTCCATAGACAACCCCTGTGCAACATAATGTATACAGAGGGATCCAGTATTGTGAGCATACATATAGACAGTCACACTGAGCACAGGTCCCTATCAGATCCAGTATAAACTGAGCGATGGCATACTCAAAAAGAAGAAAAAAACAAAGTAGTTAACGGAAAAATAGGGAAGGCCCCGGCATGGAAGCTGTAACTCACGTGAGCCTATGGTAGTGATCTTGAAAGTTATGGTTGGCGGTGTGGAGGTAGGGATTCCAGCCACGTGGCAGCATCACGAGGTGTGGTAAAGAATTTAACCGCTTCACCGTCTTGAACCCTCAGCTTAGCAGGAAATAAAATACTATATTTGATGTTACGTGCTCTTAGCCCCATTTTGATCTGGTCGAAGGACCTGCGCATTTTTTGTGTTTCCAGTGAAAAATCGGGGAAAAACATCAGGGTTGTATTATGATATTTCAGCTCACCCGCTCTTCTGGCTGCGCGGAGTATCTCGTCTCGGTCCCGAAAGTTAAGCAGCCGAAAGATTAGGGTGCGAGGTATAGAACCTGGAGGCCCCGGGACTGGAGGGATCCTATGAGCACGCTCCACCGTAAAATACGGCGAGAACTGCGCAGCTGGCAGCAGCTCTCTTAAAACCTCTTCCATAAAGATCGTGGGGTTCTTCCCCTCCGCTCCCTCCGGCATACCCACGAGGCGGAGGTTGTTCCGCCTGTTCCTATTCTCTGCGTCGTCGACCTTGTATTCCAGCGCTCTGACCTTCGTTTGTAAGGTGCGGATCGACGCTGTGTGTTCCGTGACCGTGTCCTCCGTGAGACCCACTCGTTGCTCCGCTTCCGAAACCCGTGCATGGAGTTTGTCAAAGTCCTGCCGAATGAGACTGACATCAAGTTGTACAGCCTCAATTTTATTAGTCAGGGCAGTTTGGCATGTGGCTATCGCGGCCATTACCTCCTGGAAACCGAGTCGCTGTACGTCCGACTGCTCCTCCATGTCTGTCTGTGACGCCATGTTTCTTGCACTGCCAGGGGAGGTGTGCACGTGGGGAGACACTTGAATAGTTGTTTCCCCCTCACCCGGTGGAAATCGAAGTTTCTTTCCCCTGTGTCTAGTTTTGTATGGCATCCGGAACCATTCTGGCTATTTTGTAGTGAGAAAAAAAGCCAGGAGAACGGATATATAGACGGATCTCCAGCAGAGCTCTAGAATCTGCTTCCTCTCAGATCGCCAACTTGGCCACGCCCTTATCATTTTTATTTAATTATTTTTGGCTAAAGCTTTGCTTTAAGGCCCATCCCTGACATCCTTACACTCACCTTTGCAGTGCTCCCAGCCTCCCTATTCCTCCATTGCAGCTTCTGCAAAATTTCCTTAACCTCTTGCCGCCCGCCATCGTTTGACAGCGGGAGAATGGCTCCCCTGAGCGAATCGCCGTAGCTGTACGGCAGCCGCATTAAGGGGTATAGGGGGCGCACGCCGCATCACCGAGGAGCTGATGCGCGTGTCCGGCGGCCGCGATGTCCGTCGGGCACCCACGATTGCTCCTGACAGAGCCAGAACGGGGATGTGCGTGTGTAACCACACATCCCCGTTCTGGCAGGGGAGAGGAGACAGATCTTGTGTTCCTAGTATATAGGAACAACAATCGGTCTTCTCCCCCAGGCAGTCCCATCCCCCTATAGTTAGAACACACTGAAGGAACACATTTAACCCCTTGATCGCCCCCTAGTGTTAACCCCTTCCATGCCAGTGACATCTATACAGTAATCAGTGGCTATTCATAGCACTGATCACTGTATAAGTGTCAAAAGTGTCCGATCTGTCTGCTGCAATGTCGCAGTCCCAATAAAAATCGCAGATCGCCGCCATTACTAGTACAAAAAAAAAAAAATGCCATAAATCTATCCCCTATTTTGTAGACGCTGTAACTTTTGTGCAAACCAATCAATATACGCTTATTGCGATTTTTTTACCAAAAATATGTAGAAGAATATATATTGGCCTAGACTGGGGTAGAAATAGTAAAAATATAAAAATATAGTTTTTTTTTTTTTTTAATTGTCGGTCTTTTTTTGTTTATAGCGCAAAAAATAAAAACCGCAGAGGTGATCAAATACCACCAAAACAAAGCTCTATTTGTGGGAAAAAAGGACATACATTTTGTTTGGGTACAACGTCGCACAAGTGCACAATTGTCAGTTAAAGCAATGCAGTGCCGTATCCCAAAAAATGGCCCAGTCAGGAAGGTCGTAAATTCTTCTGGGGCTGAAGTGGTTAAAGTGTTTGTAATCCTAAAAAAATAAAAAATAATTGATCCTGTTCCTTTAAAGCATGTTATACAGCACAGTGCTTTTGCTGGGTAATTTGGCCCCCTTTATCACCTGAAATACCTAGTTGATCCTGCCTGGTTCTGCCCTCCCCCGGGTAATTGACTACGGTTTATCATGGCTGCTGAACCCTGACACTGTGGTCAGTTTACGTGCCTCCGTCATCCTCTGTGTCTCCTCTCTCCCCCAATCCCCCCTCACTGTCTGTCAGCTCTGATCTGCTCCACAATCCTCCCCCTTCTGCTGCTAAAATAACAGTATCATGTCCCTACAATCCACTCTGTTAGGTAACAACATGTGCCCCACTGTAAAGAAAGCCGATTTCTAGCTTCTTTCAGAGCATCTCCCAGCGCTCACGTGACTCCTCACCTCTCTCCCCCTCTTCTCCCGGCTGATGTCAGCGGGAGTTCTCGACCCCTCCCGCTGTAGCTGTCAGACTAGGAGAGGAGAGAGAGCCGAGGAGTCACGTGAGCGTTGGGAGACACTCTGATATAAGGTAGAAATCTTTTTTTTTAAATAAAGGACATACAGTGGGGCACATGCTATCTAACAGAGTGGATTGCAGGGACATGACAAGTGGCTTTACAACTACTTTAAGGAGGAAATGACATCTTCAACCCTGTGTTAGTTCCAACACCATCCGACATGGAGCTTACCCAGAAAATATTGCGGTGGCTGTGACTGAAGAAGAAATGGCAGGGGAAGAGACAAGGCAAAGTAACACACAGTGGCGAAGCTAGACATTCTTTCACCTGGGGCAAAGACTCAGCACCCCCTTTCCAAGAGGACAGTGCCAGTTGGGCATTGGTTGGTGTCAGTAGTTTTTGATTTTTATTATTTAATTTTTTCTATTATTTTTTACAATTTTATTTGAATTTTTTTTAGAAGCCCTGTTGGGGGTCTTTTGTGAAATATCAGGGGTCTAAACAGACCCCCAATGTCTCACTTTTGAGACAGAGAAAGGGACCAAGGATAAAGATTCCCCAGTCCCCTTCTCTGCTGCCTCAGCTGCACTGGACAGTAAATGAATGGGAAGTGCTCTGTGCTGAGCGGCTTCCTGTTCATTCACAAACGGAAGCATAGTAAACCTAGTTTACTATGCTTCAGTTATGAATCGGCACAGAAGGGATTGGTCCCGATCACTTACTGTATTCATTCATTAAAAGAAGAAGGAGCCGGTACATGACATATTTACTGGCCCCCTGCCCTGCTCTCCATCCAGAAACATCCCCCACAACAGACAGTGGGAGAGGAGCCAGTATCACTGTGGGAGGGGCCAAGGGAGCACAAAGGGGGGCCAGGCAGCAGAAGGAAGGGGAACCTGGAGAGGAGGGGCAACGGGGGTGGCATTTGGTGGAACAGAAGGGCTGTAATTTCCTCCCGCAGCATCTGACTGCTGCCTTGAGGGAGAAGAGGAGAAGAAGGCTTTCAGCTGCTGCAGGAGGATAATGCAACCCATCAGTTCCACTAAATGCCACCACTCTAGGTTCTGACAGATTGCCAACCCCCAGGCTGTACTCTATGGCCATCCTGTCCCAGCTCTCTCTGCCTTCAGACCTTCTCTTGGATGCTGACACTCCCCGGCGGCACCCCTCTTAATGCCACGCCGGGGCACATGTCCTCCCTGTCCCCCAGTTTCAGGCCCTGGTAACACAGTCACTTTAGTGGTGGGCACATATGTGCTGATTTTTCTGATCGATTCAGATCACTTAATAAAAATGATTTAATTGGGGAGATACCGGTTAGACATGTGCGCTTTGTTTTGTTCCAAATCAAAATTCGGATGAATTTTTTGTCACTCTGCGATTCAGATGTATCTGAATTTCCGAATTACAAGTAACAAATTTAAACGAATCCGGAATAACGAAACAAAATTCAAATTCAAATCAAATTTAAAAACAAGAATAGAATAAAATAGAATATAAAATAAAGTAACAGAATAGAATAAAATAAAACAGAAAAGAATAGAACAGATTAAAGCAGAACAGACTAGAATATAAAATAAAATAATAGCATAAAATATAATTAAAAAAAAGAAATAGAATATAAGAGAATAGAATATAAAATAAAATAATAGAATCGTATAGAAAATAAAAGAATGGAATAGAAAATAAGGGAATAGAATAGAAAATAAAAGAATAGAATAGAAAAGAATAGAGCAAAACAGAACAGAATAGAATAGAAAATAAAATAATAGAATCAAAAAGAAAAGAATTCAATTCTAATCGGCAAATGCAGGTTGATTTTGGTGGATTTTTGTTGATGGCACCAATCAGATCAATTTTATTACCTAATTCAAAAATGTACTATTTGTTAAGGACAAAATTGCTTCTTTCTTTTTAAACATTTATTAATGGCACAGCATATGGCCAGGCTAGCGCCATTCGAAATATTAAAAAAAAGACAGTGTGAAGGATAAAGATATGTAAAGTGCAGTATTAAATAAGATTTGACTTTATCGTAGTCAGATCATTCATTTTTGTTAGTCTGACCTTATTTCACCTTCCCGTGTCCCTTTCTGCAGATAAGGATATTGCTTATCACTTAAAATACTTTGCTGATATCATTACATCACATCTTTTATCATCATATGATCCAACATACAGCGCAGTGCTGAGCTCTTTTATCTCAGTTCCATCTGGATAAAGGGCACTGCAGACTATCCCATATAAAACTAGAACTAGTGATATGCAGGGCACACATCTCCCACTACAAAGCTTTCAAACTTAAAGTATGTCAAGGAAAAAAAAAAAAAAAATTTAAAACAAAACCTACCAATAATTTGAGTTGGAATAAACATTGTTGGACATCATGGAGAATGCAGGAAATGGAGGGAATCCTGAAATAGAGGGCACAATAGAGTTATTTACTGGGAAGACCAAAAATAATTGTTCAGTAAGTGGACCCAGACATTCAAGTTTTCAAGTTCAGTAAATGTTAAATCTCTGCCTTCAGGTTATGTTACGCACCTCCTATAACTGCTAAGAGATAGTGTTACCAAATGCATATAAATTGGGTGCAGTGCTATATTAAAATGTGTGCATAATCAATTAAAATTCCAATGATTATACCATTAAAGTGCTAGTGCTATATACTGTATAATACATTCAGTATATTGTGCAAACAATATTATACATATTACAACTCACATTAATAAAACAAACACAGTAATAAAGCAAAAATCATCCAGTTGCAAATCCACATAAAGTGCCAGTGCCTCAAATATTATTAAAGTGTCCACTTCTTGTGAAAATAATTTAAATAAAGTGAATAACCAAAAAAGTGTAGTGCTGCCTCCTTAACCACTTAAGGACCAGCCTCGTTTTGGATTTTAGGTGTTTACAGTTTTTTTTGTTAGAAAATTACTTAGAACCCCAAAACATTATATATTGTTTTTTTCTAACACCCTAGAGAATAAAATGGGGGTCATTGCAATACTTTTTTCACACCGTATTTGCGCAGCGGTCTTACAAGCGCGCTTTTTTTGGAAAAAAATTCACTTTTTTGAATAAAAAAATAAGACAACAGTAAAGTTAGCCCAATTTTTTTTTATATTGTGAAAGATAATGTTAGGCCGAGTAAATTGATACCCAACATGTCACGCTTCATCCCTTGTAGTAGAAAAAAGCATGACAGGTCCTCTTAACCTCCCTGGCGGTATGATTATTTCGGATTTTAGGTGCTGAAAGCGGCACAATTATTTTGCATGGAAATTTGGCATTTTATATTATAGGCCTGTAATTCTTAACAATAACACACTTAAATCTGTCCACCAAGAGTCTAGTAGATATCCCGGGTATGATGAAGTTTGAAACACAAAAACATAAATTATAATATAATAAATAAATATAAATAATTTTAAAAAATAATAATATAATAATAAAATACATTTCCCCACAATTCACTATCGCTCAATTCTGCAAGTGTTCTAATTTACTATCGCTGTTTTCTAGCTGATCTAAAGCCACTTTTGACATAAAGGGACACTTTTTGGTTGCTATGGACAATCTCCAGTTTCCAGGCAGAAAGAACAGTATATATCATATAAAACTGCATGCAGGGCATTGGACAAAGCACTGGGGACAAAAGGGATGTGAAATAATTTCATACAGTACTGTAATCTGTAAGATTACAGTACTGTATGTGTTATGATTTTTACAGTTTTTTTAATTTGCCGCCAGGCTCCGCCCCCGTGCGTCGCGCCGCTCGCTCGGAGAGGCTTCGGAGGAGACAGAGCCCACGGACACTGCGGGGGACATCGCAGGATCCTGGGGACAAGGTAAGTAACGCCGCACCAGGATCCTGCAATGTAATCCCGAGGGTTACCGCTAATGGGACTGAAATTTAACCCTGAGCCACACTCGGGATTACCGTCAGGGAGGCTACATATGAGATCTGAGGTCAAAAAGACCTCACCTCATATTTACACTAAAATGCAATAAAAAAAAAAAAAAAAAAAAGTCATTTAAAAAAATGATATTGAAAAAAATGTGCCTTTAAGACGTATGGGCTGAAAAACCTAATAACTGGTGTATAACTCAAATGAAATAACTAAATGTACTACAAATGTGATATATAGCACATAAACAAATATACAGTCCATCCGAAAAGTATTCACAGTGCTTTACTTTTTGCACATTTTGTTATGTTACAGCTAGATTCCAAAATGGATTAAATAAATTATTTTTCTCAAAATTCTACAAACAATACCCCATAATGACAACGTGTTTGAAATCATATCAAATTTATTAAAAATAAAAAACAAACAAAATCACATGTACGTAAGTATTCACAGCCTTTGCTCAATACTTTGTTTGAAGCACCTTTGGCACCAATTACTGCCCCAGGTCTTTTTGAGTATGATGCTACAAGCTTGGCACAACTAAAGTTTCTCCCATTCTTCTTTGAAGGACCTCTCAAGCTCTATCAGGTTAGATGGGGAGCGTCAGTGCACAGCCATTTTCATATCTCTCCAGAGATGTTCAACCAGGTTCAAGTCTGGGCTTTGACTGAGCCACTCAACAACATTCACAGAGTTGTCCCAAATCCACTCCTTTTGTTATCTTGGCTGTGTGTTAAGGGTCATTTTCCTGTTAAAAGATGAACCTTTGCCGCAGTCTGAGGACCAGAGCGCTCTGGAGCAGGTTTTCATCAAGGGTGTCTCTGTCCATTTCTGCATTCATCTTTCCCTCGATCCTGACTATTCTCCCAGTTCCTGCTGCTGAAAAACATCCTCAGCAGGATGCTGCCACCACCATGCTTCACTGTAGGGATTGTAATGAGTGGTGCCTGGTTTCCTCCAGACATGACCCTTCCCCAAGGAGTTCAATCTTTGTTTCATCAGACCAAAGAATTTAGTTTCTCATGGTCTGTGAGTCCTTCAGGTGCCTTTTGGCAAACTCCAGATGGGCTGTCATGTGCCTTTTACTGAGGAGTGGCTTCTGTCTGGCCACACTACCATACAGGCCTGATTGGTGGAGTTCTGCAGAGATGGTTGTTCTTCTGGAAGGTTCTCCTCTCTCCACAGAGAAATGCTGGCGCTCTGTCAGAGTGACCATCTGGTTCTTGGTCACCTGACTAAGGCCCTTCTCCCCGATTGCTTAGTTTGGCCAGGTGGCCCACTCTAGGAAAAGTCCTGATGGTTCCAAACTTCTTCCATTTACGGATGATGGAGGCCACTGTGCTCATTGGGACCTTCAATGCTGCAGAAATGTTTCCATACCCCCAGATCTGTGCCTCAATACAACCTTGTATCAGAGGTCTACAGACAATTCCTTGGACTTCATGGCTTGGTTTGTGCTCTGACATGCACTGTTAACTGAGCGAGCTTATACAGACAGGTGTGTGCCTTTCCAAATCATGTCCAATCAACTGAATGTACCACAGGTGGACTCCAATCAAGTTGTAGTAACATGACAAGGATGATCAGTGCAAACAGGATGCACCTGTATAGGCCACCTTTAGGTGATGGACACTGGCACACCCTAAGACAGGAAGTCCACTCCCTATATAACCTCTCCCACTACTGGGAGTACCTCAGGTTTTGTAGCAAAGCAATATACGTGTATTAAAAGAGGGGAGGGACCTCTGTGTCCTGTGATGTACTCCAAGAAAATGATTTTACAGGTAAGCTGTTATAAAAATCCTATTTTCTTTATCGTACATCACGGGACACAGAGCCATAGTAGTTACTGTGTGGGATGTCCCAGAGAAATGCCAACTGAGGGTTGGGAGACACAACAAAAGTAGGACACCATGAGACCAGAGGACTTATACTGCTGCCTGCAGCACACTGCGCCCAAAGGCGATATCCTCATGCCTTTTTACATCAACCTGATAGAATCTGAAGACCAAGTTGCGGCCTTGCAGATATGAGCCATGGAGGCTTGGTGATGCACTGCCCACGAAGCACTAACAGCCCTGGGGGAGTGTGCTTTGATTTGAGTTGGTGGAATCTTCCTCTTCAAACCATAAGCTTGAACAATTACTTGCCGAATCCATTTAGAAATAGTAGATTTCGATGCGGCCTGTCCTTTTTTAGGACCTTCAGGCAACACAAACAAAACATCAGTTTTTTAAATCTGAGCAGTCGCCTTCAAGTAGACTTTGACTGCTCTCACCACATCAAGAGAATGCAGTGACCTCTCTTAGGTAGAACCGGGTTCTGGAAAAATGAGGGTAGAACAATATCCTGGTTTAGATGAAAACCTGACACTACCTTTGGTAGAAAGTTAGGACGCAATACTGCTCTATCCTTGTGAATAATTAAATATGGTTCTTTACAAGAAAGAGCAGCCAACTCTGATACCCTTCTTGCAGAAGATATGGCTACCAGAAAAACTAGTTTCCTTGTCAAAAGGACCAAGGGAATATGTCGTATTGGCTCAAAAGGCTGTTTCTGTAATGCCGACAGAACTAAATTCAAGTTCCAAGGGTTCAGGGGTGACCTAACCAGTGGATTAAGCCGCGTTATCCCCTGTATAAAGCTACGGACCAAAGAATGCAAAGCAAGTGGTCATTGAAACAATACCGATAAGGCCGAGACCTGGCCTTTGATAGTACTCAAGGCCAGCTTCATTTCTAACCCCATCTGCAGAAAGTCAAGGATTCTACCTATGACATACTTTCTGGGATGCCAACCCCTGGATTCATACCAGGAAACATATGCCTTCCAGACTCTACAATATATGATTCTAAAGGCTGGCTTCCTTGCATTAATCAAGGTAGATACCACTGAACCTGACAGCCCACGCTTCTTCAGAAAGTGGGTCTCAATAGCCAAACCGTTAAATTTAACGTTTGTAAGGTAGGATGGAATACCAGACCTTGCGAGAGTAGGTCTGGACATGGTGGTAGGGTCCATGAGTCCCCTACCGCCATCTTTATGATTTATGCATACCAAGATTTTCTGGGCCACATAAATCACCCATATGCTCTGAGGAAGCTTGGTTACAAGCGAAACATGTAAGCAAGAAACAAGACACCATCACGTCTTTTGTAGTGTGAGCGCCGGTTTGTCCACCTATACAGCGAACCATGTTAAACCATACCAAGTCCCCACCAGTCCATATCTCTAGCATCAGATTGGGAAACCTGGATTGGACAGTGCTGCATTGCTTGTATGGTGTGTGGACACGCTTGAGATACTACTATAAGGCAATCCATTTGGAGGAATTCACTGTGCATCTTGTGAAGTAAAGACTCTTGTTGAAACCATTCTGATGACGTTATCTCCATATCCTATCATCGAGGTGATTGGACCACATACATATATGGTTTTGAAATAAAAGAAACAAAGGACACAGAACAAGACATCAAAACGGTGAGCTGTATCTGCCCCCAAAATACAGGGGATGTTTATTCAGAGTTAAAACCGTTAAAACCGTTTTTGTTTCCTTGACTATCATTCTTTAGTTATCATCCTTTCACTTACCAGTTGGAGATCCAAGATCTATTTATATGATAAGCACACAATGTATTTTTGCAAAGCCTTCGATAAATGAACCCTTTCTCTCCCTCGCCCTGTTTTCCTTTTTTTTTCATCTTTTTGGCTACTTTAATGCCTAAATGGAAATCAGCAAAACCATACAAAGCATATATATATATATATATATATATATACATACAGGGGCGTAACTAGAAATAGCAGGTCCCCATAGCAAAATGTTGTATGGGGCCCCCCTGCAAACAGCCCCCCCCCCCCCCCACAGCTGCCCTAGTGTCAATGCAGCGTGACCTGTGCCACATACAGCGTAACCTGTGCCCAATGCAGCGTGACCTGTGCCCAATACAGCGTGACCTGTGCCCCATACTGCATGACCTGTGCCCCATACAGCGTGACCTGTGCCCCATACAGCGTGACCTGTGCCCAATACAGCCTGGTCTGCCTGTGCCCCATACAGCCCCACCTATGCAGAGGAAGAGGCAAGCCACCCGGATCAGCAGAGAGCGGGATTGCTCGCTGTAATAGCTTTCATTTGAATTTCCTGTCTTCCCGGGGCTCATTGTCACATAGCCCCACCTCTTGGCCCGACGCCTTTGATGACGTCACATGTCCCGCATTGGATCGGCGTTATGTCTATCAAAGGCAACGGGGCAAAAGGTGGAGCTATGTGACGTGAGCCCCGGGAACACTGGAAGTTCTAATGAAAGCTCTTACATCGGGCAATTCAGCTCTCTGCTGATACGGATAGCTCACCTCTTCCTTTCCTCTCTCTTCCCCTGGCTGGGAGACTGTGCCGGCGGTACTCTTATTCTCACTGGGCCCCACTCAGCTGCGGGCCCCATAGCGCCCGCATGGGTCGCTATGGTGGTAGTTACGCCCCTGTATACATATATATATATCTTCTACTGGTGAAATGAAGTTTAAATTATAAAGAACATTTTTGAGTAGATTCGTATGCATGGGATGGATGAGAGTTGTGTATGGCTGACTGTGGTGGACACCCGTGTCTCATTAAGACTTTCTTTTTTGTTTACAAAAGTTTTATTTGGAAGATTAACTTACAAAAATATAAAGGATATTCATGTTACAGAATATATGAATAAAACATTAATATACATTGACATGTGGGGAGGAGGTATGATGAGTCAGGTACAAATGAAAGGTAATAGTCATACAGTAGTACATCTTCACATGTAATATTGCAATAAAGTCTGTTAAGTTACATTCCAGTAAGACCATTTCTTTTTATGAATATTTGTTGAATCATTGAGGGTGTGGTAGATCCATTCCGAGATCTTAATTGATTCCATTCTTGTGGTGACTTGTTGCCATTGTAAATTGTTTGTCTTCCAGTTATATGCAATCATCCAATGGATGGAGCTGCACAATGAGTGGAATAGTCTCATGCATGGAGTGGGAATATTTGGTATTTTTGCATATAAAAGACAAACTTGGGGGGTGAGTGTAATTTTTTGTTGGGAAGAGGATTCCAAAAAACCTGTAGCTTTGAGCCAGATTTGTTTGATATGTTTGCATTCCCAGAAAGTGTGTAAAAGGGTACCTGGTTCTGGGCATCCCCTAAAACAATTTGGGGAGACAGAAGGGTAATATGTATGAAGTTTGGATGGGGTTAGGTACAATCTAGCGAATAATTTAAGAGGGGTTTCTCTGAAAGAGATGGCTTTATTACATTTACGGAGATTTTCAGACATAGAGGACCACTCCTCAATACTGAATGGAGTCGCCATGTCTGATTCCCATTTTAGCATCTGTGTTGATTTGTCTGGTGCTTCAAAGTTATTTAGGTAATGATAGATTCTTGAAATAAGACCTCTATCATTTGATAAGGAGATACAAATATGTTCAAATGTGGTGTTGATACTGGATGTTGTGAGAGCAAAAAATTTATTATAAAAGGATTTAATAAGATGGTAGTTATGAAGTTCAGATGCTGGAAGACCATGGGTGGATTGTAGGAATGAAAAAGGGGGAAACTCCCATTTTGATTGAAGGGACTTGAGAGTAGTTAAATTCTTGTTAATCCATAGGGAAAAGGAGGATCTATTGTTATATGCTATGGGGAATCTGGGATCTCCCAGAAAGGAGGCTAAGGGTTGAGTTTTAGAAGAGAGTTTGAAAGTATCTTTGTATTTATTCCATAGTTGGAAAGATTGAGCAACTATAATGTTGTATTTAAGAAGTCTTTTGTAAGATGTGATGTTAGACCATAGTATTCCTTGTAGGTGAAGTGGGAGAATAGATGTGGATTCAAATTTTTTCCAAGGGGTTATCTGGGAAGGAGTGAACCATTGTGAAAGTTGGGTTAGTTTGGCTGCTAAAAAGTATAGCCAGATATTAGGGAGGCCAAAGCCTCCTGATGTTTGAGGTCTGTGCATAAGGGCGTAACTGCATCTAGGTTTTTTACCAGACCAGACAAACTTGTTTATAATTCTTTGAATATATAATAATTTAGATTTTGGGACATTAATGGGGAGTGCTCGAAAGTAATATAGAAGTTTAGGGAGGATTGTCATTTTAACGGCACATATCCTTCCAAGAAGGGATATGTGGAAAGAGGACCAGGCCGTTAGGAGGGATGTGATTTGAGAGAATAGTGGGATGTAGTTAGATTTATATAGTAGGTTATGTGTAGGGGTTATATTAATACCAAGATATCTAAAAGACTTGGTATGCCATATGAATGGGAAATTGTTAGACAATAGATTTTGAATATTTTGGCTATAGTTGATTGGCATGGCTGTGCATTTAGTGGTATTGATTTTAAGACCTGAAAGGGAGTGAAAGGAGTTGAGTTCTTTAAGGAGAGAAGGGATTGATGTATGGGGTTCTGTGAGGAATATAAGAGCGTCATCAGCATATAAGCTAATTTTGAATTCATTAATATCCTTAGTGTATCCTTTTATATCAATATTGTTTCTGATTTTTTGGGCTAATGGTTCAATAGCAAGGGCAAATAATAGAGGTGAAAGGGGGGCAGCCTTGTCTAGTTCCTCTACTAAGTGGGAAAAATTCTGAGTTATGACCAGGAATTTTGATTCTAGTGTGGGGGGCATGGTATAATGCATTGAAACCTTGTAGAAATGTATCTGAGATATCATACTTAGGTAATAAGTAGTTAAGATAGGGCCAGCTGACACTGTCAAAAGCCTTGTGGATATCTAAACTGAGAAGGCATAATTGTTTGGAGTATAGATTTGCATCTTGTATTATGTTCATTACTAGTCTGATATTATCTACAATCTGGCGATTCGGGATAAACCCAGTTTGGTCAATGTGGATTAAATTTGGGATCACTAAAGCTAGTCTATCCGATAGAAGTCTACCGAATATCTTTAAATCATTATTGAGAACCGAAATAGGGCGGTAGTTTTGGGGAAGAGAGTGGTCTTCGAATGGTTTGGGGATAAGTGAGAGGTTGGCAAGAAGCATTTCGTCAGGGAAGTGACCACCATTAAGAACATGATTGTAGAGATTTTTAAGGTGTGGGATTAAAAGTGGGGCAAATTTTTTATAGTATGAGGAGGAGAAACCATCTGGGCCTGGTGCCGTAGATGTCTTGAGTGATTTAATTATTTTTAATATTTCAGAATCTGTGCAAGGGGCATTTAGGTGTTCTATTTGTTGTGGGTTAAGATGAGGTAGAGGGATATCATCTAGCCAGGATTTGGAGTTACTATCCAGAGGCGGTTGTGGGCTGGAGAGCAAGTCTTTATAAAAAGTAGAGAATATTTTAAGAACTCCATGAGGGTGAGTAATCATATTACCAGAGTGATCTCTAAGTTTATAAGAGTGTGGGGGTTTGTGATCCTGGTTTAGTTTTTTTAGCAAACATAGTTGATGGAGAATTACTATGTAAAAGGAATTTGGCTCTTGAGAATCTAAGAGATTTTTCTGTGTTAGCTGACAAAATAAGGTCTAAGGCTTTACGTTTTTCTTGAATCTGTTTAGTGAGATCTTGTGATGGGTTGTGCTGAATTTTATTATATAAGATATTTAGATCTCTTGTTAAACTTTTGATGTTAATAAGTCTTTCTTTATTTTTGTTTGTAGTAAGGCTAATTAATTGACCACGTAATACCGCTTTATGGGCGACCCAAAGCGTGGTAGAGGGGGTTTCATCGTTTACATTTTCTGTGAAATAGTTATCAATATGTGTCATGATCGATTGTGTTGTAGTTGGATCTGTTAATATTGAGTCGTTTAATCTCCAATTGTAAGGGGAGGGTGAAAGACCTATGTGGGAGGTTTCAAATGAGGTGATATCATGATCTGACCAAGGACAAGGATGAATATTTGCCTTGGATGAGTTGGCAAGGAGTATTGGGGTGCAGAATATGTAGTCAAGTCTAGTGTATACATCATGTGGATGTGAGTAATGTGTATATGATCTGATACCGATATTATGAGCCCTCCATGAGTCAATAAGTTGAAGTTTGTTTATGGATCTATTTAGGGATTTGGAGAAAGCTTTGGAAGAAGGGGATACTTTACTTCTGTCCAAAGAAGGGTGTGATGTATGATTAAAGTCACCACCCAGAATAATGTGGGGGGAGCTATATCTGTTTAGTGTTTCAAAAAAGTTGGAAAAAAAAGTGGATTGTGACTCATTGGGGGCATAGATTGAGGCTATTGTGATAGCTTTGTTATTTAATAGTCCCTTTATGATAATGTATCTACTGTCTGGATCTTTGTATAAGTTTTGTATGTCTAGGACTATAGTGTTGCGAATAAAAATAGCAACTCCACGTGTTTTATTCTGAAAAGTAGTGTAATAAAATTGATTATATGTTTTGTCAAAATCATTTGGGTGATTGGATTCAGCAAAATGTGTTTCTTGCAAGAGTATAACATCAGCCCCTAATCTTTTGTAATGTTGAAATGCTTTTTTCCTTTTATGTGGAGAGTTAAAACCCTGAGTATTATGGGAAAGGATTTTCAAAACCATTGATCACATTTTGTTGTGTTGTTTGAGTAGAAATCTCAATCTTAATAAAATATATAGGGGTGTATATGAATAGCACGAATGTGAGTACAAAGGAAAAGATCTCTCTGGTTTTAAGGGAGTGTGGAGGATATACCATGAGGGATGAAATGGTGTCATAAATAGTACATCATACCATACCATCAGAATGTGGAAATATTGAAAATATTGACAATGTTTGAAATGGACTATTTGAAAAGTTTTAAATGAACTTCCAAAATACACTAAGTTTTTTGCATTGGCCATATAGGCTGAACTTTCATGTGAAAATAAACATAGTATAAACCAAGGGACAAGGAAATTCTTGTCACAATAATATAAACATAGCTTCAAAGGACAAATATGTCCAAATCCTGCAGATGCAGTCGAACACAAAATCCACCAAAAAAGGGATAGCGCGGTCGGCCACATGAGCAGGTGGGGGAACAATCCAGCGACGGCGGACATAACAGGCAACGTAAACAAATTATTATTAGATTGAGCGCAACATATACCAGGGGGGCCTAAAGAAAAGAAAAGGTTAAACCCGGCCCATGAACAAATGTTAGGATAAAAATGTTATATGAAGTAGCAACCACATCTGTCTCCGTTAAAATGGAGAAAGTGTCCTTGTTTTCAAAAAGTAGTATATCTGAAACTTGTATATATACTGTTAATAGAGACAAACAACGAATACAACAGTATGATTGTTAGGGTATAGGAAGTGAGGAGGGAGGAGGATAAATGAGAAGGGGGGGAGGGAATTGGAAGAGAGGGTAAAGAGAGGGAGGGGGGGGGGATAAGTAAAAAAAAAAAAAAACATTTTTTTTCCACTCTTCATCTTCTTTTCATCTTTCTTCTCATCCCCATGTCTTCATTTTCTGGAGGGTCAGGAGGAGGAAAAGTCATGGTGATAGTTCAGACCAGTGAGGAAAACAAGATGAAGGTGCTGTACTAGCAGAAATCACTTTCGATGCTGTGGGAGAACTGTTGATATGATGCTGATTTAAATTCCGTAGAAGTACGGTGAAGGTTATGGAGAACTTTGGTCAGATTTTTTAAGTATAAGGGTTGAGGAGGTGCTGGAAGATATTAGATTACTTGATCTTGAAAAGGTTGGCGCCATCTTCTTTGCTCCAAAGTATTGCGTCTTGAGGATGGAGTAGACCAGATAGGAGAGGGTCTTGGGGTAGATGGAAATTTATTTGGGGGTTCAGGTTCAAGCAAACCCAGTTTCACCAATAGTTCTTTCCCTTCAATGATGTTGTATACTGTGTATGTTGAGCCATTATACGGGATAGTGAGTTTGAATGGAAATCCCCATCTGTATTTAATTCTTGCTGCTTGTAGAATATTGGTAACCTCTTTCATCCTACGTCTTCTGTCTAAGGTGGCAGGTGAGATATCAGGGTAGACTTGCAGCTTTTTGCCATCTAGTGCAATATTTGGGGAGTTTCTTGATGCACGCATGATGTCTTCTTTCACCAGAAAATCTTTCATGCACATGATGATATCTCTAGGTGGTTTATCAGGTGGAGGTTTGGGGCGTAAGGCTCTGTGAATTCTGTCACATGTAAAGGCTGATATTGGTTTATCAGGTAAAAGATTGTGAAAAATCTTGGAGACAGTGGGCATAAGATCTGTAACTGTTTCTGGGACACCACGCAGTCTGATGTTATGGCGTCTGTTTCTGTTATCTAAGTCCTCGACTTGCGCCTGCATGAAGGCAAAGCTGTCAGCTAGTGTCTCATAATCCTTTCTCAAATCATTGTGAGCAAGAGAGAGTTCATCATGCTTGGTTTCAAGAATGTCAGTGCGACTACCTATGCTGGCAATCTCTTGAGATAATGCAGTGGTAGGTTTATGGACTTCACTCTCAATCTTGTCAACTAGTTTATCAAAAATGGAGGTGAGACTAGCATCTAGATCAGCTTTAGATAGGGGAGAAGTGTACTCACAGTTCCCATTGTCTGCCTGCAGCGTCCAGGAGAAAGTGAGTAAGGTTGTGTTGTGGGCAGCGAATTTGCCCGGATCTTCTTGCGGGCATGCACGGGTATGTTACGCAGGTATGGGTGATGTTTCCGCTGTGGAACGAGCGCTCTGGCCCTGGATTATCGGCCTGTGTTTTCCGGGTCAGACGGAGCTCAGGCTACTCGCGTCCGTCCCGCATCGCGCCGCGCATGCGCCCCCTCATTAAGACTTTCTTTGTCTTAATTTTAACTATTTGTGTTGGAGGAGGGTATTTATAAATATATTTTTCTATAAATAAAACAAATGGTGGATATTTAATAAAGATAGTTAGTCCCTAAACCGGTTCTTCCTCTTTGAAGAATACCTTTGGGAACCTTTCCCGTTTTTTGTATATATGCCTATATATTCAGAGGATTAATATCCTGGAATCTCATGTTGAAATAATTTCCAGGTGACGGTACTTATTTTTTTTTCAAATATAAAGTTTATTAAACTCCATACATGGGCGGGAAAAAAAACCCCACCAATACAGACAGTCATATTTGAGAAAAAAACGTGTTACAGATGTAATACATGGAGAAAAGGTATACAGTGTAAAAGAGTACAGGTTTGTACACGTAATGTTCACAGACATATGCATTAACTAACATCAAAGTATATTCTATGGCAATCCTCATCTCGTATCGAAAATATCTATTACTGGTGGTCCCCACCCGATTTTCCATTTTACTTAAGAAGAAAAAAAAGGAAAAACCGTAGGTATCTATAAGGTGGTTAAGAGATGTAGAAAAAAGAGGAAAGAAGAAATGAGAGAGGAAAAAGAAAGAAAAGAGATGTGTGGGAAAAGGGTAGGGGGGGCAGAAGGTACGCAAGGAGAAGAGGGAAGAAGATAAAGAGGGGTGGGGGGGGAAGGAAGACACGGCGGCGGACGGGTATCCCCACTATTTCCGCCCAAAAGGTCACAGCCAACCGAGTCAGGTCAAAAGACGTTGACCCTCATCAGAAAATATAAACATATTCCAATTGTCCCAAGTCTGCTTAAACATCTCTTGCTTATGTTGCGCTGTCAGTATCAAATCCTCCATCCGCTTAATTGCCTCCACTCTTTGAAGCCAGAATTTTATAGGAGGAGGGAGGGTCTGCTTCCAAAAAATGGGGATGCAACCCTTCGCTGCATTAAGAAGATGTCGAACCAGTGACTTTTTATATATCTTAATGGGCACTGAGAGGTGGAGAAGGAAAAACACGGGATCCTCTGGTGCCACGTAATCCGTGAATTTTTGTGTAATTCGCCTAACTTCGTCCCAGAAGGTCTGTATCTTAGGGCATGTCCAAAAGACATGGAAGAGAGTTCCCTCCTCCTCCTCGCACCGCCAGCACAACCCGGAGGAGTCCAGGTAACATTTTCTTAGTCTAGAGGGTGTCATGTACCACCTAGTGAGGAGTTTAAAATTAGATTCTTGTATTTTAGCGCAGAGCGAGGATTTGAGGGAGAGGGAAATGATCCGAGCCTTCTGTGAGGGAGAAAAGGTGCAGTGTAGATCTTTTTCCCAACTGGCTAGACAAGCCAGATGAGGTTGCGTCGTTGGTGTATTCAGTAAAAGGTACATTTGTGATAAGATATGGGCCATCGGGGTGTCTTCAGAGCAGAGTGTTTCGAATGGCGTTAGTTCCCGAGTAAAATTGTGTGGTTCTGGAAGTGAGTGAAGAAAGTGATGTAATTGTAATGCTTTCCAGAAGGTTAGACGGTATGGACCTGCTGGGTTACAAAGATACTCCAATGTTGGCCACCTTCCCCCACTGACGAACTTAATTGCACAGTCCCTTCCCGTTTCTCTAAGGGACGTTAAATCCGCTGCTTCCATGCCTGGTTCAAATTTTGGGTTGCCCAAAATGGGGAATAGGGGAGATACCTTTGAGGTAAGATTTGTGTGGGAGGTGGTTTGGTGGCTATTCCTCAGGGTGGTACCTATGAGAGGGTGATTTTTCAGGGGACTTGGGAGATCGCTAACACACCACAAAGCCCCCCCCAGCGGTACACCCGACTGAGATTGTTCCAGTTTTATCCACAGTTTGGAAGAGCTATTTCTTCTCCAATCGAGTATACGCCCTATGTGTGAGGCCATATAGTATGAGCGAATATCGGGCATTGCCAGTCCCCCACAATGTTTGGGTAGGGTCAGCTGTGAGCGTCGTAATCGCGGCCTTTTATGTGCCAGATGAATCTGGTAAAGAGTGCTTGGGTCTGCCTAAAAAAAGAGGGTGGGATATGGATCGGTAGAGCTTGGATCAGGTAAATAAATTTCGGTAGAATACTCATTTTAAGCAGGTTGCATCTCCCGAACCAGGAATGGAAGCCTGTGTGCCATCTGTCTAACAGTGCCCGGGTCTCACAGTCAACAGTGGGGGGAAGTTTAGATCAAACGTCTGCGTTATATCTGGGGGGATAAACGTGTCTAAGTATTTAAGTGCTGATGAGGGCCATTTAAATTTAAAGTTTGATTGGAGATCAGTTAAAATATTAGGGGGGACCGAAACTCCCATTGCTTCAGACTTAGTGAAGTTTATTTTCAGATTTGAGATTTCTCCATAGATTTTGAACTCTCGCATTAGATTAGGGAGGGAAATTTTGGGGTTTGTTAGGGAGAACAGAAGATCGTCAGCATATGCTGAAATTTTGCAGTGCGTGTTACCTACTTGAAGGCCTGTTATGTCCGGATGCGACCTGATCTTACAAAGGAAGGGTTCTAGGGAAAGGGCAAAGAGCAGGGGGGACAGAGGGCACCCCTGTCTCGTACCATTCCTGATGGGAAAGGGACTTGAGAGTATACCATTGACCTTTACTTGTGCTGAAGGAGTCGAGTAAATGCTACCAATCCATTTCAGCATTCTGTCACCTAGGCCGACATGGCGGAGTACCGAGAACATATAGTTCCAATGCACCCTATTGAAGGCCTTCTCCGCGTCTGTACTAACAAAAATGCTGGGGATTTTCTTAGTCTTTGCTACATGGACGAGGTTAAGGACTTTAATGGTATTGTCCCTGGCTTCTCTAGAAGGGATGAACCCCACTTGATCTAGGTGGATCAGGGAATCGAGGTGTGTCACTAATCTAGTTGCTATAATTTTAGAGAATATTTTAAGATCGACATTTAAAAGAGATATGGGACGATAGCTCCTGCATGAGGATGGGTCTTTCCCCTCCTTGTGGATTAAAGAGATATGAGCTTTGAGAGTTTCATTGGGGAAGCTGGAATTTGTTCCTAGTGTGTTAAAAAAAGTCACGAGTCTTGGGCCTAAAATCGGTAGGAAAGTCCTATAATACTGGACTGTATAGCCATCTGGGCCTGGTGCTTTACCAATTTTCATGGATTTTACTGCGATTTGTAGTTCTTCTAATGTGATTGGTTCATCTAACAGGTCCTTAGTTTCTTCAGGCAGTGAGGGGATTAGGGCTTCCGATACGTATTTGTCAATATCCGCAAGACTCGAGGGGGGGGAGGGGAGATTGTATAGGTCAGAGTAGAAGGCCTCGAAACCCTTTGCAATTTGTTTCGGGATGGAGACCCTCTTAACGTCTGGTAAAGTTATCTGTGGAATATACGAGGTTGCTTTAATGTCCTTCACCGATCTAGCCAACAGCTTACCACATTTCTCTCCCGACTCGTAAGACATCTTGCGGCAGAACTGCAAAGCAGCCTTTGCCTTATAGAGGAGTAAGTCATTAATTTGCGCTCGTATGTTCCCAAGCTTCACCTCTAGGTCTCGAGTGGGTAACTGTTTATGTTGGGATTCTAGGGTAGAGAGGTCAGAGAGCAATCTGGCAAGCTGTGCATTCCTCTCTTTTTTAATGGTGGCCCCATGTTTAATAAGCACCCCCCTCAACACACATTTGTGAGCCTCCCATAAAACACCAGGGTCGCAGTCCTGGATATCGTTTTCCTGGAAGTATGCCTCTATAGCGTTGGACACATCTCCCAGCACCTCCGGAATCTGCAGCAGTCTCTCATTCAGTCGCCAGAAGAGAGACCTAGGTGAGGGTCTCTCAGTAAGTTTGTACGTGAGGTGGATTGGCGCATGGTCCGACCATGTGATCTGACCAATTGTGGATCCTTCCACGAGATGTAGCTGGTCATGTGGTACCAGGAAGAGATCTATTCTGGAGTAAAAAGGTATAATCCCTCTCTCCTGAGTGTTGGAGCCTCCAGATATCAAGTAATTGGGCATTATGCATGGACTGTCTGATACATTTTCGGTGTGACTGCGGCAGAGAGGAGGTGCCTGAAGACGTGTCCACTGAGGGATCTAGGGGTATATTAAAGTCACCCCCCAAAATCAGTTGGCCCTCCCTGTATTCCATCAGTTTCCGTATTGTGCGCTTGATAAAGTTTGCCTGCTGTTCATTGGGAGCATAAAGGGTGGCTATCGTGAACTGTGCCTCCCCCAAATGCCCCTTCAGAAACAAATAGCGTCCCTCGGGGTCTACCAGCATTCCCTGGAAACGCCAAGGCAACCTTTTGGAGATTAGAATCGACGTGCCCCTAGATTTGGCGCAGCCGTTTGTGGAGTGGTAAGCATATGGGAAGGACCTATTCTGGAGTGCAGGAGATTTGTTTGTTTTGAAATGGGTCTCTTGTATAAACGCAATGTCTGTGCGTGACTTTTTAAGATCATGAAGTAGCATGCGTCTCTTTTCCGGGGTGTTGAGGCCTTTAGCATTAAGGGATGTCACCTTAAAAGTGTCAACCGCCATGTCTTCTGGGAAAATAAGGGGGGAGATTTAGAAATGTCACAGTCAAATAAAGGGACGAAGGGGAGGGAAGAGATAGAGAGAAAGTGAGGGGGTAGAGAGGGAAAAGAATAAACAAAAAGGTGTTAGAACAGCAACTACTAACACACTAGCTGTCTAACTTAGTTTAAGTCTAACTCAGTAAGACAATCCTTACTTATAGTGCATAATACCCTGAAATCCTCGGGTATATGCAAAGGCCTATGTGGGGTGTGGATGGATATCGCCCGTGGGTGAGGTCCCGGGACTCCCACCCATCTTGGTCCACTTCAGAAGCCATATTATAATTGGTAAATAATATAACAAGAAGAAAAAACACATAAAACGAAAGAAAGATGATTACCCAGGCTATCTTTAGTGCTCATCCACCTATAAAAGCGGATTAGGGGTCTCCTCTCTTCCTCTGCGGCTACCATCTGTGATTGGTTAGTAATCCGGGAAGGGTAAATGCAATGACCCATAACAAAGGTGTGGCGCACACAGGGTGCTTCTCCACCTTTGCAGAGTAGATTAGTTTATTCCCACTAGCCAGCCTCCAGCTAAAACATATGTTGGTAGGTCCGGCCGGACTCTTTGGTTGCTGTCATCGCCAGAGGAGAGAGGAAAACCGTCACTTCCAGAGAACATGAGCACAGTGCAGCCTAAACCCACCCCCCTCCCTCACGTCTAAGCATCCCCTGTCTTGAATAGAATGTTCCCCCTTGTGAGCATGTAACTTAGTACATACTAAAATTCGGCTTAGCCGTATAAACCCCAGAGTTTCCTCTCTTACTAAACATAAACAGAGAACATAGCGTTTAAAACTCAAACATAAAAGGGGTGCTCAGCAATTGTGAAGCAATGGTTACCTCAGACCTGACCTGCGAGCCATAACTTAGGCTAGCCACATAAGAAGGAAGTTCTGATCAGGCCAGGTTGGATCATTCTCTGGTATGTCTTCAGAGCGACAGAGTCCCTCCAGGGAACAAGATGGCTAGCGACTGGAGGCACTGTAATGACTTGGACATTAGAGGGTCCTGAAGCCACCATGTAAAAGGTTAAAGGAAAGTCACCATAGGTCTCATCGTGGCTGATGGATAGGTAACAGCACCTCCAAGGCTGTGGGTTGAGGTAAGCATTAGTGGCCCACCCAGATATCAACCTTGGATCATAGGTTCGTTTCTGGGCATGAGAGTCCTGCGAGGTGGAGCGACAAAAAGGGGGCCCATTCAGGGCAAGGCTCTTTTGAGGGGGAATGATTACACAGAGACTGTAAGGGTCTCCCACGGTAAATGGCCAATGGGGTCATTCAACAGTAAAAGCAATCCATTAACCAAAAGAGTAATGACTCCCGCGGTGTGGAAGGGAGGAGGGAAGGCAAACAGTGTACTCACACTTCCCGTTGGCTCTCCTGGGAGTGAGAACGGGGACGACGTCCGCTTCTCTGTGTTCTCTGCGGTCTAGGTGCCCGGTGCCTCACTGTGTTGGGGCGACCAGGCGCTCTAGGTAGATAGCCAAGCCAGTTAGGAATGTCAATTGGATCTGTGCCAAGGAAGTCAAACACAGCAGGTAGGGAATCCGGAGAGCGTAGAAGGAAGGATCCCTGTTCCTTGATGAAAGTAACGGACAGCGGGAAGCCCCATCGGTAAGTGGCATTGCAGCATCGGGCAAGGTCTAGCAGAGGTTTAAGAATGGCTCGGCGGATGAGGGTCGATCTGGATATATCCGGTAGCAGCTTCACATGCGCGCCATCAAATTCCAGCTCTCCTGCCTCCCAGGCTCCCCGTGCAATGACCTCCTTGTGGGAGTAGTGATGCAGGCGGCAAATCACATCCCTGGGTCTAGACGGATCCGACGATCTGGGGCCCAGGGCTTTGTGTACACGGTCAATTTCGACCTGCTCCGGTAGGTGGTCTCCCGCAACCCTCCGGAAAATGTCTGTTACTGTGGCCTGGAGATCTGCTTGACCTGTAGATTCTGGGAGGCCTCGGAGCCGCAGGTTGTTCCTACGGCTCCTATCCTCTATTTCCTCCATTCTGAGCTGTAGTTCTATAGCTGAGGCATTGTGATCAATCTGGTTCGTTTCTAGCGAGGACACTCTCCACTCCAGGTCCGCGAGCGAGGTTTCGCCTGATGTCAGGCGCGTGTTGTGCGAGTGCACTTCTTGCTTCACCGCATTCAGCTCTTTCCTATGCGCCGCCTCCACCTTACCCATGAGGGCCTCGATGTCCGCTCTGGTCGGCAACGCTCGTAGGAGAGCCATCAGCTCAGCTCCAACCGCAAATGACTGATGAGGGGTCCCATCAAAGTTTGCATCTGGTAGGTTGGGGGAGTTAGAGTAGAGCATCGGGCTGCGGGGTCCCTCTAGGAAGGCCGGAGTCGCCATAATGTCAGGGGTTTGCGAACGGGAGGTACAGGGGTCCGCCATTTTAAGATCCGGAGAGCCGGAACGAGATCTGCCGAAGAGCCTCTGTAAGTCTCCTAAAGCAGGCGTACTAGGAGCCGGACTAGGCTTCTTCTTGTTCTTTCTGTATGTGCGCTTCTTAGCTGAGAGCATTCTGTGAGAAAAGAGCTAAAATAGCCAAGATGGGTTAGGAGAGGCCGGGAGCTCCGTGCAAACGCGCCTTCACTCGGCCATGTCCAGACAACGCCCCGATGGTACTTATTGACTGTGATATAGGTAGTAAAAATCAGTGATATATACGTAAATACATATATATCTCTGAAACCTATCCAATCTGGACTAGTTTGGAAGAGTAACAGTGTCCTTTTTTCTCCTTTTTCTTCACAAGAATCACCGACTTCCCTTCCTGCTTGATCCTGCGAAGAAGTCGTGGAGGCAGCAGAATAGGAAGGAATGCATAAATCAGTGAGAACTGATTCCACGGGACCACCAAGGCATCTGTTCCGCATGCTAGTGGATCCCTTGTTCTTGACACAAAGTTGTCGATCTTCTTGTTGAACCTGGACGCAAACAGATCTACGTCCGGGATCCCCCATCTTCCGCATATTGTCAGGAAGATCTCGGGGTGAAGGGGCCATTCTCCCGGGAACAACTGCTGGTGACTCAAATAGTCCGCCTGCCAATTTTCTATTCCTGGAATGAAGACTGCCGATAGGCAACGTACATTGTTTTCTGCCCAAGTTAGGATATTAATCACCTCTCTCCGGGCCACACGACTTCTTGTGCCCCCTTGGTGATTGATATAAGCCATGGCTGTAGCATTGTCGGATTGGATCCTGACAGGACAATTCTGTAACCTGAACGTTCAGGCCCTCAGGGCCAAGCACGCTGCCCAAATCTATAGAGTGTTGATGGGCAAGGCCATTTCTGATTTGGACCATTTCCCTTGGACGGTTGCCTCTTCCAGGACTGCTCCCCAACCCGAAAGGCTATTATCTGTTGTTACCACCTTCCACCAGGTAACTGGAAGGGAGGATCTTCCCTTTTGCAGATTCTTGTTTATCAATCACCAACTGAGGCTATGGAGTACTTCTGGAGACAGACACATTGGAAAATCTAGAGCTTAGACTTTCTTGTTCCAAGCTAATAGGATACTGTTTTGCAGCAGCCTCGAATGAAACTGAGCATAAGGAACGACCTCGAATGAAACCACCATCTTTACCAACAACCTCATGCAAAGCCAAATAGAAGGATTCTTTTTTGCTCTGACCACCTGAATCAGTTCCTTTATGATGCTGATCTTTGCCTGGGGCAAGAATACCTTTTTCTGGGCTGTATCTATGATCAGACCCAAGTATTCTAATCTCCTTGACGGCTTTAAGGAAGATTTCTCTAGGTTGAGAATCCAACCTAGGTATTCCAGGTAGTTGACTGTGGTGACCATACTTTGGTCTAAGCGGGCTATCGACTGGTCTATCAAGAGCAGTTGTTCTCCTCCTTGTAGGATGGAGACTACTGATGGGATTGACTCCATGCGAAAAGAGCGGATATTCAGGAACCGGTTTAGATCTTTGAGATCTAGAATGGGTCTGACATCTCCATTTTGTTTTGGCACCTTGAAAAGGTTTGAATAAAACCCCAATCCCTGCTCTTGCATAGGGACTACCATGATCACTTTTTGAGACAAAAGACGGTCCAATGCTTGAAAGAGAGACTTCTTTTTCTCTGGATCCTTGGGAACGTTTGATCAGAGAAAATGAGGAGACGGGGACTCTCGGAACTCTAGCTTGTACCCTGGAGCTATTGAGGAAGTCACCCATTTGTCTTGACACTCTTCCTGCCAGACCCTTAAGAACTGCAGAAGTCTTCACCCCAGTCGAGTGAGCGGGGGCACCCCTTCATAAGGAGGCTTTAGTATTTTGTTTTGTAGGTTTCCTCCCCCAGGACTTCTTTTGTCCCTGGGGTTGACCCTGGAGGTTTACCTCTTGGACCTGATGGCTGAGGCCGTCGTAACTGCCTGGAGTAAATACGTTTACTCCTTTACCTAACTGGCAAAAGGGTACCTTTTCCACTAGAAATTTTTTTTAATGTATTTATCCAAATCATTCCCAAACAGCCATTCACCACGGAAAGGAAAACTAGCCAGGAGCTTTTTGCAAGGTGCTTTGGCTGACCAATTTTTCAACCATATCATACATAACCATACCAGTATTCTACGCATATGTACCAGCCCAAGCGTAAGGTGGGAGGCCTGAAGAATAGAATCTCTCATAGTGTCTATTGCAAAACATAAGGCACCTGGTAGCTCGGCTAAATCATGGGCCTGCTGATCAGGGATAACCTTGAGCACCTGTTTAAGCTGGTCTTTCAAGGATTGACATACACCAATTGCTGCCACCGCAGGTTGAGTCACTGAGCCTGCCAGAGAAAATGCGTTTTTTTAACAGGAATTCCAATTTTTTATCCGTTGGATCCCTAAGCATTTGAGCATTGTCTACCGGACAAGTCAAACTTTTATTCACAGAGGATATAGCAGTGTCAATTGCTGGTATCTCCCACATTTTAGTGAATTTTTCTTACATAGGATAAAGTGTTGAAAACTTTTTGGGAGGAAAAAAATGCTTATCTGAGTGATCCCACTCAGAATACATAAGCTGTTCCAGCAATGAATGAACAGGAAAGGCATGCACAGCTTGAGGAGGCTTTAGCAAACCCAAACAAGAAGCTTATCAACCGACTCAATTAAGGGTAGCATAAAAGTGGAGCGGACCAACTCAGTAAGAGAATCTCTCAGATTGTGAAGCTGAAGGAGGTCCTTCCGCATTTGACCCCTCAGAAGAGGAGGAAAATTCATCTTCTCCCGACCCCAGTTCTTCCGTTTGAGGGTCCCGGGTAATTAAAGGGGACCTGTCGCGTTTTGTCCCACTCTGGGAAGATGCGATTAAAGCCGCTAACCTTTCCTCCAATCCTATCATAGCTGAGGAAAAAACCTCTTCAGTAATATAGACAGGGGCTGCAGTGTTGGAAACAGTTACAACATTTGACGGCCCCGATGGCTCACCCTGACCAACCACCTCAGATCTCTCAGGGGAGGGTGCCATTGTAGAGATGAGACTAAGCTTCTTAGAGTTTAATGGGAGACACTTTTGAGCCCTTTCTTGGGGTGTTTCTACCTCCCCTTCTCACCATAGCTCAATGCACAAATGCAAAGGTACTACTAGAAGAAATTGCACCCACTGCTTGAGCAAATAGTCCAGCAATTGCCGGTGCTATTAATGCTCAGCCTGATGCTTCAGTAAATGTGGCAAGGGAATGCCTGTGTCACTACTTACATGCGCCCTTCTGCTCTTGTGTCCTTCCATCAGCTGCAGTCAGCAAAAAGGAGCTTTTTAAAAGTACTCCCGCGCTGGATGTTGCCACACGCTAACACCGTGCAAAGCCACGCCCCCTCTGTCCTCCCACCGCGCCCCCCTCCTCTTTTCAAAAGAGCGTTTTCCCTCACGAGCGGGGGCTTCCGATGCAATGGGATCGGCGTGGGGGGGGGGCAGCGAGGAGGAGAGCTGGTGGCAAAACCGCCATACAGAGGCGGTGAAGAAGGAAGCGGCATCCGCCGATCATTCTGGCTTCCCCCTATCTATACAGGGAGAAGGGGAGAGTTTCTGCCCAGGTGGGGTGTGTTTTTTAGAAAGAAATCCCCTCCCCAACATCTTACCGGAGGCCTGGGACTGCTAGCCGGAGGGAAGTGTGCCGCTTCTGCTGACACAGAGTGAACTGAGGAAAGCATGAACCAGGTACGTGCTCTATACAACCCTCAGTGGTGACTTTAGGCATGACAACATTTACTTTTAAAGGAGACAAACCATAAGAGAATGTAAAATTCCTTAGGAATCTCCACTTACCTTATCCCGCTGCAGGGATTCTGTGGTAAAACCAACAGACCCAATCTTCACCCCTCACGTTGGGCTCTGTTAAAAAACCTTCAGGGACTGGGGCCCCTTTTTATCGGGGGATCCACACCCCTGGACCTGTAAAGCACCCCACCAGGAAACTTTATGGCTGAAAAAACCAAAGCACTGGATCCCGGGGTCCAGCTCTCTAAAGAAGAGAAGCATTACGGGCTAAACCTTGTTTCTTCTGCCATGAGGCCCGGGTACCATTCAGGCACTATTTGGCCTGAAAAGACACTTTGAATGGATCCGGTTGCATAGCTTGCCCCAGCAAAGGAGTTTCCCAGTGGAGCTCAGCATAGCACATCTTTACTCGTGACCAACACCTAAAACACTGGCGAAAAAACTGAGGTATTCCTAGTAGTGGGAGGGGTTATATAGGGAGTGGACTTCCTGTCTTAGGGTATGCCAGTGTCCATCACCTAAAGGTGGCCTATAACCCACATAGTAACTACTATGGCTCTGTGTCCCATGATGTATGAAAAAGAAATAATGAATTTGATCCATTTTGGATCCTAATTCCACAGATATTAGTATCAGTATCTGTGCTGATACTGAGCATTTGCACGAGTGCTTGTATTCGTGCAAATGCTCCGATGCTTGATCCGATACCTCCAGCTCTAGTGTAGCACTTCCGCTCCCGCTCCTGGCATTTCCCCCAGCCAGCGGTGACGAGCCCTGACGGCAGCTGTCATTTCTGGGTGCGCCACAAAGTCCATTCTGTATGCTGCTGACTCAGCCTCGAGGGCTCGGCTGTGCTGTAGAGATGTGGACAGCTAAGCTCACACTCTACGAGTGAGTGACATCACAACCAGGCCATCGGCCCCAGAATACTGGCTGCATAGCCGTCTCCATAGCGTAAAACCATTTATTAAAAAAGTAAACAAATTAAAAAGCCAAATGACCAATGTAAGCGGCCATTTGGCTTTTTAATTTGTTTACTTTTTAATTAATTTTTTTAATTTGTTTACTTTTTTAATTTGTTTACTTTTTTAATAAATGGTTTTACGCTATGGAGACTGTTTTTGTTTCCTATGTATCCTTATCCTATCTTGAATGAGTTTGACGGGAACGATCCATGCCTATAATACCAACCACAGTCCGGCCATCCATGTGAGCAGGCACAACCCTGCACAAGCGCTAGTGACTCTCTTTTTAACTAAAGGAGTCATTGGTATCTGGTAAGCAGATATCTACTACTTCGAGGTGTTTTCCTTTTTCTTATTTTCCTTTGGTGATGGAAAACCTTTCGTTTACAGCAACAAGATTGGGATATTATTGAAAGATATCATTTCAACCACTTCAAAACACTTTTTTATGTGGACAATCAATCACTATATATTTTTTTCACTATTGTGGGCACTCCAATGTGTAATCTAATTATGATTTGTCATTATTATGTTTTTCATTTTTTTGGTAATGCAGGATATTTATTTATTTAAAGCACTTGAATAGTATGGTATCTAGCGCCCCCTAGCTTTCTTACATTTCCATTTTTTTGGTAATGCAGGAGATTTATTTATTTAGAGCACTTGAATAATATGGTATCTAGCGCCCCGTATCTTCCTTACATTCCTTTTTTTGATTATCTATTTTTTTGATTAGTCAAAAATTGGGGAGCAGCTTACACTGATTGTTTATATATTTCCACAAATTTTCTTTATTGTTGGGAATGTTTTCTTACTAGATGTATCACCAGTATATGTAATTCATATATATTATCTGCTATCGACACCACTGGCGCGAAGGTTTTTACTATTTTCTAATTTTTCTCCTTCATTGATGTGCGCTGATGATCCAAAGCACACAACGTCATCTGTAAAACATGGTGGAGGCAGTGTGATGGTATGGCTTCCAGTGGCACTGGCTCATTGGTGTTTATTGATGATGTGACAGAAGACAGACGCAGTCGGATTATTTCTGCAGTGTTTAGAGCTATACTGTCAGCCCAGATTCAGCCAAATGCAGCAAAGTTGATTGGATGGCACTTCACAGTACAGATGGTCAATGATCCGAAACACACTGCAAAAGCAACCCAGGAGCCAATCACCTGATCTCAACCCAATTGAGCATGCTGAAGGCAAAACTAAAGGTAGAAAGACCCACAAACAAGGAACAACTGAAGACAGCTGCAGTTGGAGCCTGGCAAAGCATCAGAAAGGAGGAAACCCAGTCTTTGGTAATGTCCATGACTTCAGGCAGTCATTGTCAGTAAAGGATTCTCAACAAAATATTAAAAATGAACGTTTTATTTATGATTATATTTATTTGTCCAATTACGTTTGAGCTCCTGAAAATGGGGGGTAACTGTGTATAAAAATGGTTGCAGTTCCTAAAATTTGTACTTGATAGTTATGTTTAACCCCTTGAATTAAAGCTGAAAGTTTGCATTTCAAACTGATTTGCATTGTTTTCTTTTTTTTTTCTGGTGGCATACAGAGTCAAAAGTATGAAAATTGTGCCTGTGTCCAAATATATATGGACCTAACTGTATATGTCTGGCCATTATACTATCAATACCTATTATTACCATCAGGAGGATCCTATATGGGTGGTTTTCCGCATCACATAGTTATATGTTATGTTCCCTAAGTTGCTCTATTGATATGTTATGCTTTGTGGGCCCTGACATGTCTAATATGCCTTGATTTGTTTAATTGTTTTTATATGTTACATGGCGCTGGTTTGCCAGTCGGAAATATGGCATTAATACATTAAGCACATCACTGCTGCTTATTTATTTTGCAGGTTCATGGCTGGGCTTTTCCGAAGATGTTTCCTTTCATGGTCCCTATAAGCAGCTTGTGTGTAGCTCTCTATCTGGGGGAACATTTCCCCTGCGTTCATATGGTCCTAGGCGTCTGTGGGGCTTATCAGCAGGTGGTTTCCGACTGGAGGCCAGCATGGTCTGCTTTTTTAAAATACATGGCTTGATCCTCTAAAGTTAGTGGATTGTTTACTATTGCCTCTCCCATACAGACGCCATAATAACCTATGTGATATAGAAAACAATGAACATTGCCGACGGGTAGTTACTTGGTTACATTTTTATGTTGTCTTTGCTTCTTCAGTTTAATGTCCCCCGCACCAGCAAGCGGTGTACACAGGAGATGTCACCTGCTCCGGGTACTCCAGATAGACCCTGTCCCCAGCTGGAGGGTGTTTTCCAGGTTTTCTTGTTCTGTGCTCTGAAGGTGCACTGCTTGTTGGTCTGGCTTGTCTCTTCCCAGTCCTTCATTTCCATGGGCCCGATGGTTGTGTGCTTGGTTTGTCTTATGCATATATTAGGAATCTACATTCTTTGCCATCACATCTCAGTGCACTGCCCTGGTTATCAACCTCCGTACCACCCACCGTACTCACTTTTCCTAGAAGCGTGGCATCTCATTTCCGTTTCTGCCTGATGGGATCCAATTTTCGCACCCTGTGCGGCTTTCCTCTTATCTTTTTCTAGGTTCTTTCACTAGCAGACTTTCCTTCTCCTTGCTTTTCCCCTCCTCCCTCCCCTTTCTTCTGACTTACCTTTGTAGATTTACTACATCCTTTCCACTACTTACCTTCCTAGTTCCCCATCTAACCACACCCCCCCCCTTTTTTTTTCTTCTTCTCCCTCTTGGAGTTCCTCGGGACTGTTCTCCCATACCTGCTCTAGCATGACTCACTTTTCAATGACCTATTATATTGGTAAAGGGCTCAATAGTCTGGAAAAATGTACCAAATTATTGGCGGACCTGGGGAGGTTTAGATTGCAGATAGTATTCCTTGAGGAAACACATTTCAAATAGGACAACACTCCCAGACTGGGGAACTACAGATTCCCTGTATCACAGCACTTCCCCTGACTCTAAATCCAAGGGAGTCTCTATTTTGATTTCCAAACAGGTTCCATGAAAGGAAACTCAAGTTATCAGAGATCTATTTTAGCAACAGAGTCACTTTAGCCTGTGTGTACCTACCGAATGAGGATCAAGTCTCTGATCTCCTGCCTGTCTATGCTAGACCACCATAAGGAGGGAGTGGTGCTGGTAGGGGGTGATCTAAACTTAGTCTTAGATCCGACACTTTACGTTTCACGGGGGGGGGGGGTCCCATCTTTCATTTACTAAACTGAGAAAGATTAAAGCGCTTCATGAACACCAGTTGGTTGAGAGTTGGCGAGCGCATCAACCCATAGGACAAAGACTGCACGTTTTTATCCTCGCATCATAAAACCTACACGAGACTGGATTGCTTACTCATTTCACAGACTTCTCTTCCCCTGCTTTCCTTGACCGCCATTGGGCCTTTTATTCTCCTGGACCATGCCTCCACTCACTGCTCCCTAGAGCTGGGTTGGTGCGAGCCCCGTAAGTGGCACTGGAAACTGAGCGAATCGCTCTTATGATCCGACGTACAAAAGTCAACTTGCCCGAGACTTAGGCTCTTTCTTTGCTACTAATGATACAGTGGACACTACACTTTTCAACTTCTGGGATGCCCACAAATGGATGTTGCGTGGCATGTTCATTAAATTAGGGACACAACACAAAAAGCACTGTTTAAATTGACACTTGACTCTCGGAAATCCATAAACTGGAACAAGCTCATAAAGCCTTGCAAGCACAACAAGTAGCAGAACAACTCCCGGATTTGAGAGGTAGACTAAACTCATTGTTAACTGAGAAAACTAAAGCAAAACTAGCTTGCTGCTGGTGGGCGTTTTATGAACTTGGCAATAAGCCCAGTAAATTGCTGGCGAATGCCTTACATGCTACTAGGGTGAAGACTCACATGGCACAAATCAAGACTAAAGACGACACCCCCCAGCTATTGCCCAGGCTTTCCAAGAATACTACACAACCCTATACATCTTGACCTAACATTCCTCGACCCCGGCGAGCGATCTCAAACATGTTTTAGCTTGACAGTACTTCGAGTCCTTGAGAATACCAGAGCTCCCTGCGGACATCGTAATTGTTCCAACCAATTTCCCCTGACAATTTTCTTGATGCCCTAAAATCCATGAAAAGGCATAGCGTTGGGACCAGATGGATACACCCTGTCCTACTATAAGACATTCTCCTCTACTCTGGCTCCATGATTTGTGGCAGCCTACAACTCTTTAAGAGACGGACATATCATCCTAGACATTACCCTGCAGACACATGTGACAGTGATTCCCAAGGAGGGTAAAGACCCTGCTTAATGTGCCAGTTACCGGTCAATTTCTCTCTTGAACTTCAACTTAAAAGTCTTCACAAAAATTCTAGCGACCAGACTGCTTTCACACATTCCTTCTCTAGTACAGCCAGACCAATCTGGATTTACCCCTGCTAGAGAAGATCAAGACAACACACAACGGGTGTTGAAGGCAATCCATTATGCCCAGACCCATCACTTTCCCTTGGTGCTTTTCTCTGCGGATGCAGAGAAAGCATTTGATAGGGTTGACTGAATCTTTCTGCAAACTACATAGGAACATATTGGGCTTGGGTCGGGTATGAGATGGTGGTTGGCCTCACTATACTCTACGACTTCGGCCTGAGTGAGAGTCAACGGTTCTCTCTGACACTTTATGGACACTTTATGGACTATATGGAACGGGACCTGACAAGGCTCCCCACTTTCACCTCTCATTTTTATACTGGCCCTTGGACCCTTTCTGAGAACTATCTGAGCCCACCCAGACAATAAGGGTATCATGACCAAGACTCATGAGTATAAATTAGCCGCCTATGTGGATGACTTGATCTTTTTTCGGCACTTCCCCATCCATTATGCTCCCATCCCTTCTATCAGAATTACGTAGATATGGTCAATTGTCTAATTACAAAATTAATTACAATAAATCGGAAGCCATGGACATCAGGATAGCTTCCACAACACATCGAAAACTAAGTCTATCTTTCAATTTCAAATGGACAGAATCCCACATATGCTATCTGGGAACAAAAATTCCCTGCAGTCTTCGCAGGATCTTTGAGCTTAATTTTTCACAAGCTTAAAACAGATCTTCAGCGGTGGGATAAAGAGACATTCACATGGTATGGCCAAACAAATGTTTTAAAAACGAATGTGATGCCACATCTCGTTTATCTATTTCCAAAACTGCCCTTTAGTCTCCCACAGAGTTTCCTCTGTTTTGATTTACAGGTGAGATTTCTCTATTTCATGTGGGTAGGTAGACTGGCCCTCCCTAAGGAAAGAGGAGGAATCGGCTTCCCGGACCCCATGAGCTACTATGCAGCCTCCTATCTGACTAGAATTATGGAGTAGTCCCCTCACAGAAAATGTTGCATTTGTTTCTGATACATAGAGCCTACTATACTCCCAAAAAGTAATTTCGGTTTGGACACCGGTCAGAAGCCAAGTGTCCAAGGTGCCAGGAGACAGGGGATCTTATAAATATGGTATTGAGATGCCCAAAATTATTTAGGTATAGGACAGAGATATTAGCTGTAATAAACAGAACTTTTGGGACCAAGTTGGAGTTGGCAGGAAGTCTATGGTTGTTGGGAAGTATGGAGGGAATTGGAGAGCTTGTAAACATTAAAACAGTAGCAGCAAGGTGTTTATTCCAAGCAAGAAAACTAATAGCCCAAAATTGGCAATCAGTAAGGCCCCCAACACCTGAAGAATGGGTTAAGGTGGTAAATGCAACAGTGTGGAAGGAAAAGTGGTATTTACTAGACGCGGGAATTTCGACAGATTTTTAAAGCTGTGGAAGCCATGGCTAAACAAAATGGGTTGCCCACCATGAGGTAAGGAGTGATGAGGACAGAGTAGAACTAAGAGGAGGACAGAGTAGAATTAAGTGGTTGGATTAAAAACTTGTAGATTAGTTTGGAGAGTGGAGAGGAAGGGGAGGGGAAGGAGGAAGGAAGGCGAATATATGTAAACACATTCACAACATAATTATACACTGTGTGCGGATAGAAACAGCAACATACTTTCACAGGGAGGTGTGGGGGGGGGGTTGTAAAAAAAGGGGTTGCATTAGTGGGACTATAGGTGACACTATGGATAGAGGTACTGTGGTAGAGGGGGCGGGAAAGGAGAGGGGAGTGTTGTCCTTTACCCCGTGATACAACCTTTTGGTTGGGGTGATCGGGGGTGGGGGCGGCGCCCACTCTCCCAAACGGTTCCAAGAACACTTAGGGGCCGATGAATATAAAATTTTAATGATTTTTCACTTTATACTGTATGGTAAATTCGGCTATGTGATAGTTACAGTATATTCTTATGGTCTCTCTGTTTTTTTATATATATTTTTTCTGTGTATGTATATTTGAAAACCTTAATATAAAGTTTATTGAATTAAAAAAAAAAAAGAATTATGGAGTGGTAAGTGGCTCACAATCCCAAACCATGGGTAGATCTTGAGCAGGCGACAGTAGACCAGTTTCTAGCGGGAACCCTTCCTCATTCTTGTCCCACGACGATCACCCAACATCCCATAATAGGTGTCACTCTTTAAGATGTCTACTCTCTCTCCTTACCCGAGTCCTCTAATCCCGGTATTAGGCACGTGTTCCAACTGGGTATGGGTGACCCACAATTTGCAACACTTCTGCGATGGAACTTTTTCAGATTTCTCATGTCCAACCAGGATATCGACTCCATTCAGAGCTTGATTTTCTATGCCTCTCAGCCTTAGTCTCCAAAGCAGGTTACGGCATGACATGTCCTATAAATGTAAATGTAATGTCCGAGAGGGAGATAGATCCATTTGTCAGTCCGCCCCCCCTTTCGTTTTCCTTTCGATCCTTTCACTGCCCTCCCCCCATTCCCTTCCCTCCTGTATACCCTCTCTACTCCCTCTGGTCCCTATTTCCCTTCCTATCTCCTATTCTAGTTCCCATCTTCTCTTACTACTACTTTTGTGCGCTATGCACCACTGTTGCACCACTACTGTACAAAATATTTAGCTTCTTATATACTGCATAAAACTCCTTGGAATTTGACATCTGATACTTACAAGTGACCTCTTGCTGATACATTTTGCAGCCTATGTTTTTATGATCTGCTCCACTTTCCCCCAACATCAGAGTGTTTTTGCACTGTTGGGTATATTTAGTACATCTATTAGTGTTTTCTTTCTGATAATCTTGATAATGATGTGAACTTGAAGTGACCTGATGTGATCTTGTCTTGATCTGTATTGTATAGCCAAATTCCTTGACAATTAGGCTACTTTCATGTTGCAGCACCCGACCGTTAGCGATAAAGCGACGCTAATTTTTGCAGCACTTTTTTGCCGCTAGCAGAGCGCTTTTAACCCCAAAGAAGGGGTTAAAAGCTCCTGTGTCGCTTTTCAGGCGCTCCCAAACCGCCCAAAGATGCTGCATGCAGAACTTTTCCTAACGTCCCTCAAGCGCACCGCCCCAGTGTGAAAAGTCACACTGAAATGAATGGGAGGCAGTTTTCAGGCATTATTTAGAGGCTATTTCTAGCGCTAGAATGCCTGAAAACTGCCTCAGTGTGAAGGTAGTCTTAAACAAAGAACTGAAAAAAAAGAAAAGAACTTAACCTACCTGTATTTTGAGTAGGGTTGGCTGTCAGGAAGCTTATTGGTTTACACCCCGAAGTGGAGAGCACACTGGAGTTATTAAATGAAGTGCTTTTGTTTTTTCGCTGTGGTTGGAACGTCCAATCTAAATGAGAATATTAAGTTAATAGCCAAACACAAATCTTAATCCAGAAAAGTATTTACTGCCGAGAACCAAAATAGATATTCATCAACTGATCCCATCCACTCACGTTTTCAAGTGTGAATATAAGTAGGCCTGAAATAATTGTACAATGTATATATGATCTTACCACCCCCTCTCCTCCTGCTCAGTGCAAATTTGTTATGTTGGGCTGGTGAACCTGAATAAATATACTTCACCATTTAGACATTATTCAGAGTGGGCCAGGAGTCAGTGATACCTGCCGGACATTATATAGCTACCTGCTTTGCATTCAAACCTCCAACCACAGCATCTGGCAGAGGGAAGTCCTTTAGGACCAACTTCATATGTGGCTCTGAGGTGTCATGTGACCGAATGCCAAGATCTGCAGAGGAAGCTGATGCTGAAAGATGTCCTTTAGGAACACCCACCTTTCAACATACCCACCAATCAATGTGGCACCATGACACACTTTGTATGGTACAATTTCTTCAACCCCAAATTTGTCTCTACAATGAAACAGCTAGTTGGTTATGGTTCCCATTCTTCCCCTCAACCCATCTAACGTTCATCTTTACTCCATAATGAATAAAATTAAAGACAAATAACTTGAGTCATGGTCTAATATGCTTTCATAAATTTCCTCTACATAATCATCCTCTTTCTAGTGGATTGCCTTGTTGGATTTCTCAGCCAATCAATGCAGTTCTTGCAAGATATTGTTAGCTCTTTCCCTCAATGGCCCTGCAAGCAAATCTCCTACAATCTTCAGGACCTACCCATGTATGCACTTAAGAATAAGACAATTGCCTTTTCATGTCTGCTGTTAGATTCCTTTTTTCATACCTGGAAATGCTTTATGATGTTCCTTTTGGATTTCATAGGCTTTTTCATAGTAGGGATTTTTATCTTCTTCAGAGAGCTTTTTCCACTCTTTTCCCAGCATCTCACTAATTTCAGCAAAGGTGGCTGTGGGTTTGGCTTTTCTGAGGGCTTGGCGATGAATCCGGGCCCAAATTATGTACGCATTTATTGGCCGTTTGATTTGTCCATTTCTGTTCCTGGAGAATGGAGGGTCAGGTATTCCTAGCAGAAATCCTAAGAATCTTAATGTGGTATAGCAGATCCTACATATTTTTATTAAAAAGGATTTATATAGCACCAACAGTTTGTGCAGCGGTTTACAACGTTAGGGCAAACAGTACAGTTACAATACAGTTAAACAGTTAAAGTTACAATTCAATACAGGAGGAATCAGAGGGCCCTGTTCCTTAGTTAGCGCTTACAATCTAAAAAGGAGGGTCAAGTGATACAAAAGGTAATAACTGTGGGGGATAAGCTGATGAAGAAAATGAAAGTACAGTTGTTTGGTGGAGGCAGGATAGGCTTCTCTGAAGAGAAACATTTTCAGGGATCGCCTAAACATGGATAGAATTGGAGCTAGTCAGACAGATTTAGGTAGGGAATTCCAAAGGATGGGAGAGGCTTAGGAGAAGTCCTGCAGGCGAGCATGGGAGGAGATGACAAGGGATCTAGAGAGCATGAGGTCTTGGCAGGAATGAAGAGAAAGATTCCAAAAACTAGGTTAGTGATGTAGCTGGGGCCAAGTTGTGGATGGCTGTGTAAGTTATTGTTAGTATTTTGAATTTAATTTGTTGGGTGAGTGGAAGCCAATGGAGGGATTGGCAGAGAAGGGTAGCAGATGTCGAGCGGTTTGTAAGGTGGATGATTCTGGCAGCAGAATTAATGATGGACTGAATAGGGAATAGCCTATAGTTGCAGCAGTCTAGGCGAGAAATAATAATAGAGTGAATTAGGAGTTCTGTGGTTTCATTGGTTAGAAAGAAGCATATTTTGGAGATGATGCGGAGGTTGAGGTGGCAAACTTTGTGGGGCCAAAAAGAGAGTTCAGAGTCCAGGATGACACCTAGCTTCCTGGCATGTGGGGATGGGTTGATGGTTATGCCATTGCTCTGGACAGAGAAGTCAGGGGAAGTGGCACATGGAGGAGGAAATATTATGAGCTCAGTTTTGTATGTTTTGTAAGTTGAGTTTGTGACATCCAGACTGATATGTCTGTTAATAATTAGTGATGCATGAGGAGACAATGGAGTGAGCTGAGGCTTAGGGAGATAGATTTGAGTGTCGTCAGCGTAGAAATTATATTGAAAGCCATGGGAGGCTATCAGCTGACCCAAGGAGGAGGTGTACAGTGAGAATAGGAGAGGTCCAAGAACAGAACCTTGGGAGACCCCGACGGAGAAAGGAAGAGGAGAGGAGGAAGTAGAATTGTAAGTGACCCCGAAGGTGCGGTGGGATAGGTAGGAGCGCCAGTGAAGAGCATAGTCACAGAGACCAAAGCAGTAATGTTTTTTGAGGAGGAGGGTCAACCATATCAAAGGCAGCCGAAAGGTGCAGAAGTAGGAGTACAGAAAAGTGTCCATTGGTTTTTGCTGTTAGTAAGTCTTTTGTGAGTTTTAAAAGAGCTGTTTATGTGGAGTGTTGAGAGTGAAATCCAGACTGAAGGGGATCAAGAAGGTTATTCTTAATGAGGTGGTCACTCAGATGGTTGTAGACCAGGCATTCAAGGAGTTTGGAGGAAAAAGGAAGCAAGGAGATGGGGCATAGGTTGTTAAGATTGGTAGGGTCCAAGGAAGGCCTTTTTAAGTATGGGGTGACTAGTGCATATTTTAGAGAGTGGGGGAAGATGCCAAAAGAGAGAGAGGGATTGAAGATGTGGGTTAGAGGGTGTAGGATAGAGTCAGAAGGTGACCGGAGGATTTGAGAGGGAACTGGGTGCAGGGCACAGGTGGTTAGATGGGCGTTAGAAATAAGTTTAACAACCTCATCTATAGTAGCAGGGTTGAATAAGGGTGTTGATTGTACCTGTGGACATGGGGTGTTAAATGAGGGACACCTGTAGAGTGGAGATTTCATTGCAAATATCAGATCAGAACAGCAGTTTGGGTGTCCCCATGACAGAGTACAAGCACTTACATTCAAATGTGTAAAAGTGTACAGAGTCAGTCAGGTGGTGTTAAAATATTTAAATGTAGTTCAAGGCTCTCCCTGTAGAAGTTCATTTTTATTTAAGGCCAGGTCCACACTATTGCGAATTGGATGCAGGATCCCTGCATCCAATTCGCAATAGCAGGAGATTGTGACCGGCTCTCTATGGAACCGGTTCACATATCTCCGATGCGGCTCCGGTGCAAATTTGCACAGGAGCCCAGTGTGTCTTTTGGTCTGTTTCCGGTCCGAATTCAGCCCAAAATTCGGGCTGAAATCAGACCTGAAACAGTGAACCAGGATGCACCGGGCCCCTGCTGGGAGCCGTATCGGCATCCAGTGTGAACCCAGCCTGAAGAAAGGGACTGGTCCCTATTAAACGAAACCCCTACAAAAAAGTGTTTTGTTGCCAACATGTTCCTTTCGTAGAGGTTTCTGTTTTTAAATCCTTAGGGGGGATTTACTAAAACTGGTACACACAGAATCTCGTGCTTCTCTGCATAGTAACCAATCCGCTTCTAGGTTTTATTATGAAAGCTTAAAGTACTTGTAAACCCTCTCAAATACCCAGTGAAGTAACCGGCCTCAGGTGTTACACAGATATAAAACAAATCCTCCTACATAAGTTTTACTTGTTTATCTGTAGTCTTCTCTTTCCTACACCCCTTCAAAAGAGCAGAATCGTGTTAAAATCCTTCTCCATCTGTTAGTATCACAGAGCAGGGGGAGGAGAGCTGTGTTTAGTGTGTGAGAGCTTACCTCCACACACAGCAAACAGGAGCAAAGGAAAGATACAGAGCTGTGTTCTGAATAGACAAGTTGTGTGCTGAGCTCCCTCCCCGTCACAAATATATGTCATATGTCAGGAAAACTTCTCAACAGTAACTCATGCTGATAACCGGAAGCACCAGAGAGAAATGACACTTAGAGCATTGGAGAGAGATAGGTAAACAGAACAGATATACTGTATGTGCTTTGTTCAAATTTAATGACTGAGGTTTACAACCACTTTAATTGAACATGATGAAGTTAGAAGCTGGTTACTATGCATTGCTGCACCAGATTCTGTGTGCATCAGTTTTACTAAATCTCCCCCTTTTTGTCCAATTTCAGCCTTGGACCCCAATGCTATTAGTTCTTATTGTGGGACTTCGGCATGCATATGAGTCTAAATCTTAAAGCTCCCTATAGATTTCTAAGCTTAAAAGTGTTCCCAACCCTTAAGCCTTCCGGCTGTACTTTTAAAACACATTGTCAAACAGTTTGCCTGTTTTCAGAGCAGCTAATTCTACAGAAGTGAAGATCCTCTGTTTCCCAGTCCAAAAAAGTTCATCGGCACTTCCTGCACATAAATGTATATATATATATATTTTTTTTTTTCTCAAAAGTTTAAAACAGCCACTACCCTTAGTATCCTCTAAAATTAGCCTTTGACTCTTAACTTGCACCTCTAGGGGCTCATTTACACCAATTGTGCTGGGAATGCACTGGACCTTTGTTTACTTTTTGTATTAGCGCTAAGCTGCTTGCAGGTAGACTATATAAAGTGAATGGATACACATGAACTATAAGGACTCACCTGCACAGCTGAGTTTGACAGGTATGCACGGACGGGTGCAAAGAGCTAGGATGCCCCGTTCTGCTTTGGGGATCGTAAACCTGTCCAGTCAATGTATATCCATCCACTTTATATAGACCGCCCGCACGCAGCTCAGCGCTAGTACAAAAGTAAACAAACGCCTCCTTCACGCTGTACGGGGCTGATCACCCCTGTGAATAAGCCTTCATGCTGGTGTTTTGGCTTTGTAAATTAAGCCTATTGGAAATAAACTGATGTGAAAATATAAAGAATCATTTAGATGTAAGCCCGCACATGATACATTTATAAGACTGAATAATTTGATTCCTACACAGACTGAGAAGGTACTGGTTCAGTGAAAGGCCCCTAAAGCTATTTCCATGACAACTGATCAAAGAAAAGCCTTTACTGTTCAGCCTGACAGTTGCTTGGCTATCTGGGACCATTTCCTTTCGCAGTACAGCCCTTAGAGTTGTTACCATAGCAACGAATCAAACACCAGAAAACATTTTCTAACATGATATTGACTAGTGCTAGCTAAGTTCTGATCTGTTGCTATGGGCAACCACCAGTGGCACCAACCTTTGTGAATGACCCCTGATGTAGATAAGCACAGCCTACATCACTTATAATTGAAGTATAATAACTGATGTCACTTTACCTGTCTCTGAGGGGTGTACAGTTAGCGCAGTATTTGTGGTGTTTATTTTAGCAGTTGGCTCCATTGGGATGTGAAGATCCGGGGTGATTTGTGCTGTAGGGTATAGCTGATCCTCTGGGCTGATTTGTGCAGTGGGGTAGAACTGTTCCTCTAGAGCCCAGCTATTCTGCATTTTTTCTTCATTTTGGACTGACCTGTCTCACCAGATCTTCCCTCCTTGTCTTCTGGGAGAGGTCTCCTAGCCTGAGCAGGTCCCTTTTCTCTGTTGCTTGTCCATGTTCTTACAGGTCCTTGTGACAGGATGCCAGTTAGGTTACAGTACTGGTGCTTTGAGGCTCACTCTGGGTCCTCTACAAAGGCCAGTATATTGCTGCCCTGTATCATGCCTAGTCCTACAATGTTACAAAAGCAGAAAATATTAAAATATTACCCTGGAGGTTTTGAACTTTGTTAGGGGTTCATCACGTACCCACATTGCTTAGATTCCTCTTCTCCAATGCATCGAGACGTCCAATTTAATTTGGCTCTCTGGCACCTCTCAAGGCAGACCCACACATATAAGGTCTGTTTTGGTGTTTTAAAGGGTATATATAACCAAGACTGATTTTGATGCTTTTTGGTAGAGGGTGGTAAGACTAGAACCCCTGGCAGGTTTGTATTGCTCATTTACACAAAAAGTCAGCAAACTGCATGGGGAATATCTCAAAAATGTAGTTTATTAGTTTATTAAGGTTCTACCTCATTGGTGGATATTGTCTCTTTTTGCACTTCACAATTTCTGCACTTTACAATTATGCACTTTAAAATTGAACCTCAATTTGTATTTTGAAAGGTTTAGCAATGCAGTGTGCTGGAGCTTTAATATGTTATCACTATTGGCTGTGCACACTCTAAGGATGGCGCGTAGTGGACTGAACTGAATTAGGCTTTTTCTTTTTCTTGCTGTCTCTGTCCCCAGTGGGTAGATTCAACCCCCTCTATTTTCCTGGTGGTCTCAGGTACAGAAAGTGATGAGATATCCAAAATGTTAGAGTTGTCACAGGAACTGATGAGAGGAAATCTTCCAATGGAGACACCTGTTTGAGTAACAGCAGTCTATGGGAGAGGAGGGATTGTCCTCACTTTGTATAGATTTCCTTTCTCTCCCTGTTGAATCTTGGGGATAGGAACTCAAGGGAAATCTCCCTAAGGCAACACAAACAGGGTTTTAACCCTTCTCTACATCACACATTAAAGTATTTTGTGTTAAGACCTCTAAAGCTATGAACAGGCTGCCATGCACAGCAATGGACCTAAAAGTGCACATTACTTTTTTTGCCACTGCATGCGCACAATAATACAAGCATGTGCAGTATGTTGAGCTGCTACTGTACATTGTGATCGGGTGATATTTATAAAAAAAAAAAAGAAAAAGGGAACTGAAATGCACATCCACGCACCTATCCTACTGCAGTGTTACCGTAGTGCATAAATCTGAACGAGCTCCTAGTATAGGCTGACCTCCTCTGGCCTGATTTAGTCTTTGAAAAGCAAGCAGAGCGGGGCCAGATTTTCATTACTGTAACTTGGATGCATGCAATTTGTTAAAGTTTACGTATAACCAAAACTTTTTTTTTTTTCAGTTTTGCATAGAGTAGTGCATTTCTTGTTGCCTTTTCCCCAGGGACATTTTCTTTAATCCTGAGACACAACAGGAAGGGAGAGTAGATTTCTCCAAAGGCAGTACAATCTTCCCTTAGTTGTCACTGTCCCTATTGGAAGAGTTAAAGTGGTAGTAAATTCTGTATCTTTACCTACTGGTAAGCGTATAATAAAGCTTGCCTGTAGGTTAAATGAATATCTCATAAACGTGCATCATTTAGGAGATATTAGAGTGAGCAGCAGCCATGTTAACCGTCCATTCATTCCTGTGACTGCATATGTCTACCCGTGCCATTCCTTCAGACCCTGAAGTTCAGAGCTCTTTGCCGTGACTTCCACTCGCATACGTGAGAGTGATGTCATTGCGGCTCGGCCATTCAAGTGGCCACAGCCTGTGAACCTGAAAGGGTGAAGATGGAAGCCCCTGCAGTGGTGACAGCACGTGGCTGAGGGGCTTTGTTTTAAGCTAAGTCTTTCCTAATATGTTAGTGTGCAATGCATACTAGCACATTATGCCCTTACCTTGCAGGGAGAGTTTTTTTTTTTTTTTTAAATGTTTATCACCGCTTTAAGCAGGCCATACATTAAGACATTTTCTTTCCTGTACCCAGGGGTTGTAGGATAGAAAATTGCTTGATTCCCCCACAGTGTTGATAGGGGAATCTCTCCGGTGAAGCTTTGGTATTCTGACAGCGGAGGCTTTCCTAGCCATCAGAATATAATGATCACTGCCAGCAGGCAGGGATTGAACAAAAAAAACCAGACAGGTTCGTTATACTGAAGTTGATCGAGCGATCGACTTCAGTACAACTAGCCTGCCCATACATGGATCAAAATTAGTCTGGGTCCTGCTGAACCATTCAGATTTCAATCAGTCTATGGCCGGCTTTACTCTCTATGGGCCCTTTCACACTGGGGCGGTTTGCAGGCGCTATTGCGCTAATAATAGCGTCTGCAAACCGACCCGAAAGTGCCGCTGCTTTGTCTCCAGTGTGAAAGCGCCGAGGGCTTTCACACTGGAGCGGTGCGCTAGCAGGACGGGAAAAAAAAGTCCGGCTAGCAGCATCTTCGGAGCAGTGAAGGAGCGGAGTGTATACCGCTCCTGCCCATTGAAATCAATGGGACAGCGCGGCTTTATTGCCGGCGAAGCGCCTCTGCGAAGGTGCTTTGTGGTGGTTTTTAACCATTTCTCGGCCGCTAGCGGGGGGTAAAACCGCCCCGCTAGCAGCTGAATACCGACGGTAAACGCCGCTTACAATTGCTGTTCCAGTATATACAGTACCCTAGGGCCTAAATTTTGATTCTAGTTACAGTGGTCACCAGGACAAAAAGAGAGGATGAATATCCCCAGTGAGGACACAGACAACAATAAAAACCTGATAGAAGTTTCAGCATTATCACAAAGGTTTTAAACTCTTTAAAATGAAAAAAAATTGTAATAATTAGGGATGTCCCGATACCACTTTTTTAAGACCGAGTACAAGTACCAATACTTTTTTTCAAGTACTCGCCGATACCGATTACCGATACTTTTACTTTTAATGTCATGTGGCAGTGTTTTTTTACAATTTTTTTTTTTTTGTCTTTTTACAGTGCTTTCTTTTTTTTCTTTGGGGGGGAGGGGGTGGACGCTGTCTGCGTGTTTTTTTAATTTACATTTTTATTATTTTTTACAATTTTTTTATTATTATTTATTGCAATACTTTGTGTTTCTTTTTTTAAATCAGCCCTGTTGGGGGCCTTTGGTGAGATATTAGAGGTCTTAACAGACCCCTGATATCTCCCCCTTGTGACAGAGAAAGAGACCGAGGATAGAGATTCCCCAATCCCTTTCTCTGCAGCCTCTGAGCCACTGAAAATGAATGGAGAGAAGACAGCGGCTCCTCTCCATTCATAAACTGAGACATCGTAATCACAGGACATTACAATGTTTCAGTTATGTGAATGGACAGAGTCAACTGACTCTGTCCATACACAAAGGAAGGAGGAGGACATGTAGAGAGACAGCATAACAGAGGGGGACAGCAGAACGGAGAGGGACAGCGGAGGGGGACAGTGGAACGGAGAGGGACAGCGGAACGGAGAGGGACAGCAGAGTGGAGAGGGACAGCAGAACGAAGAGGGACAGCAGAACGGAGAGGGACATCGGAGGGGGACAGCGGAACGGAGAGGGACAGCGGAACGGAGAGGGACAGCAGAACGAAGAGGGACAGCAGCACGGAGAGGGACATCGGAGGGGGACAGCGGAACGGAGAGGGACAGTGGAACGAAGAGGGACAGCAGAACGGAGAGGGACAGCAGAACGGAGAGGGACAGCAGAACGGAGAGGGACAGCGGAACGGAGAGGGACAGCGGAACGGACAACGGAACGGAGAGGGACAGCGGAACGGAGAGGGACAGCAGAACGGAGAGGGACAGTGGAGGGGGACAGCAGAATGGAGGGGGTATGGAGGATGCGGTGACAGTCAGCAGTGATCACGTGTGGGGAAATTACAAGCACTGATCACCGCTGTATAGATTTCACTAAAGCAGCTGAAAGCCGCTGGGGGAGAAGCTTGTAACTCCCCCACGCGCCGATCACTGCTGACTCTCAAGGTATCGGGGGAAGCATCGGGAGCATTTGCCCGAGTACAAGTACTTGGGCAAATGCTCGGTATCGGTGCCGATACCGATACTAGTATCGGTATAGGGACAACCCTAGTAATAATTATAGATCTGTGTTATACTGTAGGCATGAAAGCTATATTTATTAAAGTACAGTAAAATCTTGGATTGCGAGCATAATTTGTTCCAGAAACATGCTTGTAATCCAAAGCACTTGTATATCAAAGTGAATTTCCCCATAAGAAAAAATGCAAACTCAGATGATTTGTTCCACAACCATTTATTCATAGGTCCTTCAGTTTATAGTCCATATAAAAAGATCATAGCAATGTGATAGATTGTGTAACCATAAAATATCCATTTACAAATGGCAGCCTCCACAAGGGGATTAGAAGCAAAATCCAGCAAGAGCTGCAGAGTATAGAAGAAAAGAGAGGCGCCTCTAAGTGTAGCAATATGGTTACATTTAATGAAGGTACAACATTTAGCAACTCACATGGTTGATGATTAAAAGTGGCACATCTAAGTATGCAGGCTATAAAGCTGTCCACATAGACCATCCTCCGCACCGCCGGCTCTCACCGCTGTCAATCGTGACCAGGAAGACTACCCTGCAGTAAAGCAATCTGAAAGTGAGGCTTGAACAGCTCATGCAGAGCTGCGTGAAAGAGATGACATCAATGGTGGTGAGGAGGATGATATATGTGAACATCTTTACTCCGGATGCCTGCATACTTAGATGTGCCTGTTTTAATCATCAACAATGTGAGTTGCTAAATGTTTGTACCTTCATTAAATGTAACCATATTGCTACACTTAGAGGCACCTCTTTTCTCTTTTATACTCAGTTGTGACATGACGTTACTCTTATATCAAGACATCGCTTGTATATCAAGTCAAAATTTATGAAAAATGTTGCTTTTCTTTCAAGATGCTCTCAAACCAAGGTTTTACTGTATATGTAACCCCTAACAATGAACTTTTATTTGCTCCCTTTTGGTTTTTTTAATATACCATTGAGTGCATTGTTACTTAAATCTGATAAGTGTGAAAATCACCTTGCGATCCTGCCAGATATTCAGAGCTGCCCGTGTCCTCTGCACGCTTTCTGCGTTATCTTGAGGAGTCTAATTAGCCCTCTTAGTTCTTATCGTGGATCTACAAAACAAGTAATCTCTGTGTTGTGGACAAAAGGATAGGGGAGGGTTTGAGTAGTTTAGCCAAAAATAACTAAGCAGGGCTCACACTACTAAGTGTGAGACAGTCATGTTCTCAATCGTGTTTCTACAGCAGGAGTTAAGCTGGCCATAGATGGATCGAAATTCAGCCGGTTCTGCAGAGACCAGACAAATTTCCATTTATCTATGGCCATTCCCATTCATGAGAAGTTGATCTAATGATCGACTTCTCAGGAACAGGCTTTTTTGAAAAATTTTGCATGAGCAGCACTGCAGTCAATTGGCTGCTGCACTGATCAGTGTATTCTGACAGTGGAGGAGTCCCGTTGTCAGAATACAATAGCACAGTGGGGAGGATTCCTATATTCATCTCGCATTGGTGGATGGGGGAATTTATTCAGTTATTTTTAATCAGCCTACAGTCTGGTCGAAAAAAAAAAGATCAATCTATGGCCAGCTTTAGGAGCTGAGTGCAATTCTAATGTCCCGTACACACGGTCGGACATTGATCGGACATTCCGACAACAAAATCCTAGGATTTTTTCCGACGGACGTTGGCTCAAACTTGTTTTGCGTACACACGGTCGCACAACGTTGTCGGAATTTCCGATCGCCAAGAACGCGGTGACGTCAACCAAGTACGTCGAGACTAGAAAAGGCCAGTTCAGAATCAAGCGCGGCACCCTTTGGGCTCCTTTTGCTAATCTCGTGTTAGTAAAAGTTTGGTGAGAGACGATTCGCACTTTTTCAGACTCGTGGCTTTCAGATCGTTTTCTGCGGTTCAGTTTGTGCTTGTGGGTTTGTATCTGCTCTTCAGTGCGTGCAGTCAGTTCGTATTGGAGTTTTCTGTGCGATCTTGTCTGCTCGTTGCTGTTTTTCAGGTCGCTCTTCACAGGCCTTGCTGTTCTTCAGTGCGTTCTGTTACTTCGTTCTGAGCAGCCGACCGTTTTCTAGCCATGTTGCGTATACGTACTCCTCGTAGAGTTCGTGCTGTGCGGGGGCTTGGTGTTGGGGTCCTGACCTTGACACAAGTCCAGTCCATGAACAGGGTGGGGAGGAGTTCATGGACCAAGAATTGGTTGCTTCAGCGTGATCAGTTCTCTCATATGCCTTTGCTCCATGAGATCCGTGAGAATAATCCTGATGATTTCAGGAACTTTCTCAGGATGACGGACCCCGTTTTTCACCGTCTGCTGGCTTTGCTGACCCCCTATATCAGCAGGCAGGATACCTGCATGAGGCAAGCCATCACTGCGGAGCAGAGGCTAGTCGCTACCCTGCGGTACTTGGTGACAGGGAGAAGCCTGCAGGACTTGAAGTTCTCGACAGGCATCTCCCCCCAGGCTCTGGGGATCATTATCCCAGAGACCTGTTCTGCCATCATCCAGGTCCTGCAGAAGGAGTATATGAAGGTAAGATTTTTATCCTTTAATATCACATTTTATTGTATATAATGTTTGCTAATATATTGTATTTCTCTCCTCATTCCCTAATTACCATGATTGTAATATGCTGTAAATGTCCCCTTTGTCCTCATGCATGCTGGATTTTTATGTCATTATTTTTTTAGTCCTTCATACATATTTGCCTTCACTTACCTCCCCATGCTCTCCTGCCCCTATATTCACCTCATGTAGTCACTTAAAGCGGAGTTCCACACAAAAATGGAACTTCCACTTTTCGGAACCCTCCCCCCCTCCGGTGTCACATTTGGCACCTTTCAGGGGGGAGGGGGGTGCAGATACCTTTCTAAGACAGGTATTTGCACCCACTTCCGGCATAGACTCCCATGGGAGTCTATGCCTCTTCCTGTCCCTCCGCGCTGTCTCCTGGGAAACACACAGCTCCCAGGAGAGAGAGGGGACCACTTACGATGCGCAGCGCGACTCGCGCATGCGCAGTAGGGAACCGGGAAGTGAAGCTGCAACGCTTCACTTCCTGATTCCCTCACCTAGGATGGCGGCGGCAGCTGCCGAGAACCGAGCGGGTTTTCGGCGTCGCCTGCCGACATCGCTGGACCCTGGGACAGGTAAGTGGCCATGTATTAAAAGTCAGCAGCTGCAGTATTTGTAGCTGCTGGCTTTTAATATTTTTTTTTTTTTTGGCGGTGTGGGTGGACCCCCGCTTTAACAATGTATTTTATGAGCTCCATAGTAGTGCTTTACTCCAAACACCCCCTAAAATGTTTTGAAATGTGATTTGTGCTTTAAATTCAGGGAGTGCCATAGACTTTTTTTTTGTGGTGTCCCCAAATCATTTTTATTAACCCTCCCTCCCCCAACTGCTAAGTCAGCTGATCCCAATTCTCTATCTATACTCAATCATCTATCTGGTGACTTTGCCAAACCCATACACACTATACCCATCTCTTTTGTCGTCAGATTTATGGATGAATTCCCCAAAGCATGTAGTGCAAGGGCCTGCCTGTATACTTTCAAATGGTAATGTTTAAAGTTTTTGTATCCTATTATTATCTTGATAGGTAATAGCAGAATGTCCAAATGTGCTCCAATGTGTACAGTGTGTATTTATATCTTTGTATTAGGACACTTCTTACCTGTCCAGTGGGCTGCCAATAGTGTAACTAAGGAGGGGCTGTTCAAAGTAATACCCATTATTTAGGCATTCATCTCGCAATGAAGTGGAGAGGGTTACCTGTCCAAGATCCCCCCCCCCCTATAATGTTAGAAATGGCCCATGAGAGGGGGGGGAAGGGGAATATGATAGGTGTACCTTATACTTTGGTGTTGTAAAATTCCCCTTAATAAATGTTATCTGGATGTTGGCCAAGAATGTTTGTGTTTAATCTGCTTGCCATGTTTATGTGCAAAAATAGTAATTTTTTTTTTGTTTTCCTCAACAGTTTCCTTCCACGCCACAGGAATGGCAGACTGTGGCCTCCCACTTTGCCCAGCGGTGGGACTTTCCTAACTGCGGAGGGGCAATTGATGGGAAACACGTCCACATCGTCCCACCACCCAACTCGGGGTCGTACTATTATAATTACAAGGGGTTCAATAGTATTGTGATGTTGGCGGTGGTGTCGGCTAATTACGACTTCCTGTATGTGGACGTGGGGAAGAATGACCGGATGTCCAATGGTGGAGTCATCGCCCAGATGGAGTTTTACAGGCGTCTCCAGAATGGCAGCTTGGACTTGCCACCTCCACAAGACAATGTGGAAGGACTCTCATTCATCTTCGTTGCGGATGAAGCATTTGCGCTGGGGGACCATCTTATGCGGCCATTCCGATGAGGACCCTCACCCCGGAACAGAGGGTTTTTAATTACCGGCTGGCCAGAGCCAGAAGAGTGGTGGAGAACACATTTGGAATCATGGCCAGCCGGTTCCACTTATTTCTGACACCCATCCATATGGCGGAGTATAAACTTAATCATATAATCCTGGCGTGCTATGTTCTACATAACTTTTTACACCAACATTCTGCCAACTATGCTGGCTCAGTTGGGCCTGAGGCCGGAATTCTAAATGAAACAACCCTGACGGCGCTTGAAAGTGGCCGTCCTGGCTTGCCCTCCCTGAATGCGCGTGATGTCCGGTTAAGATACCTTGAGTTCTGTGCGGGTAGGGGGGCCATCAAAATGCCAGACAATTTGTGAAGCCTTTATCAAATAAAAATAAAAAATAAATAAAGTGCGCTAATTATATGAAAATACACACATAGATGTGAATACATGTGGGTGGTAGTAAAAAACACAATCTACTGAGAGCAAGTAAATGACTCCATGAGTGGTAAAAATATATAAGTGCAAAACATAAAAACTCAAATAAAAAGAAGAAACAAAAAATGTGTACATGTGAAATACAATGATATTAATAGCGTGAAAATCTGAAAATCAAACAAACTCAGTCCATGGGTTCAAATATAAAAAGTTCATCAGTGAAAAAAAGCTTCCATCCACTATACAGCTCAGCAGCAACTAATCCCCCTATGAGTGGATTGACAAGGGAGAGAGATATGCAGGATGGTGCAAATCCACTAGCGGTGACTCCAATAAGTAAGAAAGTGATAAAGGTGGACTCTTACCCTCCGTGTTGGACCCCCTCCTTGGCAGGGTCTATCAGGCATGCAGATTTTTGCCCTCTGCAGGGACCATGTAATGAGAAGATCTCCCCAGCAGCTGTTAGGAATGTTGTCTCCGATCCGGGCTGGTCCAAGTGAAACGCCTGGAGAGGGGGGAAGGAAAGCTCTCTTGCTCCCAGTGTGGCAAAGGAAAAAACAAAAGAGCAGAGCTCCAATAGTGTAAAAAGTTTCGGAATTTATTAAATAAAACTACAGACTGCAACGGAGAGTGCACGCTCCGTGAGGTGAAAATACAATTAAAAACAAGCCGGCATATAAAAATCGTAATAACCCGTGCATAACATGGGGCAATCGTGACGGCTTACAACGTAGCCACGCCCTACATGTTTCGTCATTAGTAGACGTCTTCAAAGGGGCACGGGCTACGTGTTAAGCCATCCCCTATATAGTATAACAGTGCACACCAAGCCTCATTTTCACCTCCACTCTCATTCTGGCATATTCTAAAAGCTCCATAATAAAACGTTTTTGCTTCTTGGGTAGGGAGGCATCCTTATCAAGGAAAAATTTCACCGATTTAATACCCCAGTAATGGGGGATGCTAGTGTATAGAGAAGTGACATCGGCAGTCACAAGCCAATGCCCTTCTCTATAATTACTAGTCTTGAGTAGATTGATGGTATGTCTAGTGTCCTTGATATATGCTGGCAGAAGTTGTACAAGTGGTTGGAGGAAATTGTCAATGTACTTACCTGCCCTGGAAGTAATGGAATCTATTCCACTAATGATGGGACGACCCGGAGGGTGAATTGTGTCTTTGTGGACCTTGGGCAGGTAGTACATGACTGGGATTCTTGACGCAACCGGGATGAGAAAAGATTTCTCCTTCTTGTTTATAATGCCAGATTGAAAACCATTATCCACAATCCTTTCCAATTTTTTTTTTGAAACGGATTCTGGGATCCGACTTAAGGGGTTGGTAGGTGTCCCTGTCTCCAACAAGTCTCTCCAATTCGTGAAGATAATCTGACTTGTCAAGGACCACTATACCCCCCCCTTTGTCGGCTGGCTTTATAACAAGGTCCCTACGTTCACAAAGTGAATCCAGGCCCAACTGTAACTCTCTCGTCATTTTCATTTTCTGAACCTTCAAACGATCGAGATCCCTCAAAAGAACATCCCTGAAGACTCTCAAAGAGGCAGATAAGCCACACGGAGGGTTAAATAGGGACGCGTTGGCTAGGCCAGACTGTCTGATGGTGTTGAGACCAACAGTTTGGGGGGCAATGGGGTTGGACAGCATATATCTCTTGATGTTCAATTTCCTAATATACTTATGTATGTCCATATAGGTTTCAAATTTATTGAGTGTTTTGGGCGGTACAAACTTGAGTCCTTTGTCTAAAATTGAAATTTCTGTTTCAGTTAGAGGTGTTTTGCTCAGGTTAAAATCATTGTGATACCGAGTGCTCTTCACGTTCATGGATGGGCCTCCATTTATTACGGTGTGACTTTAATACATATATATATATTTTTTTCATACATGTGTTTTTTTAATGTGGTTTTATTTACGGAGATGAACGTTGTTTCTTTTCCGTACATTTCCATATATACTTACAATTTTTTCCACCACATCTTGCCTCTTGGTGAGATTCAGTGATTTTCTCCTTTCTGCTCTGTCAGTTTTACGTTCCAAATTAGCATCTGTAAGACATATTAATTGTCTAGTAATACTGGGCTTCTTCCTCCAGATGGCGCGAGAGATTGGCTCTGCTGGGAGGGGCTGAAGTTTTGTTTAGTTTCAGTCCTATGTGTCACCTTGGCAACATCCATTCACTGAGGAGCACCAGGTAGAGGCTTGGGTTTTCCCTCCCCTGAGAGTGGAGGTGAAAATGAGGCTTGGTGTGCACTGTTATACTATATAGGGGATGGCTTAACACGTAGCCCGTGCCCCTTTGAAGACGTCTACTAATGACGAAACATGTAGGGCGTGGCTACGTTGTAAGCCGTCACGATTGCCTCATGTTATGCACGGGTTATTACGATTTTTATATGCCGGCTTGTTTTTAATTGTATTTTCACCTCACGGAGCGTGCACTCTCCGTTGCGGTCTGTAGTTTTATTTAATAAATTCCGAAACTTTTTACACTATTGGAGCTCTGCTCTTTTGTTTTTTCCTTTGCCACACTGGGAGCAAGACAGCTTTCCTTCCCCCCTCTCCAGGCGTTTCACTTGGACCAGCCCGGATCGGAGACAACATTCCTAACAGCTGCTGGGGAGATCTTCTCATTACATGGTCCCTGCAGAGGGCAAAAATCTGCATGCCTGATAGACCCTGCCAAGGAGGGGGTCCAACACGGAGGGTAAGAGTCCACCTTTATCACTTTCTTACTTATTGGAGTCACCGCCAGTGGATTTGCACCATCCTGCACATCTCTCTCCCTTGTCAATCCACTCATAGGGGGATTAGTTGCTGCTGAGCTGTATAGTGGATGGAAGCTTTTTTTCACTGATGAACTTTTTATATTTGAACCCATGGACTGAGTTTGTTTGATTTTCAGATTTTCACGCTATTAATATCATTGTATTTCACATGTACACATTTTTTGTTTCTTCTTTTTATTTGAGTTTTTATGTTTTGCACTTATATATTTTTACCACTCATGGAGTCATTTACTTGCTCTCAGTAGATTGTGGTTTTTACTACCACCCACATGTATTCACATCTATGTGTGTATTTTCATATAATTAGCGCACTTTATTTATTTTTTATTTTTCATGGTATACACAGATATTGGTGTATTTTGTGTGCAGCTTTTACCTTTGACCTTTTATGCTCTGCAGCGCAGTTTTTCTTTTTATTTATCAAATAAAAAAAAAAAAGCTAATCTTTGGTGACATTTACTGCTTGTGTTTGTTTTAGCTGACCCTGACAGCAATGTGGGGAGTCCTGAAAATGGCGTGATTGTGTAACCTTATACAAAGCACTGTTGGGTGTTATTTACTAAAGGCGTAGACACTTTGCACTACAAGTGCACTTGAAACTGCACTTGTAGTGCAAAGAGGATTTGCCCTTAGGAAATAACCCCCATTTTCACAGAAAGCAGCAATTACAGCACCACAAAAGTGTTGTAGCGTTGCGACAATAATCCACACATTCTTAATAACAATCTTTTTAATACCTGCACAATCACATGTGCATTTACAAAAGGTTTTTAAAACAAACCAACATGTTTGTTGTATAACAATTTTTGGGGTGGCATTATCAAAAATAGAAATGTCCATTTATGATAAAACAGGCATGTGTAAAACCAACAAGAAAGACAAAAATCTTGAACTTACAAAGTTCATATATGGTAAAACTTGAAGGCAATATCAGACATGAGTATTTAGGAACTGTGTTTGATATTGCGTTCAGATGGGGTGAAGTCACCCCTTGAAAAGCCAAATTTTGAAGATGCACACCAATTTACGAATGTCAACATGTGCTAGCTGCCATCACGGGGGATCAAGGGACATGTTTTGGGGGAGCAACCCCTTCCTCACAGCTACTTTATTATTGAGGAAGTGGTTGCACCCCCAAAACGCGTCCATTGATCTCCCGTGATGGCAGATAGCACATGTTGGCACACTGTGTGCATCCTCAAAAGTTGGCTTTTCTAAACATCGCTAAAACATTTTTAAGATTGTAGCACACAAAAAACAAAGTGATTTGGAGGGGTTTTAAATTCGTCCCAAAACATCAATGATGTTATTATTTTTTTGAATAACATCATTGATTTTTTTCTTGAGGTTTTCCAGTTCTAAATTACACCCCATGATCTCCCCGATCAGGATCTGGGCACTTCGTGATTTGAAAGGATCTCGATCCACAACATCACGATCACCTAAAAAGAGAGAAACCAAACAAAAACAGGAATCCAAACTCTGCCGGCATCCATCTCTTACCTGAGTCTGTGGTCGCAGACACTCACCTGTTGTGGTGTCAATTTCCACCACATCTTCTTCCTCCTCCTGCTCAGCTTGGGTTGGGGTGTTGCCTTATAAGTTTATGTGAAATATCCATTAATCGCTGTAAAATATTGTAATTAGAAATATATTTCAGTTAGAGGGAAATATATTTAAAATACTGAGTGTTGTGTTGGTGTTATTGTAATTAGTTCAACTTCAAAGGTTGGCCTTTTGTTCTTCCTGAGAACATCTTCCCTGGGTAGTAAACAATAGCCTTCTTTGACTCATCCAATCAGGCTGTGCCCAATATACATTTACTAGGTACAGTGACCAATTAGGGAGAATTATATTAGCCACACTACAGAAAGGAGGGGGGGGATATAATGCTTTGTGACCAAGCTTACTCACTTTTTGGTGTGGGAACAGACAGCAGTCACCATGGGCTGACCTGAAGTTAACAGGTAATCTAACATACTTGTATTTTATACTGTACTGTAAATATGGGTGTTGTGGGTAATTTGTAAATACCATGTAAGCCAGGAGACCTACACTGTACATTGTGTTGTAAATACTGTTGGGTGTGTACTTTGTATAGATTATGTAACCCTATTAATAAATGTGTATTGCGGAACGAACTACCTCTTTGTTGTAAGATCTCTCAGATCTAGATATGTATATGTCCATACTACTACAATGATTGAGGTGTATGCACAAAATACAGAACTAGTCAACAAAATGGCGACCGGCGAAGGGACAGAAAAATTTGGTGGTCTCTTTCAGCAATATCTCAAGGGGTTGCAATATCTACAAAAGGCACTTTGAAAGGGTTTTTCATTTGAATGCTAAAAAAATGAACATTGGGTGCTCTATGTGCTCGATATAGAAATGGGCTATAAGAAATAGCTGTGTTCTACAGTGGGTAATTAATAGGGAGCCTACGAGGAACACATAACTTTTGTTAAAAGCTAAATATAATATAGAATTGGTACATGAAGAGTCCAGATGCATTAGAAGGAGATGAAAAGAGCTGTTGCCCAATGTTTCTATGCATGAAGATTCAGTCTATTTAAAAAAAAAAAAGAGAGCTGTTTCCTGTATGTATGCATATCAACAGGAATTGAGAGCACAGCACAAAAGATGGATAGGGAGGACAGACAGTCTTTAGAAAATGTGCTACTTGTAGCTAACAATATTGGCAAACTGTTGCCAGGAGTGCACATAACATTTCATGCAGATAATGTCTTGCAACGATGTAAATTGCTGGGAGTTGGCAACTCCAGAGATCAGGTTAAAGTTTTACTATTAACCGTTAACTTAGACACATGGTCTTCCCTACCAGACCATGTTAAAGAAGGAAGAGCAGATTACAATGAAACTGTAGATGAATTGCTAAAAATAATATGTCCCTTTGACCTAGGCTTAAAAGCAGCGTATAGAACAAAACAGGAAAATAATGAGAACCCACTTCTTTATGCAAAGAGGCTATGGTCAGCTTACTATGTAGGCAAACGGAGAAACGTACACAGAGAGGACCCAGAGTACAAAACCCTCCTAATAGCTAATGCCCATCCAAAATTTAAAATTAAATGTGGATTTTTTATAAATCCCCTTAAAGATTCATATCAATGCATCATGGACTGTATGCACAAATTTTTTCATGTAGCCAGAAGGTCTAATTCTGTGAAATCAAAGATTTATCACCAGAGTGCAAACAACAAAACCTGTTTAGCAAGTCACACTACAGGAGAATTTGCCACCTTTTCAAACAGAAAGAGGCACCATTACAATTACAATGCCTCCAAAGATAAGATCTATAGGCATAGCCCCCCAGGTACTAGTCAAAGGCAAATAGCCTCATGCTCCCCTTTGAATGTAAATTCCATGGAAAGTGATCTCAGATTACAGCACAGGAAATCAGTTCTGAAAGAGGTTATGTTAATTAGCACAATTACTTCTCTTGAAAATGAGATTGAACTACTGAAGTCACATATTCATAATTGGGAAAATACCAATAAAATAATGGAAACATCACAACATGTTCTTAAGGTAAAATATGAAGCATGCCATGCAGAGGTGGTACAGTGTAGGAAAGAACTGAAAGAAATAAAACAATCTTTTGATCAAATTGTTAAGGTCCCACAGAAAACCATCTGTTCCATTCAAACAGAAAATACTGGAGGGGGGGCCAACCTATCTATGCTATCTGCTAGGACTTCACCTTACTGGGAACAAACCTTAAATATAAGCAATTTAGAAAAAGCAAAAGAAATACCAGATCTAATGTGTCATTCAGATGTCTATGATCTGAGTCATTTGTTTTCACCAGATCCAAGGGTGAATGTCAGTGAACATATACCAATGTAAATATGTAAATGTAACAATGTGGCAGTGTTTGTTTTCTTTGTGTGAAAGAAAGGGAAAAGGGTAATAACTTTTGTCTAAGTTATATTTTCCAGGTGCAGGGAGCTCATGAAAAAGTATTTACATATTAATCAGGTGTATCAATATAGATGTATTTATACATAAATACATACACCTAAGGTAATGTATATTAGGCTAGGTATTCAAACATGGTTATTAGTAATACAGGTGTTTATCTTCCCCAAAGGATCAGAAGACTGCCATAAATATTCAAAGGTATAGGGTACAAGTAGTGTTTAGTACAGAAGCCTACTCTTGCTTCATTTTATATATTTTTTATTTATGTATTTGTTTTTGGTTGGTGTTCTTGGTTTTTGTTTGTTTTTTTTGTTTCCTTTCTCCTGTTTGCGTAAACACATAACAATTCATTTGCGATTTATCAAAGCTCTATCCAGGATGTATGGGTTCAATCTAAATGAATGTGTGTGTCTGAGTGATGGAATGCATGGGTATGAACTGTCCATGTGTAAAGAAAGATTTTTTTTTTTTTTTTGTAGGGGCGTACATTGTTTTTATGGCCATCAATAAGTGTGATCACACTAATGCGCATGCTTTGTACTGTTTACGATTATTTTATTAATTTTTCCCATTTGTAATGAGCTCAATACTGGTACCAGTTTAAAATAATACTTTTTTTTTACAAGTTTATATGTATTCGCGAATAAATAACCTGTGCACAGATAAGAGATCTCGATCCCTATAGCTCTGAGAAACTGTAGGGATTTTGTTTTGATAATTTTTCCTTTCCTGTGGCTTAGAGTGAAGTTTCATTCACTCTGATACATGGAAAATACATAACAATGCATTGCTTTGCACCTTTGTGGCATCTTATGGATTCAGTAGGTCTGGTGTTTTGTTTTTCCTTCCAAATTGACGCATGTGCTGTTAATATGTGTAAAGGTTTTATGTCTACAGGCTGTCTTCTTAAACTTTAAGTACTTACAAACACACCAGGTTTCCTATAACTTTTTGTTTGTCAGAGTACAGATATGTGGGTGTGTCTGTACATTTTTGACTGTACTTACTGTGGATGGACGCATTATCTCAGCTGGAAGTCTGTTCCAATCATCCACTACTAGTTTAGTCCATTATGAACCTCTCAGAGAGGTACAGTGAGGTGTTATTAATTTTTGAGTTTTGTATTTTAGGAGACATACACAGACAATGACAAATGATTGGACCCAGACTGGACAAAGTACTTTGAAACACAGAGGACCTTGAAACATAATTTTTATTTTTTTTTTGTTTTAAGGAGAAGCCTTGAATCCAATTAATTGCAGTCAGGCCTAACTAAATTCTAAAAAGAAAAACATTTAAACTTTTTTTTTAAAACAGAGATCCTGCTCTCTGTAATACAAGTTCTTGTGGCCTGATTGAATTGCAAATAGATTTGCAATCTAATTAATATGTTAATCACCACCGACAGAGGGTGTTGCCTTTTGAATAGCTACAATGTTTGAAGGCAGTTTCAATGTTTTTGGTTTTTTTTTTTGACAGAATACAGATTAATTTTTTTTTAATTTGTTACATTTTTTTTTTCTCTTATTTTTATTCTTCTTTTTCTTAACGGTAATTTTTTTTCTTTACAAAAGAAAGAAAAAAACAAAGGGGGGAAGAACGATTTCTAATTTTTTTTTTTTTTTTGAAATTTTTTTTAACGTTTACTATTTTTCTTTCTTTCCTATAGTACCTTTATTTATTTATTTATTTATTTTTTGTATGGTGATTCTTGAGTTTGGTGTCACTAGGGTGAAATAAATAAATAAAAAAAAAAAAGAGGGGAGTAGGGGGGAACATTATATGGAGAACATTTAAAATGGTTAGAAATGTTGATATAGAATATTAAAGCTTCCCTATAGCATTTTGGGGATAGACCAAGTTCCAACAGTTTTTCTTCTCTCTTTCGACATTGGATAATTGTTTTATATAAATGTATGTCATGGTAGTTATTACCAACTATGACAGTAACACCTGGTTACACCTGGTCATGTGACTATTTTCGTTGTATATGTGACATACAATCCTCTCTACAGTTCTAATATTGGGCAGGCATCATATGTGGTCATTGATCAATTTTTTTTGTTTGTTGGTCAGTTTTCTTTTTCGTGCCATAACTAAGTTCAAAGAGCATTGCGTGAATATCATATAGATATACTGGGACTGGTGAGACTCATAGTGATTGGCAAATAGCAGGGAGTATAGTACAATTGTACTTAAGTGTAATTTAGTTTAATTGTTCCTGAAGCCACTAGTGACTGATGACATCACACTCATCCGTATTCCGAATTATTTTTGTCTGCGTAGGCGACACTGCCTAATCTGCACGGAGAACTCTTAAAGTGATGACCTCTTCTGTAGCCTGCTAAAGGCAGGACGGAGCTATATGCCCAAAGGTTTGGCACCAGCCAAGGTTGAACGGAACACAGTTCCAGTAAAAAGGAGTTAGTGGTGAGTTGCGATGGCAACAAAACTCCCCAGAACACGTGAAGGGTCATACACGCACACACAACGTGGTATTCCACAGAAGGTGGGGCAGAGGTACTTGCAGGCATATGACAATGGAGGAAGAAAGATGGGGGGATGAAAATCAGACACCTGGCTGAAGGGCGTAACCATTCAAATTGTTACACATGTCACTGGGAAAGGGGTCTCATTAGTATGTCGCAGTATATCTATGACAATTCTAATCAAAAGGTCCTTACGGCTTAGACTTACCAGACAAGCATTCAGTTGAATGCATATGTTTTAAATGTACTTGTGTTTTTATTTCTCTACCTTTGTCCACATTAATAAAGTATAATCTTAGAAAGCCAGGAAAAGCTGGTCCCCAGGCTATTATTGTATGCTGTATCCACTTGGAATCACCAGTGAAGGCCGTCCCAGAAGCAAGGGCAACATGACCAGATTCGCCTTATGGACTTTCGTACTGTTATTATCGGACTATTGTTATTTTTGGACTGTTGAGAACAAGGATCCTCATGTTTTTTTTTTTGTTTTTGTTTTTTTTCCTTATTGTTTTGTTTTGGTGCCGTTTCTCATGATTTCTATTTTGGACTTATGACATCCAGAACAAGTGATGACTACCAATACTGGGATCCAGAAGTGTGAACTGTAGAGATGGAGAGTTTAAAAAGTTTTTTTTTTCTTCTCAAAGAGTTTTATTTCATTTCAGAGGGTAAAGCCAAAAGTGACAAATATTAAAGGAGATTGCACATAAACCATTATTCTAGGTGTGGCCGAGTCTCATATTCTCAACTGGCCACAAGGGGCCATCTGTTGCCTTATAAGTTTATGTGAAATATCCATTAATCGCTGTAAAATATTGTAATTAGAAATATATTTCAGTTAGAGGGAAATATATTTAAAATACTGAGTGTTGTGTTGGTGTTATTGTAATTAGTTCAACTTCAAAGGTTGGCCTTTTGTTCTTCCTGAGAACATCTTCCCTGGGTAGTAAACAATAGCCTTCTTTGACTCATCCAATCAGGCTGTGCCCAATATACATTTACTAGGTACAGTGACCAATTAGGGAGAATTATATTAGCCACACTACAGAAAGGAGGGGGGGGATATAATGCTTTGTGACCAAGCTTACTCACTTTTTGGTGTGGGAACAGACAGCAGTCACCATGGGCTGACCTGAAGTTAACAGGTAATCTAACATACTTGTATTTTATACTGTACTGTAAATATGGGTGTTGTGGGTAATTTGTAAATACCATGTAAGCCAGGAGACCTACACTGTACATTGTGTTGTAAATACTGTTGGGTGTGTACTTTGTATAGATTATGTAACCCTATTAATAAATGTGTATTGCGGAACGAACTACCTCTTTGTTGTAAGATCTCTCAGATCTAGATATGTATATGTCCATACTACTACAATGATTGAGGTGTATGCACAAAATACAGAACTAGTCAACAGGGGTATTTCCCCTTCTTCCAGAGGTGGGTGTTTGTGGTCTACTCGGATGAGGGGTGTCCTCCGAGTCTTTTCTCCCCTATGTAAAACAAAAATGGTATAATTAGCACACAGATATTTGATGGCCGAAATCTAAAGATGAAACATTGCTTGGAAGTGGGGTACAATTGTCTATTTTGGCAGAGTTCCAAGATGTAGCATTTTTATTGTCCTTTGTCAAGCTTCAATACTTTACCTGTTTTGTACAAGCTTCACAGATGGAGACCCCCCTATAGTATCCACTGGAGCACCTGTGTGGCCCCCTAATAAAAAGGGTGTTCTTGTGTCCCACACTAGAGCTCCAGTGTCCAGATGTGAAAACAGCTGCTGAGTGTCCTCTCCTTACACAGAATCTAGTTTGCATTTCATTCTAGTAAAACAAACCCATCTACACAACCAAATATTTTTCATACAAGTAGGCCCTAAAAAATGTTGGCAAATGCATATGGCCTAAACAATGGTGTTTTATAGGCCGAAAGAAAAATGTTTGATACAAACGAATAATGGGCCCATGAACATTAAAGTTTCCATTTTAAACTGTACAACGCTTAAGAAAAGCATATGGAGCAGCACGAACGTAATAAAGACAAAAAGAATATGAACAAAGCACAACTACTTACTTTTTTGCAGCACTCTCCGGATTTTTCGGTACTGCTCGTGCTCTCTTAATTTCAGGTCCGACCACCGTTTCCTGAGCTGATCTTTCGATCGTCGAAATTCCGGTGCAGACTCTTGAATACTTTCACCATGATCTTGGCCTTTCTGATATTGGGGTTGGGGTAAGGTCCATACTTTCCATCATAGTCGGCCTTCTTCAGGATGTCGACCATCTCCAACATCTCCCCAAAGGACATATTTGAGGCCTTAAATCGTCTCCTTCTGGATCGGGACGTTTCCGGATCCGGGCTTTCCTCCTCCTCGTTGCTATAATTAGCACGCACCTGCTCTGACTCCACCATATGCTCTTCACCCACTGCGCCGAACGAAAAGGGGCGGGGAATAGACTAGAAAGAACGTCAGGGGCGGGTGGAGTTACACGCATGCGCAGTGTGTATAAAGCGTAACATGCGTGCGTAGTACGTACGATCTGTGAGCGGACGAAGGAGTATCGGAGGCGACGATCGTGATAACAAAGGTAAGAGCCAAACTTGGTCCTATACTGCTTCTACATTGAGGCCTATATTGTAACAAGATTAGGAGAGTTTTGCCTGACATTAGGGTTTGTCTTGTGTTGTGTCTTGCAGTGAAAATGTATATCTTAAACGATACTGACTTCATGGCAATCTTCATTGATATGTTCAGGGAGCTGCCTTGTCTGTGGGAGATAAACCACCCACATTATAAGAACCAAACAAAGAGGAAGGCAACACTGGATCAATTTTTGGAAATTGTGAAGCAGGTGATCCCCACGGCAGACATCACCTATTTGAGGATCCTAATTGGTGGCCTGAGGAGTACATATCTAAGGGAGCGCAAGAAAGTCCAGGATTCGCAGAGATCCGGAGCAGCAGATGACATCTATGTCCCCAGGATGTGGTACTATGACAGGCTGCATTTTCTGGCAGGTCAGACTGAACCCAGGCCAGCACTCTCCAGTCTTCCTTCTACGCTTCCTTCCCCCCTAGCTGAGGCTTCTGACGCCCAACCTGGGCCTTCCAGGCAGCAACATGTGGAGGAGCCCAGCTTGAGCCAGGTATAGCATTCCTCTAAATAGTTCAGGTTGTCCAATCAATGATGTTAACTAGATGTTAGTTTGGAGTACTAATTTATGATTGTGATTGATGATGCAAAAACTAAAACCATGTCCCTCTTTCATACACAGGGAAGTCTCAGCCAGGAGGTGGCCGGGCCGAGCAGGCTGCCTGATATGAAGGTCCCTCCCCTACACCTGCAAAGAGAAAGTGGCAGGAAGAGGAGTACCCTACAGGAGGCTGCCATAGGCCTCTTTTGGAAGGCTACAGAGGCCCTGGGAGCACCACACAACGTGGAGGAGGACTTCGCTGCCATAATTGCCTGTAAAATGCAGCAGATGGAGGAGGGGCAACAACTCAAGTGTGAGTCATTAATGTTGGAAGCTCTCAATAAGGGGTTGAGGGCCCAACTAACATCTGATACCCACATTTGTGACCTCACACATGGTCCTCCTCCTCCTCCAGGTCCTTCTACTTCTCCTCCTCCAGGTCCTACTAGTCCTCCTCCTCCTCCAGGTCCTACTCCTCCTCCTGCCACATCTCCAACAGCAGAGCCACAGCCGGGAATGAAGCGTGGAAGGAAGACCAGAAAGTGATGACCCTGGGTCTAGTCTGGTCTGGCAAAAGATGTAGCATCTTGTGGTACCACAGCCTGGGGACACAGATGTCATCTGCTGCTTTCAGGATCTCTGGGACTTCTGGACCAGACTGCACTCCCTTACATATGGACTCCTCAGGCCACCAATTTTGATGTTCAAGAATTGATGTCTGCCCTGGGGGTCCAAGGCTTCGCCAATTTCTGCTGTTTATCCAGTGTTACCTCCCTCTTTGTTTGGTTCTGATCCCTTAATAAAGGATTTTTGGTTTCAGTTATACTTGCCTATGTGTTTTTTCCTTCAAAAAGGACAGTTTGTTTGTGAGGATTCAGGTACATTTCAAAAATACTATGTGAAATTAACAAGGGACACCAACAACAAGCAATCTCCTTGAGATTAAATAATACAAGATAATAATGGTATTGTGGTAACTTGACACACAAAAAACACACAAAAATATTCTGGAGTAAAAATAAAAATAAAATAAAACAAAGATCAGCCTTGGAAAAAATACAAACCTAAAATCTATAAAAAAACTGCCTTTAAAAAAAAGAAAAATAATAAAAATATTTTTGTCAGATGTGACAAATCAAAATATATTAAGGGAATCCCGATAAATAATAAAGAAAGAAGTTTGTGAGAAGTCTGTGTGAATATGAGCAGCAAAACTACTTCATTCTTCTCACATTATAAAGAAGAAGAGAGTGCGCTGTATTAAACCATTTTTAACATTGCACCGTGACGAAAGTGTTGTATCCATTGCAAACGCTCAGTTTACCCGCCCGAGCTGTTCCGTCTCGGAATTTCTTCTGAGCATGCATGGCACTTTGTGCGTCGGAACAGGCCACACATGGTCAGAATTGTCGCGATCGGATTTTGTTGTCGGAAAATTGTATAGCCTGCTCTCAAACTTTGTGTGTCGGAAAATCCGATGGAAAATGTCCGATGGAGGCACACACAGTCGGAATTTCCGACAGCACGCTCCAATCGGACATTTTCCATCGGAAAATCCGACCGTGTGTACGGGGCATAACAGATTAACTGGTATTTTTATGAACTTGCAGGTATGCAACATATAATGCAGACATGTACTGCATGTGTTTGTGTTTTTTCCTTTGCCCTGCCATACATTTCTATTTATGGGAATGTCAGTAATGGCCTATAGTTTTGCCTATTACAGCCAACCAGCTTCCCCCTAAGGCCTTATATCCACCAGTGTTACACATTCAACACTTGCAAATGCTTTGAAAGTGTGCGTGCCTCACTTTTTTGTGGGTCGGGAAGTTGAATGGTTGCCCCATTTTGCACTCTTAGGCACCACACTTCCTGGTTTTTATTTCTGACATGCCGCGATGCTGCCACTTCCATGCGTACTGTCCCTATCAGTTGCATTGGCATTTTTTAGCAATTTTTTTGCCACCGGTGGAGACAAACCCTAGCACTTACTATGTGTTACAATCTGTCTGTACAATCACCTTTAGATCTGCCAGCATCTTTGTAGTACAAGGGCCTAAATAAAATAAAATCCCAGAATCCCCAGAACAGTAAAAGAGGGGAAATCTTCCAATATGGACACTAGATCTGGTATCCTGGGGGATCCCTATGTATTCCCTTATTTAGCAGATTTCCTCCCACTTTTTGTTTTTACTATGGAAGAGGAAGTAGAGATAAATCTCCCCACATGGACAGATAGCAAAAAAACACACAGGGGCTATACAGTGCCTTGAAAAAGTATTCATACCCCTTGAAATTTTCCACATTTTCTCATGTTACAACCAAAAACGTAAATGTATATTATTGGGATTTTATGTGATAGACCAACACAAAGTGGCACATAATTGTGAAGTGGAAAAAAATGATAAATGGTTTTCAAACTTTTTTACAAATAAATATGTGAAACGTGTGGCATGCATTTATATTCAGCCCCCTTTACTCTGATACCCCTAACTAAAATCTAGTGAAACCTACTGCCTTCAGAAGTCACCTAATTATCAAATAGAGTCCTCCTGTGTACAATTTAATCTCAGTATAAATACAGCTGTTCTGTGAAGCCCTCGGAGGTTTGTTAGAGAATCTTAGTGAACAAACAGCATCATAAAGGCCAACAGGTCAGGGATAAAGTTGTGGAGAAGTTTAAAGCAGGGTTAGATTATAAAAAAATATCCCAAGCTTTGAACATCTCATGGAGCACTGTTCAATCCATCATCTGAAAATGGAAAGAGTATGGCACAACTGCAAACCTACCAAGACATGGCTGTCCACCTAAACTGATAAGATCGGGCGAGAGCATTAATCAGAGAACCAGCCAAGAGGCCCATGGTTACTCTGGAGGAGCTGCAGAGATCCACAACTCAGGTAGGAAAATCTGTCCACAGGACAACTATAAGTTGTGGGCTCCACAAATCTGGTCTTTATGGAGGAGTGGCAAGAATAAAGCCATTGTTGAAATAAAGCCATAACAAGTCCCTTTTGCAGTTTGCGAGAAGCCATGTGAGGGACACCGCAAACATGTGGAAGAAGGTGCTCTGGTCAGATGAAACCAAAATTGAACTTTTTGCCCAAAAAGCAAAACGCTATGTGTGGCGGAAAACTAACACTGCACATCACCCTGAACACACCCACCGTGAAACATGGTGGTGGCAGCATCATGTTGTGGGGATGCTTTTCTTCAGCAGGGACAGGGAAGCTGGTCAGAGTTGAAGGGAAGATGGATGGAGCCAAATACAGGGAAATCTTAGAAGAAAAGCTGTTAATAGTCTGTAAAAGACTTGAGACTGGGGTGGAGGTTCACCTTCCAGCAGGACAACGACCCTAAACATACAGCCAGAGCTACAATGGGATGGTTTAGATCAAAGCATATGCATGTGTTAGAATGGCCCAGCCAAAGTCCAGACCTAAATCCAATTGAGAATCTGTGGCAAGACTTGAAAATTCCTGTTCACAGATGCTCTCCATCCAATCTGACAGAGCTTGCGCTATTTTGCAAAGAAGAATGGGCAAAAAATGTCACTCTCTAGATGTGCAAACCTGGTAGAGACATACCTAAAAAGACTTACCAGCTGTAATTGCAGCAAAAGGTGGTTCTATAAAGTATTGACTCAGAGGGGGCTGAATACAAATGCACGCCATACTTTTCACATATTTATTTGTAAAAAATGTTGAAAACCAATTATCATTTTCCTCCCACTTCACAATTATTTGCCACTTTGTGTTGGTCTATCACATAAAATCCCAATAAAATACATTTACGTTTTTTTTTTTTGTAACATGACAAAATGTGGAAAATGTCAAGGGGTATGAATACTTTTTCAAGGTACTGTAACCCTAAGGCCCAGTATTGTACAGCTGTCTGTTCGACAGAAGCCAGTCTAGCCCCCTGTCAGTATATAATGTTTAACAGGAGGGATCCCCACATCAACATCGCTTGTGTTGATGTAGGGATATGACAGTTTTGTTTTATTTTTAGTTCAACCCACTGGTTGAACAAAAAAAAACCTGCACTCTATCCAAAAAAAAAAAAAAAAAGTTTGCCTATAGTTCTACTTTAAGGAAGGTCAGTGGTTTCATATCCTTCCTGACAGGATTGCATTGCCCCAAAGGCAATATTTATTTATGGGGGATTAGGCTAGCTCAATTCAGTTCGGGTCGGCTGATGAAAAGAACAGAGCCAAAGGAAAGTGATGGGATAAGAAGTTGAAATTCTTTCCTTGCTACCCCAGGATGGGCACCCTTACTACTGGGCACTGAAGGCATACTACCACATGAAGAGGAACGGTTTTTGGCTGGATGAAGACAAGCTACTTTAAAGTGTTATTAACCACATACTTACTGGGCACTTATACCCCTTCCTGCCCAGGCCAATTTTCAGCTTTCAGCGCTCTCACACTTTGATTGACACTTGCTCAGTCATGCAACAGTGTATTTTTTATAATGTTTTTCAAATAGAGATTTATTTCGATGGTATTTAATTACCGCTGGGTTTTTTATTTTTTGCTAAACAAACAAAAAAATACTGAAAATATTGAAAAAAAAGTTATTATTTTGTTATAAAAATTTTGCAAACAGGTAATTTTTCTCCTTCACTGATGTGCGCTGATGAGGTGGCACTGATAGGTGGCACTGATGAGGCGCCACTGATGGGCACTGATAGGCGGCACAGAGAGGTGGCACTGAAAGGCGACACTGATAGGTTACATTGATGGGCACTGAAAGATGGCTCTGATAAGTGACACTGATTGGCAGCACTGGTGGGCACTGATTAGCAGTACTGAAGGGCACTGATAGATGGCACTGATTAGCAGCACTTCTTCTTTTCTTCACGCTGACAGCGTGAGGGGAAAAAAAAGCTGATAACCAGCTTCTGTTTACTTCTGTGATCAACTGTCATTTGCTGATCACATGGTAAAGGGCCCACTGTGATTGGCCCTTTATCCGATCTGTGGGGCGTTTGTAGACGATATAACTTCTGAGCAAACCAGTCAATATACGCTTCTTGGGATTTTTGTTACCGAAAATATGTAGCAGAATACATATTGACCTAAATTTATGAAGAAATTTGATTTTTTTTCTATTTTTTTATTGGATATGTTTTGTAGCAGGAAGTAAAAAATATTTTTCTTCAAATTTGCCTTTTTTTGTTTATAGTGCAAAAAAAAAAAAAAAAACGCAAAGGTGATCAAACACCACAAAAAGAAAACTCTATTTGTGGGAAAAGAGGACATACATTTTATTTGGGTACAGTGTTGCATGACCGCGCAATTGTCAGTTAAAATAACACAGCGCCATATCGCAACAAATGGCCTGGACATGAAGGGGGGTAAATCTACCGGTCAAGTGGTTAACTTGTATTAGTCACAGAAATGGCAAACAGGCCACTTTAAGTGGCAGTGGTTGGAACTACCTGAATTTGCCACCAATGTTGGTAACTTTACAGAAACTGGTGCAAATGCTTGCCTGAATTAGGCACAGGTAGTACTAAAATAAACTAACTGACCTGGAGCAAGTATGCATGAAAATAAGAAGCCCTTATTTACATATGTGTTCTAGATAAGTGACTCAAGAGTACTGAATCCAGAGGGTCAACATGACAGCCAGGCTGCCGGCATTTCCTGAAAAGGTAGTGAACAGAAGCCACATGACTGCCAGGCAACTAGTATTTCCAAACTGAATCAGTTAGTTTTCCTATAATGGAAGGCGAACAGAAGCAGCATAACAGCCAGTCAGTTAGTATTTCTATAATGAATAAGGAACAGAAATAACATGACAGCCAGGCAGCTATTATTTTCAGCTTGAGTAGTGAGCACTAGCGCCCTCTATGTGTCTATTAGAAAAGTTCTACTTTATAAGCCAGTAGTGAGCAGAAGCGGCCTGACAACCAGGCAGCTGGTATTTTTCGAATTAGTAGGGAACAGAGGCAGCATGACAGCCAGTCAGTTCGTATTTCTATACTGAATAAGGAACAGAAGTGGCATGACAGCCAATCAGTTGGTATTTCTACAATGAATAAGGAACAGAAGTGGAATGACAGCCAGTCAGTTGGCATTTCTATAATAAATAAGGAACAGAAGTGACATGACAGCCAATCAGTTAGTATTTCTACAATGAATAAGGAACAGAAGTGGAATGACAGCCAGTCAGTTGGCATTTCTATAATAAATAAGGAACAGAAGTGACATGACAGCCAGGCAGCTATTATTTTCAGTTTGGGTAGTGAGCACTAGCGCCCTCTATGTGTCTATCAGAAAAGTTCTCCTTTAAAAGCCAGCAGAGGCAGTGACCATGTGACGGCTGTACGGTGTGATGCTGCCATCTAGTGTCCGCTTTGCGGTACTACACACATGGAGCGGGAAGCTCCGGCGGGTCAGGCCCAGGCCGGGGTCTCTAGTGAGCCGGTGTCCGGGGATGAAGACGATGTACCGGACAGCTGCCTGGATGTCAGCTCAGAGTCCTTTGACCCCCTGCTGGCCCTGTACTCCTCCCGCACCCCGCTCCCTTTCCCCGATGTCCGATGCTTCAACAACCTGGCCGAGTATGAGAGCTTCCTGCGGGGGGGCGGCCGGGCCCGGGGACGGGCGGAGGGGACGAGGAAAACGGCCAAAAAGGGGAGGAAACCGGCGCCGGACCCCGACAGGGTGGAGAGGCTGAAGAAACTGATGGTGACCATGCCGGGGGAGGAGGACAGACCCCCCAGGAGGAGGAGGAAGCCCCCCAAAAACGTGCTGACCCGCATGCCACGTGAGTGCAGCCATGAGGGGGGACTACAAGGCTCAGCAGCGCCCCCTTTGTAGGTGGAGGTACACATCACAACATTCTCATACACATGTCTGTCAGCACAGGGATACAACACCTCTCATGGCCAATAGAGTTAGGCGAATGGTTCGGGCAGAGCAAAAGTTCTGTCCAATCATCTTCTGTTCGCCCATTCAGGGAACACCTGAATTTGTAGGGTGTTCGGCGGGTGTTCGCCCTGCACAGGGCATAGCTGGGCAAGGAGCGGGCTGGAAAGCCGGCTGAGGCATCCTTAACAATTGAGGAGCCATCAGCTGTCAACGGGCTTCCCCTCTGACAGCTGAATAAAAAAAAAAAATAACATTGCCAACCATAAAAAAGTGTGGAAAATAATGGCGTGGAGGCCCCCCTTCAGGTTTGGTATGGATTTTAAGGGGAACCCCACAGCAAAATTTAAAAACCGGTGTGGGGCCCACCCCAACAAATAGCTGGTTGCTAAGGAGCCGGGAAGCCGTCCACTGCGTCCTTAACAACAGATGACTTATTAGCTGTCAGCGGGCTCCCTGCTGACAGCTGAATGTAAAAAAAAATGATTAAAAAAAAACAGCGTGGGGGCTGGTCCTCCCCTTTCCAGAGCGAGCACATCCCCCTCCCCCTTACCATATCAGGCCACATGCCCTCAAATTAGGGGGTGGGCAAAGACAAGGGCCTCATCCCCACAACCCTGGGCTGCGGTTGTGGGGGTCTGCGAGCTGGGGGCTTATTGGAATCTGGAAGCCCCCTTTAACAAGGGCTTGGATAAGGGTCTGGTATGGATTTTGGGGGAACCCCACACCGTGGTTTTTTCATTTCTAATTTGCCATGGTTTCTCCTAAAATCCATACCAGATCCGAAGGGCCTGGTCTAGACTGGGGGGGGGGGGGGGGGGGATGATGACCCAATGCCATTATTATTTTTTTTTTTTTTTTTTGCTGGCAATTATATTGTATTGCGGGCAATTTAAATTTCATTTCATTATTTTTTTTTTTCTTTTGCTGCAGCATATTCTCTATATATGCTACAGATGCTCCACTTTACTAAGGGAATCCCAGGCACTATATTTATTTAAAGGAATTTTTCATTTTTATTGTTGCACTTTAAAGCAGTTGTAAAGTCTCAAGGTTTTTCACCTTAAAGTGGAGGACCGCCCACTGCTGCAAAAATGAAGACTGCAGCTGCTGGCTTTTAATAATGGGACACTTACCTGTCCTGGAGTCCAGCGATGTCGGGGGCCACAGCTGATGTTTCCATCAGCTTTCGGGTGCTGCCGCTGCCATTGCAGGTAAGGGAACCTGGCAGTGTAGCCTTACGGCTTCACACTGGGGACCCTACTGCGCATGCGTGAGGCTCCGCTCTTCTCTCCTACTGGCCCGGTCGGGGATGGAGGAGAAGGGAGCCGAGCGGTGACGTCAACACCCGTGGCTGTGGCTCCCAGAAGTGGGAACAAGATACCTTTCAAAGAGTATCCGCTCCCCCCCCCCGAAAGGTGGCAAATGTGGCGGGGGGGGGGGGGGGGGGAGACAAATGAGCGGAAGTTCCACAGGTGCCTACATGGAATGCGGCTCTCCGTAGGGGCACTCGAGAAAAGGAGGAGCCAGGAGCGCTGCTGGGGGACCCCAGAAAAGGAGGATCAAGGCCGCTCTGTGCAAAACCCTTGCACAGAGGAGGTAAGTATAACATGTTTGTTATTTAAAAAAACCCAAACCTTTACAATCACTTTACACATTATTAAAATCACTTCTCCTGTAAAAATTATCTTTTTAAAAAAATTATTTCTCAAGTCATCTTCCAGGACGGCACACCTGAGAGATGAGAGGCTCCTCCCCACAGGAAACACAATCAATCAACAGCTGTTTTAAGTCCACACCCTTCCCCCTGATCCTCAGTTTTTGATTGTGTTTCTCCCTACACGGCGAAACTGTTTGTTTTTTTCCAAATGACCGAAGCCTGGGGCTGGTGGCCTCCCCCTGGGAGCCGGACCAAATGCCTGGGAAGCCTCTGGGTCTGGCGGGATATATTTATCCTTCCCGGGGGGTTCCCCTATCCTTTCCTCAGGGGGGGCAGCAGAAACTGGGAAAGCCCCCCTGAGAGCTGAAGGCCCCTGGGTACAGTGGTGTCCCCAGAACTTCAGGGGCCTTTATCCTGTCTCTCCCCCTTACCTGTCCGGAAGTCCTTTCAGACGGGGGTGCTGGCCGTCGGTTCTTTCCAGGGGGATCGTATCCCCTGACTCCTGGGTCCCTGGTAGCTCGCGTGGGCTGCTGGGGAGGGCACCGCCTGAACGACCCGCGTTCTTACCCAGAAGGGAAGGCTGAGAGTCAGCAGGAGCAGGCGCCCATATCCTCCTTTCGAGGAGATACCAGTTTACTATGGTGAATGTCTGCCTAAACCACCTCATGGGAATGAGGAACGTACGGCATTGCCCCCCCCCCCATGTGTATATACTGACTGGACAGAGCAGGACACAGCCTAACCTTGCAGCTCCTTAAAGGGACAGCAGTTGTGGGGGGGGGGGCACTTTGGCGGCTATCCTCCTTGCGTGTGGACCATAAGGATGGAAAAGCAAGCCCGGTGGCTGTGGAAAAAGGGGAAGACGACAACGGTGAGTCAAAAATCCCCAATCCCAGCCAGATGGTTTCTGGGCATTTGAGATAATCTCCCCTGGGGTCTGGATTCAAATAGCCCAGAAGCTTTTGCTAAAGACACCAGCCACAGCTCCCTCCTACATCAGAGATGCTGTATGGTGGACAAGTGGTGCAGAGGAGCAAGTGTGCCTAAACCACCTCAGATGGGAAAGAGGTAGGTAAGGCATTTTTTCCCCTTCCACCTGTATTTACTGAGTGGTGCAGTGCAGGACCTGGGGTCTCCATAACAAAATAGCCCAGAAGCTACTGCTAAAAACCACCAGCCACAGCTTCCTCTTATAGCAGAGACACTGTGGTTATCACAACAGTAGGTTGCCAGCCTCTCCCTACATACCCGGTTGTGGTACATTAGTAGGGGTGAATACAGCAAAGAGGGTGACCTGGTAGAACAAAGAGTTCCTTACTGGCCAGGTATACCACTGAACAAGTTATTAATGGTGCAATGGTTGAAGGATTCATGAGTAAGCTCACTTGCTCAGCAGGTGCACTAGGTTATCTGGCCCTATTTGCCCAGCTGCTAGGAATCTGCTTAAAGTTGCTCCAAGATGCTTAAAAGCTGACCTAACTTTCAACAATGTGGCAGGGACCAAGCTTCTGTGTGGCACAGTAGGGGTTCCCTTGTGACAGATCCTCCTTTTTGGGGGTTGCTTGCTATGGGTAACTTTTCATAAGCTCCAACCTCCCACTCCACTCTTACATTGTGGTTATATTTTAATGCAGGGGGTAAGAAAAACCTTTTTGTTGGTTTGGGCTACAGTCCACTCAGTGACAGATCTAAAAGTGATTTACCATAAATCGTTTTTCCTATATCCTTTGATTAAGGATTTTCTGTGCAAACATATGCAAGAGCTAGATGGCTATATGATTGCTTCTTTAAGGGCTGCAGGTGGCTATTTACCTCCAGGCTAAATTGGTAACCACCCTTTTTAGAGGTCTTATATTGGTCTCTAGGGCTGGGCTCATTGAGACTTTAGTTACTGATCAGCCCCACCCGTGTATGAGCTGGCTAGCGTTTGCTCAATCTACGGAGGTAAGGTAGGACAACAGCTACTATAGTAAGGTGTCCAAAGGAATACACCATGACTCCTTCTTGGCTGCTCACCAGTAGACCTCAGTAGTGAAGGTTTGTCCTTGCTGGGGTGTTTGGTGGCACAACTAAAGTACACATTGAGATTTGTGACATCTCTGCTGAAGCTTGTTGGGTGTCCTTTATATCCTAAAGGTACTGCTTTGTTTGGCTACAGATCAGAAAATACAACAGGGAAGGTGGTCTGTACTTTCTGGTTTTGTGCCGCACGCCAGAAACGCACATCATTGAGTCTGGTGATGACATTTCTGCTCATAATTGTTATATTGCTGCACATCAGACCTACACAAGATTGGGGTCTGTCTGTGGGGTTTTTGTGTGTCCTGTATTACTGCCTTATTGGTTGCTTATCAGAAAGGCAGCAGGAAAGATTGATGGCAGGGGTAGTACATATACTGCCTTTGGTAATCGGTACAGCACCACAAGATGGCGTCGTGCTGATTCAGACAGTGCTATTAACGGCAATAGCTGCCGATTTTAGGCATGCGATTTGACATGTGAGTTGCATGCCAAATCGCTTCAATATGGATGTGCTATCTCTATTCAGAATTGTTAGATTGTTGCACGTTAGAGATATACACGATTGAAGTTTGTCTGTGGGTCCTGTATTACTGCCTTATTGGTTGCTTATCAGAAAGGTAGCAGTGAAGATGGATGGTCCTGATTTTGTTGGAAAATACAAATTGAACCTGTGCCATGGGTAGTACACATACTGCCATTTGTAATCAGTGCAGCACCACAAAGTGACGTGCTGATTCAGACAGCGCTATTAACAGCAATGGCTGCCGATTTTAGGCATGCGACTTTGACATGTTGAGTTGCATGCCAAATCACTTCAATATGGATGTGCTATCTCTATTCAAGATTGTTGTTGCACATCAGACACATACAAAATTGAAGGTTTACTGCCTTATTGGCTGCATATCAGAAAGGACACAACAGTGAAGGCTTTTTCTGATTTGTTTTTGCTGCTCAGCAGGGAGACACATTGAGGGTAATGACATCTCTGTTCAGTATTGGTATATGCTACACATCAGACATACACAAAGATTGAACATTGTTTGTGTCCTGTATGTCCTATATTTACTGACTTATCGTCCGTATATCAGAAAGGCACAGCAGTAAGTGGTGTTTCTCATTGATCTTCCTTGCTGTTTCTTAGGTATATACAGTAGGGGGTTGTTGGCTGCACTCCTCCAGGGAGCCACAGCATGGGGACCCCTTGTTTGTTCGACCCGAAAACTGCTTTTCCTGCGACCTGTGCAATCTTGAGGTCTGTGGTTCCGTAAGCAGGGACTGCTGGATACGCTGCGACCTGGAGTCGCACAGTCACGAATGATACCCTTTGGAAGCCATAGTATGACTTCTCATGCGTCTTGCAGTCCCAAGTGGCAGGTTGGGTCGCACGGGTGTGGGAACCCTAAGCTTATCTGTCCCTTCTGGTTCAGGTTTTGCAATGCTGCAGGAATACTCATTGTGGAGTTATTGCCTTATTTTGCAGTAGACCAGAAAGATCGCAGCTGTAAAGGCTGTCTGTTGTTTGTTTTTTATGTTGCTGCACAGCAGAAGTACTCAACATTGAAGCTTGTTGGTGCTTTCTGTTTCATATTGCCTTACCTTATGGCACTTCAGAAAAACACAATGCTGTAGGTTGCTTGTGTTCTTTCTCTGTTGGTTCTATGTAACTGCACTACAGAACTGCATAACAGGAAGGATTGTCTTATAACTGTACTTGGTGGTTCGTCATAAATACGCAACATAGAAGTTTGGGTCTTTCTGTCTTCTCTTTATAGCCTTGTTTTGCTGTACATCAGTAAAACACCACTGTAAAAGGGGGTTCCCGTCCTTTCTGTATTTACCAGTTATGACCTAGCTAGCTGCACTTCAGAAATGCGCAGCATTTAAGGTGTGTTTGTGTCTTAATGCTTACATATTGGCCGCACATCAGAAAACCAGACTGTGAGGTTCAGATTTGGGTCTCTTCCCATATTTGATATTTTGGTTTAGCTAGTCACACTCAGATACACAACATTGATGTCTAAGCTTGTGTCCTTTCTGTCTAAATCTATTGTGCTATGTCCACAATCTATGATTTTTTTTTTTTATTTGTGATATTAATAATACATGTATCACCTTTTTGTATTTCAGCCTTCTCTTCTGTGAAAGGGCCAGGAGTTCTGGTGCAGATGTCACATGTCAGAAAGCCTCGACCCCTTACATTCAGGGATGCCAGAGCCATTTCCTAGGGTTGAAGCCCAGTAGAGTTATGGGTCACTGGAGGAAGGCGATAATGAATCGCCCTGTTTAATAAGAACTTAGGAAGTTCGGTTCAGAGGAGTTTTATGGCCTGAAGATGAAGTATAAACATGTATACCCGACCAAATAGGTTACAGCTCGGTGCATGGCCTTCATTTTGCCCTTCTAGCAAAACTAGATGTAGCAATATGAGTGTTCTTCTCCTGCTATAGATGTTAATCTCCTGAGTAGGCTCTCAGGCGTAAGTAAAACTATAGATTGGGCATGCCTTAAACCCAGGGATTAAGTTTTTGTTAATCTATTTCCCTTAAGTAGGTTTCCCTTCAGTCTTTGCTGACGTAAAGCTAAAAATGAACAAAAAGGGGTTGTCTGTCAGGGGCCCCCCTTTTTTGGCAGTTTTATTTCCCTGGACAGGGTTGTGTTAAGACAGGCCCCCTTATGGATCAATGTAGTGTCCTTGTCTTACAACACAGGTCTCCGATTAATCTTTTTAGTGGTTCTAAACAGCACCTATAGGCAGAATAGGCCATTGTTGGTAGATGTGTGACAGGCAACATTGATAACCTACAAGTTTAACATGTTTTCCGATTCCATCTTTAAGAGCCCACTCCACCTAGATCCTGCATCCGAAACAGAGAAGGCAGGGACACATGTGGAGTAGACCGGCAGATCAGCCGCATGATCCAGCTAAGATACCTTCATCAAGCATATGGAGTAAAGGTAAAGCTTACTGCAGAACCGAGGTTCGCCAAGAGGGTCTTGCAGTGGTCCCACCCTAAGGTAGGCCTGAGGTACTTGATTATCCTCTCAGGTGTGCCGTCCTGGAAGATGACTTGAGAAAAGTACTAGTTACTTACCGGTAACTGTCTTTCTGGGAAATCTTCCAGGACGGCAGGCCTACTTCCCACCCGTTGGAGGAGGGAAAATTTTAGAACACTAGAAGGTGAGTACCTATGAGGAATGATTTCCCTTGTGAACCAGGTTCAGGAGTTACTTCTCTACAAACTGAGGATCAGGGGGAAGGGTGTGGACTTAAAACAGCTGTTGATTGATTGTGTTTCCTGTGGGGAGGAGCCTCTCATCTCTCAGGTGTGCTGTCCTGGAAGATTTCCCAGAAAGACAGTTACCGGTAAGTAACTAGTACTTTTTCGCATTGATGCATGTCCCCCAGGGAAGTAACCGGACCCTTTTCATGGCCAATAACTTGCATATAAGTCTTCAAAATTAGGACTTTTTCAGATCCCTTAGACTTTATTAGGGTTCGCCGGTCGGGTCAGAACTTTTTCCCTGTTCAGGTGTGTTCGGCCCATCTCTATTGACCAAGATCCAAGTCTGTCGCCCTGATCCTTGTCTTCACAGCCAGATTACCTCTGACCAGGAAGAAGCATGTAGTCAGTGAAGTCTGCATGCTTGTTCCAGATCAGCTGACCACTATGGAGGACAGCTGCATCAGTCCTTGAACGAGAACCTCTAAAAACAATGTGCTTACACCAATCAGCCACACTTTATGAACACCCCTAATATAGCATAGATCCCCATTTGCCACCAATACAGCCATGACCCATCGAGACATGGATGCCACTAGACCTCTGAATGTACGTTGTGGCACCAAGCTGTCAGTAGCAGATCCTTTAAGGCTTGGTTCACACTAATGCATGCACCTTTGATGCCATTTACAGTGTGATTATGTGTTGCAACTTTGATGCAATTTTGCATATTCTATGGGGCTAAGCTGCACTGTAATAACACCAAAGTAGTGCAGGAACCTTTTCCAAAATCACACTATTCTGAATTGCAATGATTAGAACTGGCATCACTGAAAACAATGAGATTTCCCTTGGCATGTGATTCTGTACAACTCAGTGTGTGAACCAGGTCTAACAACTAGTGTGCACCAGGTCTAAGTCCTGTAGATTGTGAGGTGGGGCTTCCATGGATTGGCCTTGTTTTTCCAGTAGCTGCAGGTATCATCCCACTATCGTTTTATTAGAGCCGATGGTCACCTCTCTTGTAAAAGCAATTCTAGTGGCTAACTAGCTGCTGGATTGTTTTTAGAAGCAGCAGGAGCCCCCCCATTCCGCTGCTTCATCGGGATCCTCTGTGCAACCTGATCGTCTGCTGATCATAGAGACTAACAAAAACCAGAACTGCTTCGTACATCTCTATGATATAGGGAATTGGAAGCGATTACCTTGCATCACTTCCGGTTATGCCTGATGTAAGCGGCTCCATTTAAAAAAAAAATCAAAAGGATTCAAACACACCGATCTTGGTGTGATCAAATGCTTTTAAGGGCAGAAGGTCAGACTTATGATCCAGTTTTGGGAAAATTTTAAATTATCCCTTGTAGTGGGGATGCACCTGCACTGCAAGGATTGATAGCTTGTTTTGTCTAGGGGAGAGGTACTTACCTGATGCTCCGTTCCACCAGCAGAAGGCTCTCACCCATGCTTTATTCCTCCCGCTGCTTTGAGGTACCATTCCTCCCACCGACACCAGAGATGGGGCACCATTCCTCCCACCGACACTGGAGATGGGGCACCATTCCTCCCACTACTGCCCACATGCACTATGAAACTGAACACCACACATGAGGCATTCTTTACTCACTGATGTCAAGCCTGGGACATTTTCCACCCCCACTGGCCACACTCTGATCCCCCAAAAGTTTGATAGTCAGTAAACTGGCCCTGTGTTTGGAGACACATGCCCTAGACCAAAGCAAGCAAGTAACCCTTGCAGTGCAGGCACAGCCTTGCTGCAAGGGATCATTACTTCTGTTGCTAGGAGTTGGGCTTTGATCTTCAGTGTATGATCAGCTCTGTAAGGTCCCGGATGGTGCATATTCACTCACACATGAGGCTTGAGGTTTACCCCGGCCCATTTTTATTATTTTTTTTCTGTAGTAAATCTGCAAAAAAAAAATGTGTGCAGAAAATAATATGAAAATGTATACATCACTATGCATAGTGACTACAGGGCAGCCTGTACAAGTCATTTATCTTCATAACATAAATACCCTTTTGTGCTGATATCGCCCCTACCTGTAATTACTACACCTCAATGCAGACTCATTTATAATACTCATGTAACTTTTGTATTTCAGTGCATGAAGGCGGTCCTCTGGGAGTGCTGTATCGCTGTGTGCAGGAACGGTTAAAGGTCAACGTTCACATCCGTACCTTTAAAGGACTGCGTGGCGTGTGCTCCGGATTCGTTGTTGCATTTGACAAATTTTGGAACATGGTACTCATTTACAATAATTTACTCTACAAGGCTTCATTTTCAGGCTTTTGTCCAGGGGGATCGGGTGTTTGGCACTCAATGGTCAGCTGCTTCATGAAGACATTAAATTGGACTCTACTCCCCTCCCCTTTCTTCCAGTGATGTTACAAACAAATGGCCACTGTCCCCACCTATAACTGGCCTTCGCAGCAAGAAGCACAGTTATGTGATGTCCGCAAGCTCCCTCACCAGTGCTGACATCTCCTTGGCTCCTTCCGGGTTCGGCCCCTTTTTGCCATCTTGACTGACCTAGCTGGACCGACGTAACTCCTGTTCATGCACACAGGTGTTCATTTTTTCTTTTTTTTTTTTCTTTTTACACTGAGCTGGGTCACATAGGGTTAAACAGATCGCACTAAAAACTTGACAGATATTCTAATCCTTTTACTTTATTCAAAGCAAACAAAAAATGACTATAAAAAATATGTGAAGTGCGCTGTCAAACCAAAGTGCATAAGCTCATAGGCTTAAATAATAAGTAAAAATGAAAATTTAACCTGCGATATACACACACACGTGTGATAGGGCTGCCGCTGTAGTGCAAGGTAAATACCCCAAGAAGTAACAAAAAGAATTTATACTCAGCGCTGCCTCTATAAACCACTAATATACTTATACACACAACAAATATGTGTCATATAATAACATGTATAATAAAGTGCTCAGTGTCAATATAGTGCAAATAAAGTTCAACAAATGTGCAAAGTAAAGTGCAATCAATAAAGTTCATCAAGTGTGGGGTACAGGGTTGGTGACACGTTGATATAATCTTGGTGACTTCCTGTGCTCCCCTCCTGGGTCCCCATTCACTAGATAAAAATGACAAATACGCCTGTGTTATATATCAAGATGGTGCCTCCCATCCAATGAATAGGTTGGTTGATCGTGCCTCAGAGAATGGGATCTCCTCTCCTCCACCACATGATGTAAGTCCTACACACTTTACTCAAAGGACGGTCGGGGTAGTAAAGTATTTATTTATTTATTATATTTATTTTTATTTTCATTTTATTTTTCTTTCATTACTTGCTTTAGTAATACCAGTTCTTTCGTCATTATGTCATTCCCAATTATTTGATTACGATTTTGTTTGTGTATTTTTTTCTTCATATGGAGTATACTGTTATTGTGACAATGTTTAATCTAATGTAATATATCATGGTCCATTTTTAATGCAATACCTAATTACTAACACTAGATGGCTTCTGGTCACTTCCTGTTAATTCAGTAGGATGCTGGTGTTTACCTTTTAGCAATGAGGATTACATCACTTCCGGCGCCGCTGACCACTTCCGGTCTCGGCGAATATGTCACTTCCGGTTCCCGGCGGAAACGGGAAGTGAGGCCAATTTCATACTGCGCCATCAATGAGAGTAGTGGGAGTCATTGGGTGTAGTAGGCGGTAGTATAAGACAGCCAATCACAGACTCCATAAGCTTCTGATGATGCCCAGTGGGAGGGGTGAAACCTGAAGCTAAGGATAATTTGTGATGGCTGTTTGGATGCCAAGGCGGCAATTTTGCATGTTTTTAAAGATTCTGATGTAAGTGTAATGATTTTAAACCTTTTAATAAATCTTGCAGTATTACACTATATGTCCCCTTTCCTTCATTTGTCCAAACTTTACTACCCTGACGTTCCTTTGACTGAGTAAAGTGTGTAGGACTTACATCATGTGGTGGAGGAGAGGAGATCCCATTCTCTGAGGCACGATCAACCAACCTATTCATTGGACGGGAGGCACCATCTTGATATATAACACAGGCGTATTTATCATCTTTATCTAGTGAATGGGGACCCAGGAGGGGAGCACAGGAAGTCACCAAGATTATATCAACGTGTCACCAACCCTGTACCCCACACTTGATGAATTTTATTGATTGCGCTTTACTTTGCACATGTGTTGAACTTTATTGATTGCACTTTATTTGCACTATATTGACACTGAGCACTTTATTATACATGTTCTTATATGACACATATTTATTACATGTATAAGTATATTAGTGGTTCATAGAGGCAGCGCTGAGTATAAATTCCTTTTGTTAAATAAGTACCAGGTGTATATGAACATTTGATACAAAGTGACAAAAAATGACACAAAACAGTGAAACAAAGTCTGAAAAACAAAAGTCCTATAATTTATAACTGATATGAAAAACCTCCTTATTGATGATTTCAAAATAGTTGGTGTTTTTCTAAAAAAATAACCTTAATAACAAAACGTGTAGCTAAAATGACTTTGTCCATCCGTGAACCGACTGCTGTGTCAAATAACATTGTCCATCCAAAACAATGAATATGTGAAACTTAAATGCAATATTATCCAAAAGTGCTTCACCACTGTGTTGGGGATAAAATAGATGGCAGCTTACCGGATCCTAACAGGATCTATATGCGCGTGTCTCCACAAAGGGAAATCCGCTGTTACTGACCACTCGCTGATCACTCACACTTTTTTTTTTTTTTTTTAGTATTGGCTAAGCGCACTCTTATTATTTATTATATATTTTTATTTTTTTTTTTTTTTTTTTGTACAAAAAATGACTATACATAGACCTTTTTAACCACCTCTGCTCTGGAAGATTTTAAACCACCCAACCCCCAATGACCAGGCCATTTTTTGCTATTTAGCACTGCACTACTTTAACCACTTAAGGACTGAGCCGCTTTCAGAGATTTGTTGCTCAGCGGGATGGGGCACGTTTAAAAAATTAAAAAAAATTTTTCTTATTTATTTTACTTTTTTTTTTTTTTATTTTTACACTGGTCTTTAAAAAAAAAAAAAAAAATTGTCACTTTTATTCCTATTACAAGGAATGTAAACATCCCTTGTTTTAGAAAAAAGCATGACAGGACCTCTTAAATATAAGATCTGGGGTTAAAAAGACCTCAATTCCCACATTTACACTAAATGCAATAAGAAAAACAAAAAAAAATGTCATTTGAAAAAAAAAATGGCCCTTTTAAGAGCGAAGGGTGGAAGTGACGTTTTGATGTCACTTCTGCCCTGCAATGGTATGGAGACAGATGGGGGGGCCATCTTCCCCCTCACTCATCTCCATACCACACACAGAAGAGTTCCCGATTGCCTCCCCTCACCCGCCGCCAATAAAAGTGATCTCGCAGCGAATCCGCCGCAGAGACCACTATTATCGGAAACCGGACCGCCCGCTGAAGAAGAGGATACCGGGGTTATGGCAGCTAGCTGCTGCTATAACAAAGATATCCCTCTTCAAACAGCCAACGTATATCGATGTGCGGCGGTCCGAAAGCAGTTAACTGGTAATTGCACGGTCATGCTATGCTGTACCCAAACTAAATTTATATAATTTTTGTGCACAAACAGAGCTTTTTTTTTGGTAGTATTTGATCACCACTGGGATTTTTTCTTCTTCTTCTTCTTCTTCTTCTTCTTATTATTATTATTATTATTATTATTATTATTATTATTATTATTATTATTAACGAAAAAAGAAAACATTTTGAAAACATTCTGCTTTAAAACATTTCCAATTTAAAAAAATCTAATTTCTCAAGTCGTATTCCAGGACGGCACCCTGAGAGATGACTGGTCCCACCTGACAGGAAACACAATCAACAAAGAGGTTGTGGTTCCCCACAGCGAAACTGTTTTTTTTTTTTTTTTTTTTCTAAAAGACCCGAAGCCATGGGCAGGTGGTCTCCCCCTGGCCGGGGGAGCCAGGCCGCAGGCTTGTGAAGCTTTTGGGTCCGGTAAGGCTGGCCCTTCCTGGGGGGGATCTCCCCATTTTTTCTCAGGGGGCAGCAGAATTGGGACAAGCCCCCCTGAGAGCTGAAGGACCCTGCGTACAGTGGGGTACCCAGAACTTCAGGAACCATTTTCCTGTGCCTCCCCAATCTACCCCCCCCCCCCCCCTTAACTGGTGGGGCATCCATTCAGCAGGGGGGGGGGCTGTCGGTCGGGTCTCCCTCGGGGCGGGCGCCGGGTGCAGCATATCCCAACTCCTGGTCACTCCCTGCAGAAAGTCGCACGGGAGGCTAGCAGTGAGGTATGGTGCCGATCAACTGGGCTGAGAGGACTCTGCAACATCTTGCCGGATACAGGAAGAGGAATGACACGGCTTCCTCCCTAGCACCGGAAATGATGCCGCCGCGCCTCCCTGGGTCACTTCCAGTCTGGGGCTTCAGCAAAATGGCAGCGGCATCGGCGTTCTGAGCTGGGAGTGGAGGTCTGACCGGTGGAGCAGGCGTCCGCATCCTGCTCTTGCTGATCATCACACCAGTCTCAGCAAGGGTTGGAAGACTCTGGTGACAAGATGGAAAGAAAGGAGAGGCCCTTAGCGGCCACAGCATTAGAGGAGACCACAGGGGTGAGTCGACCTAGCTGGCAGGAGTAATGATGGGGGCGGGGGACCCCGACTCTTACTCCTGCAGGACATAGCAAGGGGGGGCATTCCTTTCTAACTTGCATATGTGTCTCTTGTAGGGGATGACGGTACAGCCCAGGTGGTCACCAGCCATCCTAAAGCCCCTTCCCGCTCTAAGGGATGCGGATCTTGTAATGATAAATTGCCACAGGATCACTCAGTGTATCCACAAGCTTCTTCCTTTCCAAGAGGGCCCCTCCTCAACCGAGCAGAGGGTAGCACACATAGGCACCCGGAACCCCTGAGACCTCTCCTCAGGATTCTGAGGAGGAGGAGGCTGAATCCCCCTATCAGAGTGGTTCTGATGAGGACTATCAGGAGGAGGGCTCCAGACCAGGCAGACATATCTTTGCTGCCGATGATATGGAGGGCCTTCTTGGGGCAGTGTATGCATCAGAAGAGATTCAGGAACCCGCAGCACAGGTGTCCGCACAAGATAGGATGTATAGAGGCTTGGTTAAGCCCAATTCAAAGTCCTCCCTATCCACCAGACCCTTAAGGATATCATTCTGAGGGAGTGGAAGGAGCCTGAAAGAAAGCTTTTGAAGTTTAAAACGTGGAAACGTAGGTGACCCTTCAAGGAGGAAGAGAGATTCTTTAAGACACCTAGATTAGATGCTTCCCTGACTCAGGTGTCAGAGCAATCTGACCCCTCATTTAAGGATGCAGGCAACATCAGGGACCAGATGGATCGACGAGCTGAGACCCTTTGTGCAGGGCCTGGGAAGCCAATGCAGCGGCTATGAGTTCTGCCTTGGCTTCGGCTTGTGTGGCTAGGAACGCAGACATGTGGGTTACCAAACTAATGGATCATGTGTTGCGAACCTCTAAGTCCAAACAGGTCTTGGACTCTTTAGATGTAATTGGTAGGGCAGTAGCCTACCTGGCAGATGCAGCAGTCAAAACGGTGTGTACAACCGCCAAAACAGGTGCCCTTTTGAATTCCGCAAGGAGAGCTTTGTGGTTCAAGACCTAAGATGGGGACAACACTTCTAAGACTCGGCTGTGTGGTCTTCCATTTGAGGGTTCCCTGCTCTTTGGCACTGGGTTGGATCAGGCCCTTTCTAGGTTTACAGAGAAAGGCAAGAAATTTCCCAAAAAACCTAAGAAGGAGAGGGGAAACTGTTTTTGAGGCCCCCAGGCTAAAAAACAGTTTAGCGAATAAAAAGGAAGGTACTGTTACCAGGTGCTGGGGGGGTCGGTAAAGGTAAGCAGAAGGGAGGTCTTCTCTTCCCCAGCCAGAAGTCTGCCGACAAGGATAACAAGTGACGTAAGGGTGGGGGGAAGTCTTTCCCACTTTATCTCTCAGTGGGAAAGGATTGCTCAGTCTCCACATCCTTCAGATAGTAAGAGAGGGCTACAGATTGGAGTTACACTCCTCACCTCCCCCACGTTTCCTTTTAACCCACTTACCAAGGGACCCTCAGAAAGCAGTGGGTCTCTTACAGTGTAAGACAGCTGGCAAAGCAGGGGGTCATAATGCCAGTCCCAGCAGAACAGTGCGGGCAGGGATTTTATTACCACATCTTTGTAGTCCCAAAGCCCTCAGGGAAATTACTGCCTCATATTAAACCTAAAAAGGTTAAACAGGTTCCTGCGGTACAAAAGGTTCCGCATGGAGAGCGTCTATACTCTCAGAAAGCACCTTCTGTAGGACTTATTTATGGTAAAGATAGACTTGAAGGATGCCTATTTTCACGTCCCTATTTTTCCAGAGCACCAGGCTTTTTTTTAAGGTACACAATTCCCTCGGAGCAGGGAGTGCAGCACTGGCAGTTCTCTGCCCTACCCTTTGGACTGGCAGCCAGTCCGAGAGTGTTTACAAAGATCCTGGCAGAGGTGGTTGCATTCCTCCATCTCCGAGGCGTAACGCTGATCCCCCTATCTCGACGACATACTGGTTTACCACCAGAGTCAAGATCTCCTTCTCTCCGACCTGGCCACTGTAGTGAGTACCTTGGAGTCCCTGGGGTGGATTATCAGCCAGGAAAAGTCCTCTCTGGTTCCTGCCTAGACCAAAGTCTATCTAGGATTCCTGGTGGATTCAACAGCACAGAAGCTTGTTTTGCCCCAGGGGAAGGTAGAGGGCCTTGTTGCAGCAGTAGCATCCCTACTAGAATTGGAAGAGGTCTCTTACAAAGGTCATGAGAGTGCTCGGGTTGATGACATCCTGTATCCCCCGTGGTCCCATGGGCTCAGCTCCATTCAAGGACTCTCCAGCAATTCCTCCTATCCTCCTGGGACGGGAAAAGAGGAACGCTGGACAACAGGGTTTCCATTCCAGGAAGGGTGAAGGAGTCTCTGCAGTGGTGGCTCAATCCTCAGAGTTTGTGGGAGGGCCACCTTTGAGCCCAACTCCAACCCCTCAGGGTAACAACGGATGCAAGCGCTTAGGGTTGGTGGGCCCACTTACAGGAACTTCGAGCCTAGGGCGCATGGAACCAGTCAGAGGAGCGCTTCCTCCAACTTCCGGGAACTATTGGTGTTCAGAGAGGCTTTAAAGGCCTTCGAGGAAAGAATCGTGCACAGGGAGGACCAGATCCTTTCAGACAACGCAACTGCGGTGGCCTTCCTAAATCATCAGGGAGGCACCAGATCTCGCTCTTTTCTGACCTTGGCTCTGGAACTCCTGGAGTGCATATAAAGGGGCATACAATGTCGAAGCGGACTACCTCAGTCGGCAACCAGGGCGAGTGGGAATTGAACCCCAAAGTGTACTCCCTCATATGCTGGCACTTCGGCAGCCAAAAGATCGATCTCTGCCCGCAGAGGGAATGGAAGAGTGAAGAGATTCTTCTCATTCTCTCAAGAGGGGTTCAGAGGCGGTAGACACGCTCGCCCAAGACTTCCACTTGGCATATGCCTTTCCCCCCTTAGTTTTGATCCTGAGGATTCTGCAGAAGCTGAGTTTCTCAGAAGGCAGACTGATTCCGATCACCCCATGGTGGCCCAAGAGGACCTGGTTCCCTTCCCTGGTAAATTAGTCTGTAGCTCCCCCTCGGTGCCTTCTGGAGCGGCAGGACCTTCTGCTTCAGGGCCGAGTCTGCCACCCAGATCCCGGCTTCTTCAGGCTGACTGCTTGGCTCTTGAAAGGGAGAGCCTGCGAAAAAGGGGGTGTTCGGAGAGCGTAATCAACACCCTTTTGAGTAGGAAACCGGTTACGAGGCGTATTTTACACCAAAGTCTGGGGAGTATTCTCGCGCTGGTGCACGGCGAAGGGGACTTCCCAACAAGATTCCTGCCATTCTGGATTTTCTTCAGGATGGCGCGGATCAGGGGGTGGCAAATAAGACCCTTAAGGTTCAGGTCGCAGGCTTGTCCAGTTTTTTTGAATGTGAAAAATATAAATATAGCGCTCGCAAACACAATATATAAGTGAAATAGAAACTGAAATATTAAAACCACAAAAGTCCAAAAAAAGGTAACTCAAGGTGCTCCAATCCAAAGTGAAGGGAACAAAGGTGCTTCAGAAGATTCAGGTGCACAACACCCCCTTATGTGTCCCCACTCACCAGATCCACATGACCCCCAGCTTTTTAGTCTGGTGGGTCATTTAAGGCTTGGTATGGATGTCTTTGAGATGCTGAATAAGACGTCCGGTTAATAGATTCAGGGTTCCTTGGTGAAGGGTTTCAGCCAGACAAACACTTACCCAGAAGCAAAAAAATGGAACCAATAGTGAAGCACCATAAACAAAGGGTTTATTTGAACAAAAGATGGGTACTCACAAAAAAATAGGATTAAAGCAAGCATCAAGCTTGGAGCAGATCGTATAAAACGGCTGTTTCTGGCGTGCGTTCCAAACGACCGGAAGTGACGTCAGTAATCCTGGAAATAACGTCAACGTTTCGCCCTCCCACAGGGCATCATCACGCACCTGATTTCCGGTTAGCTGAGCCAGCTTAAATAGAAGGCGGAGAAGTGAACGCCCCTAAATAGACCCAATCAACATTAGCAGTTTTTTGGACAGGAGGCGGGCTCTGGACCCCCTGATTGAAAGGTTCTTGTCAGCCAGAGAGACTGTCCCCAGTGCAGATGAGCAAGTTTCTGCCTTGGGACAACGCTAGTCTCGGAAGCCCTAACCAGGGCACCGTCTGAGCCGATAGCTCTTAAATTACCATAAAGACAGCCTTCCTGCTGGCGGTTACAACGGCCAGGAGGATAGGCGACATCCAGGCTCTGTCAATAAAAGAGCACTTTTTTCTATTATTTGACGACAGGGCTGTACTCAGGCAGGACCCCCTGCAGGACCCCCTGTACTTCCCGAAGGTAGCCTCAAGGTTCCACAGAACTCAAGAGATTGTCCTTCCTTTATTTTGTACAAATCCTCAGAACGAGAGAGAGAGAGTTCCTTTCATTGTTTAGATGTCAGACATTTGTTAGCTTATTTAGATAGAGTTAGAGTTTAGAAGGTCCAGCCACTTATTAGTTAGTTCTTCTGGTCAGAAGAAGGGTCAGCAAGCGTGCAGAGCAGCTACATGGTCAAGCCAGAGCACCTTCCTGAGACACTATAGGGTGGAGTTGCTGTCACCTCAGGTTCTGGCGTTTGGTAGGAAGGTCCTACACACTAAGGTAGCGCTGAGCGGCATGCTCTTCTCTCAGGGTGCTGTCCTGGAAGACAACTTGAGAAAATGACCAGTTACATTTACTAGTAACGGGATATATATATATATATATATATATATATATATATATATATATATATATATATATATATATATATATATATATAAATAATATTATACTATACTAGAATTTTTATTGTTTTGCCTTCTAGTGGGATTGTGATGCAGTGGGCAATATCTGACACGGCGGGGGGGTTGGTGATTGACTAACTGCCGCTGACATCACCAGTGACACTAATACAGTGATCAGTGATACTATACACTGTCAGTTAACTTGCTTTGCAGGGATAAGAAACCCAGACCGTTTTCTCTTTGTACAGAGCCCTGTGTTAATTGTCAACACCAGGCTCTGGGCTGTGAATGGACACAGCCGATCAGTAGGTCCTGGCCATGAATCATTGGCTGGGACCTGCTGACAAACACTTATGCCCTGTACACACGATAGGATTTTCCGACAACAAAATCCATGTTTTTTTTTTTTTTTCCGATGGATGTTGGCTCAAACTTGTCTTGCATACGCACGGTCACACAAATCTTGTGGAAATTCCGAACGTCAAGAACGTGGTGACGTACAACACGTACGACAAGCCGAGGAAAAATGTTTAATAGCCAGTGCGGCTCTTCTGCATGATTCGGAGCATGCGTGGAACTTTGTGCGATGGAATTGTGTACACACGATCGGCATTTACGAGAACGGATTTTGTTGTCAGAAAATTTGAGATCCAGATCTCAAATTTTTTGTGTCGGAAACTCCGATAGAAAATGTCCGATGGAGCCTACACACGGTCGGAATTTCCGACAACAAGCTCCCATTTAACATTTTTTGTCGGAAAATCCTATCGCGTGTACGGGGCATTACTGTGTACAATCAAAGCACCTGCGCCCTAAACCTGAAGACAGGAACAACGTACAAGTGTGTCACTATGCCCCCAAGTAGTTAAGCTAGGTGTAATAAAAAGTGTAAGTCAGCTTTTCTGTGAAAATATTCTTTGTGGAGGTGTAAAAATAAAAAACATCTATGACCATTGGTAAATGCTTATTGGCCATCGCTCAGGCTAACAAGGTCTGATAAGTTGATGCTGCTGACTAGTGAGAGTGCGGGCTGGGGAAAGGTTCATCCAAACACAAAGCATGCTGTCGAAGTAGGAAGAGATAGCCCAGCCTGAATGGTTAGCAGATAAAGCTGCCTCAGCTCGCATCATCCATGGCATGCCCCCAACATGTCTCGCCTCCGACACCTATTTTAAAAACATAATGGTTTTGAAGTTATTTTAGATACACCAATTTAATTCATTTGTTTCTTTTTCAGGCGATGGTCGATGTAGATGAGACCTATAGGAAGCCTGTCCTTGGGAAAGCTTTCTACAATGAGCCCCAGTTGACGTTGACACGGGTAACCTATCCATCTATTTGCTTTAACATTCTGAAAGAGTAGTAGTAGTGTCTTACCCACATTAATGAAATTAAAAAAATATCTTTTTATTGCATAGAATCCCTGCAGATATATTGTAACTAGGATCAGTGCATTGTGGGTGCAGTATGCAGGCTCTTACATTGTTTGTTTACATCCCTGCCCGTATAGAGGTACAGACCTTCAGTTATTGGGCTGGAGGAAGTAAACCAATTGCAGGTGACGTGGCATCACCACAATCGTGCCTGCACGATCTTAATCCTCCTGCCACAAACATGGGACTTGTAGTCTTTCCATGGCTACAGATGGCACCTGGAGCCAGTTGGTCAGTCCGCATTAGTGATTGAGCACAGGCAAATTAGGCGGTCACGAGGCCTTGGGCAGCCCCCTCTGCTAATGCCCAATAATGTTATAAAATGTTTTTACTACCAGTGAACTCTGACATTATATTTTAAATCATATGCTCTTTCCCATATTGACAGCCTATGCAGGGTAGCAATTGAATATCCTGTGACCAATGTGTGCTGCTGGTATTTTCTAGATGGCTATAATTTTACTTTTAAATCTTATATTCAGGCAGAGGTAAAAGCCACAAATTAATACAGCTAAAGTGCAAAAAAAGGAAAAAAATCAAGTTCCTAAGTATTCACAGCCTTTGCTCAATACTTTTGTTGAAGCAACTTTGGCACCAATTACAGCCTCAAGTCTTTTTGAGTATGATGCTACAAGCTTAGCGCACCCATTTTTGGGCAGTTTCGCCCATTCTTCTTTGCAGGACCTCTCAAGCTCCACCAGGTTGGATGGGGAGCGCCGGTGCACAGCCATTTTCAGATCTCTCCAGAGATGTTCAATCGGGTTCAAGTCTGGGCCACTCAAGGATATTCAGAGTTGTCCCGTAGCCACTCCTATGTTATCTTGGCTGTGTGTTTAGGGTCATTGTCCTGTTGGAAGATGAACCTCTACCCCAGTCTGAGGTCTAAAGCACTCTGGAGCAGGTTTTCATCAAGGATGTCTCTGTACATTGCTGCATTTATCTTTCCCTCGATCCTGACTAGTTTCTAAGTTCCTGCCGCTGAAATACATCCCCACAGCATGATGCTGCCACCACCATTCTTTACTGTGGGGCTGGTATTGGCCAGGTGATGAGTGGTGCCTGGTTTCCTCCAGACATGACGCTTGCCATTCAGGCTAAAGAGTTTGATCTGTGTTTTCATCAGACCAGAGAGTTTTGTTTCTCATGGTCTGAGAGTCCTTCAGGTGCCTTTTGGCAAACTCCAGGCAGGCTGTCGTGCCTTTTACTGAGGAGTGGCTTCTGTCTGGCCACTCTACCATACAGGCCTGATTGGTGGAGTGCTGCAGAGATGGTTGTTCTTCTGGAAGGTTCTTCTCCACAGAGAAACGCTGGAGCTCGGTCAGAGTGACCATCAGGTTTTTGGTCACGTCCCTAAATAAAGCCCTACTTCTCCGATCGCTCAGTTTGGCCGGGCGAATCACTCTAGGAAGAGTCCTGGTGGTTCCAAACTTCTTCCATTTACGGATGATGGAGGCCACTGTGCTCATTGGGATCTTCAATGCTGCATACATTTTTCTGTACCCTTCCCCAGATCTGTGCCTCGATACAATCCTGTCTCGGAGGTCTACAGACAATTCCTTGGACTTCATGACTTGGTTTGTTCTCTGGCATGCACTGTTAACTGTGGGACCTTATATAGACAGGTTTGTGCCTTTCCAAATCATGTCCAATAAAGCTTTAGAAACATCTCAAGGATGATCAGTGGAAACAAGAAGCACTTGAAGTCAATTTTGAGTGTCATGGCAAAGGCTGTGAATACTTCTTTTACATGTGATTTTCTTTTTTTTTTTTCTTTTTTTCTTTTTTGTTTTTAATAAATTTTCAGATTTCAAACAAACATCTTTCACGTTGTCATTATGGGGTATTGTTTGTAGAATTTTGAGGAAAATAATGAATTTAATCCATTTTGGAATAAGGCTGTAACATAACAACAAAATGTGGAAAAAGTAAAGCAATGTAAATACTTTCCAGATGCATTGTATGTATTCATGAATTAGTACATCAGAAAATGTATTTATTGAATGCAACTAGTGTAAAAAATACCTGAATTTCACTTGGTATTAGCCTCTTGCAATTTCATGAACAGCAGCACTCAGACTGGGAGAGGGAGGGTCAGGACTGGGAGCAATTCAGATGTGCTATATGCAGAAGTGTTAACCAGGGACATGTAGATAGGAGGAGAGGGCAGAGGGATGACCTTATCAGTTTGTTTTTGCTATGGTGTCTGCATTTTTTTTAAACTGTAAGTTCATGGTCACATAAGAATGTACAGGTCCCGGGAGCAATGGGTGTTTATACAAATGCCCCTCATAACAATTCTTCATAGCCTGTTCACCTTACTTTTCCAGCGGGACATGCTCTGGCCACATCCTCCTGCTTTGATTAGCAGCCATGCTGCTCGCTGCCCTTCCCGGCTCTGAGCAGGATAGATAGCGGAGCTGGATGATCAAGTGGAGGATATTAGTGAGTTCACTCCTGAACACATCTAGGTTCTTGCCACCAACCTAGGTGAATGGATGCAGGGGACTGTTTGTCCCCAACCTCCACATGCGGCACAGAGAGGAGGCATCAGGGATCTATTTAGCTGTCTGATGTCTCTACAAAGCAAACCTGTTCCCTACCGGATATAAAAATAAGTTCTTAAGCTCATCTGATCATTTAATGGACCTCCAGAGAGCCATAAGCTTCTATGATGAGGCCCCATGAATTCTGTCACACTTATCAGTCCCCCATATAACAGTAAAAATTTAAGTTTAAATAAATTAAAAGAAAGGCTAACCCTTTTACTGCTGCTACCATAAGGGTTAGGTTAATTTCTCACTTGAGATCATTCCCTTTTTTTTTTTTTTCCTTTAACCGCTTCAGCCCCGGAAGATTTTACCCCCTTCCTGACCAGAGCGTTTTTTGCGATTCGGCACTGCGTCGCTTTAACTGACAATTGTGCGGTCGTGCAACGTGGCTCCCAAACAAAATTGACGTCCTTTTTTTTTCCCCACAAATAGAGCTTTCTTTTGGTGGTATTTGATCGCCTCTGCGATTTTTATTTTTTGCGCTATAAACAATATATGAGCGATAATTTTGAAAAAAATGCATTATTTTTTACATTTTGCTATAATAAATATCCCCCAAAAATATATAAAAAAAACATTTTTTTTTTCTTCAGTTTAGGCCGATCGTATTCTTCTGCATATTTTTGGTAAAAAAAAATCGCAATAAGCGTTGATTGGTTTGCGCAAAAGTTATAGCATTTAATAAATAGGGGATAGTTTTATAGCATTTTTATTAAAAAAAGTTTTTTTTACTAGTAATGGCGGTGATCAGCGATTTTTATTGTGACTGCGACATTATGGCGGACATGTCGGACATTTTTTAGACCTTTTTGGGACCATTGTCATTTTATACAGCGATCAGTGCGATTAAAAATGCACTGATTACTGTGTAAATGACACTGGCAGTGAAGGGGTTAACCACTAGGGGGCGGGGAGGGGTTAAGTGTGTCCTAGGGGAGTGATTTCTAACTGTCAGGGGGATGGGCTGGTGTGTGACGTCACTGATCTCTGCTCCCAATGACAGGGAGCAGAGATCGAGTGACACTTGTCACTAGGCAGAATGGGGAGATGCTGTTTACATCAGCATCTCCCCGTTCGTCCTCTCCGTGAGGCGACCGCGGGTATCCTCGCGGCGATCGAGTCTGCGGGACCCGCGACCCGACTCATGGAGCTCCCGGCCAGCGTGCGCGCACGCAATGGCAGGGCAGGGAATTCAAATGGACGTACAGGTACGCCCATTTGCCCAGCCGTGCCATTCTGCCGACGTACATCGGCGTGCGCCGGTCGGGAACCGGTTAACGCGGTGCACCTCAACTTGCAGATGGTTACCATGTGTGCATTGTGATACAACGAAATGCACATGAATTGGGGTGAACTATCAAGGTTAATTGAGGTGCTATTTTAAATGAATGGCACTGCACTATGCGGGGACAGTGAAGGGGCTAAAAATATATTAGTAATGTGCAGCATGAAGGGGTTAATGTGCTGCCACTGACGCATCATTGACCAGTGGCACTTAAATAACCTTTTTGTGCTGCAACAGTGTCTGTGTTGATTAACCCCTTTTGTGGCACAGCATGAAGGGGCTAATAAAACACTGCCACTGGCCACGAATACAAGATAAAGGGGTTCATTAACACTGACACTGCACACCAATAGGGAGGGTAGTTTGAATTAACACTACCACTGACTGTCAATGCAGAAAGATTAACACCCCATTCACATTGATGCAAACTGCAGTGGGTGTCAATGTTAAGTTAGTGACACCCAAAAAAAAAAATAGTGTGATTTGGCTGAATTGGATCACAGTGCAGGAAAAAAAAATAAAAAAAGTACATGCACCTTTCCTGCAGGTACTGTGCGGTTTGAGCCATACAAAATGAATGGCTCAAATCCCACTGCAAAGAATCGCTTGTGATTTGAACAGGAATGCAGTGTAAATCCTGTACGAATCGGATGCGGTTTCCTGTACCCCAATAGTTTGAACCAGGACTAAAGTAGAATTCCAGCTTGCACATAGCTAGCCTTAAAAATTACCCCTCTAACACCTATGCTAACTAACCTATTTTCAGGCTGCTCCAATCTGGTCACATTCTCTCACCTGTGTGATCCAGCAGCGTATGCATGGTAGAGGAGAAAGCACCAATGGCATGGGAACCTATGGGTGACATCCCCGCTCCAGGCTTTCTCCCCTGCAGCCACTATTGGCTGACACAGGTAAGATAACATCACATGACCGAACCAAGGCAGGCTCAAAATAGGTAAATATATACTACATCCTTTCTTTCTTCTTCTTCTTTATTATTTTTTTTTTTTTTTTTTTTACAGTGACATTTGTATTTTTATAAGAGTTCTTTATGCCATCCTTTTTATTGGGGCCTTCCTAGTTCGTTTTTTTTTTTTTTTTTTTTTAAACAAAAAATTTAAAAAAATACATAAATAAAAAGGGGGGCTGCACCCTGGTGATCGGGTAGATCTCCACCTCTCAAAGGTTACTTATCCCTGGTGTAAATTAACTGTCTGAAATTGACAAGCCTCAGCTGTGCTATGGGAGGGTTGCATCCAAAAACGTTTACTTTTTTTTTTTTTTTTTTTTTTTAATATCTGCACCTTACCTCCTGTACTCACTAGCTGTCCATCCAACTACTGTATATTGTTTTTATGGCCACTTATGGCTTGCATTTGCTTATCTCTAATTTACATGAATTTGTCTTGCAGCTGTTTGACAGGCTTAAGCTGCAGGAGTCTGAGTTACAATCCTCTACAGAGACACAAAGTGCTGTAGAAAGGACACAAAGTGCTGTAGAAAGGACACCTGGAATTTCCCTTCCACATCACAAAGCTCCACACGGGCAAAGCACAGACAGGAGAACCTCTGTCGAAGATCCTAGCAGATCTGCCCAAGCCCGAGGCAGGAGCACTGCTGTTCAGGATCAAGGACAATCGGGAATCTCTGGTGATAAACCCAAACTGAGGACTAGACAGCCGCAAGAGAAGATTGATTATCAGAAGGTGTACAAGCGCCACATAAAACAGCTTTTTATTCGGGGAGAAAGCATTGTACTGGTTCACTTACAAACATGAGAACCTGTACTCTAAGAACCCGAAGATGAGACCAGCCACTCATTGTAACCACCTTCACCCAAATCCTCAGGGACATGGAACAACCTGAACACTGTTATATGGAGGCATGAGATGTAGAGTGTGGAACAAGACATTTACAGTTTGTCATTATTTACCTCATTTCATAATATGATCATGTGCAAATCACTTTTGATATATTTTATTCTGCTTGGCGGAGGAAATGTACTACACAGGACTGGTTTACCACAGCTGCAGGATCAGTAGGAGAAATTATTGTGCCCGATTACTGAGAATTTTGATATCTAGGCTTTCACACTTTTTTTTTATGTTAGCTCTACCATTGTACTTACAAAATACATGAATCTACCATTGCTGACCTCTTGTTCCGATAATACTTGTTTCTGGGTTTTCATGCTGATCTAATGGCTTTTGTGTTTTCTGTCGCTGACCTGGAGCAAGCAGATCAGGAGCTCTCATTTTATGCTGATGTTCCTGATCCTGATGTTTTTTGGTTTTGGATGGAGTGGAGAGGGATTAGAACACCTGTCAGTTATTATTGCTGTCTGTGGCCCCGTTGGGTAGATTCGCCCTCTCTATTTGACCTGTTTACCATTTTCATTGAAAGTAAAAGAAAATCACACATTTTGGGTTATCCCCAGAAAAGTTAGAGGAGAAATCTTCCAATGGGGACACTAGTTTTGGTGACCTGGGGGTCCCCAAGGGATCCCCTTAATTTTATAGGAATTTTCTAATTTTCTCTAACTTCCTGTTTTGCTATGGGACAGGAAGTCAAGGGATATCTCCAAAGTGGGTCACAAATGGTGGGGGGGGAGCCTGACAGGGGTTATAGCCTTCACTTTCTCTATCCAAAATGAAGAAAAAACTTTTGCCTATTGTTCTATTTTAAGGATTTTGAAAGTACTCATGAAGCAGTCAAGTGAAAATTAAAAAAACAAAAAACCAGCCTCTTAAATAAATTGTAGTTCTTACTTTTCTGGCGGGTGGTGAATTAAATATTTGCTCTCTGGAAGATCTACAGGCAAAGCTAGTAACAAAAAAAAAAAACGCTGCTCTAGGCAAACATCTCATAATGCATCCCACCTGCTAATGGAAACAGGTGCTGGCTCTGCATGTAGGAATGAATCGACGAAAAGACTGGACAGCCACACTCTGTTGACACCTTTTTATTGAAGACTGTTTAAAAATTCTTCTGGTACAAAGACATCAGAGGCACAGGATCAATGAAAAGCTGACATGTTTCACACCACTATGGGGTGCTGACATGTTTCACACCACTAAGCACCCCATAGTGGTGTGAAACATGTCATCTTTTCATTGATCCTGTGTCTCTGATGTCTTTGTACCAGAAGAATTTTTAAACCGTCTTCAATAAAGGTGTCAACAGAGTGTGGCTGTCCAGCCTTTTCTTCGATTCAGGCAAAGCTAGTAGCTGGCACTTCTGGGTGTGTTGGATCCCTGGTTCCCCACTGAGCTTTGTGGTTGCTCTTGCTGGCCACTACTTCACGACTTTCTGTAGTGATGTAAGGGTTGACTGGAGCAATCGTAATGCCTGGTGGGGGTCAGGCATTTAACATACCCAGAAGTGTCAGGTACCAGCTTTGCCTGTAGCTCTTTAGCTGCTTCCAACCCGCCGCATAGTAAAATGATGGACGGATGGGAGCACTCTCATTCTGGGAGGACGTCATATGATGGCCTCCCATTCTTGACACAAGGCATCACTGATCACGGTAAAGATCCTTTGACGTAGGCTCTTTACCATGTGATCAGCTGTGTCCAATCACAACTGATCACAGTGTAAACAGGAAATGCCAGTTATCCGCATTCCTCTCTTCACGCTGACCGTGCACGAGGAGAGCAGGTCAGCGGCATTCCTTAATGGGGACATCTGCAGGGCACTGATGATCAGTGCAGCCCCTTATACAAACAAAAAAGAAAGGACATATGCATACCTCTTCAAAGTTTATTGTGCATAATAAGAATCACACATCCAAGGTCCCCCCCACTACTACTCCCCCACCCTGCATATAAAACCTCCCCTCCTGTACCTGCCCAATACCAATCCCAGAAGCGTGTGCTCTACAATGGGAGAAAACCAATCCCCCAGCGGGAGCTGGGGCATACCCATCCCACAAAGGTCCCCTAACCTGCCCGTATCGGCACCTGCATGTACATACCAGTTGCTGTCCAGCTAGTGCCCTGATGGGACCAGCACCCCACCTTAGAACCACAGTGGGTGAATAGGGTGCTGGAACAAAGACAGGTCTAGGGCTGGCAGAACTCAATACTGGCAACCTATTGCATTAATCGCTCAATATAACTACACAAATATAATCTTCCTATGCATAACCTGTGTCAGAGTCATAAGGTCATCGTCTAGTACAAGTCTCTAGCCCAGGCACAGTCTGTTGATCTTTGCATGGGTGCATAAATGCATGAAAAGTAAGATCATAAACTGGGATTAAAGCCCTATACACACTATTAGATTTTTTGCAGATTTTTGTCTTCCGATTTACCAAAACCATGTAGTGCAAGGGACTGCCTGATTGCATACAAATTGAAACTCTTAAGGTTTGACCTCATATTATATGGTTTTGGTAAATCAGAAGACAAAAATCTGCAGAAAATGTGTATGGGGCTTAAGAGTGACGCCTATCCGTGCCACCTACCAGCGTCCATAAGTGCTGCATATTAGTGCAGCCTCATCAGCGAAGGAGAAAAATAACTTATTTACAAAATTTTAATTTATTTTTCTTTCTCGAACATCACGGGACACAGAGCCACAGTAATTACTGATGGGTTATATAGGTATCACTGGTGATTGGACACTGGCACACCCTATCAGGAAGTTCAACCCCCTATATAATCCCTCCCCCTTGCAGGGATACCTCAGTTTTTACGCCAGTGTCTTAGGTGATGGACGTGTAAAGATGTCCTGTGCTGAGCTCCAAAGGGAATATCCTAAGATCCTATACTGGGGCAAGCCAGGCGAACCGGATCCATTCAAAGTGTCTTTTCATGGCCGAATTGAATGGTACCCGGGCCTCGTGTCCGAAGAAACGAGGTTTTACCCGTAATGCTTCTCTTTTTAGAGAGCTGGACCCCGCAGATCAGAAAATGGCTTTAAACTTCCTAATTTCTGGCGAGGTGCTTTACGGTCCCAGAACTGTTGGATCCCCCTACTGATGGGGGCCCCAGTCTCTGACGGTTTTTTCAAACGGAGCCCACCGTGAGAGGTGAAGATTGGGTCTGTGTAAACAGCACCCTGCGGCTGGATAAGGTAAGAGGAGATTCCACAGAATTTTTGAGTTCTAGTGGCTTTTCTCCTTTAAGGTAAATGCATGCTATGCCTATTGTGACCACCGGGGGCTGCCAGGAGCACAAACCTACACATGCTGAATGTCTGTCTCAGGTGTTGTAATCGCTGTGTATGTCCCAGCGTATCAAGCAGGCTGCAAGCAGGTAAGGTGGATGGGGGGATTTCTCATGTTTGAATGTTCCCCCCCAGGCTAGAGAGGGGCCACAGGGGTCTAGAAAGTGGTTATACCACCCGGGCTCTGTGGCCTAATGGCCACCATCTCTGAAGATAGCCGTTCAGGCAAATCTTGTTACCAGTCTCCCTCCTCCCCCCCCCCCCCCCCCCCCATCCCCAGCCTTTTCTCCAGAGCATGACAGGAGAGTCGGCAGTGCGGGAAGCGCTCGTTTTTTTCAAAACTCGAGGGGGGGAGGAGGGGGCGGGATGTCAGCACAGAGTGTTTAGACTCCCACTCAGGCCAGCTGCAGGCTATTAAAGGCACTCTGTACAGGTGCACTCAGCCTTCTGAGAGACACAGAGCTGACGGTCGCATGTAAGGTGGGACACAGGCATTCTCCTAGGCAGCATTTACTGAAGTAACACCAGACTGAGCATTGGGTAGCAAGGCTTTTAGCCAGACTACATCGCTCAGCGGACAGTGTTCATTTGTATACCTCACACCTTGTTGCTTTGCACTATGGGTAGAAGAGGTTCAAGCACCCCAGGAACCAGAGACACTAGGGGATCTCGTTCAGGTTCTGAGGGCCCCCTGTCGGCAGCATCCTTCCCCCCTAAGGATGGGCCAGGGACGGCTAGCCAGGGAGAGCCATCGGGGTCAGGGGCTACACCTGCTTCTGGCACTTCAGCCCCTGTATATATTACACAAGAGGTTTTTTCCTCAACCATTAATGGTCTAGAGGAAAGATTAATGGCCGTGATTACGTCTTCACTCAGTGGAAGAAAACGCACTAGGCTTTCCTCTGTTCCCCAAGACCCTCAGACAGAGGAGCTCTGGGATAAAGGAGATGAATCCCTTTCAGAGGATCGGGATGGGATGGATGATTCCTCTTCGGAGGATTCAGGTGGAGAGGGACCCTCTGCGACTTCCCAAGAGGAGAAAGTCTTAGTGCAGATCCTCACTGGATTGGTCCGCTCCACATTTAAGTTGCCCATACCTGAAACTGCTAAAGAATCCTCTTCTGCTTTGGGGTCACTGAAACCTTTCCAAGCAGCACATGCTTTTCCTGTTCATACTTTACTTGAAAAGCTTATTTATTCTGAGTGGGATCACCCAGACAAACGTTTTTTTCCGCCGAGAAAGTTTTCAACACTTTATCCGATGGAAAAAAAAAGTTTATTAAAATGTGGGGAATACCAGCTATTGATGCCGCCATTTCCTCCATAAATAATAGCCTGACTTGTCCTGTAGACAATGCTCAGATGCTCAGGGATCCTGTAGATAAAAGGATGGAATCCCTATTGAAGGATGTTTTCTCCTTAGCAGGATCAGTGGCCCAACCTGCAATAGCAGCGATTGGAGTCTGTCAATACTTAAGAGACCATGTTAAGCAGGTCATCAAAGTATTACCTGAACAGCAGGCCCAGGGGTTTGCTAACCTTCCAGCGGCCTTATGCTTTGTGGTTGACGCCATTAGAGATTCTATCGTGCAAACCTCCCGTCTTTCACTGGGGTTGGTGCATATACGTAGAATCCTATGGTTGAAAAATTGGTCAGCCGAAGCACCATGTAAGAAGCTACTGGCTGGGTTTCCATTTCGTGGTGCAAGGTTGTTTGGAGAGGACTTGGATAACTATATCAAGAGAATCTCTTGTGGGAAAAGCACTCTCTTACCTGTCAAAAAGAAGAGTAAGCGTCCCTCTTTCAAAGGGACTCTTTCCCCAGCGCCGGGGGCTTCAGCCTCCAGGCAGTCTCGACGGCCGCCTCCATCGGGGTCCAGAGACAAGAGTCAACCCCAGGGACAAAAGAAGTCCTGGGGAAAGAAGCCTACTAGGCAAAACACTAAGACCTCTGCATGAGGGGGCGCCCCCGCTCACTCGAGTGGGGGGAAGACTGCGACAGTTCTCAGAGCTCTGGCAGGAGGACTTCCAGGACAGATGGGTAGTCTCCACGGTAACCTTAGGGTACAAGCTGGAGTTTCAGGAATTCCCTTCTCCTCGGTTCCTCAGATCAAATGTTCCCAGAGACCCAGAGAAGAAGCAGTCGCTCCTTCTAGCGTTAGAGCGACTTTTGTCGCAGGAGGTCATTATGATAGTTCCCGCAAAGGACCAGGGATTGGGCTTCTATTCCAACCTTTTTACGGTCCAAAAGCCAAATGGGGATGTCAGGCCCATTTTGGACTTAAGGGATCTGAACCGATTCCTAAGGATTCAATCCTTCCGCATGGAATCAATTCGAACAGTAGTTCCCACCCTGCAGGGAGGAGAATTTCTGGCATCAATAGACATCAGAGATGCATATCTGCATGTGCCCATTTTTCCTGCTCATCAGAAGTTTCTGCGCTTCGAGGTAGGAGGGCGCCATTTCCAGTTTATGGCTCTGCCCTTTGGGATAGCCACTGCACCTCGAGTGTTCACAAAGATCTTGGCTCCTCCTCTGGCCAGATTAAGGGCTCAGGGTATAGCGGTCATAGCATACCTAGACGACCTGCTCTTGATAGACCGGTCGGTAGCCTCTTTGAATGGAAACTTGAGGACCACGGTCAGGTATCTAGAACACCTGGGTTGGATCCTCAACTTAGAAAAGTCTTTCCTAAAACCAGTAAGAAGACTGGAGTATTTAGGTCTGATTATAGATATAAGCCAGGAGAAAATATTTCTACCCCAGGCAAAGATCACTGCTTTGAGAGAGCTGATTCTGACAGTAAGGACCAAGAAGGGTCCCTCAGTCCGCCTTTGTATGAGGCTACTAGGGAAGATGGTGTCTTCATTCGAAGCAGTTCCCTATGCTCAGTTTCACTCAAGAATGCTGCAACACAGTATTCTGTCGACCTGGAACAAGAAGGTTCAGGCATTAGACTTTCCGATGCATCTGTCGCATGCGGTGCGTCAGAGCCTCAATTGGTGGCTCATACCCGAAAACCTGCAGAAGGGGAAATCCTTTCTACCGGTTACCTGGACGGTGGTAACAACAGATGCCAGTCTGTCAGGTTGGGGAGCAGTTCTGGAACAGGCTGCGGTCCAAGGAGTATGGTCCAAGACAGAGAGGACCTTACCCATCAACATTCTGGAGATCCGGGCGATACATCTAGCTCTAAAAGCCTGGACTATCAGGCTACAGGGTTGTCCGGTCAGGATCCAGTCCGACAATGCCACAGCAGTGGCTTATGTCAATCATCAGGGAGGCACCCGGAGCCGAGCTGCTCAAAAAGAGGTGAACCAGATCTTAGTCTGGGCAGAGATGCATGTGCCATGCATATCGGCAGTTTTCATCCCGGGAATAGAGAATTGGCAGGCGGACTATCTAAGTCGCCAGCAGTTACTTCCAGGGGAATGGTCTCTGCATCCCGATGTCTTTTGGGCCATATGCCAAAGATGGGGGGTTCCAGATGTAGATCTCTTTGCATCCCGATTCAACAAAAAGATAGACAGATTTGTGGCAAGGACAAAAGATCCTCTTGCATGCGGGACGGATGCGTTGGTGATCCCGTGGCATTGGTTCTCACTGATTTACGCATTCCCGCCTATTCTGCTACTACCACGACTCCTTCGCAGGATCAGGCAGGAAAGGAAGTCGGTACTTCTGGTGGCCCCCGCTTGGCCCAGAAGGACTTGGTATGCAGAAATAGTAAGGATGACGGTAGGTTCCCCGTGGACACTACCGGAACGCCCAGACCTGTTATCTCAAGGTCCAGTGTTCCATCCTGCCTTACAAACACTAAATTTGACGGTTTGGCTATTGAGACCCACGTTCTGAAGAGTCGTGGGCTCTCAGGTCCTGTCATATCTACCTTGATTAATGCAAGGAAGCCAGCTTCCAGGATGATTTATCATAGAGTCTGGAAAGCTTATATAACCTGGTGTGAATCCAGAGGTTGGCATCCCAGGAAATATGTCATAGGTAGAATCCTTGATTTTCTACAGATGGGATTAGAGATGAAGCTGGCCTTGAGTACCATCAAGGGCCAGGTCTCTGCTTTATCAGTATTATTTCAGCGGCCACTTGCTTCGCATTCTTTGGTCCGAAACTTTATGCAGGGGGTGATGCGTCTTAATCCTCCGGTTAAAGCGCCCCTAAACCCCTGGGACTTGAATTTGGTCCTGGCTGTGTTACAGAAACGGCCTTTTGAACCAATAAGTCAGATTCCTTTGGTCTTGTTGACAAGGAAATTAATTTTTCTGGTGGCCATCTCTTCTGCTAGAAGAGTATCAGAATTAGCAGCTCTTTCCTGTAAGGAGCCTTATTTGATTATACACAAGGATAGAGTGGTACTACGCCCTCATCCTAGTTTTTTACCGAAGGTGGTTTCTGATTTTCATTTAAACCAAGACATTGTTCTACCTTCCTTTTTTCCAGATCCCTGTTCTCCGGAAGAGAGATCTCTACATTCGTTGGATGTAGTAAGAGCAGTTAAGGCCTATCTAGGGGCAACTACTCAGATCCGCAAGACGGATGTTTTGTTTGTGCTGCCAGAGGATCCCAATAGAGGACAGGCAGAGTCAAAAGCTACCATTTCTAAATGGATTCGACAGTTGATCATTCAAGCTTACGGTTTGAAACAGAAGATTCCTCCGTTTCAGATCAGGGCACATTCCACAAGGGCTATTGGTGCTTCTTGGGCAGTGCATCACCGGGCCTCTATGGCTCAAATCTGCAAGGCCGCAACCTGGTCTTCAGTTCATACATTCACCAGATTCTATCAGGTGGATGTGAGAAGGCATGAGGATATCGCCTTTGGGCGTAGTGTGCTGCAGGCAGCAGTACAGGGTCCTCAGGTCTGATTGCACCCTACTTGGTCGTGGTTCCCCCCCCTCAGGTTGCATTGCTCTGGGACATCCCATCAGTAATTACTGTGGCTCTGTGTCCCGTGATGTTCGAGAAAGAAAATAGGATTTTTTAAAACAGCTTACCTGTAAAATCCTTTTCTTTCGAAGGACATCACGGGACACAGAGGTCCCACCCCTCTTCTAATACACTATATTGCTTGGCTACAAAACTGAGGTATCCCTGCAAGGGGGAGGGATTATATAGGGGGTTGAACTTCCTGATAGGGTGTGCCAGTGTCCAATCACCAGTGATACCTATATAACCCATCAGTAATTACTGTGGCTCTGTGTCCCGTGATGTCCTTCGAAAGAAAAGGATTTTACAGGTAAGCTGTTTTAAAAAATCCTATTTTTTTTTATTGTAGGTTTTCGAGAAAATATACAAAACAGAGCCTATTGAGCATACCCAGGCTCAATTACCGGTACATAACAAAAGAAAAAACAATGAAAATAACGTAACTAAACCAAGGCATCTTAATACTGTCAAAACAGTTGGTACGCTCTAACCGCCAGTGTAGGCCGGAATAATAGGACTCCTACCAATCAATCCTCCTCCTAAACATTCTACAATCCTTGACTCATAGGATAATAAACTACACCCTCCAGGCAGAGAACAGAAATGCAATGTCAAGGGCAATTACTTTACCAATAATTAACTAGTCTTCCAGGGAATCAACGTTTGTATAGGGTGATTCCCCCCAAATGTTCCACACTTTGTGAAATTTCTTGGTACAGCCAAGTATGGAGTTTTGTGTAATGGAAGGGCTGAATTAATCAAACGTTTCCAGAGGTTAATTGATGGAGCAGGGGGGGATTTCCATCTTAAGACAATGGCTTTACGGGCATAGTAAAGTATCATCCCTAAGAGGGTTCTAACTGCCCGGCTATGAGCCAGAAGAGTTACAAGGCCCAGCAGACAGATGTCCACCGTCAATGGAATTTGGACTGTACTGACTGCCAGAATAGTTGCTGCAACCACAGTCCAAAAGGTCTCAACCAGGGAACATTTCTAAAAAATATGAATAAAATCTGCTCCTGGTGAAGCACACCTCCAGCAGGAATCGGGTATCAATGGGTGTATTTTGTGTAGGTGCATGGGTGTAAAATAAACTTTATGTATGATTTTGAACTGGACTAGTCCCTGGCCGAAACTAACTGGGAGAATGAACACTCCCACACTTCCTCCCACTCCTCCGAGCCTAGTATGGGGAAGTCTGTCTCTCACCTGGCTTTTAGAGCATCTAGGACCATGTGTTCATTGGGTAACAACACTTTATAAATGCTGGACAAGGGCTTGGGTAGAGCTTTGTCCCTGAGCAAATCCTCTAAACTTGAAGTATAAAAGGCCACCTGGGAATTCTCGAATTGAGTATTGAAGGCATGTCTAAGTTGCAGAAACCTAAAGAAATGTGAATTAGGGAGTTCTGTTCTCTTCAAAAGTTTGTATTCGACCCACATATTTAATACCTTTGAATGCCCACACACTGGGATCAGGTATTAACATAAATTCCGATAGTCTCAGATTGTACCAAAGAGGATTATGTGGTGAAATATGTTCCAGGGGATAGAGGACGTAGAGAATTAGCTGCCAGACATTTACAACAGAAAGTAAGAAAAACTTTTTTTTATTCTCTCTTTGATTGGTTTAGCAACAAATTTCATTTTTTTAGCAAAAAATAAAAAACACAGTGGTGATTAAATACCACCAAATCTTTCTTAGTGTTGTCACCTGGGGACAGTATTGCATTTCTTGTTACCCACCAAATACTTCACTATCTGGTTTATTTGGGCTGTTTTTTTTTTTTTTTTTTTTTTTTTTAAGCTAAACTCCATGCAGATATAAAAGGGCGCACATTATTAAATGAATAAAAACAAGTAGCCAGTCAGATGAACTGCAGTGCAAGTGAGAGCAGAGTAATAGAAAGATGAACTTGTCAGTGTTCACTGTCCACTCACAGGTTGGTGGTAGGGAGGGGAAAGAGAAAGTTCAGGTCACTTCCCCTGCTAGAAAAAACAGCCAAACACTTCCAGTGCACAGTGGCCCTCAACAGCGGAATGCCCAAACCAGTGACACATACATGCTTAGTCCAATGTTTGGTGAATGCAGCCCTCCTCAGATAGGGGTATCCAGTGTGGAACTACAAAAACAAAAAAGGAAATGTGGAAACCCCTGGTGCATTACCCCAAGTAAAAACGTATTTATTAAAATGAAAGGAAACCAATAAAATGCATATTCACAAAAGTACAGAGGTTTACAGCATGTAAGTGGAAGAATGACATGAGGTAGAAAGTGCAAGTGCTTCTAAAACCTCACATTAGGCACACTGACGCGTTTTGGGGCACACCCCCTTCTTCAAAGCTGTGCTGACCAGCACCACAAAATGCCTAGTGTTAAAATACAGCAATGCACATCAAACCCCCCCACCAAACAGGAAGGGCAGAGCAGTACAGATAAAGGAAAAAAAAAAAAGTTTGTCATATATTTGTTCATAAACACATATAATCAGTGGGGAGGTCTTACCTGGTCAAATGTATTGCTGGAGGGACACTGCAGAGAGCCTGGACACCGGGGAACCATCTGTGCTGGGTCTCCATGAATTGCCGGTGCAAGCATTGGCGGGCCATCAACTGGCTGTGGAATGCAAGCTGCTGGGATCCTGCAAACTGGAAGTACGGCTTCACTACCGGTTTACAGGATCCTGGAGGCTTGCGTTCCACAGCCAGCTGATGGCCCGCCAATGCTTGCACCGGCAATTCATGGAGACCCAGCACAGATGGTTCCCCGGTGTCCAGGCTCTCTGCAGTGTCCCGCCAGCAATACATTTGAGCACTTAACACCTCCTCACTGATTGCCATATGTTTGTTCATAAACACATAAAAACGTACTTAGGGTTTTTGTTTTTTTTTTAAATCTGTACTGCTCCGCCCTTCCTGTTTGGTGGGGGTGGATTTAGGTGTGCATTGCTGTATTTAAACACTAGGCATTTGGTGGTGCTGGTCAGCACAGCTCTGAATAAGGGGGTGTGCACCCGAAACGCATCAGCATGCCTAATGTGAGGTTTTAGAAGCACTTGCTACCTCATGTCGTCCTTCCATTTACATGCTGTACACCTCCCCTTCCCTTTTTTGTTTTTGCACCTCACCTGCTAGACAGACAGGGCTGTGCTGTGGGGCAGAGCCGTCTAAATTTCAGAACTGTGTGACCATAAAAAATCATATTTTGGCAGTAAAAACGCCCTTATATACAGTATGTAGTTCATCTGTGTATTAGCTGTTTGCCTGGAGTTTAGCTTTATATGCTTATTAAACATAACAACTTGTATATATATTAATCAGCCAGAGTCTTTTTGATTGTATTTATCAAGACATGTACAATTTACACCAAATACAGATATCAGTATATCACTAATGTACAGAGATGTAATGTTGGCATTCAAAGTGTACATAATCATTATAACATATGCTTTTGCAGGATTAGAACAGTTGTCCTGTTTTTTATATTTTTATGTTCTAAAAAAAGCAGGGGAAGGTGATTCAAGAGCAAAAGTCGGTTGGTTTGAGCATTCGATCAGTAGATAAAGAAATAATTACCAGAAAGGGGAATTTAGGGTTGTGGTCATGTTCGAGTGCAGAAAAAGACATTAAAAAAATGAAACATATTTGTTATAGGGAGGAAAAAAATAGGGAAAATATAGGGGGATTTGGTAGGTGTAAAAAAAATATAAAAAAGCTGGGGTAGAGGACTCTGGTTGGGAGGGAAATCAGATGTGTATAGCCCAGGGTTGAGTGCACAAGAATTTTTACTGAATGCAAGTTGTTCATGCCTTACCAACAGAGATGTTTCTAGCTTACTGTGTTTGTGAAGATACGTCTAGTATGTGCTTCCATTGCAAAATTGCCGGGGGTGGGGTGGGGTGCTAGATCTCTAGTAGAGAAGCCTAATATTTTTGCAGCATTGATTAATATAGAATTAAGCCTAATTTTTAAAACACTGCAAGTAGGCAGTTTTTTATTGCAGAGGAGACATTCTGTGTCTTTTCTGCAATAAGACAGCCCTACGCAGTAGCGGAACTACCGCCATAGCGACAAACGCGAGCGCTATGGGGCCCGCAGCCAAGTGGGGCCCAGTGGGGACAGGCGGCTACGCAGGTGAGAGTGGGCGGGGAGCTGGCAGGCGGGGGCGCATAGGGATGACATCAGCTCTCGCCGCTCGGCACCCTCCCTGCATCCCTGCAGTGCAGTTCCAACTTCACTGTGCAGGCAGCCTCGGGAAGCAGAGAGATGACATTATCTCTCTGCTGCCTGACTGATAATCTGCTGCCTGACACAGCAGGAAAGTGACACAGCAAGTGACAATCCGTAATGTGTGACAGGTGAAGTGGCAAGTGACAATCTGTAACGTGTGGCAGGCGACGGGGCAAGTGACAATCCGTAATGTGTGGCAAGTGACAATCTGACGTGGAAAGTGACAATCCGTAATGTCTGGCAGGTGACGTGGCAAGTGACAATCCGTAATTGTGGCAAGTGACAATCTGGGACGTGGCAAGTGACAATCCGTGACGTGGAAAGTGACAATCCGTAATGTGTGGCAGGTGACGTGGCAAGTGACAATCCGTAATGTGTGGCAGGTGACGTGGCAAGTGACAATCTGGGACGTGGCAAGTGACAATCCGTGACATGGCAAGTGAAAATCCGTAATGTGTGGCAAGTGACAATCTGGGACGTGGCAAGTGACAAACCGTAATGTGTGGCAGGTGACGTGGCAAGTGACAATCCGGGACGTGGCAAGTGGACAATCAGCAACATGTGGCAGGTGACATTCTGCAACGTGTGACAAGTGACAATCTGCATCTGGTGGCAGGCGACATGGCAAGTGGACAATACGCAACGTGTGGCAGGTGATGTGGCAAGTGACATTCCGTGACAAGTTGCATCTGGTGGCAGGCAACGGTGGCAAGTGACACACTCAGGGCTCCCACTGATTCTGCATTATGGTGAGCTGAACTATTTAATTTTATATAGACAAAAGAGGTGTTTTAGCCGGGCCCTCAAATACACCACTCAGCGCCAGGACAAGATGCTGTTTCAAATGCAGAAATAATTAATAAAATATAAAATATAAAAATACCATCTAATTTGCTACTACGCAAAAGGTATGGAGCCACAAAGCTGGAAAAGCAGCCGTTTAAAAAATTACATAAATATAAAAAAACAGTGGTATACAATAATCTTAAAACAGACTAAAATATCAAACTAAACAGCGCTAATGTTGAGCAAAGTAAAACAAACATTTGGCCAACTACACATGCAAAAAGTCCTTTTTAAAGGGGTGAAAAGTTCAGAGTGTAGTCCAGAAAGTATTCAACAGGTGATCCTGAAACTAAATCACAGCGGCACCTTCCACCGATCAGTCCAATCACACCCTGTGTGTGAACACACTCCCCTCAGGGGGTTAAACTCACCAGAGCTAGATAGTAATAAGCCTCCAAAAAAAGAAGACACATCCACGCCACTAGCTGCTGCTACCACCACTCCGGAGGGATCCCAGATGCTCAGAGCTCACAATGAATCAAATAACAAAAGAAAAGCGCACATAGCGTAATCCTGTTTATTGAATATAAACCCCTCACATCACACAAAGAACCCCCCTTCAATAAAGATTTGTACATTAATAATGCAATCAACACAGCAAATTGTAAGGAGCGTTTACTTCACCGCATCAGCCGACTCAGCTGTCCAGGAGCCGCCATCCACCTCCTGGTTGTGTATTAGGCTGCGGTGGAGCGCAAAACGTCACTTCCTACGTCGTGTAAGCCACGCCCTGACGCGTTTCGTCATATCCTGACTTCGACAGAGGGCGTGGCTACACGACACATAGACCGGCTTATATTATCCCACTCCAACCCCATTGGCCAATCACAGCGCAACAGAGATGACGGCGGGTGCACGCCGTCAAACTAAGTAAACACTGACGGCTTACTACAGGGGGGGACGAGGGACAATAAGCAACATTGCACATTTTTAAAAAAATCACTACAAAATACGCAGATGTATACACCCACCAGCCGGACAAACCAGCCAATAGGCAAATGGATTAGTACTACACATTATGCCCATCTGCACGGGGCACATGGGACTAAACCTTATCAAATATGTGGGTTTATATGTAATTGTATAAGGTTTAGTCCCATGTGCCCCGTGCAGATGGGCATAATGTGTAGTACTAATCCATTTGCCTATTGGCTGGTTTGTCCGGCTGGTAGGTGTATACATCTGCGTATGTTGTAGTGATTTTTAAAAAATGTGCAATGTTGCTTATTGTCCCTCGTCCCCCCCTGTTTACTTAGTTTGACGGCGTGCACCCGCCGTCATCTCTGTTGCGCTGTGATTGGCCAATGGGGTTGGAGTGGGATAATATAAGCCGGTCTATGTGTCGTGTAGCCACGCCCTCTGTCGAAGTCAGGATATGACGAAACGCATCAGCGCGTGGCTTACACGACGTAGGAAGTGACGTTTTGCGCTCCACCGCAGCCTAATACACAACCAGGAAGTGGATGGCGGCTCCTGGACAGCTGACGAAACGCGTCAGCGTGTGGCTTACACGATGTAGGAAGTGACGTTTTGCGCTCCACCGCAGCCTAATACACAACATGACTAATGGAAGTGGATGGCGGCTCCTGGACAGCTGAGTCGGCTGATGCGGTGAAGTAAACGCTCCTTACAATTAGCTGTGTTGATTGCATTATTAATGTACGAATCTTTATTGAAGGGGGGTTCTTTGTGTGATGTGAGGGGTTTATATTCAATAAACAGGATTACGCTATGTGCGCTTTTCTTTTGTTATTTGATTCATTGTGAGCTCTGAGCATCTGGGATCCCTCCGGAGTGGTGGTAGCAGCAGCTAGTGGCGTGGATGTGTCTTCTTTTTTTGGAGGCTTATTACTATCTAGCTCTGGTGAGTTTAACCCCCTGAGGGGAGTGTGTTCACACACAGGGTGTGATTGGACTGATCGGTGGAAGGTGCACGCTGTGATTTAGTTTCAGGATCACCTGTTGAATACTTTCTGGACTACACTCTGAACTTTTCACCACTTTTAAAAAGGACTTTTTGCATGTGTAGTTGGCCACATGTTTGTTTTACTTTGCTCAACATTAGCGCTGTTTAGTGTGATTTTAGTCTGTTTTAAGATTATTGTATACCACTGTTTTTTCATATTTAATTTTATATAACAGAAGAGAAATTGGTTAGAAGGCATGGAGGTCAGCAATGTGTGTCCTTCAGGGGCTGCATACAGTATACTGCATACTTTGTTGTTCAAAATTAATATAAGCTGTTGCCTGGGTACTGTGCCACATGGGTGTGGTAATCTGTTTTTCAATGGTATTAGTTCATTTCATTTGGGGGGGGGGGGGGGGGGGGGCTGTTTGCAGGGGGGGGCCATACAGCATTTTGCTATGGAGCCCTGTGATTTCTAGTTACGCCCCTGCTTACATGCCTGCTCTCAGTCTTCTATTGAATGCACACTGAGCTGCACATGCATGAGATGATGTCATGCTCCCTGACCAATCAAGAGGGTGCCTTCCAGCAGCCTGCAGAAGATGACAGTGGCCGGCGGGGTATTTCTTGTAGGTGTATGGTGATTCATGAGAGTCATGCAAAAGATAACAACAAGATGTATCCATATTGCTCAAAATCCACTTATGAACTTGGGTCCAGAAGGGTTGAATAAGAAGAAAGGTACATTAGATGTGTAAGACTGAACCTACAGTAGAGATTGCATTGCCAACATTAATTTGATACTTCTGGGAAGATATCATGTAAGTTTTAAAAGAGAAGTACTGTATGGGAATCCATTTTTTTATTATTTTAAATCATACTTACCTAGCTGGATGCAGCATCGGTCCCTGGCCAGCTCTAACACTGAGAACCGAGCGATCTAACACCGCTGATCACTCAGTTTTTGCAGCTCTCTGTGACCTCCTCCTGCACTCATTGGAGTGCTGGGCTGTGGAGGGGTTGAGAGTGGCCGGCTCAGCCTCTCAGCGGCTCGCTGAGAGGCTGAGCCGGGTGTCGGTCCAGGCTCGGCAAGATTGTGACAATGAAGTCGGGATTGGCCCACATACTCTGTGACTTCAGGTCTCAGGGAACCCCTGTATAAAACTACACCCAATGGCATACTAAGCATATTTGACCCCCAGGATGAAACCTCTGTTACCACCTCCTCTATACAACAAAATGATTTTCTGCAATAAATCATGAAGTGAACCAATAATAATGGCCAGAAAAGAAACGCAAACAATGAAACTATAAATTCCCCCTTACACTGGTGGTGGGAGTCGGATCCTTTTACACTGGTGGTCAGTAAGAGAAATGAGTGAGCCCTTTTACTATTGTAGATAGTGGAAGAAAGACCCCCTTATGTTGGTGGTCAACAGGAGGGGCACCCCCTTACATTGAAGGACAGTAAGAGAAGGGCAACTTCACATTGGAGGTCAGTAGAAGAGGTGTCCCCTTGTCAGCGGGAGAAGGGCCCCCTTACGCTTCTGGTTGTCAGTAGAAGAATGGTCTCCTTACATTGGTTGTCAGTGGGAGAAGGGCCCCCTTAGATTGGTGGTAAGTGGAAGAAGTGCCCCCTTACATTGTAGGTAAGTGGGAGAATTCTGCTCAAACAGGTCATGTAAATTGTCACAATCTCTTCCTCTTGTTGAGGAAGGCTGGTCTATACATAGCCCCATATACAGTGGGTATAGAAAAGAATCACCCCCCACCCCCTTTAAAATAATCACATTTTATTTTGCAGCCTGAAATGAAGACAGACACATTTTTTGTTTTATCCAGCTGTATTTACTCAGTGCAACTTATAGCATCCAAGTGAAAGATATAACACTAACCTGTTAGAAAAAAAAAATCAAAAACAGAATCACTTAAAAAGGATCACACCCCCCTCCTAAAAATGACTTGTAAAATCAATCAGGTGTAGCTAATCACCTTCTCAATAGCACACAAATCCATTTGACTGTCAACTGTGATCAGCTGTGGTCATTTTGATTAGCTCAACATGAAAAGAGCTTTCCTGGAGCATTTCATTCCCTGGTAGTGCAACTGAAGCAAACAATCAACTATGGGTGGCAAGTCACTGTCAAAAGATCTCCGGGATAATGTTGTGGACAGGCACAAGTCAGGAGATGGATACAAAAAAATTCATACATTATCATACATTATCAATGCCTAGATGCACAGTGAAGTCTATTATTAGGAAGTAGAAGGTATTTGATACAACACAGTCCCTGGATCAGGACGTCGCTCCAAACTGCATGAAAGGGCCAGGAGGCAACTGGTCAGAGAGGCTACCAAGAGGACTACAGCAACTCTAAGGCAGTTGCAGGAATTTATGGAAAAGAGTGGTCATTGTGTGCATGTGACATCACAAATTATCCACAAATTTGGCTTGTATGGGAGGGTTGCAGGAAAAAAAGCCACTCCTCAGGAAAGGCCACATGCAGTCACGACTGAGCTTTGCCAAAACACACCTGGAAGATTCTGAGGCCACATGGAAAAAGGTGTTATGGTCAGATGAGACTAAAATTTAATTATTTGGCCTCAACACCAAACAATATGTCTTGCCGAAATCCAATACAGCTCACCATCCAAATAACACCATTCCTATAATAAAGCATGGAGGTGGTAATATCCTGTTATTGGGGTGTTTCTCTGCAGCAGGGACTGGAGCATTTGTCGGGATAGAAGGAAAAATGGATGGAGGAAAATCTGCCCTCTGCCAGAAAGTTGTCAATGGGAAGAAGGTTTACCTTCTAACATGACAATTACCCAAACCCAAAGCACACAGCAAAAATGACCACACAGTGGTTGAAGGAGAAAAATGTGAATGTCCTTGCATGGCTTAGTCAGAGCCCAGACTTAAACCCCATTGAAAATCTGTGGAATGACTTGAAGACTGCAGTCCACAAACAGTCGCCATCAAATTTAACTGAACTTGAGCAGTTCTGCAAAGAAGAGTTGGCAAATATGGCAAAGTCTAGATGTACAAAGTTAGTAGAAACATATCCCAATAGACTAAAGGCTGTAATTAAAGCAAAGGGTAGTTCAACAAAATACTGACACAAGGGGGATCATCCTTTTTCCAACTCAGTGATTCTGTTTTTAATTTTTTTTTGACATATTGGTGTTATATCTTTCACTTGGATGTTATAAGTTGCACTATGTAAATACAGCTGGATAAAACAAACACTGTGTTTGTCTTCATTTTAGGCTGCAAAGCAAAAAAATGTGATTATTTTAAAGGGGGTGATCCTTTTCTATACCCATTGTATATATGCGACAATGCCTCTTACTGTACAAGATATGTCAGAATTTCTATCTCAAGCTTGTGCAGTTGGCTCCCTTCTGAAGGTTGCTACAATATTTGCAGTGTATATATAACGAACCTTGAGAGTTTTTTTCCCCTAACAAAACTGGTTTCCCTTTGTTTTTCAGTTTTAGGAGGGGTATACCTTTAAAGCGTAACTCCACTTTTGTTGAGAAAAAAACATCCCCCCTGGGTGATCTATGTACATTGCAAGGATTATAACAACCTTTGTTGCAGATTCCTACCTTTTTGTTATTGTGAAGAAATCCCTGTGTGTTTTTCTGTGCCTCTGTACTAAGTGGGTCTAATGGGAGTGGTTTCAAATGTAACTGTCAGGTGTGCAGCTGCAGGGCATTAATGAGGAAATCTGTTGGGCCTGCATCCCTTTAGACGTGCTCCTATTGAAAGTATCTCTCCAAAAAATGACATTTTTGTTTGCAGGGGATGCCTGAAATCAGACTTGTACCTTAGGCAGACTTCTGGCAAAATTGGTGAGCCAAGCAGGAAATGTCTGGGGAGTGCTCAGTACACACACTGCGTACAGAACAACTCCAGGTAGCCATATTGCAATGCATTCTCAGAAAATTACAATTGCTGCAGATTGAAAAGGAAAGGTAATTTTTAATAACATTCAATTACAATATGATTTGTGTCGCAATTATATGTGCTATATTATTTTTTCTTTTATTTGCTATTTTTTTTCCCCCCACAAAAGTGGAGTTACCTTTTAAGAAAGAGTGACTACTTTACAAATTGCCTCTAATTCTACAAGCTGTGTTCTTTTATTATTAACGGGGATGATTAATGTCTTCCATGTTCTACCTGTGTGACCGGAGCAGCTGCCTTAGATGTTTCAGCAGAGACTTGTTCCTGTTTTTTTTATCAGCCTATCAAGCCCTCTCCACACATTGTGCACACAGACTAATTGGCGGGGAGCAGGGAACATTCGATGGAGATGTGCGTATGTAAATGAACAGGCTGATACATGATTTATGTATGTAATAATGTTCTGAGTGCCCCTTACATTTTAATCACTCGCAACATCCTTTTTAATATTCAATTACTTTATTAACTAATTAGGTCACTGGCAGACAAAGGGCGATCTGTATTCCTGCAACGGAACGCCATAGAAAGGGCCGTTAATCTTGTCTCCTAATTAACAAAGGCGAGGAACTTCGGCACTATAGAAAAGGCCACGGTTATATTTACGTTATCGTCCTGAGTGCGGGTGGCGACATCAAAGGTCTTCATGGTATGTGCTGTAATGTTCTATAGGATGGCACAAATGGACCCAGAGCAATTATTGTACAAATGTTTATCAAATATAGAATGACAGAGATTATGCAGAATTATCTAGATTGTATATTACTTGACGAATAGATGTGACTTCATTCAAGTGACACTAAACAATATCCTTATTTTCAAAAAATAATCCATCCACAACCTAATAACCCGTAACCTGTTTTTCATGAAGTCATGTCTTACTGTGTAATACCTTTTGTGAGCTCTCGAACCTCTCCTTTTACTCTCACTTGTTTGTTTGGAATGAGCAGCGCATGTTCATGGCAGTCATGTGGACTGTTCTATGAACGCTACAAATCCAATAGTCTATCTCAGGAGTGAGCAAGAGAGAGTGTCTATGTTCCTACATACAGTGAGACCATGGAGAGCAAATGTAGCCACCCTCCAACAATACGTTGGATCACAGTAGGAACAAAATTTGGAGGAGGCTGAGATCAATAGAAGGTACTTTTTTTGAATTAAGAATAAATACTAGCATATATTTTTTTGTTTTTAAACCAGAGTTTAGTGTCACTTTAAAGTGTGTGTAAAGCCAAAACTTTCTATAAATATTAGATAGAGTAGGCCACTGAGAAGATTCACCGTCCATAATTGTCCTGGTGACCGTTGTCTCTAGTACAGAAAGTCATAGGAAATCCTTTTTTAAAGTTGTCACAAGAAAAGGAGGTGTGGAGGGAAATCTTCAGTCTTTTTTCAGCTGTGGTTAGAGACCAACGGGAAGCCAATGCATTTCAAAGGGTCTGAGGAGCTCCCTCCATCAGGGCTCACTGATGCTGGTCACAAACAAAGGGTTTGAGGCTTGAATGGGTTAAGAAATCTTGATGGTTTTTGCTCCAGTTTGAAACGCAAGCTCCAATAATGATTTGTGGAGCCTATTAAACTCTTGAATGCCTTGGACTTCATCCGAAGCACCCCCTAGAGTTGCCACTGTGTTTGAGCCCTGCCTTTGAACTTCATAATAAAGACTATGCTGCAATATGTAACCTAACCTAAAATGGATCCAGAACCTCCTTTCAGCAATAAAATGCTGATAGCTTCTATCTCTTCCCAACTCTAAAGCAAAGAAAAAAGTTTTAGGCTAGAAATACACTTTAACATCATTTAGCACCCAAACTCGTGACCCTGAATCAGTCCCTACAGCCAAATCTTGGAGCCTAAACATTGAGAAAAATATGGAGGCTGCCATTGCTGATCTTTTCTGTTAACTGCCTGACAACTATATTCGAGTGAATGACTTAGAACAAGTATGGAGATAAGGAGTTTTCACTTTAATCTGATATGTTCTAGACAAGTGAGTCAAAGTAGCAAAAGGCAGAAGATAAGGAGAACAGACAACCAAAAATTTTCAGTTGGCATGTACTGCTCTTATGAAAGATTTACTTTAAAGTTGATGCAAACCCAATCACAAAAATCTTCTATAATCTTGTCAGGAGTCCAGAAACTCATTGACCTTTTATACACACACACTAATTACAAGCAAACAGATCACAGATGAGGATGGTTACCTTTAAGACCCCTTTCACACTGGAGCATTTTGCAGGCGCTATAGCATTAAAAATAGCGCCTGCAAACCGCCCTAAAACAGCTGCTCCATGCACTCCAGTGTGAAAGCCCAAGGGCAGGTCAGGAAAAGTCCTGCCAGCAGCGGCTTTGGAGCGGTGAACTCACCGCTCCTCCCCATTGAAATCAATGGGGCAGCGCTGCGATACCGGCGGCGTTTTGTGGGCAGATTTAACCCCTTTTCGGCTGCTAGCGGGGGGTAATTTGGGTAGTTTTTGTTGTTATTATGATTTAAAAAGAGTAAACACTGTTGATTGATAATTAATGACTTCAGCCAAACACTAACCATGAGTGAAAGAATTGTTTTTGTGTTATCATTCATATTCTCTGAAAAATGGCCAAGAAATCATAAATATTGCCAGGGTATGTAAACTTATGAGCACAACTGTGTATGTATGTATGTATGTATATATATATATATATACACACACACATACATACACATACAGTCTTCCTTGTGGCACTCTTCCCCGCCGCCACATGATCTCCCTGCCTGCAGATTCAGAGTGCGACAGAAATGCTTCCATACTACGCTCTGTAGGAGATCTTTCCCATCTCCCCACTGGCACACAGAGCAATAATGCTAATGCAAACAGGGTGATTAGGGTGTGCCCAGGCACATCTGGCAAACGCTGTGCGCATGCCTGTGACAGCAGGGCTGCTTATTTTGGTCAAGAGAAGGAAAGGCAGATTCTGGTTGCCCTGAGCAGCAGACAGACAACTGTTTGCTCAGACACATTGTTAAACTAGGCCTTCTATTCTCTATGCATTCACATCCATACATAATACAGAATCCCGCCGTCGCCTTTGTGCTGATTGAATAGGACTGGACTTTTAAATACTGCAAGTACATCTGCTAAGTGTGTCAGATGAGATCGGCCTGCAGTCTTTAAAGGCTGTCCTTCCTCATTGCTTCAGTCATCTCGCAGAACTTACCACTGTAACAGGATTGCGTGTGACAGTAACAGTTCACAGCTCGCCGACTCCCATCTCCTCCTCGGCTGATGAGCACAATTCTCCCCTTCCATCTACTGGTTTATTAATGAACTACAGGCTCTTAAGCAGATGCATATTCATTAGGCTGCCAGCTGTTCTGCCGCTCCCAGATGCCAGGGAGAGATATGCTAACGCAAACTATTTCTTTTCTCCTGACACAGAAGTAATTGTGGTCAAATTAGAAAAAAAAATGTTAATTGCGCACCTGGCACCTTCGCCACTAATAGCTTCTTTACCGCACACAAAAGAATATCTTAAGACTTTAAATGAACTTTCAGATCGCAACTAATATTGCTACGTGAGGGGAAAGATACTTAAAAGAGTTTTCCACTTTAATCTGAAGTCCGCTGGTACTCATCCTTCTAGTAGAGTAGAGGAGGTCCTGCCCCTCTATTCAACAATAAAGGGTCTCTTGTTGTCTTTAGTGAATGCAAAGCAATCAATATTATTTTAGTGCTCGTTTACACCAGCCTGTGTGCTAAAATGCACTTCCTCTAGGGTGCGTTGTGTAGGATCAGTGTTTGCATTTTCACAAAATAAAATTTCATTCAGCTATATGCCCCACAGCATGTTGTTACATGCTGCAGCGAGGTGACGTGGTGAGTTATGCTGTGTAAAAATGGACACATGATGCATTGATAGATAACACAGCACACACATCAATGGCGTGCCAGGGCACATACAAAAAAAAAATGTTTTCAACTCTTAAATTGAGCCTGTGTTGATCTATGCAGATTAGTGCAGCTCAACAGTCATGATGTGTATGAGCCCTTAGTGGTGGATTGAAAGGAGGGGAGGGGGGAATTAGAACCCCTGTCAGGTCTTTATTATTGTCTTTGTTCCCACTGGGGAGATCCTCTCTACTTGGCCTGGTGACCATTGTCAGTTGTTACACCATTGACATTTGTCAAAAGAAAAAGAGTTGAGAGTAACGCAGGCCATACACAGTTGAAATCTTGGTCGGGTCAGCAGGAACCGGTGAGATTCAAACTATGAATGGGCAGGCTACAGCCGCTAACAATAATCACTGTCTTCTCCTGGTGGGGACGGCTTTCCCCGCTGGGAGAAGACAATGGCCCGGCAGGAAGGACTCCTGCATCAACACTGTCTGTATTGATAGGGGTTATCAAGCTAATTTTTTGGTCGCAGAAAAGAAATTTGCTCCGTGTATGGCCGGCCTAAATTTTCCAATGGGGATACCTGTTCCAATGACACCTGGCTGTCTCAAGGATTTATTCTCCCTTTCTATTGTATCTCTGGTACAGAAAGTTAGGGGAGAACAGTGAAGACATGGACAGCAAAAAACAACAACAGGACAGGTCTTCTAACCCTTCCATGCTCTATTCAAAAGAAAAAAAAAAAGTTTGTGCTTTAGTTATATTTACTGCCTAATTGGCAGGTGGCACCACTGGTTCTGATATTAGCTCTGCAGCTACCTGTGTCACCTGTCTGCTCTGGGATTCAGTATCATCTCAGTGCTAACTCACGATCCATTGAACTTTGGACTGACCGGAGGGAGAGAAGAGACACAAGAAACTGCAAAGCTTGGACCTTTTCTGAACAGAGATCTACTCTTATGCCGCGTACACATGGTTGGACTTTCCAACGGGAAATGTTCGATGTGAGCTTGTTGGTTGGAAAGTCCGACCGTGTGTAGGCTCCATCGAACATTTGCTGTCGGAATTTCCAGCCACAAAATGTTTGAGAGCAAGTTCTCAAATTTTCCGCCAACTTCACTTTGTTGTCGGAAATTCCGATCGTGTGTACATAAGTCCATCGCATAAAAGCTCACGCATGCTCGGAATCAAGCAGAAGGAGCCGTACTGGCTATTGAACTTCCTTTTTCTCAGCTCATCTTAAGTCTTGTATGTCACCGCGTTCTCACATTCGGACTTTTGGGCCAACATTTGTGTGACCGTGTGTAAGCAAGACAAGTTTGAGCCAACATCCTTTGGAAAAAAATCCACGGTTTTGTTGGCGGAAAGTCCGATCGTGTGTACGTGGGCTTAGGGTTGTAAAAATGGGCACTGCATACAGCTGTATCTTCGAACTATACTTTCATTACCCTCATGGGCTCCAGTGTCCTTTTATGGCCAGGTATGACCATAGATGACGACATGTGCACTAAGCTGTTTGGTTCACAAAACCTTTAATGAGCTAATTTTAGGGACATAGAAAGAACCTGATTCAATGCTTGTATATACTGTATGAACCTACAGAAAAAATGTGGAGAACCGGTTTGTACGTATTCTGGTTATTTGTGCCCAGAGTTCAGCTATAATTCAAAATGCTGTTTTGGGGATTACTGGTCCCACTTACTTATGACCATGGTTCTCCCAGGAGTTGCTTTAAAGTGTATGGATCCTGCTCCTTTAAAGCATTTTATAGGACACAGTGCTTGTCCTGTGTCATTTTGACCCCTCTATCACCTGAAAAACCTGGCTGATCCTGCCAGTTTCTCCCCTCTGTAAACTGACCACGGTAATCATGGCTGCTGAGCCCTGACACCGTGGTCAGTTTGCGTACCTCCGTCATCCGCAGCTCTCCTGTCTCTCTTCTCTGCTTCTGTGTCATCCTCCCCACTCCCATCCCTGCCTTTCGGCTCCTGTGTAAGGGTCCACCCTGCCCCCTCCGCCCGCCCCTGCCTTAATAACACGTCTTACTTTCTATGTGTCTGTTGTATAAAAAAAAAAAAAGTCGTCTATACCTCATCTGTGACCACTAACCAGCTCTCCAGCTCTCTCCTCCTCCCCTCCAGAGTGACATCAACGGGGGGAAATCTCGGCCCCTCCCGCTGCTTCTGTCACATGGAGAGAGGAGATATGCGGTGTGTCATGTGGCCGCTGATTTGCGGTCACAGGTAAGGTATATACGGCTTTTTTTTTATTTTTATGCAACAGACACACAGGGGGACATATCCTTATAAGACAGAACGGATTATAGAAAGTGAAACATGTGGGTTAACAAACTCTTTAAAGTTTATGTAAACCCTAAGAATGAACTGCTCTTATTTTCTCTGGTAAATAAACCATTGAAAGAGCTCTGTTATACAAGTACAAAAAATACCTGTTGACATTAAAAAGTCTGAGCTGTTCTGAGTCCTATGCACACTTCCAATGTTATCCCATGGAGCCTGATTAACCCACCCAGTTATTACCTTAGATTACAGATCAATTAGTGCTTATGTTGTGGATGTGAGATGAAGGGTCGTGATTCAGTAGTTTAGCAAAAGACAGCAGGGCAGAGCTGACACCACAAAAATGCTGCAATAGGAATTAACAGCTGTGTGCATTTCTATTAGATCACCATGTATTTTTCTGTACTTGCAGAGTATTTAAAATGAAAGAGCATGCAGAAATGTGCATATATTGCTGAGATGTACCGCATATGTCTTTCTACTTTCTTGCACTTTAAAATTACTTGCACTGAGTTTGTCTTCTCCCATGAATCATTCTACCATCCAAAAATATTCTTCAGTGCAAAATGGTTTATAACAGAACTGGTCTTTCTACAGAGAAGTTCCTTAGTGGAATCAGATGCGGCCACTAGGTGGTGCTGATGCTCCAACTACAATCATGGCACAATTTGCATACACAGCAAGGTTGATTACATAAATAGTTACTTATCATTAATAATGTGTATCAAATCCTAATAGAGCTAACCTAGAACAAAGTTAAAAAGTACAACTGAAGCATTTAAATCAAAGAACTCTAATTGCATTAAAAAGTAAAGCAGCATTTATCAAGCACTGCTAAAAGTGGACCTTTTAGTAACTTTACAAGGATGTATGCATAAAATGTCTGACACCATGACATGTCACAATATATAGCAACTGAAATTTAAAAAAAAACTGTTTTGCGTGGGCACCACTGACTTATGATTCTAGTATACACCGGTGATAAAATGTGTCCTTAGTATTTGGTCTGCTGGTTCTATGCCATGTCTGTAATATAGGTGTAAAGGTGGGGTATCATGTTCACACACCCTTCCATGCATCAGTGCATGTACAAGGTGGAAAGATAGGTACAGCTTATATGGAGCATACCTTCCATGTAACCACAGGAGGGGGCGGAGACAAGACCAGTCACTCTGCACAAGGAGAGAGAGCAGTAGTGAGCAGTCTTTATTACAGGGAGCTCCTGTACAGAGGTAAAGTTTCACACTGGATTACTACACAGATCTGAAAGAAATACACAAAGCACACCACCGAGATTCAAGTAACAACACACATGCCTTTTGTAATTAGTCAATATTTGCTTATCCTGAAAGTTCAACATTAAACAGGTGAAGGTTAGAGTTAAATGTTAGTACTTAAACTCTCAAAGGGTTAATTCTGATTGTTCGATTAGGGAGGTAAATGTCTAGTCATTTTTGATTCACTTTAGATATTTTTGCAGTGTCTCATTAAGAAGATTTTTCTTCTACTTCCTGTCCTTGAGACCCAACAGGAAGTTAGAGAAAATCTTTTCAAAAAGAGTTGTCAACCAGACAGCTGTGCCCATTGGAATTCCCCGTTCTGTTTCTATGAAAAATGTTGGATTTCCCATAACTTTCTGTCTTGGTGACAATGACCACTGAGTCAAATACAGATGGATACATTTACCCAACTGAGATACAGACAGCAAATAAAATCTGACAGGTTTTCTAACCCCTTAAAACTATTTACAAATAAAAAAAAAAGTTTGGCTATACATACACTTTATTCTTTATGGCAATTACATTGTATATATATTCAGGGCTAGGAAAAACCATCTAACTACAATGGTTCTAGTCCCCACTTCAGAACAAGAATACAGATAAGGACTTCTGAATTTTCTGTGACTCTTGATATGTATACTTGTGCTAGGTCAGTGAAAGTATTGAAGCCAGAGGCTCATATTAGGCAGGTGTGAGAAACTCAACCGGGGGAGGGGCTTTTGGAGGGGAGTGGAGGCTAGCCTTCTGCCCACTGATTATGGCCCATGGAGGAGACCAGGGATTTTGTCTGCTTCTCCCAATCAGAGCATGGAAATTAGCTCAGTTCATCCTCTGATCCCATGGAGAGAGCAGATCATTCTCTAACGATAGACAACAACATGATGAATGCTGAGTCAAGGCTTTGATTAATTCTCTGAATAAATATAATAAAGCTTCCCTTCTGGAGTGGATGGAACGGTGTAATATTCATCTTGTACAGGTTAATGGTCAGAGGAAATATGGTGGCACTCCTGCAGACTGGGTTTGAGAAGCCCCTCCACTTGGGACAGAAATATTTATCAACAATATCCCTCAGGAAATCTATAAAGATAAATGAATTCCACTTTTTCAGACTACTGGAATATTGTATGAGTTTTGTCCTATGACGACTTTTGTAGTGGACAGATTGCACAAGTGAAATCCAGACACCTGACAGCAGGCCCGGATTTACTCCCTTTGCCGCCCCAAGGCTGGGTCCTTCAATGCCGCCCCCCCCCCACACACACACACACCACCAGTCTTGTCCTTTATCGATGACTGCTACAATAGATCAGTTAAAAACATATCTCCATACACGAGAACACTGAAAATAACTGACTTTAATTGTACAGACTAAAAATACTTCAGGGTAAGCGCGCGAGGGGTAAGGATTTTTCACTGGCAATTTTTCAGGGCAATGGCTGGTGTTAGTGCTTCAATCATCCCCAGCACCATGGTTGTTATGGTGTCAGGATAATTGAAACACATTACTTCTATCATTACATTGTAATGTAAAATGAAATAGTTCAACTCACCATAATGCAGAATCATCGGGAGCCCTGAGCGTGTCACTTGCCACTATGCCTGCCACCAGATGGAGATGTCACTTGCCACGCTGCCTGCCACCAGATGGGGATTTCACTTGCCACGCTGCCTGCCACCAGATGGGGATGTCACTTGCCACGCTGCCACCAGATGGGGATGTCACTTGCCACGCTGCCATCAGATGGGGATGTCACTTGCCACGCTGCCACCAGATGGAGATGCCACTTTCCACACTGCCACCAGATGGGGATGTCACTTGCCACGCTGCCACCAAATGGAGATGCCACTTGCCACGCTGCCACCAGATGGGGATATCACTTGCCACGCTGCCACCAGATGGAGATGCCACTTGCCACGCTGCCTGCCACCAGATGGGGATGTCACTTGCCACACTGCCACCAGATGGAGATGCCACTTGCCACGCTGCCTGCCACCAGATGGAGATGCCACTTGCCACGCTGCCTGCCACCAGATGGGGATGTCACTTGCCACGCTGCCACCAGATGGAGATGCCACTTGCCACGCTGCCACCAGATGGGGATGTCACTTGCCACGCTGCCACCAGATGGAGATGCCACTTGCCACGCTGCCTGCCACCAGATGGGGATGTCACTTGCCACGCTGCCACCAGATGGGGATGTCACTTGCCACGCTGCCACCAGATGGAGATGCCACTTGCCACGCTGCCTGCCACCAGATGGGGATGTCACTTGCCATGCTGCCACCAGATGGAGATGTCACTTGCCACACTGCCACCAGATGGAGATGTCACTTGCCATGCTGCCTGGCAGCCACCACATGTTGATGTCACTTGCCATGCTGCCTGGCTGCCACCAGATGGAGGAGGGTGGAACAGCGGTGCGGGCAATGAGAGATGTCATCTCTCTCCCCCCGCCGCCGCACCGCTGACATTACTCCTCGATCTTTTCAAAAATGGCGCCGGGCAGCGCAATCACGCTACTGCGCGTGCGCCACCCAGCCGAGTGCATACGAGCTTTCCCGAGCCCGGCCGGCTTCGGAACGGCGCATGCGCAGTAGTGGGCGGCTCGCGGCCATCATTTCTAAGGGCACCGGTGCCCTTAATCGACATTAACGGGCAGCCTGAAGGGGGGGGCGGCCGCGAAGTCACCGCAGGAGCGGCGCCGCCCCTGCACCACTGCCGCCCCGAGGCCTGGCCTTGGTGGCCTTGTGGCAAATCCGGCCCTGCCTGACAGACAGCATATGTGTAATGTACTTTGTGTATGTGGGTGCTTTGTGCCGGATTGTCTGGGGTGTACACTAATCAAAGTTTGGGTGCATGGCTGTTGATTAGCTTACTGTTAATTAGATCGCTGTTAGCTGTTCATTAGATGTACTGTTAGATGTATTGATTTTACTGTTTAAAGTTTGCTTTGTTTAGGATAATGTGTTCAAACTCTTATCTGATTTTGTGTGGTATAAATTCTGTGTGAATTTACAATAAAATGAATTCCAGTTTGCACCTAAGCTTGTGTCATCTAGTTCTTGGGTGTAATTCACAGCTATAATACCTGGTTCCTAGTTCCAGAGTGGAGGAAGCTGTATCTTGGTGGAGGCACCCAGGCTGGGTGCCAGGTGGTCCAACGCTGAAAGATAAGTAGCATTTTCAGAACAAGGGCCACCATGGAAGTCCTTAAATGTCTTTCATGAAAGTTTTACTTTAAGAGGACCTGTACTGTGGAAAATACACCCAGAATAGGCAAGCAGAAGGATAAAGGACTAGTCACCAGTATTGACTGTGGCCTCCCTGCAGCGGATCTACTGACTTACCCAGGGGAATTCAGTAAAGCATTAGCACTGCTTTTCTGGTGGTATGGCTCTTTAAAAATTAAGTAAAGTTATGAACCAGATTCAAAAAGCTTTACCAAAATGTTCGTCAGATTCAGGTATTTCTTAGTAGTGTCACTTTTACAAAGTGGCTCTATTACTGCACCCAGTTCAAAAATATTAACCTAACCCATATAGGTACCGAAACTGGAGGTAGTTAGGGCCAACTGTAAGTTAGAGTACAGAGACAGATAGAGTATCTGTTGCTGTATTCTGTGTATCGGGGGCATGTTTGCCGCCGCTCCTACCCCCTCCCCACCTGTCATTGGTTGTTAAGGAGGATACAATCAGCCGACAGTGAGCAGGGGTAAGCAGAGACATTAGTTCCCCATCAGGACTTCTTTCTTCTTCTGTTTGACAGCAGGCAGTGGGTGGATTCCATAGACATCAGCAGGCTGTTTGTTGGCTATGGATATGCTCACTGCCAATCATAATGGGAAGTTACCTGATGAGGAAATAGTGTCTCCTAATTCACTATTAGACTCTGCCTCTCTAGCTACAAATCTCAGCCACTGCACTAGGGAGCTCAGCTGCGTTGAGGATGCAGGATGAGAATGTAAGGGCATCACTGTGCCCCCACATGTGGTGCTTGCCAAAAATCCAGGTACCTGTTTTTTTGACATTGGTTGTGCAGAGGCACAGCAGAATTCTAAAGAGTGTCACAGACACCCATGATCATGCCTTGTTCTGCACTGTATCTCTGTGTGGAGGTGGCCTTCTGGTAATGCCAGGTTCACACTAGCTGCGGCTCACAGCAGGGGATCAGGTGCGTGTCTATTCACCATTTCAGGTGCGAATCAGGTCAGAATTTTTGGCTGAATTTGCACCTGAAATGGACCAGAAGACGCACAGGACCCTTCTGCAACGCGGACCGCAGCCGCCTCAGAGGCGTGTGAACCGGCTCTATTGAGAGACAGTGACACACTCCTGTCATGTGTTTTGGATGTGGGGAAACCCACATCTAATTCACACCAGTGTGAACCCAGCCTAAAGTAGTTGGGCCCTGCTTCCTCCTGTCAGAGCGTCTCCATGATGACTCAATCTGATGACTGGTGGGGTAATGATCATGAAGCAGCAGGAGAGGTGGAGGAAACTCAGGTCCTCAGAATGAAGGCAGAGTCTTGCACGTCGAGCAGCACATTAGTGACATCACCAAATCTCCAGAGACAGAGGCAGATGATTATCTCTACCTGCAGATATACAGCTATGAAATACGCATTACAGGAAGTGCACTGCTGTTTTCCAGAAGGAATTCCAGGCAAATATTACATTTTTTCTCAGTACTACTAGAGCCATTTTTTAATTTTCTTCTCATTTTTTTGTTTACATGTTTTAAAAAAATCTAGGCCTGAAGATTACTTCAAACTTCCAAATATATATTTTCTGAAAGCAGACATCCCAGAGAATAAAATGGTGGTCGTTTCACTTTTTTTTTTATGTTACATATTATTATCGCAACAGTTTATCAAATGCAAAATATAAAAGATGAGGTTGCATCAAGTAAACAGACACCCAACATGTCAAAACCTAAAAATAGTGTGCGCCTGTGAAACAGCAAAGAAACATCAATACCCTATATTTCCCATTGGCGACACTTTAAAAGCCCCTGCAGGTCATTCGTTTAGGATTACCCAGGAGGTCTGGTGCTAGAATGATTGATCTGACTCTGGCGTACGCGGTCATATGTAACATTTGTAGGACAAACACCATTTTCATACCAAGGCTCCCCAATGCAAGCGTTTTAGTATGCATGTGTGTTTTTATGTGGAGGTTGGCTCAAATTTTTCTCATGTGTCCCTATAAATGTTTAAAACACACCACAATTTAGGACTCTAGGAGAGAACACACATGTAATGACACGAAATACACGTAGAATCTGGGATTTAATACACAAACAAGGTAAATAGAAATCTAATTCACCATTAATCCCAAGGAAAACAATCATTTTAATAAAAATAAATAATAAAAAAAAAATGTTTAAAACATTATTGGTACACAATTCATGTTCTAACAACAGCTTCACAGACTAACAATTCTAGACCAGGACGTGACGTCATACATGTCGTTTTCTCGTCAATTCACAGGAGGCGGGTTGTCTACGTATGAGCATTCGGAGAGCTTCTGCCACCCTCCCCAGTGACCCCTGCCATTATCGCACCGGGGGCTCGCGGGTATACACAGCGGGGGAGGGGGGATAGGGCGGCAATTATGGAAGTGATCCACACAAAAGCCAACAGTTGGCTTGACAAATGTACACACACTCCTAGCCAGTATAGCAGCCAGGACTATTTCAAAACCATGTGTTTTCAGCACCTTTTTAATATGGCGCTGGGATTCAAGTGGTTACAGAAGGCAAACAATGTAATTGTTGAAGTTCTGCTTTAAAAAGGTTTAATTTTTTGGTTTCTATTGCTGTCTGTGTCTCTGCTGAGGAGGTCCCCCCTATTTGGGCAGGGCATAAATTGATGAAACTATACACTCACTGGCCACTTTATTAGGTACACCTTGCTAGGACCAGGTTGGACACCCTTTTGCCTTCAGAACTGCCTTAAGTCTTCATGGCATGGATTCAACAAGGTGTTGGAAACATTCAGAGATTTTATTGACATGGTAGCATCACACAGTTGCTGCAGATTTGTCGGCTGCACATCCATGATGCGAATCTCCCATTCCACCACATCCCAAAGGTGCTCTATTGGAATGAGTTCCGGTGACTGTGGAGGCCATTGGAATACAGTGTCCTCATTGTCATGTTCAAGAAACCACTGGTGAGATGATTTAAGCTTATGACATGGTGCATTATGAAAGTAACCATCAGAAGACGGTACACTGTAGTCATAAAGGGATGGACATGGTCAGTAACAATACTCAGGTAGGTTGTGGCGTTTAACAATGCTCAATTGGTACTAAGGGGCCCAAAGTGTGCCAAGAAAATATCCCCCACACCATTACACCACCATCACCAGCCTGAACCATTGATACAAGGCAGGATGGATCTACGCTTTCATGTTGTTTACGCCAAATTCTGACCCTACATCTGAATGTTGCAGCTGGAATTGTGACTCAGACCAGGCAATGTTTTTCCAATCTTCTATTATCCAATTTTGGTGAGTCTGTGTGAATTGTAGCCTCAGTTTCCTGTTCTTAGCTGACATGAGTAGCACCTGGTGTGGTCTTCTGCTGCTGTAGCCCATCTGCTTCACACAACTGCCACTCAATGGATATTTTCTCTTTTTCGGACCATTCTCTGTAAGCCCTATAGATAGTTGTGCATGAAAATCCAAGTGGATCAGCACTTTTTGAGATACTCAGACCAGCCCATCTGGCACCAACAACCGTGCCATGTTCAAAGTCACTTAAATACCCTTTTATCCCTAATCTGATGCTTGTTTAAACTTCAGCAAGTCGTCTTCACCACATCTAGACGCCAAAATGCATTGAGTTCCAGCCATGTAAATTGGCCGATTAGCAATTTGTGTTAATAAAATTGCTAATTCCTAATAAAGTGGCCGGTGAGTGTACATTTCACAGTTGTCGCCAACATAGCAAGTGAGAATAAATCTTCCAAAGGGGACACTTGTGGTGACAGCTATAAGGGGTTTTTACTGGTTTTGAAGAGGTTTCCTCTCACTTCTTCTTGTGTCTCTGAGACAGGAAGTAAGATAAAATATCCCCAATGGGCCATAGACATAAAAACCTAACAGGACTTTAACCCTTTCTTTCCCTACCCAACAAAAACAGTGTGGGCTTTAGATAGTCTTTAACACATGCGTAGGTGTAAATGAGGTTTGACAGGTGTCCATCACCTCAATGGGGAGATCCCTGTACCCTGCTACCTTAAAATCTACTGAAAACCAAGGTACCTCTGATTGCATTCTCCATCTCTTCCTTTCAATAATCCACTGGCCAGTTAGTGACACCACTAATGAGTTTCCTCCAGAGTTCCACTTCAACCCCCATGCAGGTTTGGTACCACAGTGGAAGGGTTTAAGTAGAACGCGGCCTTCTCCTGTGTGAAAGGTGAGCATGGATGCTGTTGATCTAACAACACATGAAAGCTCCTATTCTTTGAGACCAATTTAAAGCGGGCGAATTGTTGAAAGATTAAAAACCACAGCCTGCTAATTACCCCGGCTTCTCATCTCTTATTCAGGCTGTGAATCATGTTCCATCACCATTAAGCCGCAGCCCATGAATTTCCCTCTAATTAGAAGGGCTGGAGATGAAGTGCAGTTTGGACGCGGCACCCCTGCGCCCATCAGCACGAGGAGATGTCATTAAACAACCTTAAATTATTTATGAAAATTACTTTGCCCAAATTGTAATTATTTTCCCTCCGTGAGTGAACCGAGGCTGGTGTGAAACGGCGGAAGGAATGAAGCGGGCAGGCGCAGGCTGGGGTCAGAAGATTTAACGGTGGAAAACATCTGGACTGTCGCACAGAAGCGATTTGAGGTAAGCAAGGGAATGGAGAACAATGGTGAAAAAAAAAAAACAACAGGACAGTTTTGTGATGATGCCATCTATCCGCTGCCAAATGTACTTAGATTAAAGAGAGTCGATCATACAGCAGAATACTTATGTGAGAAGTAGATGTAAACCCTAAATTATAATATGATATATTTATTGCTCCATAAAATACTTATTTTAAACTTTTTCATCCTTTTTGTATTTCAGTGCTTCTGATCTCCTCCATACACAGAGGGGGCTTAGTTACTAAAAATGAAGAGTGCAAAATCTGGTGCAGCTCTGTATAGAAACCAATCAGCTTCCAGGTTTTATTGAAAAAGCCAGTTAGAAGCTGATTGGCTACCATGCACAGCCGCACCAGATTCTGAGTGCACTAGTTTTAGTAAATATCCTGTAAATATCCTTGCAATGCCAAGCTGCAGTTTCCAAAGCGAGCAAAGTCCTTTCTTGTATTAAGAGAGGTATGGACTCTAGAGAGAGATATCATTTTGCCCCTGTTCAAATCATTAGTAAGACCTCATCTGGAATATGCAGTTCAGTTTTGGGCACCAGTTCTCAAAAAGGATATCGGGGAACTGGAGAAAGTGCTGAGAAGGGCAACCAAACTGATAAGAGGCATGGGGGAGCTCAGCTATAAGGAAAGATTAGAGGAACTGAATTTATTCACTCTTGAGAAGAGGAGAATAAGGGGGGATATGATCAACGTGTACAAATATATAAAGGGTTCATATAGTGATCTTGGTGTTGAGTTATTCTCTTTACGGTCAACCCAGAGGACACAGGGGCACTCTTTACGTCTAGAGGAAAAGAGATTTCATCTCCAAATACGCAAAGGTTTCTTCACAGTAAGAGCTGTGAAAATGTGGAATAGACTCCCTCCAGAGGTGGTTCTGGCCAGCTCAGTAGATTGCTTTAACCACTTGACAACTGGGCACTTAAACCCCCCTCGTGACCAGACCAATTTTCAGCTTTCAGCGCTCTCACACTTTGAATGACAATTACTCAGTCATACAATACTGTACCCAAATGAATTTTTTGTCCTTTTTTTCATACAAATAGAGCTTTATTTTGGTGGTATTTGATCACCTTTGGGTTTTTTTATTTTTTGTGCTATAAATGAAAAAAGACTGAAAATTTTGAAAACGCTTTTTTTTTGTTTCTGTGATAAAATTTTGCAAATTAGTAATTTTTCTTCATAAATTTTGGCCACAATTTATAATGCTACATATCTTTGGTAAAAATAGCCCAAATTAGTGGATATTATTTGGTCTTTGTGAAAGTTAGAGAGTCTACAAACTATGGTGCAAATCATAAAAAATTGATCACACCTGATGTACTGGCGGCCTATCTCATTTCTTGCGAACCGAACAAGTCAGGAAAGTACAAATACCTCCCAAATGACCCCTTTTTTGAAAGTAGACATTCCAAGGTATTTAGTAAAATGCATGGTGAGCTTTTTGATGTTGTCATTTTTTCCCACAATTCTTTGCAAAATGAAGATTTTTTTTTTTCCCCACAAAATTGTCATTGTAATAGGTTATTTCTCTCACATGGCATGTGTATACCACAAATGACACCCCAAAATACATTCTGCTACTCCTCCTGAGTATTACGATACCACATGTGTGGGACTTTTTCACAGCCTGTCCACATACAGAGACCCAACATGCAGGGAGCACCATCAGGTGTTCTAGGAGCATAAATTACACATCTAATTTGTTGACTACCTATTACACTTTTGAGGCCCTGGAGAACCAGGACAATGACATGTGACACTGACGTGGCACTGATGACAAGTGGCACTGATGACAGATGGCACTGATACGTGGCACTGATGACAGATGGCACTAATACATGGCACTGATGACAGATGGCACTAATACATGGCACTGATGACAGATGGCACTAATACATGGCACTGACAGATGGCACTAATACGTGGCACTGATGACAAATGGCACTGATGACAGATGGCACTAATATGTGGCACTGATGACACGTGGCACTAATACGTGGCACTGATGACAGATGGCACTAATACGTGACACTGATGACAGACGGCACTGATACGTGGCACTGATGACACGTGACACTGATGACAGATGGCACGTGACACTGATGACAGATAGCACTATGTGGCACTGATGACAGATGGCACTTATACGTGGCACTGGGGACAGATGGCAGTGGGAACAGATGGCTCTGGGGACAGATGGTAGGGACATGACAGCAGGGACAGATGGCAGGGGCAGATAACAGTGCGGACACTTTTTTTTTCGTTTTCACTGACCGCTGCAGCGGTTCGCTCTTCCTCCTCACACGCTGTCTCTGTGTGAGGAGGGAGAGCCGGTGATGAGCGAGGATCTTATATGTTTACATATGAGATCCTCTCTCATTGGCACCACCGATCGCACTGTAAACGGCCGCTGTCATTGGCCGTTTATGGCGATCTGTGACTGGCTGTGTCCAAGGGACATGGCCAGCACAAAACTTCCCCGATGCGCACCCGCGGGAGCGCGCAACACGGAAGTAAACAGGAGGACGTCCAGGGACGCCCTCCCGGCAATTGGAGTCCACGCTGTAGCCGTCTTTCGGCTATAGCGAGGACGCCTAGTGGTTAAAGTGGATGTAAACCCAATGTCATCCTTTCTAAACTACTGCCATAGGGGTTATCTATAAGGATATACATGCCTCCTGCATGTATCTTTACCTGTCAAATGTCTCCCCTCCGTCTGTTATTAGACCCGAAAAACTGCATATTCTGTGGGTGGGTCTGTTGTCTGGAGCTCAGTGGGTGGAGTCGTGATGTCAGTAGACTCCCCGCCCACCTCTACACTCCCCTTGTCAATATGCATTTTCTCCTGTGTATTTCTAACACTGAACTTCTGCTATGATCTCTAAAATCCAGTGAAAAGACAGGAAAGTAACCACATGACTTCAGCATGCCAAATCACGCTGAGGTGTGGAACAGCCAATCCTTGCAGAGCTGCTGAAGAAAGGAGTGGGGGAGGGAATTTAAAAATACTGCCGGCGTGTCCAAGATGTCGGCCTGAGCAGACGTGCTTCCCGGAGCTCTGCTAGAGATTAATCCTAACACATTATCCTGCCTGGAGTGATTGCCCCTGTTTTGGGCGTCTGGATCCCCATATGCCGTCCAGATCCTCTGCCGGACCGAAGAGCGGTAGAAGCTCCGTTTCCCCCCGAATACACAGGAGGCTGCTGTGCCCGCAGTGCCTGGGGTGAAAAGCCCACGCAGCCATTCCAATATGGCCACTCAGACGGTGGTGGAGGGGAACCCCTCCGCTTCCCTCCCTGGTATTCCTGAGGTTATGGCGGCGATTTCGGCATGTCAGGCCAGTTTATCAGGGAAGATGGAGGCCGTACAGACCGATGTAGGACTGATTAGGCAGGATCTGGAGAAGATCCGGGGCCGTCTCGGGGTGGCTGAGCAGAGAGTGGGACAAGTGGAAGATACTGCAGAGGAACACTCAGTGGCGATTCGGTCCCTGCAAAATAAGGTGAAGGTCCTGGAATATCGCGCCGAGGATGTCGAAAATCGCAGTAGGCGCAACAATTTGTGAATAGTAGGCCTTGCAGAGGGAGCTGAGGGACAGAACCCGACCACCTTCGTGGAAGACCTCTTGCGATCCCTGTTCCCTGGTGCCCAGTTGTCCCCCTACTTCACCGTGGAGAGAGCACACAGAGTTCCACCGCAGCGGGGTCCGCCTGGCTCCCCACCCCACACGCTGATCCTACGCCTGTTAAACTTTAGGGACAGAGATGAACTTCTGCGGGCTGCAAGAATGACGAAGGACATTTCCTACCAGAATAATAGGCTGCTTCTGTTTCCTGATTACACCATAGAGACCCAGAAGCAGCGTAGGTCTTTTGACGTGGTCAAGGCTGCCATGAGGGCGAAGGGGATTAAATACAGTATTCTCTTTCCGGCAAAGTTGAGAGTGGTAGACGGCGAGACGGTCCGGTTCTTTACCAACCCCAGGGATGCTTCCTCATGGTTGGAATCACTGTCTGCACTAAAGTGAGCGGATCATTAACTGTATCCATGTTCCTGCTTTTTGGCGGTTGCATTTAGATGTTTTGAGATAGGGAGCAGAATTCATGCTGTTTTGGATTTCATAGTTGATGGGCTCCTAGTGCTCCCCCTGGTATCAGTTACTGCCCTTTTTTGTTTTGTTATGCAGAGGCCCTAAGAGGTCAGCCCTTATAGATCTGACGGCTACGGGAATTCTTGATGGCCTCCGGGTTCTGGGGACTGTGTTCATCCCAATCCTGAAGATGGGACTCCGCAAGACTGACATCCTTATCGAGTATGGGATGTCATTGAACTCATCCTCTGAAGTGTTGTGCCCCTGGTTATTCCAGGTGAACTATGTACTTTCATGTTAGTTTGGTATTCTAAGATTCTCTAGCAACTCTTGTTGGGAAGTAAGATGGCCCCCTGGTTGGCTCGGAGTGTGGTTACCCCTCTGTGCAATTGAGGTGGAGGGGTGACTGACTCTCTGTTCGCTTGACTGGGGCGCGCCTCCCTGAGTAAGTTACTCTGAAGGACTCGGGGGGTTGGGGAAATATGCATGATCCCAGTTTCAGGGGTCTGCGGGATGGGGGGTGGGGTGGGCAGCCGTTGCTGACCCTGGTTAATTTTAGTTTAGTTTTTTTGTTTTTCACGGTGCATTTTTCTCACATTCTCTCTGCAGTAATATTCCTGACCTTTAGTTATGGTACAAGGTTTAATGATAAGATAGTCTGGTGGTTGATGTGGCGGTGGTCACCGATGTCTGTATTTCCGCCTGGGTGGTTAATCCTGTCCCCGAAGATGAAACACGGAGGCAGATTCCGATGGTCCATTGACCTTGATTATACAGAGTATGGCTAATTTTTCCATTCTTTCCTGGAATGTCCGGGGAATGAATTCGGCAATTAAGTGTTCGCTGGTTTTTAATTACCTAAAAACTTATGCCCCTCACATTTGTATATTACAAGAGACCCACCTGGTGGGCTCGCGGGTTCTTGGCCTCAGAAGGGCCTGGGTGGGCTCCCAATATCATGCCACATATTCCAGCTATTCTCGGGGAGTTAGCATTTTGGTTCACCGATCCCTTCCATTTCAGCTTTGAGATGTTAAAACTGACCCAGGCGGAAGGTATGTAATTATACATGTAACAATCGCTAATATGGCATATGTGATTGTGGGACTTTACCTCCCCCCTCCTGCAGATATGTCCCTGCTATATGATATCATGCGAATGGTTGTACAGTTCAATACTCCACATGTTGTGTTGCTGGGGGATTATAATTTGGTCCCGTGTCCGTAGGTAGACAGGCTCCACCAGTCAACTCGTAGGACTCCTGATCTTATGCAGTGGGCCGACACATTTGAACTTACTGATGTGTGGCGACATTACAATCCATCTGAGAGAATGTTTACATGTCATTCATCCACCTTTCGTACCCTTTCCCGCATTGACCTGGGGTTTGTTACGCGGGCGATGCTGCAGAGGGTCTCGAGGGTGCAGATCCTCCCTAGAGGAATTTCAGATCATGCCCCCATTATGATGATGGTACAGACAGGGCCCACTGCTGGGAGGAAATTGTAGAGACTGTCGGGACACTGGATTGCAGACCCTAAGATCCAAGAAGATATGTCAGAGGCCTTGTGTCATTATTGGCTAGAAAATGTTGATTCAGTGGGGGCATTGGTGGGCTGGGATGCATTTAAGGGATGGTTGAGGGGAGAATATATTTCTCGCATTGCCCGTAGCCAGAAGCAGTCTGTGCGGTCGCTGAAGGAACTGGAGGAGGAACTGAAAGACAAGGAGGCATGTTATGTGGCCGATCCTACGCCTCTTAACCATGGGAATTGGCAATTTGCGTTGCGGGCGGTTGAACTCTTCAGGATAGAGATGACAAAGAAATCAATGCTCGGTACTGCGCAAAGGGTTTTTGAACACGGTGACAAAAATGGCAAAATGCTGGCGTGGTTGTCCCGGGGTCAAAATCCCAGTACCTATGTTGGGTGCATTAGGGACGAGTGAGGAATTCCTCTCACGAACTCTGATGAAATCCTTGCTAGATTTATGAGATATTACAGATCACTATACTCGACCAGAGTGAATTATGATTTGTCAGAGCTTGGGGCCTACCTAGATAGGGTGGACTTTCCTATTTTGTCTCGGAAAGCCGGCGAGATACTAGAGAGGGATATTACCCTGCCTGGGAAAACTCCCGGTGCAGATGGCATCCCGATTGAGTTTTATTCCACTTATCAAGAATTCCTGGCTCCTAAGCTTACAAAACTGTTTGCCCAATTTGTTGAACTTGGCTCGTTACTGGAGTCTATGTCTGAAGCTGTAATTGTGTTGGTGCCTAAGGCGGATAAGGACCCCGAGGAGTGTGCGTCATATCGACCGATTTTTTTAATTAATGTCGATGCAAAGTTGTTGGCAAAGATATTGGCTAACCGCCTGAGGCTGGTCCTAGATGAACTCATTCATGTGGACCAGACGGGGTTCATGCCCGGCAAGGGCACTGACATCAATTTGCGGAGACTACAGCTTAACCTATCTGCCTCCCATGATAATGCTGGTTCTAGAGTCATTGCCTCACTCGACGCCGAGAAGGCATTTGACTCGGTTGAGTGGGGCTATCTTTGGGAGGTTCTGGGTAGATATGGGTTTGGCCCTCATTTTTTGCACTGGCTGCAGTTGCTCTATGACAAGCCCTCTGCCTGTATTAGGACTAATGGTGGGATCTCCGAGGGGTTTCTGTTGCAACGTGGCACGCGGCAGGGCTGTCCTCTTTCCCCTTCCCTGTTCGCCCTGGCGTTGTAGCCCCTGGCCATCCTTCTCAGGGCGTCCCGGGAGGTGGAGGGGCTGCAGATCACTCCCCTGGAGGAGAAGGTGTCATTATACGCCGATGATGCGCTCTTATACCTACATGACGCGGGCTCCTCCTTGCGGGCTGCTTTGGAGTTATTTGACGAGTTCGGCCGGTTCTCGGGGGTCCGAATAAATTGGTCCAAATCAGTATTGTTCCCTCTTGACCCCTTGGCGCGGGTGACGGCGGCTCCTACTCAGTTGCAATGGGTCTCGAGTTTTAAATATCTCCGTATTAGAATAAGTCGAGATCCCTTGGAGTTTCATGAACTCAATATTCGCCCAGTTATATCACAACTTAGAGCTCGTTGTGCCTCCTGGGGTAACCTTCCGCTTAACCTGTTAGGGCGCATTAACCTGATAAAGATGGTTTTTCTCCCAAAATTCAACTATCTGTTTAGGAATTCTCTGGTGTGGATGCCAAACGCATTTTTTAAAGAGCTGGGGCCCCTGATGATGTCATTTCTGACGAAACGGCCGTAGGGTAGACACGCTCGTACCGACGGCGCATGCGCGGAGTTTCGTTTTTGAGCTGAGTTTGTTTTTAAATACGTCCTTGCAAGGAAAAGTTTTATGGATGCCGATGTGGCGATTTTTAATAAAGGAAAGTCAAAGCGCTCTACACTACTGGAGTTTCTTTCTTTCCCCTTGGATATCTGGGAGTGATTTTTCCTGATTGGGTTGCTGTCTGGAGGCTTATGGAGACCGTTTGCTGACACACATTTACCACCCTGGAAGAGATCCATTCGCTGTGAAGACAACACCACGAGTTGATGCTATTATGCCTCTGATCAGAGGCTGTCTAGTAAGCCTTTAATCTATACACGGTGACAGTCACGAATTTATCGCCACAACAAAGTCACTTCAATCCTTAATTTTTTATGGACACTTTTGTTTCTGTATTTTGAACTTTACTAAGATATGTGGTTGTGGTGGTATTAACCACACACGTATCCCTATGGTGAAGCACTTCTTTTATATATTTGTGCTTGATTTAATTCCAATGTTTATGGTTCACATATAATAATTATTTATTTATTCATTAGCACTATTTTTTGGGTTTTGCATATATCCAGCGCTGCACTTCTTTCTGTATTTATCTAGTAGTGCCCTTTATCAAGGTTATAGTGCTTAGCTGCAGGATATTCCTTCACAGGTTGTTTTATTCACTTAGAAATTGTCTACACACCTAGAGCGAATTTTTTCTTTTATAAACATAATGGCACCATCCAAATCAGTGCGACGCCAACTTTGTGGCGCCGCACTGATTCCCAAAAGTAGTTTCTGTACCACTTTTGGTGACTTCAGGTGCAATTTCAATAGACATCTGTGCAGAAACCCACCCAGATGTCTCTGAAATCACCCCCTAAGTCGGACTGACATGCGGGTATGAAATCGTGTGAGTTCAGCTGAACTCACACAATTTCAGAAAGTATTCACAGCGCTTTACTTTTCCACATTTTGTTATGTTATAGCCTTATTCCAAAATGGATTAAATTTTCCTCAAAATTCTACAAACAATACCCCATAATCACAACGTGAAAGAAGTTTGTTTGAAATCTTTGCGAATTTATTAAAAATAAAAGACAGAAAAAAATGTACATAAGTATTCACAGCCTTTGCCATGACACTCAAAATTGAGCCCAGGTGAATCCTGTTTCCACTGATCATCCTTGAGATGTTTCAACTTGATTGAAGTCCACCTGTGGTACATTCAGTTGATTGGACATGATTTAGAAAAGCACACACCTGTCTATATAAGGTCCCACAGTTAACAGTGCATATCAGAGCACAAACCAAGCCATGAAGTCCAAGGAATTGTATGTAGCCCTCTGAGACAGGATTATATTGAGGCAAAGATCTGGGGAAGGGTACAGAAACATTTCTGCAGCATTGAAGGTCCCAGTGAGCACAGTGGCCTCCATAATCCGTAAATGGAAGAAGTTTTGAACCACCAGGACTCTTCCTAGAGCGGGCCACCCGACCAAACTGAGCGATAAAGGGAGAAGGGCCTTAGTCAGGGAGGTAACCAAGAACCCGATGGTCACTCTGACAGAGCTCCAGCGTTTCTCTGTGGAGAGAGGAGAACCTTCCAGGAAGAAAAACCTCTCTGCAGCACTCAACCAATCAGGCCTGTATGGTAGAGTGGCTAGACGGAAGCCACTCCTCAGTAAAAGGCACATGACAGCCCACATGGAGTTTGCCAAAAGGCACCTGAAGGACTCTCAGACCATGAGAAACAAATTTCTCTGGTCTAATAAAACAAAGATCAAACTCTTTAACCTGAATGGCAAGCATCATGTCTGGAGGAGACATGATGCTTGCCAAGGTCCGATGGGGCAAGAGCCTCTTCCCCACAACCCCGGGCATTGATTGTCGTGGTCTATGGGGGGGGGGCTTATCTGAATCACGGCCCCCCCTATGTGAATGGGTAGTGGGTACATTGTACCCCTACCCATTCACCGAAAAAAAAAGTGTCAAAAAATAAAAACCCACAAGAGACAATTTTTGACAATTCCTTTATTTAAAAAAAAAATAAAGTGTCCTGCGGTGTCCATCGATCTTCAATCACGCCGCCTGACAGACCCGAAAAATAGAAAAAAAAAATAAAAATCTCCGCCTCGATGGGAGGTCTCTTGGCTGGACAGCTGTTATATAAGCAGGGGCGGGGCCACCCAATGACATAACAGTGACTCGGCCCCCTTCTGACATCATGTGACCTCAGGCAAGGTCATCTGGTTAGGTCAGCGGGTTGCCACACCCTTGCCTATATAAGAGCTGTCAAAGGAAAAAGACAGCAGCTGGCGGGAGGCCTCCCATGGAGGCGGAGTTTTTTTGTTTTTTATTTCTAGTTTTTGGGTCCGTCGGGCGGAATTGTCAAATATTGTCTATTGTGGTTTCTACTTTTTGACACTTTTTTTGGTGAATGGGTAGGGGTACAATGTGCCCGATGCCATCCACATGGGGGAGGGGACAGGATCTGGAGGTCCCCTTGTTAAAGGGGGTTTCCAGATTCCGATAAGCCCCCCGCCCACAAACCCTGACAACCAAATGGCCAGGGTTGTTGGGAAGAGGCTCTTGTCCCAACAACATGTTGAGGGCATGTAGCATGGTATAGTTCGGGGGGGGGGGCGCTCACTCCCCCCCATCCTAATCTCCAGGCTGCATGCTCGGATAAGGGTATGGTATGGATTTTGAGGGGGACCCCCACGCCAATTTTTAAAAATGTTTTGTCAGAGTTCCCCATAAAATCCATACCAGACCCGAACGGCCATGTATGGACGGGGGGGTGGGGGGAGGTTTTGGGGCAGTGGGCCACACGCTGTTTTTTTTTTTTTCTTAATTTTATCTATATTGCCGGTAGTCAGCATTACAGCCGCGAGCAAGTTTAGATTTAATTTTTTCCTTCATGTAATTTTTCTGTTTTACACATCACACAGATGCGCCACTTTAGAGGCAGACTAAGGGGACCCCCCCAGACACGATATTTAAAGGAATATTTTATTTTTTTTTATTTATTTGTTTCACTTTAAGCATTATTAAAATCACTGCTCCTGAAAAAAGTAGTTTTAAAAACTTTTTTTTGCATTGATACATGTCCCCTAGGGCAGTACCCGGGTCCCCAAACACTTTTTATGGCAATAACTTGCATATAAGTCTTTAAAATTAGCACTTCTGATTTTTCATGTTTGTGTCCCATAGCCTTTAATAGGGTTCGCATGTTCGCTCAAACTTTTTGCCTGTTCGCATGTTCTGATCCGAAGCGAGGGGTGTTCGGCCCATCTCTAGCTGCAACTAACGATTTTTTTCATAATAAATTAGTTGGTCGATTATTGTTTCAATCAATCAGATAAAAACCTCCAAAACAGTGTGTGGTGTATAATTAAAGGAGTTGTAATTGGCAAAAGTGTTTTTTTATCTTAATGCATTCTGTATATTAAGATAAAAAAAACACCTTTGTATAGCAGCCTCCTCAGCAACCCTTATTTACTTACCTAAACCCAGCTATATCCAGAAATGTCAAGTCCCTCCGCCATTGGTTTCTGCGACTGTCAAAGTAAGTTAGCCAATCAGGGGGGAGGGGGCCGGGTCGGGGCTCCATGTCTGAATGGACACAGGGAGCTGTGACTCGGCTGCCCACATAGCAAGCTGCTGGCTGTGGGGGAACTCGACAGGAGGGAGGGGCCAGGAGTCGAGAAGAGGAGGATCTGGGCTGCTCTGTGCAAAACCAACTGCACAGAGCAGGTAAGTATACATTAAAAAAAAAAAAAAACAACAAACAAGACTTTACAATCACTTTAAGGTAATATGTAAAATAAAAAAAAAAAATAAAAAACCCAAAACAAGCCAAAAAAACCCAACTATTTATTCTTGAATATCTATACGCAGTGGTACATATAATCAGCTTTATGGTTAGGGAACAAAATATTCTCTCTCTCTGGGAATAACTGAAGATTACACAGGTACTGTATATACTATTAGAGGTTGAATCTGGTACATAGCATCAGACTCAGAGGTCAAAATTTTTATTCAGCCACTTCCTGCCCGGCCCATAACAGATTGACAGCCAGGAAGTGGTTCTGTTATCCTGACTAGGTGTCATATGACGTCCAGCAGGGTAACATGCCGGCGCGCGCCCGCGAGCAGCGCGGCATTCGCGGGTGCAGCGTGTCAGTCTGACACACCGCATCTCCGATCGTGATAAGAAGCCTCTGACAGAAGCTTCTTACCACGTGATCAGCTGTGACCAATCACAGCTGTTTATCGCGTGAACCAGGAAGTGCCGGTAAACGGCATTCCTCAGTTAGCGCTTACAGGGAGAGATGATCGACGACTCTCCACGTCAGAGGGGTGTCTGTGCTGATAATCAGCACAGCCCCATCAAATCTACCAATAAGCTGCCAATCGGTGTCCAGTCAGTGCCCAATAAGGTGCCAATCAGTGCCCACCACAGTGCAAATCAGTGCCCACCATAGTGCCAATCAGTGCCCACCATAGTGCCAATTAGTGCCCAGCATTAACACCTGTCAGTACCTGCCCAATCAGTGGCATCTATTAGTGCGCATCAGTGCTGCCGGTCAGTGCCACCTATCGGTGTCCATCAGTGCTGCCGGTCAGTGCCACCTATCGGTGTCCATCAGTGCTGAATATCAGTGCCCATCAATTCTACATATCAGTGCCAACTCATCAGTGCCGACTCATCAGTGACTCGTCAGTGAAGGAGAAAACAACATTTTAACAGAAACTAAGAAAAACTTTTTTTTTTTTTTTTTTTTTTTCAGAAATGTTGGTCTTTTTTAGTTTGTTTAGAAAAAATTAAAAACCACAGAGGTGATCAAATACCACCAAAAGCAAGCTCTATTTGTGGGAAGAAAATTATAAAAATTTACAGTGGCTTGCGAAAGGATTTGGCCCCCTTGAACTTTTCAACCTTTTGCCACATTTCAGGCTTCAAACATAAAGATATAAAATTTTTATTTTTTGTGAAGAATCACCAACAAGTGGGACACAATTGTGAAGTGGAACGAAATCTTTTGGATTTTTGAAACTTTTTAACTAATAAAAAAATGAAAATTGGGGCGTGCAAAATTATTCGGCCCCCTTGCGTTAATACTTTGTAGAACCACCTTTTGCTGCGATTACAGCTGCAAGTCGCTTGGGGTAGGTCTTTATCAGTTTTGCACATCGAGAGACTGAAATTCTTGCCCATTCTTCCTTGCAAAACAGCTCGAGCTCAGTGAGGCTGGATGGAGAGCGTTTGTGAACAGCAGCTTTCAGCTCTTTCCACAGATTCTCGATTGGATTCAGGTCTGGACTTTGACTTGGCCATTCTAACACCTGGATACGTTTATTTGTGAACCAATCCTTTGTAGATTTTGCTGTATGTTTGGGATCATTGTCTTGTTGGAAGATAAATCTCCATCCCAGTTTCAGGTCTTTTGCAGACTGCAACAGGTTTTCATCCAGAATGGTCCTGTATTTGGCTGCATCCATCTTCCCTGTCCCTGCTGAAGAAAAGCAGGCCCAAACCATGATGCTGCCACCACCATGTTTGACAGTGGGGATTGTGTGATGAGCTGTGTTGCTTTTACGCCAAACATATCGTTTTGTATTGTGGCCAAAAAGTTCGATTTTGGTTTCATCGGACCAGAGCACCTTCTTCCACGTTTGGTGCATCTCCCAGGTGGCTTGTGGCAAACTTTAGACGGGACGTTTTATGGATATCTTTGAGAAAGGGCTTTCTTCTTGCCACTCTTCCATAAAGGCCAGATTTGTGCAGTGTACGACTGATTGTTGTCCTATGGCCAGACTCTCCCACCTCAGCTGTAGTTCTCTGCAGTTCATCCAGAGTGATCATGGGCCTCTTGGCTGCATCTCTGATCAGTCTTCTCCTTGTCTGAGCTGAAAGTTTAGAGGGACAGCCAGGTCTTGGTAGATTTGCAGTGGTCTGATACTCCTTCCATTTCAAAATGATCGCTTGCACAGTGCTCCTTGGGATGTTTAAAGCTTGGGAAATCTTTTTGTATCCAAATCCGGCTTTAAACTTCTCCACAACAGTATTACGGACCTGCCTGGTGTGCTCCTTGGTCTTCATGATGCTCTCTGCGCTTTCAACAGAACCCTGAGACTATCACAGAGCAGGTGCATTTATACAGAGACTTGACTACACACAGGTGGATTCTATTTATCACCATCATTCATTTAGGACAACATTGGATCATTCAGAGATCCTCGCTGAACTTCTGGAGTGAGTTTGCTGCACTGAAAGTAAAGGGGCCGAATAATTTTGCACGCACCACTTTTCAGTTTTTTAATTGCTAAAAAAGTTTAAAATATCCAATAGATTTCGTTCCACTTCACAATTGTGTCCCACTTGTTGGTGATTCTTCACAAAAAATAAAAATTTTATATCTTTCTGTTTGAAGCCTGAAATGTGGCAAAAGGTTGAAAAGTTCAAGGGGGCCGAATACTTTCGCAAGCCACTGTAGCTTGGGTACAGTGTTACATGACCGCGCAATTTTCATTCAAAGTGCGACAGCACTGAAAGCTCATTGTCCTGGGCAGGAAGGGGCGAAAGTGCCTGGTATTGAAGTGGTTAAAGAAAAAAAAAAAAATTGAGACACCTAAAATACTGGTTTTGCAGATTTTAAGACAGGACTGTAATACAATATTATGCATGACAGACATCCTCATAGGCAGGTAGCTTGAAGCAACCAGCACATGCTGTCACTAAGACATTTAGTAGCAGCATGCTTTTTATATCACCTGCCATGACGGGGTTAAACAAAAAGTCAGCTCTTCATAGTACAAAAACAGCAGATAATCACTACTAGAAGGGGTTTATTTACAGTGGATATAAAAAGTCTACACACCCCTGTTAAAATGTCAGGTTTCTACCTATGTAAAAAAATGAGACCAAGATAAATAATTTCAGAACTTTTTCCACCTTTAATGTGACCTATAAGCTGTAAAACTCAGTTAAAAAAACAAACTGAAATCTTTTAGGTGGAGTGAAGTACAAATGAAAAAGTAAAATAGGATTTTTTTCGTCATACTTACCTGTAAAATCCTTTTCTTTGAGTACATCATGGGATACAGAGTTAGGCTAATATTCATTACCTATTGGGTTATACACCATCTCTAGGTGAATGGACACTGGTAGACAAAGTCTTAGACAGAAAGTGATCCCCTATATAACCCCCCCATACAGGAAGTACATCAGTTTTGTAGCAAGCACTGAGTCCTCAAAAAAGAGGGGAGGGATCTCTTTGTCCCATGATGTATTCAAAGAAAAGGATGTTACAGGTAAGTATGATGAAAAAATCCTATTTTCTTTTTCATACATCATGGGACATGCAGTTAGCCTAATATTCATTACCTACTGGGACATCCCAGAGCAATAGCCTTGAGGGGAGGGAGACACCCTGCCAAGCAATAGCCATCAGACCTTATACGGCAGCCCGCAGTACACTGCGGCCAAAAGCCAAATCCTCGGCTGCTCGAACATCCACTTGATAAAATTTTGTGAACATATGCACTCAAGAACAGGTAGCAGCCTTACAAATCTGAGCCACAGATACCGGATGGCGAAAAGCCCAGGAGGTTCCTACACCCCTGGTAGAATGAGCTCTCACACTAAAGGGAGGAGCTTTACATTTCAGACCATTGGCCTGAATAAACAATTGACAGACCCAATTGGCAATGGAAGCTTTGGAAGCAGCCTGCCCCTTCTTGGGTCCTTTTGGTAAAACAAAAAAGGAGTCCGATCCTCAAATCTCCCTAGATCTAGACAAATAAACCTCGACTGCCCGGACAAGGAATGCAGTCGTCTCTCTTCCGCCGAACGAGGCTGAGAGAAAAAAGAAGGCAAAATAATGTCCTTATTCAAATGAAAGGCCGACACCACTTTTGGCAAAAAGGATGGAACAGGTCATAACATGACCCTGTCGAGGTGAACGATCAAGTATGGTTCCCCGCACGAAATGGCCGCCAACTCCGTCATCCTTCTAGCCGAGGTGATGGCCATCAGGAAGGCTAGCTTGCATGACAGCGAGTCTAATGGAATTTGCTTGATAGGCTCAAATGGTTGTTTCTGTAACACAGACAGCACCAAGTCCAAGTCGCCCCTTGCATAAAGGTTCAGACCAGCGAATAGTAGGCTAAAGGCCTTTGGAAGAATACTGACAGGGCCGAAATCTGACCTCTGATTGTATTCAAAGCCAATCTGATTTCCACAGCTGACTGTAGAAAAGAGAGAATTTTCCCAATCACCCATTTCCGAAGATGCCATTTTCTGGCTTCACACCAAGCAATACAAGTCTTCCAGACCTTATGATAGATCTTCCTAGTGACAGCTTTTCTAGCATTCACTAGTGTAGACACCACTGGTCCCGAAATGCTATGGTCCTTCAAACACCCTGGCTTCAATAGCCATGCTGTCAAATTTAGAGACTGTAAATTGGGGTTGAATATAAGACCTTGAGACAGTAGATCGGGGCGACGTGGAAACGTCCATGGCACGTCTATTGTCAGTCTCACAATCTCCGGGAACCAGGGCCTTCTAGGCCAGGCTGGTGCCACCAGAATGACTGGAACCCCCTACACAACAAATGTGGAAGGAGCGGATTGTGGGAGAAAGCATAAAGCAGGAAGTACTGGCTCCATGAAACTACCAGAGCATCTGCTCCGATTGCCAGAGGATCCCTTGTTCAGGACACAAACTGCTGTAGCTTGTTGTTGAACCAGGATGCCAATAGGTCGACCTCTGGCCACCCCCAAAGCTGGCAAATTTCCTGGAACACCCCTGGGTGTAGGGACCATTCTCCCGGGCAGTTCTGCTGGTGGCTGAGATAATCTGCCTTCCAGTTTTCTACTCCCGGCATATGGACTGCAGATAGAATCGGCACATGTCCCTCTGCCCAGGCTAGTATGTGGTTCACCTCCTTCAGAGCTGAACGACTCCTGGTACCGCCTTGGTGGTTTATATAGGCCACTGCAGTGGCATTGTAGGACTGAACCCTAATAGGGCAGTCCTGAAGCTTCCCTGTCCTGGACCGTAGGCCCAGACGTACTGCCCGTAACTCCAGGACGTTGATGGGCAGGATCTGTTCTGTCCTTAACCACTTCCCCTGAGCTGTGAGCCCCTCTAGGGTTGCTCCCCTGCCTGAGAGACTGACATCTATAGTCAGTATTCTCCAAGTTACCGTGAGGAATGATCTTCCCTTTCGCAGGTTCTGATCCTGCAACCACCACTTTAGGCTTAAGCTTGCCCAAGGAGATAAGAACATTGCATAATCCAGGGCTTGTCCTCTCCTGTTCCAAGCCAAGATGTCTTGTTGTATAGGACTGGAATAGAACTGGGCATAGGGCACTGCCTCAAAGGAGGACACCATCTTTCCTAGAAGACTCATACAGAGCCGAATGGAGGGTTGTCTGGTGCCCCTTATCTGATGCACCTGATCCTTCAGGGCACAGATCCTTACGGGTGGCAACAATACATTTGCTTGGAGCGTATCTAGGATCAGACCTAAATACTTCAGACTTTGAGCTGGTCTCAAGGCTAACTTTTCAGTATTTATGACCCAGCCTAAGCTTTCCAAATACCTCTGCAGGTTATGCTCTGTTCTAGAGCCTGTAGTGAGTGATCTCTGAGCAGGAGGTCATCCAGATACCTGAGCACCAAGATCCCTTGGACCCTTAAAAGACCCAGTACTGGTGCTAGGACCTTTGTGAACAACCGGGGAGCTGTGGCAAGCCCGAAGGGTAGAGCCACAAACTGAAAATTACGTTCCGCTACTGCAAATCACAGGAACCTCTGATGAGGCTGAAAGATAGGTACAAGTAAATACATGTCCTTTATATCGATGGAGGCTAGAAAGTCTCCCATCTGGAGCGAGGCTACAACTGAGCAGACAGACTCCATCTGAAAGGACTGGATTTAGTAGATACTGGTTCAGGGATCTTAGATCCAAAATGGCCCTTGTGTCCTTGTTTTGTTTTTGCACCGTAAACAGATTAGAATAAAACCCTGCGCCCCTTTCGGATACAGGAACCTGTACAATCACTCCTTGATGCACTAAATGATGTAGTGCCTGAAACAGTAAGTTTCTTTTTGGAGGATCCGAGGGAACGCTGGATCTTAGAAACCTCTGAGGGGGAACCCCCTGTAACTCCAGCTTGTAACTGCAGGATATAGTCAAGGTGACCCACTCGTCCTGAACCACTGTTCTCCACATGTCCGCAAAGTGCAGCAGCCTTCCCCCCACCCAATAGAGTGGGGGCATCCCCTCAAAAGGAGGGCTTGGTGCTGGTTTAGAAGAGCTTTGGACCCAGGGCTTTTTCTGGCCCTGGCCTTGTGACTTGCCCCTGGCTCTAGTGCCCTGTTGGTGGCGGAACTGCCTTTGGCGCTGAGACACCTGAGGAAGCAGTCCCTGAGGTTTTAAACGGGGGACGCCTGGTGCTTCTCTTTACAGGAAGTAGAGAGCTCTTCCCTCCGGAAATCTTTTGGATATATTTGTCCAAATCATCACCAAAACAAACGTTCCCCAAGGGGAAACCTGCCAATAACTTCTTACAAGGAAACTCGGCTGACCAATTCTTAAGCCACAAATCTGCGCATATGTACAGACAAGAGAGCCAAACGAGAAACCTGCTGTATTGAATCCTTTAAGGCATCAACAGCAAAACACAGCGCTCAAGGAATATCTGTCTTATTTTCAGCATGATCCTCCTCCTGGTTAGGCTCGTCAGGCCTTCTGACCTGATCCTTTATGGACTGGCAGATACCAATTGCTGCAACAGCTGGCTGAATAGCTAAACTGGCCAAAGAAAAGGAAGCCTTTAATAATGACTCAAGTTTCTTGTCAACAGGGTCTTTCAAGCTCTGCATTATCCACCGGACAAGTTAAGTTCTTGTTTAAAGGAAGAGACTGCTGCATCTACAGCTGGAGACATGTTAGGTATCTATTTACTCGGCGTAACTTCATCTTTCACAAAATGCAAAAACATTGGGCTAACTTTACTGTTTTGTTTTTCTTTAAACACAAAACTGTTTCTTTCCCCCAAAAAACGCATTCGAAAAATTCCTGCGCAAATACTGTGTGAGATAAAAAGTTGCAACAACCGCCATTGTATTCTCTAGGGTCTTTGCTAAAAAAAAAAATATATAATGTTTGGGGGTTCTATGTAATTTTCTAGCAAAAAAATGATGATTTTTACATGTAGGAGAGAAATGTCAGAATTGGCCCGGTAGGGAAGTGGTTTTAATGAACTTTTCATCCATGGGATATAAAAGGGAAAACCTCTTAGAAGGCACAAAAATCCTGTCAGGATGTTCCCAATCAGCATACATCACCTGTTCCAACAGTGGGTGTAAGGGGAACGCATGTGCGGCCTGAAGAGGCCCAGGGGGGCTCAGTAACCTCTGCAAGAGGCAACTTAAAAGGCAGAACGAACCATATCAGTAAGTCTGGATAAAAAGCCTCTGCGACTGAGAGGTAGACACCAACTGGATATCCTCCTGTCCAGATTGCTCAGAAGCAGACTCATCCGCCAGGCCCTCCACAGAATCCTGAGCTTTTAGCTCTTCCCCATCCTCAACCATTCCTGCTTCAAACTAGTAGGCTTAAGGGAGGGGGACGTCACGCTTCTTGCCACCCTGCAGGATGGAGGCAATCATGCCAGCAATCCTGTGCTCTAACCCGGCCAAGGCTGAGGACATTTCATCCTTGGTAAGAAAGGATGAAGCAGCAGCATTGACTGTAGGCACAATTCCAGATAGGCGCAGTGGCTCAGATTGCCCGGAAGCTTCTGGTCTTTCAGGGGATACAACACTAGGGATACGACTAGGTTCATCAGGAGCTACTGACGACATATGTGTGCCCTTCCTTGTAGTGTTAGTCCCACGCCTCTTTTTTGAAGACTTTTACAAGCCACAAAAAGAGTACCTGGGTGTAGTATTAACACACCTCAGAAGGGAGACCCTTGGATAGGGCTCACCAAGCCCCTATGCAACAATCCAGCTAAGCACCTTAGCCTGCCAAGCAACACCTGGTGACTCACTTGACCCGGGTAAGGAGAAATGAACTGCTGCAAATGCCTGGTTCAGAGCCTGCTCTGTGTCCCACAGCTTCCTTCTGGAAGCACCACATGCTTGGCATACACAGCTTAAATAAGCTGGCTGTGCGCCGGTACGTTCTGCGCATGCACGTGTGCAGTCCCGGCAAACGGGCGTGGCTGTATTTCACATATGACGGGAATCTCCATGCGCAGATTAGGCTACGGCGCATGCGCGGCTCCAAGTGCTCACAACGCCTATGGCGAAGTCACATGTGCCATGACCACCAAACAACAAACTGCTGAGCACAGCAGCGCTCTTGCGAATGCACGTGGGCCATGGCGAACCAAGGCGAAATGGCGCACCATTGTGTGCCATCATACAAGTAAAAAACAGACACAAGCAAAAAAGGTACACTTTGCAAACACCCACAGCTAGCCCAAAACTCCTCCATATGGTCACCGCACACAGGTGTCCAGCCTCTAGCTAGCTTGACTGATTGTTACAATCACTGGAACACCCCCAAAAAGTAAATAAGGGGGTTTCATTTACCCATCCAGGCACAGGGCAGCTTAGAAACTAAGAGGCCAATCTTCACCCATCACGGCGGGTTCCTGTCACTTGAGGACCTTCAAGGACTGGGTACCCTTTTCATGTTTAGGGTCCACTCCCTTAGACCTGTACAGCACCCTGCAGGAATGCCTTAGCGCTGTGGTGTCCAGGATTTCACTTCTCAGGGTCCAGCACCTGGAGGTCACATTACAGGCAAAACCTCACAGGATCTTGTGTTTTCTTTGCGAGGCTTGGGTACCATTTATCTAAGTATATAGAGCCTGTGTCAAATGGATCCGATCGGTCAATCCCTTGAATCATTTAAGAACCATTTGTGGGACTAGAGACCTGGAGCTCAAACAAACATGCCCATACACCTTGCAGACACTGGTAAAAAACTGATGTACTTCCTGTATGAGGGGGGGGGTGTTATATAGGGGATGACTTCCTGTCTAAGACTTTGTCTACCAGTGTCCATTCACCTAGAGATGGCGTATAATCCAGTAGCTAATATTAGCCTAACTCTGTGTCCCATGATGTATGAAAAAGAAAATTATGGTTGCATAAGTGTGCACACCCTTAAACTAATACTTTGTTGAAGTACCTTTCGATTCTATTACAGCACTCAGTCTTTTTGCACGAGTCCATCAGCATGGCACATCTTGACTTGGCAATATTTGCCCACTCTTCTTTGCAAGAACACTCCGAATCTGTCAGATTTCGAAGGGCATCTCCTGTGCACAGCCCTCTTCAGATCAACCCAGATTTTCGATCGGATTCAGGTCTGGGCCATTCCAAAACTTTAGTTAAGTTCCTCTTCATGTTCAACTTTCTAGCAGAAGCCTGAAGGTTTTGTGCCAATATTGACTGGTATTTGGAACTGATCATAATTCCCTCTACCTTGACTAAGGCCCCTGTTCCAGCTGAAGAAAAACAGCCCCAAAGCATGATGCTGCCACCACCATGCTTCGCTGTGGGTATGGTGTTCTTTTGGTGATGTGCAGTGTTGTTTTTGCGCCAAACATATCTTTTGAAATTATGGCCAAAAATTTCAACCTTGGGTATGGAGACCATATCACATTTTCCCACATGCTTTTGGGAAACTTCAGATGTTAAAATCTAACGGGGCTTGGATGTTTTTCTTTGTAAGAAAAGGCTTCCATCTTGCCGCTCTTCCCCATAGCCCAGACATATGAAGAATACAGGAGATTGTTGTCACAGGTACTACACAACCAGTACTTGCCAGATATTCCTGCAGCTCCTTTATCGTTGCTATAGGCCTCTTGGCAGCCCCCCTGACCAGTTTTCTTCTAGTTTTTTCATCAATTTTGGCGAGACATCCAGTTCTTGGTAATGTCACTGTTGTGCCATATTTTCTCCACTTGATGACTGTCTTCACTATATTCCATGGTATATCTAATGCCTTGGAAATTCTTTTGTACCCTTCTCAATAACTGATACCTTTTAACAATAAGATCCCTCTGATGCTTTGGAAGCTCTCTGCAGACCATGGCTTTTGCTGTAGGATGCGACTAAGAAAATGTCAGGAAAGACCTACTAGAACAGCTGAACTTTATTTGGGATTAATCAGAGGCACTTTAAATGATGGCAGGTGTGTACTGACTCCTATTTAACATGGGTTTGAATGTGATTGCTTAATTCTGAACACAGCTACATCCCATAATCTAAGAAGGTGTGCACACTTATGCAACAACATTTTATTTTTTTTATTTCCACTCCCCCAACCTAAAAGATTTAAGTTTATCAATTGAGTTGTACAGTTTATAGGTCACATTAAAAAGGTGGAAAAAGTTCTGAAATTATTTATCTTTGTCTAATTTTTTTTAAATCACAGAAACCTGATATTTTAACAGGGGTGTGTACAATTTTTATATCCACTCTATACTGTGAAACACTAAAAGTAATAACATACAGTATGTGTGTATAATATATATATATGTATACATATACACACACACACACATACACAGGGGTTAGACAAAAAATGGAAACACTACATGATTTGCACACGTGAAAGTGACGTTTCCCGTTGAAAGTGGAAGCAATATACCATTCTTTTGCTTCGATGAGACACTGAGCTATCCGGTGGGAAGCCTCACTTTTGCTATTCACTGCGTGCGCTGCTAGTAATACGGAGTTATGTCAGAGCTTACTGAGCTTCAAAGAGGACAAATTGTTGGTGCCAGCTTAGCTGGTGCCTCTTTGACTGAAGTTGCCATTTCATTTGAGGTGTTGCGAGGTATAGTTTAAAACGTCTTGACAGCATATACAGTTTCCAGGAAAACATAGTCTGATAAGCATACGCACGGTCGACATGGTCAACTGACTGAAAGACAAAAGGACATTGACACAAACATGTACGTCGCCTGGCACACGGACGCGCAAGAAAACTGCTCCTGTGACCGCTGTGTCCACTGGACAAAGTGGATTACTGGTAAAGCAGCTTGGGGTATCGCGTGATCACTAAGCAATCACAATGTAAACAAAACTGTTATGAACGACTCATTTATAACAGCTGTGCTTACTCTAGTGATGCTTTGATTGGCCCACATGGTAAAGCCATTCATGACAGTCAGAACTATTGCCTATAATAGTGATTATCCCTGTTATAAGCAATAGTGTAAAAAAAACCAAAAATCCCTGACCACCCTATGGTATCCCTGAACTACTCTTATGATAGGATGTAAGTTAAATAAATAAAATATTAAAAAGTAAATAATAAAAAAAAAAGTTTAATAAAACATTGAATAAAAAAGTATTTTTTTTTTTTTACATACTGTCACCAGTCAGTATCCATGATCACTGCCACACCATTCATATGACGATGCTTTAACTGCACTGGTGACAGTATGTAAAAAAAAATTTTTTTTTAAATGTTTTCTTCATTTTCCCAAAAAATTGTAAAAAAAAAAAAACAAAAAAAAAACAAAAAAAAAAACTTACCGTGACCCTTATTAAATAGCTCAGACTGTCTACATTCCATTCATTTGTACTGTCCTGGCATTTTAGGGCTTTAAGAAATTAAATAGGTCATCGGTACACCAGGACTGATCAATTTTTAAATATTTAGATTGTAGACGCTATAAACTTTTACACAAATCAATATACACTTTTTAGGATATTTTTTTTTCTTTTTACCAAAGACATATAGCAGAATACATTTTGACCTAAATGTATGAAGAACATAGATTTTATTGGATATGTTTTATAACAAAGTAGAAAATATTGTTTTGTTCAAAATGTGTTTATTTTTTTATACTGCAAAAAATAAAAAAAACCCAGTGGTAATCAAATACCACCAAAAGAAAGCTCTATTTGTGTGAAAAAAAGGATATCAATTTAATTTGTGTACAGTGTTGCATGACCGTGAAATTGCCAGTTAAAGTGGTTAAGCCACTTTCATATCTTCATACCATCCCCTCTGTGTTCTAATCCTGTGTGCTCCTGTGTGAGTGGTTTATAAAAAAAAATAAAAAAAAAAAATCACATGATCAGCTGGCTCTCTCCTCTCCCCCTCTGACAGATGCAGCGGGCGGGGCCAAGATACCCCAGCTGACGTCACTCTGGAGAGGAGGAGGAGAGAGAGAACTGCCTGATCATATGATCGCCGAGAGGCGCTTTGAAAGGAGGTATAGCAGGCTTTTTTTTTTTTTATAAAACACACACAGGATTAGGACACAGCACTGATAGTATGACAATATAGATATTTGAGCAGCAGGCGTTGCAGGGGCGGGCACTCTCACAAGCTGACAGGCAGGTAGGGAGAGGGGAGAGAGCACAGAGGAGATAGATAGCAGGGCTGCGGATGACGGAGGCATGTAAACTGACCACAGCATCAGGGCTCAGCAGCCATGATCCACCATGGTCAGTTTACAAAGGGGAGGGCATAGCCAGGGGTCAAGTTAAGGTAATTGTAAAAGCTAGATAAAAAAACAAAACAAAAAAACAAACATGTTATACTTACCTGTTCTGTGTAATGATTTTGCATAGAGCAGCCCAGATCCTCCTCTTCTGGGGTCCCCCGGGAAAGCACTTTTAGCCCCTCCTGCCTTCAGAGTGCTCCCATAGCAAGCCGCTCGCTATAGGTGGTACTTGTGTGGGCTGCACAATGTACTTTTGTTGACACCCACAGTATGCGGCTCTGCCCTACCCTCTGCTCCCTTCTCACAGGTTGTGATTGACAACAGCAATGGCTCCCACTGCTGCTTCGGAGTCCTGTGAGGAGGGGGAGCAAGAGAAGTGCTGCTGCTCTCGGGCACAGCGATGGATCAGGATCAGGGGGGGCTAGGAGGGAGCTGGTCACAGAAGGTTTTTACCTTAAAGTGTTAATAAACCCACAACAGTAAAATCAGTCTGTATATGCAGTAAAGCATGCTTGTTATACTCACTGTGGAACCTAAGGGGTTAATCCTCTGCATTGTGTAAAAGGGCTGTTTGATTCTGTATGCACAGGTCCTCCTCCTCTTTCACTGACTCCAAAACATGTCCAGAAAAGACAGTTACTGGAGTCAGGCTGAACATGCTCAGTTTGGCGTGTACTGCTAGAGTTTTTAACTTTTTCTTCGTAGAGTGCATGTGATCAGCACAGGGCTAATCAGCACTGTTCAGACAGAGGGTCAGGGGTCCTGCATTCTGATAGGACAGCCAGTGCAGTATGAAAACTCCTCCTACAGGCTTTAACCAGGCACTGATAAAAGTCACAAGACTGCTATTAAAGCAGAGCTTCAGTAATTTTTTTCATCTTTACATCTATTAAATCCTCTGCCCTTGTTTTAACTTTGGATAGTAAAACATTTTTTTTCTGCCAGTAAATACCTTATACAGCCCACTTCTTGTTTCTTGTCTGGTAAAAAGCATAGGCTTGTGACATCATGCACAGCTCTCTCTCTTGTGAGAGTTTGCCAGGAAGGGAGAGGGGATGAGTCCTAAGAGGGCCAATGAGAGCTGCAGAGCTGGAGTTGTGTGTCTATTTAAATCCAGAAAGTGAACAGGCAACAGCTTCAGCTGCCCACAGTTAAAATTGTTGCAGCCAGACTCAGTGGAGGGAAATTTCTGCAGCATATTTGGCAAGTACAGAATCACAGTGTGTGTATGTATATATATATATATATATATATATAAAATATGCAAAGTGGTTGGAGTGAAGCTTCAAAATGGCAAAGATGTATTTATTACAAATTATGTGAGCAGACTCCAGTTCCTCTTTAACTGCTGAGGAGAAAAGATATTTAGCAGTTTATATTTACTAAAACTATTACATTTCCATGTTCTGTGGGAGACCAGATATAGCAAATGCAGGGTCCTTGGTTTAGTAACACTTTAATGCATAGAATGCATTACAGTTAAAAAAAAAAAAAAAAAAAAAAAAAAAAAAACCCTTCTGCCTTTAGAATCACTTTAAAGCGGAGTTCCACCCAAAAATGGAACTTCCGCTTTAAGCACCCCTCGCCCCCTTACATGCCACATTTGGCATGTCATTTTTTTTGGGGGGGGGGAGAGTGGGGGCTTCGTTAGGAGGGGGACTTCCTGTCCCACTTCCACCTTCCGCCCAGAGAACGCCAAGGCAACTCCTCATTTCGCCTTAGGCGGCCCCTCCCTCTAGGCAATCTCCTGGGACACATGACAGGTCCCAGGAGATCGCCTGTCCACTCTGGGAGCGCAGCACGACTCGCCCATGCGCCGTGCGTGCCCAGCCGTGAAGCCGAAAGCTGTCACGGCCGGGTGCCCAGAGTGGCAATGGAGGCGAGGAAGGGGGAGAGGAGAGACGCTCCGTTCGGCCACATCGCTGGACTGTGGAACAGGTAAGTGTCTGTTTATTAAAAGTCAGCAACTACACTTTTTGTAGCTGCTGACTTTTAATAAACATAAAAAGCCTGGAACTCTGCTTTAAGTAATTTTCTTCGCCTGCCCAGGACAAAGCCGTGTTTGACTTGACATATTTTTTGTAATTTTCTGTACAGTGAAAGCAGAGCTCAGTCTGTGAGTTGGGACAACACTAAAGCCAGTTAATGCAACATTCTGAAAGGAGAGAACAAAGCGAACAGAGGGGCAATGCTGGTGCCTTCCACTGTTCATTTGGAGCAGGGGTAGGCAACCTCAGCCCTCCAGCTGTGGTGAAACTACAAATCCCATCATGCCTCTGCCTCTAGGAGTCATGCCTATGATTGTCAGGGTCTTGAAATGCCTCATGGGACTTGTAGTTTCAGAACAGCTGGAGGGCAGAGGTTGCCTACCCCTGGTTTAGAGGTTGATGGGCAGGGAGCTGACCAAGCTGTGTTGCCTAACTGTAACAGAAAAAGTGGTGTTATCAGGCTGGCTTAAGTGTTTGGCAGTGATTTCTGTATCTCAGGACTGGCTTGACTGTGAAACAGCTCTCTCAGACACATTGTGCATTTAGCCATTTTCCTGTGGTTCAGTCATGATGACATGGCACACTCAAAGCCATGCATTACACCACAAAAGGTGTGGCTTGTTTTCCATTCCATTCACCCACTATAGGTGAGAGGGGCTAGAGCAAGGGTGGGCAATCTCAGCACTCCAGCTATGATGAAACCACAAGTCCCCTGAAGCATTGCACAGTTTTTGACAGCCATATGCATGAATCCTAGAGGTGCGCATCTTCACTGGTCTCACAATTCGATTGCGATTATCTGGTCAACAATTCAATTCGGCGATGCATCACGATTACCGACGAGCTCCCACTTCCGCTTGGGCCAGTGTGTGTGTGTGTGTACAATACATGCCGCTCATATGACTGCCCCGGCCCGGTCTTTATTACAGGAAACTCCTGAACAAAGGCAAAGTATAACACTGGGTTGCTACACAGATCTGCAAGAAATATGCATATCACACCAAATAAGAATGCATATTTGCTTATTTTACGATTCAGTTTTTACACTCCACACCTATCAATGTCTTTTTCATAGATAAATTCACAAAGCTCTAAAAAGGCCATCCGCCACAGGAATCCAACATGCAAAGGATACTACAGAGATTCCCTAGAGCAAATCCTTTCAGATTTCCTGATCAGTAGTCCTCAGTCAGCTTAGTGATGGTTACAGAGAACAAATATTTTGCTTGGCAAGTAAAAGATCTAATTGTGTATAACCAGATAGAAGTCAGGAAACATTTTTGCAAAGAAAATAAGACATTAAAAGTTTTGTGTTTATTTTTTTTATATATTTATTTATGTCAAGCCAGAAATCTCAAGGCAGCTAAAGCTCACCTTTAGTAATAATATAGATCTGTATTTAATTAATTACGGAGTCCCAACACCGGCTGCTGCCTTATTTACAAAGGAAAGGGAGCGAGAAGGGGAAAAAAAAAATTTGTATAAAATCTAAAATCAGTCACACTTTGTAGAGGGTAGCAGCTGGAAAAAGGAGCCTTGCCTCTACTTTATGGCTCAGCTAAAAATCCCAGAATCCTCTGTAAAGCTGAATGAGAGGATTGTAGGAATCTTAGTTATCCACAGAAGACTGCAAGGAGCCTGCCTTAGGTGGGTCAGGCCTTGCTGCTAAGACCTGGGGACAAGCAGCACTTTGGAGGATGAGAAGACTGGGAAAAAGCAAAAGGCGCTGTCTGTGTGCCAGGATTACCCAAAACGTAATCCGTTATTCACGGTCACCGCCGAGTGGATACTTTAATATGCTTAAAAAAGGGGTAAAGGGCAAAGCAACAGGTGAATTGCAAAGTGGAGCAATGCACAGAAAGCCTACGACAAGAAAAATATATGGCTGTCACTCCTGACCACCTTCTGGAAAAGCTTGTTTGCCGACTCAAGATGATTTGTCTGTTTTCAATACTTTGAAGTCACTGACCGGAAACATATGAAGATAAGGTCAGGAACTCCAGAAAGGACTAAAGTCATAGGACCACTATAACAGGATAAGAATTTCCAGAAGCTGGTCAGCAAATTTAGGTTTTTCTTTAAAGACAGGGGCAGATTGTGATAGTGCCAGCTGATCTGTGGAGCAAACATTTCTGGTGCCAGCCTACGTGAGGAACTAACTGTACATGAAACATCTTGTTGAGGAACACTGGGGAGCTGGTACCAGCCAAGCTGGGAGACAGATCGTGCAGGTGATGATCTTAATGGCAGAGCATGCAGGTGCAAGGATCATTATAACACAATCAATGCAGACCCAAGCCTCAAGAAGAAATGGCTAGTACAGGAATTAGCAATCCTGTGACACAGGAATGAAGGGTCCCAACACTTATTGCCAACATGGGTGTGGAGGACCCATACTTATTGTGACACAGCCACGTAGGGCCCCAGTCGGGTTACGACACAGCTGATGCAAGCCCTATTCTGGTTGTGGCATAGCCACTAAAGGCCTCAGTCTAGTTGTGACACAGCCAGTACAGATTGTGACACAAAAGTACAGGTCCCTGTGACCAAACCAGTGTTGGCCCTAGACTAGATGTGACACAAAGCACAGGACGATTTAAAGTACAGTAATTCTGCAAAAGCTGCCCGTCTCAACCCCCTGCAAAAATCTTCTGTTCATCGAGATCTTCTCTGCGTGGCCCTGGGAACTGGACAGCCTCTCCACGGAACCTCTCCGGGTCAAAGATCTGCTCCTTCCCATGGAAAGGAAGTCAGCCATGGATGATGGCCTTCCCATAAGAATAAACAGGAGTTCTTTCATCCAGTGCTCAGCCAGAAGAATTTCAGTGGGAAAGACTGGGCAACTCCAAGCAACTGTCAAATCTATGGGATGTGGGCAAGCATCTATAAGGGTTGCTTGGGAAGAAGGTGAATCCTTTATAGCATAACCGTACTACTTTGTGACACAAAGAGCGCAAGTTCCAGATTCACTATGACATATACCAATATTTCTCAACACCCCTAACATGTTTAAGGATTTCCTTCTTTCAGCTGTGACATATACTGATCCATGAGACATATTGTACCATTTATAGAAGATGAAAGAAATCCTAAAAACATGTCCAGAAAACTGGCACACAGTAATGAAGCCAGCCTGGCTGTAGCACAATGTGGCCCCGATGACACCATATCACTCGTGTAGTAAAAATGCTGGTCTACTTTATGCAAAGCAGCAACTGAACAGACAAAATCACAAAAATAGATAATTTCTCATATATATTATAATTTAAAAAAAATGAAATCCTTCCCAGGTTGTGGCATTGGTGCCCAATCGGATGTCGGTGAGGGCAGGAATGTGTTAATGTAAGTAGGGATAAGTGTGTGGTTATTCTATTACAGCCAGGTGGGATCAGGAGCCCAGAATTAAAAAGGGGAGGGGGGGTGGACAAAGCGCTCTGTCGCGTACCCTGATGGCAGACAGTGTATACCCGCTTAAACCTGTCTGGTACATAAAAGGCATTGATGCTCCTTATAGAGCAGTCTCTTCAGACCTTAGCCCCATTCCCTCTACAAACAGCTCATCTGTAAGTTCATTTATAAAAGATTTAGGTTATGGAGGACTAGACACCGCACTCCAGCCCTCCAGGTTGCCTCCCTCTTCTCCCCCACACTTTGCCATCATGTGTGCAGAAATCCTTCATATCCCAGAATTGGGTGGGACAGGGTGGATAATGCTTTTACTTGCTGAAGTTGGCAAAGTTTGCAAAGGCATCTTGTTTGGGAGGCATGGCTACGGGTGCCAATCCCACAGACATTCCCATGGGGTTGGGCATTCCCATCATGCCTTGGTTCATCATTGGAGGGATTCCTACAGCAGACATCCCCATGGTGCCGGTCATCATGTTTGGGATACCCATGGCTCCTGGTATTGGGCCAGCCATCAAGGGGCTAGTTGGAGGTCGAATAGGCATCATGCCTGGGCTTCCACTAATGTTCATACTTGCAAAACCCTGTGGCAGCATCGTCATGGGCTGTTGTAGATCTGCGGGAGAACAACAGAAAAGAGGTGAGGTTTCATATGTCAATCTGCTGATCGGTAATAAGAGGGATGGAGACAGCATGATGGGAACAAAGCTATAATGGACATACAGTACATCACCGATGGAATAGAAACCAAGCAGCTTCCAGGCTTTATTGTCAAACCTTAATTGAACAACCTACAGATGACTGAACTCTGCCTCAGAGTACATTTTAGGGCTTGTTCGCACCAGGTGCAGTGCGGTAATGTGTGCAATTGCATGTTTTCCCACACCACACAAAAATGTGCTGCCTTTTGCAGATGCACGTCGGTCCCAATAATTCTTAATGAGACCCCCAGGCATCTAGCAAATGCGCATAAGTTTGGGCCTGCTAAAACACATGGTGCCATAGTACAATGTCTTTTGGTGCTGCGCAATTTTAAAAATCATGCTGGCACCCTATTGCGTGTTTCACACGTATAGAGCAGCTGATTAAAAAAAGTGACATGTGGGCGCTTGGATGCACCTCCCGGTGTGAACTAGCCCTCAGACTGATCTGAACCAGGATTGTGCACGATTCTAAAGGGTGCCTTTACTGAAATGAGGTTAAAAAAAATCTGTTCTATAGCATTTCTCTTGACTTCTCCCCTGGCTGCCACATAAAAGATAATAGGGTCAATTCACAAAGAGTTAAATGACAGCTAATAAAATGCGGTAAAATACTGCATGCGGTAACAATTGTGCACGTGTTCATTAAGAATTTTGAGTTAAATACCGAATGCGGTATTTGTTTGATTTAGCAGTAATTACTAGAGGTCGACCGATATGGGTTTTTCTCTGGCCGATGCCGATATTTAGAAATCGCGGTGGCCGATGGCCGATATGTGATGCCGATTTTTTTGGGCCGATATATTTGGCCGATTTTTTTTTTTTTCCTTTCTTTTTTCCCTTCATCTCATAAAATCTAACAGTTAGACCCCTTTCACACTGGGGCGTTTTCTAGGCGCTTTTGGGCTAAAAATAGCGCCTGTAAAGTGCCTGTAAAACGGCTCCCCTGCAGTCTCAGTGTGATATCCCGAGTGCTTTCACACTGAGGTGATGCGCTGGCAGGATGTAAAAAAAAGTCCTGCAAGCGGCATCTTTGGAGCGGTGTATACCGCTCCTCCACCACTCCTGCCCATTGAAATGAATGCGCACCGCTGCCGAAGCGCCTGCAAAGCGTTTTGGCAGCGGCGCTTCAGGGGCGCATTTAACCCCTTCCTCGGCCGCTAGCTGGGTTATAAGCGCCCCGCTAGCAGCCGAATAGCGCCTCTAAAATTATGGTAAAGCGCCGCTAAAACTAGCAGCGTTTTACCATCAACGCATGCCTGCTCCAGTGTGAAAGCAACCTTAAGTAATACAGAAATTTTTTTTCATTTAAACATTAAACAAAACAAACCTTCAATCAGTTCACTTGTATGTATAATTTAGAAAAAAAACAAAAAAAAAAACAAAAAAAAAAAAACTATCAAATAATAAATACACAAAAACAGGTAATCAAAACTTTTGGACGAAAAAAAATGGGCTAACTTTACTGCTTAGGTTTTTTTTTTTTTTAATTCATTACTGTATTTTTTTTTTTTTTTTAAATTGCGTTTAAAAGACCGCTGCGCAAATACCGTGTGACATAAAATATTGCAACAATCACCATTTTATTCCCTAGGGTCTCTGCTAAAAAAATATATATAATGTTTGGGGGTTCTAAGTGATTTTCTAGCAGAAAATACAGGATTTTGACTTGTAAGCAACAAGTGTCAGAAAAGATTTAGTCTTTAAATAGTTAAACTGAGAGCTTCTACACACGGAGTTCAGTCTATTGATAAAAAGAACCTGAAAGATACAATGTTTCTTCTTATCAGACTTGGCAGGCTGCCCAGAGGAGGAGAGAATCCTCTCCACAGATAACTTCAGGAAACTTGCATTAACTTCTATTACAGAAGTCATTTGCAAGTCACGGCTGAAGTTATAATCGGCCTTTTTTATCAGCACAATCGGCCGATGCCGATTAAGTAAGAAACGCCAAATATCGGCCGACCTCTAGTAATTACCGCATTATTTAATGCAGTGACTTACCGCACTGAGCTAAAAACTAAGGAGCAGGCCGGGGGGAGGGGGGTCCTGAATGTAAAAAAAAAATGCCACCAATTAAAAAAAAGAAAGGAAACCCCCCCCCCCCCCCGCATACAAGAGCCTCATCCCCAAAAACCATGGCCATTAGTTGTGGGGGGTCTTATCGGGCCCCCAGATACTGCCCCCCCATGTGAAGGAGTATGGTGTACCCCTACCCATTCACCAAAAAAGTGTCAAAAAGTAAAAAACGGTTTTGACAATTCCTTTCATTAAAAAATAAAAAACAGTGTCCCCCAATGTAAAACCATCATCAAGCACGCCGCCCGCGCACTGCTGACTGGGGAAAAAAAAAAAACACCATCCAAGAAGGCTGGCTGTCTATGCTGTTTTTTTTCATCATTTTTAATTGTCTGCATTTTGTTTTTCATTCAGCTATCAGCTGGGAAATCGGAAAATGAGTCATCCGTTGTTAAGGATGCGGTAGCCGGCTCCCCCCCGACCCCACGCTGTTTGACAAATAGTGCATGTGATACCGTCAGCAAAACCCTGGTGTTAAATAATGCATGTTTTTTTTTACTCTGGTCTATTTTTGAATTGGACTTAAGACAATATTTACCAGCACTTTTTTTTGTGTGGCAAATACCGCATAATGGTTTTTAAAATTTTTTTTTTTATGGACTTAAATTTACCGCATGTAATAATTAATGCAAATGAGTCACATGACCACGTTATTGCATGCGGTAAATGTTAGTGAATTGACCCCTTTGTAGGGAAGTGAAGGAAGGGACCAGCACACAGTAATTTGACACTGCCAGTAGAGGAGAGGGCTATGATGTGCAGGAAGGGGGTAGTCCAAAGTAAATTTACACTTCATGGAGTAGATTCATTTTCTAGCAAAGTCGAAGGCACATTACAATGCAAATGTACCAAAAATTATTTATGGAAAGAAAACACAGCAACTAAGCAAATAAAATAGTTTTTTCTGTAATCTTAAAGTGGTTGTAAACCTTACAGACCACTTTGACCTACAGGTAAGCCCAGATTAAGGCTTACCTGTAGGTCCAAGAAATATCTCCTAAACCTACACAGTTTAGGAGATATTTGCAAAAAGAAAGGCACAGCTGTCTACGGCGCATGCGCACTGAGCGCGCCGCTGCTAACGGCGATATGCCATTAGTAGCGGCTCCCGTGCGCATGCGCGGGAGTGACGTCATCGCGGCTCCGGCCAATCACAGCGCCGGAGCCACGATACCCGGAAAGAAGATGCATGCTCCATACCAGAGGGGACAGCAGTGACATCGCAGGCTCCTGTGTCAGGTAAGCGACACAATGGGCTACTATGCGATGCATAGTAGCCCATTATGCTTTACCTTTGTAGGGAAACAAAGAGGAAGTAAACCCATCAGGGTTTACTTCCTCTTTAAGGGGGTGACAGGGTCTCTAAAGAAGAAAAAGGTGGCTTAAAGTTTTTTCTTCTCAGAAAATTAAAATCTCTATTAAAAAAATGTACAAGGACAATGCCACGTACCAAGTCAAGGTTTACAGCACACTATTGTCACTATTGTGTAGTACTGGAACTCTGAGCATGGAACAAAGAAACATGGATTTACAGAACAAATGCACAATGGTACTCAAGTGTCCTAACTCAAGCCGCATACCCCAATGCTTTTGTTACTCTAGTCAACTACTCCACAGCAAGCAGATAGACAGATTTGCTGTGAGGATCACTTACTCTGCTGTTGCATCATTGCGTTGAGAGAGGGTTGAGCTGGTTTGCAGGGCTGCATACCCGGTATCAGGCTATCGAGAGAGATGTTGACGCTTGGATCGGACCAAGTGGATGGCAAATTTTTTCCAGTTTTGTGGTCTACCCCAGATATCGGAAGCGTGTTCTGTTTCTGGAGGGGCTGAGAAATAAAGTATTAAATTACATAATAAAGTGAAGTATCCCACAAAAACAGGCTATTACAACAGATGGTTGATTTTTCTGTTAGCCCATAGAGACAATCCACATATTTTTCCAAACCGATTACTCCATGGCGCTACAATTCAGGAAGAGAATTGGCCTCCTGATTTATCTACACTTGTTCTTCTATTTAAATTCATGTGGCTCAACAAGTATTGCAGGACCAGAATGTGCAAAGGACTTAGTGGAACAGCAACTACCTTCAAGACACTACGCTATTAAAAAATAAATAAAGTGGGCCTTAGAAGAATGGAAACTGCCAAAGCAATATTAAAAAGAAAATGCTTTTTGATGTGTTCTACTACAATACAGGTTCTTATGATACTCAGAGCCTATTCAGGGGCAAAGAGAGTATCCTTGCAAAGAACGCACCCCAACCCACTAATGCTCATCTTACCAATGGCCCAACCACCCTCCGTTCCCTTCTTTGTCACAGTGAATATACTTCAGGGTATGGGGTGACCTTGCTAGTTGCTTGGCTTCCATGCCAATACTTTTTGCTGCACCGACCCGCAACAATTGTGTAAACCAGGTTGCATGCTTGTCCCAGGACAGTAACTCAAAGTATTGAGGCCAGGCAGGCAACTTGCATTTTTAGAAGGGGAAGTTCTAAACCTGTGTTAGATTTGTGTCTGAATGTACACAGGGTTAACATCTTCCTCATCAGGCAACACCATCAGATGCTTAGGCTGAGCACTGCATCCTGAGAGGAGATCACATGCTCCTCTAAAATCTGACGTTGGCTTCACTCCCCTTGACTGTGTGGGGTCGGGGAGAGAGAGAACATATCACTCTATTTTAAATTGGCAAAGTTAAAAATTTCCTTAACCACCTGCTGACTGCTCACAGTAAATATACTGCGAGCGGGCGGCAGGTACAGGCAGTGTCATGTACATGCATGTGACTGGCCGCATTCTGGGCTTGGGGCGCACCTGTGCTGTGATTGGACACAGCAGAGGTTTAGCAGCAGATTCCAGCCAATGATTCTGCCTGAAACCTGATCGGTTGTGTCCAATTACACACACAGTTCTGGGTACAAGGGGACAGGAATCTGGCTGTTTCTTCTTCCTAAAAAGCAGGGAGAAAAAACAGCTAGATCAGAAAGTAAAATCAGCACACATTACACGTTGTTAGGCAGATGATTAATCACTTGATTGCCCGTAGAGGTTAACCCCTTCCCAGCCAGTGTCCAGTATTATCACTGATAGCTGTATTAGTGTCACTAGAGATGTCAGTGACCCTTTATAGCCAGTGTCAGATTGTCCGTCACCCTATCACAGTCCCACAATAAGTCGTTGATCACCACTATTACAGTGTAGCTTCATAAATTCCAGTATATATACAAACCATAGTTTGTAGACACTATAACTTTCGCACAAACCAATTAGTATACACTTTTTGGTAAAAAAAAAAAAAATCCCAATGACATGTAGCAAAATACATTTTGGCCTCAATTTATGAACAAATTTGATTGTTTTAGGTGGATATGCTTTATAACAAAGTAGAAAATATAGTTTTTTCCAAAATGTTTTTGTTTACATATAAAATAAATAAAAAACAGTGGTGATCAAATACCACCAAGAGAAAGCTCTATTTGCTACCCATTTGCATACAGTGATGCATGACCAAGCAATTGTCAGTTAAAGTAGCGCAGTGCAGAATAGCAAGAAAAATGCCCTGGTCATGAGGGGGGTAAAACTTTCCAGAGGTCAAATGGTTAAAATGGGTCTTATTTGTGAACTTGAAAAACTGAGCACTATAGAGTTTGTTGTGTCCTCTTGTATACTGCTCCTACCATATTTGCATGACAAATTAAGGAGCTACAATATAATTTTTCTTGCCAGTAATTAGTGTGCACCCATCAGCTGCCCTGGGCCAGTCTGGCCCACTTTGTCTGGCTATAAACTGATAAAGTAAAACTGGGTTCTAACAAAATTCGAACCATTACCAGGTTTTTCCACTAGAATACAGATAGGACTTACTTGCGATCTTGACATGGGAAGCGTAATGCCCACTGTGCTGGAGTTCATCATTGATAGGTTCATGCTCTGGGATGTGCTCATAGTGGCATGTGAGGCTCCCATGAGGTCAAAGAGGTCTGGGGCATTGGAAGGAGCATGGGCGGTCTGAGTTGCGGAGCCAGCAAATAACTCTGTACTATGTTGCGTTCCCCCAAACAACTCTGTTGAAGGCATGGTGGGGGTAGGTGCCTGTTGGCTGAAGGCTGCCCAGTCTCCAAAATCTCCATTACCAGTTGCTGCAGGAGCCGCTACAAAAAACAAAAAAACAAAAACAGCAATAATAAGGTCTGAAAATTCAAATAGGGATGTCTGAAGATATTCTAAAATAGTAGAAACTCTGCTTGACTTTTTTTTTTTAGTGTATCCTGTCAAGATTCCCTTAGCATCATAAGTGGGAACGTAGCTATTTAACTTTTTTGTCGATATCGACACAGAAAACGCATTGGGATCCACATAACAATCTCTTTTACTTTGATAGTTCAACTTCAACCAAATCTTTTCTAGAGGTAAGTTTGTAAGGCTTTTACTGCTGTCTGGGGCCTAACTGGATAGATTCCACTTCACTTCCTGTCACCAGTATAGGTAGGTAGTAAGGGAGCTTTCCACTTAATTCCTGCCTGGTGACAGGGACAGGAAGTGAGGGGGTATGTCAGTCTTTTACTGAGCAGTAAAAACAAACAGAGGTTCTAACTTTTTGGCACTCCATCAAAAACTTAAAATTGTTTGGCTACAGAAACACTTTTGTTCTCAAATAATTTAAAATGTTTTATATTAAAATTTTTTTTATATTTTAGGTTATGGATTTCACATTATTTAAAGATTTGATAAGGCGTACAAACAAAAAAAAAAAAAAAAAAAAAAAAAAAAAAAAAAAAAAAAAAAAAAAAAAAAACTTACATTATTAGGAACCTCAGAACCAAAAATATAAAAGCTTTTACAATCAAGCATCAAAAATGAAGAAAAAAAAAAAGACACACATTTACAATACAATATAGCAGCGGTGGCCCCCCTGATCCATGCACCAGGCCGCTAATCCACATGCAGGGCGCTGAACGCTTGGATTTCAATGGGGTCAATGGGGGATTTTTTTTTTTTTTTTTTTTAGAAGCACGTGATCAGAGCCAGATAATTGGCTTCAAAAAAAGGGTGGACTGGGGGCACAGGACACTGCACCCTGAGTTCATCCAGTCGTGTGACGAAAGCGAATATTCACTATTGTCTTGTACTTGAGGTCACAGTAAGAAACAAAGAATAACATATATTTTCCAATATATTCAAGTTAAAGTGTAGTTCCACCCAAAAGTGGAACTTCCACTTATATGCTTCCTCCTCCTCTCCGGTGTCACACGGGGGGGGGGGAACGGGGACCCGTTTATGGCAGTCCCCCAACCCACTTTCAGGAGATGGACCGCAGCCCGATCTTCCATAAGTTCGGCTCCCCTACTCCTTCCCCCGCTGCCTGGCAAATTGGAAAGCGCAGCACGCTTCGCGCATGCGCAGAAGGGGACCAGCAGTGAAGTCGAAAGGCTTCACTGCCTGGTTCCCTTACCAGGAATGGTGGCGGCAGCACCCGGGAGTCGATGCGAAGATCGGCTGGGGTGCCGAAATCGCGGGCTCCCTGAACAGGTAAGTGCCCTAACATTAAAAGTCAGCAGCTGCAGTATTTGTAGCTGCTGACTTTTAAATTTTTCTTTTTTTGGCTGGACCTCCTCTTTAATAGTACAACTCACAAACCAGTAAAAAGCAAGCTAGCAAGTATCTACCCAATGCAAGAATTACGGTCCTAAAATAAATAAAAATAAACAGCATCCAGCTCCTAATGAACTAGTTCAGGCTTTCAGAGGCTTGCGACCACATGGCTGTGATTTTTCCCCAGCCTGGACCAGCTCTGACGTCAGCTGATAGAGGGCTTCAGCCTGCTGAAAATGGGTCACACTACTCCTTTAGAAGGTATGTTCAGCACGCAGAGATTTGCACTGATAAGTGTTTAAGAGCTCCAAAAGGTCTGCTTAACCTCCCTGGCGGTATGATTATTTCGGATTTTAGGTGCTGAAAGCGGTACAATTATTTTGCATGGAAATTTGGCGTTTTATATTGTAGGTCTGTAATTCTTAACACTAACACACTTAAATCTGTCCAAACAAGAGTCTAGTAGATATCCCGGGTATGATAAAGTTTGAAACACAAAAACATAAATTATAATATAATAAAAAAAAAAAAAAAAAGTTAAAAAAAATAATTAATAAATAAATAAATAGTAATAAAATTAATTTCCACACGATTCACTATCGCTCAATTCTGCAAGTGTTCTAATTTACGATCGCTGTTTTCTAGCTGGTCTAAAGCCATTTTTGACGTAAAGGGACACTTTTTGGTTGCTATGGACAATCTCCAGTTTCCAGGCAGAAAGAACAGTATATATAATATAAAACTGCATGCAGGGCATGGGCCAAAGCACTGGGGACAAAGGGGATGTGAAATCATTTCATACAGTACTGTAATCTGTAAGATTACAGTACTGTATGTGTTATGATTTTACACTTTTTTTGAATTTGCCGCCAGGCTCCGCCCCCGTGCGTCGCGCCGCTCGCAGGGAACGGAGCCTGGCACAGAGAGGCTTCGGAGGAGGACGGAGCCCACGGACACTGCGGGGGACATCACAGGATCCCGGGGACAAGGTAAGTAAGGAGGCACCAGGATCCTGCGATGTAATCCCGAGCGTGGCTCGGGGTTACTGCTAATGGTCCTGAATTTTAACCCCGAGCCACACTCGGGAAAACTGCCAGGGAGGTTAAAGCTTGTTAAAACGTTTCTGACTTCAGGGATGTATCCATAAATAACAGGGTTTGACAAGAAATGAATATATCAATACAAGGGCACGCAAATGCCCATCTTAAAGCGTAACTAAACATTCCCAATCAACATCGCCTATTTTTAATCCTTATGCTGCTAGCCTTAGTAAATAGATAGGAAGTTACAGTATATTATAGTTAAATGTTTTAACTTTTTTTTTTTAACACATTTCTGTAGTTGCTTCCTGGTTTAATAATGTTATACATCCCAGAAGTCTTCGTAGCCATCCCCCCCCCGCTTTCATCTGGAGGTGGTAAGGAAAGACATTCTAAGCACACCTTCCTGTCCGCATGCCTGAGCTAAGATCAGATGAATTCAAGAAAGTAACTGCTTCTAAATGAATCATTATGGGGGTGTTTTTCAAAGTGATTTATCAACAAAACAATGCAAGGAACCATGGGTGGGCGAGAGTGCTTTTAATTTTAAAAATAATTACATTGCGTTTTCAGTTTGTGGTGCTCAGATACGGTTACGTTCCTCTTTAATGCAAACCAGGCACAAGAGAAAAAGAGGTGGCTGACAATGATGACCCCCTAGTCAGTACCTTCCAACTCTAATGACCTGGAAGAAGCATGCAGCCAGTGAGGATGAAAATCCTGATCCACATGCCTGTTACAGGTCAGTGACTCAAAATAGCAAGCCAGACACTCAGCAATGGCAAGCTGGCAACCCTATAGGTCCTTTGACAACTTTCCATAAAGCAAACCAGTTAAAAGGTGATCCAGCTGACAAATGCCCACATTCTGATCATATACAGGGCTACTTTCTAGCAATTTAATGAGCTTTGTATTGAAGACCTGATCGCATGCATCAAAGCAGCCCATTCCCATATCTGCTTTATAGATAGAAATATATAAACTGTTGGTGGTTGGTTGCCTTAATCATTTTTATGATAAAAAGCTGGAAATTAACTTGTGTATGAACTGGATTTTAGCAGGCATACTGGGCCTATGTGCAAGCATATTCCTTTTATTATGAAATGCTTCTCCAAGTGTCTATGCTCCAAAATGTAGTAATGGTGTCTCTCTATTGGTCACTTTGCTGTGTACATTGCATTGTAGGATGCAGAAGTGGGGCCTGTGTGCCAGAGCTATCTATATGTTCTATGATGAGAACAGACTGATTGCCTTATATTTACCTTGTGTAGCAGGGAAGACGGAAGACTGAGTAGTGTGTGAATTAAAATCAGCAAATTCACCAAATGGATCTGAAGATGAACCTATAAGAGAGAAAATTTAAGTCTAAAGCTCACAGCTGTAGCTGCAGATATAGGAACATTCAAATGGACTAGGAAACCCCTTTAACCACTTAAAGTATAACTAAAAGGCAAAACTTTTTTTTAGTTTTGGAAAAAATGCAGAGGGATTAGAAGGCTTGTCAGGTTTTATTGCTGCCTGTGTCCCTGTTAGGGAGATTCATTCACTCTATTTGTCCTGTTTACCATTATCAATGAAAGTAAAAGTAAAAGAAAATCCCAAATTTTGGGTTGTCCCCAGAAAAGTAATAGTGGGGAAATCTTCCAATGGGGACACTAGTTCTGGTGACCTGGAGGTCACCAAGGAATTCCCCTAATTTGCAGGGATTTCCTCCCACTTCCTGTTTGGCTACAGGACAGGAAGTGAAGGGAAACCTCCCTAATGGGACACATGGTGAAAAAAACGGACAGGGGTTATAACCATCCTTTACTCTATCCAAAATGGAAAAAAAAAGTTGTGTCTATAGTTCCACTTTAAGGATTGCCTGGCCGCAAATACAGGCACAGCAACATACCTGTACCTTGCTGGCCTTCTCCGGGGACAGGACACTGTCAACCTCCCGCTGTGATTAGAGATAGTGGGATTTTGTTAGCAGGTCCTGGCCAATGATTCATGACCGGGACCTGCTGATGATGTGTTGAATCACAGCCCAGAGCCCTGTGTTGACAAATACAGGGCACTGTACAGAAGGAACGATCTGTTTGTTCCTTCTTTCTGCAAAGCAGGGAGAAGGAACAAACAGATATTTACTAAAAAGTAGCGCACATTTCACATTGTTAGGCACACAGTTAACCTTTTTATCGCCAATAGGTGAACCCCTTCCCGGCCTTTACCAAAGGCATGCTGCAGAATACCTTTTGACCTAAATTTATGAAGAGATTTGATTTTTTTTTTTACTGGATACGTTAGCAGAAAGTTCAAAATATTGTTTTGTTTCTTTCCAAAATTTTAGCTCATTTTTGGTTATAGAATCTAAAAACCCAGTGGTGATCAAATACCACCAAAGGAAAGTTCTTTTTCTGTGAAAAAATTGATATAAATTTAGTTTGGGTACAGTATTGCATGACCGCGCAATTACCGCTTAAAGTAGCGCAGTGCTAAATAGCAAAAAAAAATGGCCTAGTCATGAAGGGGGTAAAACCTTCTGGAGCTGAAGTGGTTAAGGCAGGAAAAGCCAATGAATGAGTCTAACCTCAATCGAAACCTTTAATTTTCTTTTGGATTGAGCAGGGAATGGTTAGAATCAGTTTTTTATTGCTGTGTTCCTGCTGGGATACAGACATCAGTAAAAACCTAACAGAGGCTCAAACCCTCCTCAGTCTCTGAACTGAACTTTAAATTTCTCCATAAACTCATCCTCTAACAGTCACTACCATTTGTATCACTTATCCATGCACTTTAGCCTGTAAACTCTCAGAAGCAGGGCCTGCCTACTGCCTAGCCCCCCTGTCTTGATATGTATAGTAGCTGTATGGTCACCCTTTAGTTTGTAAAACAAAATGCAAACTGTTGACACTATATAAATCCTGTATAAGGCCCCTTCCACACGGGGCAGATCCATTTAGCGGTGTCTGCCAGCTCAGCAGGAGATCGCTCTGTTGACCTCTGCTGAGCCGGCAGATGACAGATCCATCTCTGCTCACTGAGCGGGGAGAGGCCTGTCAGAGTCAGAGCCCTGCTGATTCCTATGGGGAGATCAGACGGAAAACGGACAGCATGTCCGTTTTTATCAGATCTCATCAGATCCGCCAGACTGATGGCTGAATGTATCGCTATACGCCTGATTTTTAGCGGATCGGATGGCAGACAAATGTCAGTGAACACATCTCAGCTGACGTCCACCTGTCCATAGGAGTCAGTGGATGGCCCGCTCGGATACGCCTAAAAAACAGACAGACGGATCCAAGCGGCTTGTCGTGTAAAAGGGGTCTTAGATTAATAAAAAATAATACAATGCATCTCATCTCACTGATGTATTAAAGCTAAAACCAAGGACATGTGTGAAAGGTAAAGTCCCTTACATTGTCTCATTACATAGTCCTACCCCTGAGTAAGCAGCCCATATTCTGGAATGGTATACATCAAAAGCTGCTTTTTTCCTTGCATGCTCTAGTCTAGATCTTCATCTCATATGCATACCACTTCACCCTGTACACAATGCTGTATGTAATATACTCTAGACTGCTGCATACCACTTTAGACATTGTTAAAACAGTTTGAAACTTTGAAATTCAACCACATTCAAGGAATTAGTACCCTTTTAGGGAGAAAAAGGGACAATAAAGACAAAAGTTAAGCAGGAAATATTTTTCTCTTCCAATAAATAGGACTTTTCTAGATAAACCCTTACTAGACAACACATCCAATATCCATATATCAATTTAAATATGACTTTAGTGTATACCACAAGTATTTGATAAGATAAATACAGTAATGGAGGGACAGCAGTGCTGACACAAAACAGCCATCACCCCCCCTCCCCACCCCGGTATAAAACACAATAAGTGGAGCTCAGTTGCTCAGGTCCGCACTTGCTGTGACCGTCCTCTCAGCACAGCTGGCTAGGCAGGTGGTGCCATAACATCTGCCTAGCACTCAAGTATCCCCAAAGACCGCTTTTGACGCCTGGCGAAATGCCCGGGCTGCCACAACTCTGTAAGAAATTCTAACCATCTGGCACTGCCAATTGGACAGAACATAAAATGGTTCTGCTTGGGAGATCAGTAGGGGCCAAGTACCAAGGTACAAAGGACAGAAATGTGAACAAATAAGCTGTATGGATTCTGGAACAGAAATCATGAAAAATAAGGAATCTTATACACCTCATTCATAAAAGGTATGCTTTGTCACCATATAAACTAAAAATTGTCACAGGACATTGAAAAACATGGATCTCACATTCTGTCAAGCTTACAATAATTAGGCGGCAACCCTTACAGTTGATACAACAAGAATAAAGATTCCCACACTGCTGTTTACTCGATCTACTGATATGTCAAAACGGGTATCTGGGTGGCCTTGCTCTATAGGCTTCTGGGCTCTTTACCAGCAATAAAAAAAAACCTCTTGCATCTTCCAAAAAGGAGTAAAAGTGGTCATCCCCTGGAAGAATAGGTAAAAAAAGGTAATCTTCTAATGCATATGGAATAACTACATGACAGGTATTCACAATTTTCCTCCACCCAGGTTCCCTGGATTCCCAGTAACAAACCTTGCTCACGCTGTGAAACTTTAGCTTAACATGTAAGCCTCAACTCACAATCTGTGAGAGATTCCCTCTGACTGCTCAGGCATCCCATTTCCCTCTGGGACTAGCCAGGAAAAAAAAAAAAAAAGAATTTTGACATATCTGTAAACTTCCATATCTTGGAGTACAATACAAAAAACAGGAATCGATTCACAAAACATGGGTTATATGCCACTATCTTCAGGTAAATGCACACTGACAAAAGCTTTGCTGGGTCTGCCCCTCGTGTCCCCCATATAACCCCCCGCCCACTCCATAAGGCTCCAATTTTGCAAGCAACAGAGAGAACACAAAGATAGGAGAGGTACCCGTGTCCTGTACTGTACTCGAAGATACAGAATTTACAGGTATGTCAAAATTCCTCATCTTTTTTGCGCAGGAATCAATTCAGAGTCTATGGGACATCCCAAAACAATGATCAAGGGAAAAAGTAACAAGAGAGCTAAACAGCTGCAACAGGCCCACAGGAAGAAAACAAGAAAGCCAACCGGCCTCAAAACAAACTGTTAAGGGTACTTTCACACTGAGGAGCTGGGACATCAGTGGTAAAGTGCTGCTATTTTTAGAGGCGCTTTTCGGCAGCTAGTGGGATGATTTTAACACCCGCTAGCAGCCGAAAAAGGGTTAAAGCGCCCTCAAATTGCCACTGCAGCAAAGCTTTGCCGGCGCTGCCCATTGATTTCAATGGGCAGGGGCGCTTAAGAGCGGTGTAAACACCGCTCCTAAAGCACCTCAAATATGCTGGTTTCAGGAATTTTTTTAGCGTCCTGCCAGCGCACCACTCCAGTGTGAAAGCCCTCTGGCTTTCACACTGGAGTGACAGGAGAGGCGCTTTATTTTTAGCGCTATAGCGCCTGTAAAGCTCCTCAGTGTGAAAGTAGCCTTACAGCAGAAACACTTCACTGTAAGAGAAAAAGCAGAGCCTGAACAACTAGGCAACTAACTTTTTGGGAGAAACGAGAAACATAATTTAGGCGGTGGCTCCGCTCAAAGGAGGACTTCACAACTCTTTGTGCCGTATAGGTCCCAGAACCCAATTTTAATGGGGCATGGGCTAGGAAAGGAAGGATGGATTACTTCCCAGGCAGTAGAAGGAAAAAAAAAAAAAAAAAAGACAAAATATGACCACGGGAGTGGGAAGAGGGGCCCCAAGGGGGAAATTTCAATAAGAAATGAGAAAAGAGGAGCAAGTTCCTATGGAAACATGGCGTACCCACAGATGTCATACCAGACCCCAACCCCTAAATATGTTAAGTCAGCCAGGCCGGCAAGTAAATGATGGTGGTTTCAAGGGCCAAAAAAAAGGGTATCTTAGGAGGGTCCCCAGAAGGGAATCCCTTAATTTACACGGATGGCACAGGGTGACCACAAGGCCCAAGGCCTGTAGGAGTCTCATTTGGTGACTAGGAAGAGTCCTGTGCAGTAGAAGGTTGCACAAGGAATGCAAGGTGTTGAGGAAGAGGAAAAAGGTGTGTAAGGTCTACCAGGATATACAGGGTTCTAAATTAAACATCAGAAGTATGGCTAGGTCAAGGTGTATATAGAGAATGAGGTATGAGTAAAAAAAACTCAGGGTGAGGTTTTATTTTTGTTTCACCGGTCATACATGGATCAAAATTCAGGCAGTTCAGCAGGGACTAGATGAATTTTGATCCATGCATAGGCTCCCTGGTTATAAGGAAGTCAATCTACCGGTCGACTTCTATACAACCAACCTGTCGGGTTTTTCCTGATCAGTCAGTGCCGCTGGCTATAGCTGGCAGCACTGATCATTGTATAGCATAGCACAGCAGGAGGATTCCCCCAGCCACATCAAATGTTTGAATGACAAAAAAGTATGGGCTGCCTTACTTGACAGAGCTGTTTTCCCAAAGGATACCAAGCAGGAAAAACATATTTTGTCCAAATGTAAAGAAAGGCTGGAATGCGCTAACTTAGGGAATATCTTGGTGGTAAGGATATTAAGAAATTTCCTGCCCAGGCTGTCATGCTATAGGCTAAGGAGGATGGCTGAGCACAGTAGGCAAGTGCCAAATCTGCAGTGGATCAAAAGTGGAGAGAAAAGAGAAACACCCATAAACCCCAGAAACGGGTAAAGGGGTTTTGATACAGTTTGGCAATCATTTACCCTGTATTGAGGTTGAGACCTAGGCAGGGGAAAACAGATTAAACACCTCAGCCCAGAAAATACTGTCAGTGGGCACTTTGTGGAAGCCTGACTACCAAAATAGTCATACCAATGTATCTTGTACAATAAAGTATGTAAACTTTTAAAAAACACAAAGTATGTCTCAAACAGGGCTCCACCTGGCTGCATAACATCTACTCTGAAGAGTAGATCTGTGGATGTCCCTTGAGGCTGGAGTGTTTTGCTAGGCTAATGATTTTTAATCTTCTGGTGAGTGCAAAGTGGTGAAGGGTCTACACTGTGGCATGATCATGCTTCGTTTGCTGCACTGAGAAGCATCATCAGTGGAGAATTCTAGTCGACGTTTTCTTCATTGGGACATTTGCTGGACTGTTAAATTTAAAAGTACAGTCACTTTATAATCACTCTAGTGGTGTTGCTACATATAATTTTCTTATGCATTTAGCTTGTGTGGGTTTTGTTCAGCTGGCGACCGGCTTCAAAGTGAGAGTGATGCAGCAACTCCTTAGCCGCTGACCACTATTACACAGTCGGTCGCGCAGTGTCTCCACCCCCCCCCCCTCCTCCTGTGGTTCCTGGGCTGTCCCATGCTTACCGGCACCTGCGAACACATCTGCTGGCGAGGGTACAGCATCATCACATATATTAAACTTTTGAGGATACTGATATTTTGCAGTAGTACTTCACTTAGTACATGTTAGAGCATCTTTTCAGAAGGAACATGTGGATAGCTGTCCACATACAATACTCTGAGACAGGTATCAGTATTCCTTTATAGAAAACATGATGACCAGATGTAGTCTCTGGGTATAATTGTTCGCACTGGCACAGTTTTTTTTTTTTTTAATCAAAGTTAATGTCACTGTTTCTGTACTGCTTGCCAAGGAGTAAACTACCTTTTGGAAACATTTGTAGGCGTCAAAGCAAGAGTAATGTAATGCTGCATGTTTCATATGTGAAGAGTTGAAGGATGATCAATAAAAAAAATGCAAAGCGGTGCTTAAAAAAAAAAAAAAAATTAAAATAAAAAAAAAAAAAAAATGCAGAAAACCCCCGTAGCCCCACACACCTGCGCAAATGTAAACGCAAGCCCAGGGTGTGCATGCGCATGTAAATCGCAGTCACACCACATGTGTGACATATCGCTGCAACCGTCAGAGTGAGAACAATTCTAGCACAAGAAATACTAGTTAAAGGGGATGTACAACCCTCAAGGTTTTTCACCTTAAGGCATTTTATGCCTTAAGGTGAAAAACCTTCTGTAGTGCAGCAGCCCCCCAGAGCCCCCCTTTTACTTTCAGCCGCTGTCTCGGGTCCTCATTGGATAGACTGACAGCAGCAGGAGCACCGTCAAATCCAGTGACACTGGAGTGGGGGGCGGGGCCGAGTCCTACCTTCCGTGTAAGTTGACTCGGAAGCGTGTCCGCACAATGCCCCCATGGAATGCGGCTCTCTGCGGAGGCATTCGAGAAGAGGAGGCACCACTGAGGGACTCAAGAAGAGGCAGATCGGGGCCACTCTGTGCAAAACCCTTAGGCCTCTTTCACACGGCCGATCCGTTCAGGTCCGCTTGTCAGTTTCTTAGGCAGACCTGAACGGACACTCCATGGAGGTCTATGGAGCGTCGGATGTCAGCGGTGACATGTCCGCTGACATCTGACCCGCTCGGATCCGAAAAAGTGTGACGGAGGAAAAACCTACTTTTCCATCCGTTTTCGGATCGGGTGACGGCGGACTCTATGGTCCGTCGTCATCCAATCCCCCATAGGGAAGAGCGGCGCTCTGACAGGTCCGTCGCTGCACAGCCCTGTCATCTGCCTGCTTAGCGGGGATCGACGGAGCGATCCCCCGCTGAGCAGAGCGGGCTCCGTACACGGACACGTCCGTGTGAAGGAGCCCTTACACAGAGGATGCAACATTTTTTTTTTTTTTAAATAACAAACGAACCTTAACAACCCCCTTAACTCTAAATTGATGAGTTGCAAAGGCTTTTAAAGTGACACCTATGGGGATTTTTGGGCTTTATCAGTTTTGGTGATATCGCAGGCGCACGCAATTTTAAGACATGGAATGTTTGGCATCTACTCGATGCAACCTCATCTTTTATATTTTAAGCAAAAATGGGTATTATACGGTGTGGTTTTGCACTAAAATTCATTTTATTATATTTTTCCTGAAAATTTGCATTTAATAAACAGTTGCACAAATATCACGTCAAACAAAAAATTGCAACTATCACCTTTTTTGTTCTACAGAACCTCTGCTTTCAGACAATATGTAACGTTCTGGGGGTTTAATTAATTTTTGAGATTTTTACATGCATGTGGAAAATAAAAAAAATTGCTCTGGATCCGAACTGGTTAAGAAGTATACATAAATAAGTCTATGAAACAGGAGAAATATCTTCTATGTTAATTTACATGATAACCATGCAAATATGTCCTTACTAACGGATTCCTAATCTTTGACATTTGCTGAAATGGTAAGTTGAAACAATTGAAATGCAAAGAGTCAAAAATCACTTGCAGTCACTACAATTGCACTACTTACAAGGGGAAATATACCCATCACTAAAAAATCTGTCTATATCATGTATCTATATGTTTCTATTATGAAATGTTTTATGGAAGTAAAGCTTGCCTTTTCTTTGAATGGGTGGAATTGCAAAGTTCAACATTTTTGAAAACTGTATCATAATGGTTATTGGAATGGAGTATATTGTACATAGCACAGTGTACAGAGTAGAGTGGTCTGGTATATAAAAAATTGAGTACTAAACATTTTCTGTTTTTTACAGTGTTTAACCTCATTTTATGTCCATGGTTAGAATACCTGCTGGCTGCCCAGAGTTAAATAGTAAATCGACCAGATCATTAGATGACTTCTTGCTTGATTCACCAGAAGTCTGTGGAGAAAATGACAAACTGTAAGTATACTGACAATTGTGCAAGAATATAAGCATACTTTTTGGCCGTGCGCGTGAAGTGCTTGTACGAGATCAGTTACGGTTTTGAAGAAAACCCATCAAAGGCTGGTTAAAGAAAACTAGCAATTTCATAGTTTAAACCTGATTTCCATGCCCTCATTTGGTTGATGAGCCATGTAGTTCTAACAATTATAATCACTATTAGCTTAAAAAGTGTTACTAAACCCAGTAATGTGAAAATAGTTCATCCCCCCCCAGCTTATAAATCATCTTTTTACATTAAAATACAGCCACTATATATAACCTTTTCGCTGATCTGTATACCACAGTTACATGATAAACTGCACAGTTTCTCCAGTGCTGAGAGTTCAGGAAGGAGGAGATTTCCACTACAGCCTGTATACACACCCACATGTGTGCTGTCAATATCATGTGACCTGGCTAGCTCTGAGAACAAGTAAATGTTCTCTCCAGCATAAAAGACACAACTAAGCATGTGCAGGTTGGCTACCCTGCCTGTGTTAGCTGGCCTTCCCCATATAGACAGTGCAGGAGGGAAGGATCTGTGCATACAGGATAAAACAGCCTTTTTACACAATGCAGAGGCTTAACCCCTTAAGTTCCACAGTGAGTATAACAAGCATGCTATGCTGCATATACAGACTGATTTTACTGTTGTGGGTTTAGTAACACTTTAAAAAAGATAAGTTCATCTTTAGAGCATATTACCATGTTACAATATTTAGGGTCCAACATGTTCCTATGCACTGTCCTTCATAGGTCCCCTCTCTGTGACAGCTGGCGGTGGGATCTTATCCCCGCACCCGCTGTCGCATCTTGAAAATGTGACAGCTTACACAGCCGTATAATTCCTTCAATAAACTACAAGTCCTGTCTGCCACTGTGGCAGATGGATTTGTAGTATCAATGAACTGCAAGTGCGCTAATCAGCATGCTCGTAGTTCATTCGCACTGCCAACAGCTAAGGAACTGTCTGTCTGCCCATACAGAGGTACCAGTAGAAAGCTCTAGGCCAGGGGTTCTCAACCTGGGGGTCGGGACCCCCTCGGGGGTCGAATGATAAATTTGCCAGGGGTCACCAAATCCTAGGCTGTTCCTGAAGCCCGCGCCACTCTCAAAGCCTTTTCGCAGCCGCCCAGCAGGGCTCTCTCTGGAGCCTGTGGCCGCCCAGCTGGGCTGTTCCTAGAGACCCGGCCACCCACTCAGCCTCTTCGCAGCCACCCATTCAGTTCACGGCATAAGTGGGGGGCAGAGACTAGAGGTCAGCTGACTGGTGAGGAATGTAAAGGGCGAGGGGCTGGAGGAGACCCTATCTCCTGATTTTGGCATAGGTGTCACTGCTGTGAGACACCACAGAGCTGGAGACACAGTGAAGCTGGAGACATAGTGAGTAACACTACCTGTGATTAGAGTTGCCATTAAAACTTCCCACTACAGTTCTCAGATCAGCAGATGACCTTGATCAAGAGCACCTAAGTTGTTTGATTGTTTGATCAGAACTCCCCCAGCACTGCCACTGATCCCACCCCACACCAGAACTGCCACTCATCCCAACTCCCCACCAGCAATGCCACTCATCCCATTCCCCCCACTCCCCACCAAGGAATAAAAATAGAGAATACATGGAAGGGAGAGAAAAAGAGGGGGAGGAACAAAGAAAAAGGGAGAGAAAGAATAAGAGAAAGAACAAGAAAGGTGGCTAGAGAGAGGGATGGGGAAAAAAAACAAGAAATTAGGATAGAGAGATAAAAGGGAAAGGAAGGAGAAAAAAAGAGAGTGATACATCCTAAAATGTACCATAAGAGGTTTTAATACTATACGAGTAGAAGGGACTCGGGGAGCATTAAATGTCCGTGGGTTAGGGGCGCAAATTACTTGTCTTGCCTTGGGTGCTGGCAACCCACGCTATGAAAAAAAATCTACTGTTAGGGGTCCCCACAACTTGGGAAATTTTATCAAGGGGTCAGGGCATTAGAAAGGTTGAGAACCACTGCTCTAGGCAGTGTGTGCAGGAGCCTGACATTGAACTCGCAATCCACTGATCACGGGTGCAATGTTTTGCAGGCTCCAGTGAAAGAAAATAACAAATGCACATTTTTTTTTATTTTTTGCAGAAATATGTGCATTCATTATTTTTTTTTTACAAAAGGTGAGCTTAGCCTTTAACCACTTGCTGACCACCCACCGCAGTTATACTGCAGGAAGGTGGCTCGGCTTACATGTACGGCAGCTCGTGCACTAGCATTTGTGGGCGCGTGTTCGCATTGGCCAGTGGGGGAGCCAATCAGCGGGTCCAGCAGACTCTATGTCCGCCGGCCACCCACAATTGTTTCCTGCAGTGAGAGAACGAGGATGTGCTTCTGTAAACAAGGCAAATCTTCGTTCTGACAGGGGATCACAAAGATCTTCTGCTATGCAGGAAGACGGATATCTGTGTGTTGTCCCAGTGAGCCCTTCCCCCATACAGTTAGAACACACAGTGAGGGAACACAGTTAACCCCTTCCCTGCCAGTGTCATTAGTATAATGTCAGTACATATTTTTAGCACCGATTACTGTAGTAATGTCACTGGTTCCCAAAAAAGTAAAAAATGCCAGTTAGGTGTCCGATCTGTCAAAGTCCCGCTAAAAATCAATCTCTGATCGCTGCCATTACTAGTAAAAAAAAAAAAATAATAATAAAAATTCCTTAAATCTATATCCTATTTTGTAGACTCTCTAACTTTTGTGCAAAGCAATCATATGCTTATTGGGATTTTTTTATCAAAAATATGTAGCAGAATACATATTGGCCTAAACTGATGAAGAAATTAGTTTTTTTTACATTTTCGGGGGGAAATGTTTTATAGCAGAAAGTAAAAAATGTTTTTTTTTTTTTTTTTCAAAATGGTCATTTTTTTGTTGTTTATAGCGCAAAAAATAAAAACCGCAGAGGTGATCAAATACCACCAAAAGAAAGCTCTTCTTGTGGGACAAAAAGGACATCAATTTTGTTTGAGTACAATGTTGCACAACCGCGCAATTGTCGGTTAAATTGACGTATCGCAAAAAAAAAATGGCCTGTCATTAAGGGGGTAAATCCTTCCGGGGCTGAAGTGGTTAATTAGTTTCTTTAGATGTACATATCTAATGCAGTTCCCGCTCAAAACAAGTGCAAGTTATTTCCTGTTAGAGCTGCACGATTCTGGCTAAAATGAGTATCCCGATTTTTTTTGCTTAGAATAAAGATTACGATTCTATCACGATTCTGGCTGCGTAACATCATCTTTCCCATGATACAAAAAATTGGGCTAACTTTACTGTTTAGTTTTTCTTTTAATTAACTGAAGTGTATTTTTTCCCAAACTATTGCGTTTGAAAGACCACTGCGCAAATACAGTGCGACATAAAATATTGCCGCCATTTTATTCTCTAGGGTCTCTGCTAAAAAAAATATATATATGTTTGGAAGTTCTAAGTAATTTTCTAGCAAAAAATACTGATTTTAACTTGTAAGCAACAAGTGTCAGAAAAAGGTTTAGTCTTTAAGTGGTTCAACTGACCTCATTTACAGACCGAAGTTCATCCTTTTGATCTAAAAGAACCAAAATGTTACAATGTTTATAGTCATCTCAGCGCTGAGCAATGTTGGTAAACATTTGCCAGTGTTCTGTCAAGAAGTGCCCTCCATCGAATAGTGCACGCACATGTGCAGGACGGAGCAGCACGGGAGATACCATTTCACGGCCACAAATTAAACCTATACAAACAGCTGGGGGAGACCGTAGTTCTCACATTGTGCCTCGCTGTTATGGGGTGGCTTTACAGTGTGCTGATGGTCCGGTTTTGTCAGTGTTGCAGGGTGGGTTTGCGTTTTGAACGGCCGGTTTTGCCTGTGTGAAAGGGCGGGTTGCAACACAGACAAAACCAGCTCTTCAACACAGCCGCTAGCCGCCCTCCAGCAGCAGCGATGCACAATCTGAGAACTACGGTCTCGACCGCTGTTTGTATAGGTTTAAATTGTGCCTGTGAAGTGGTATCTCCCATCGAGAGATACCTCCTACGATGTGCTCATGCGCCCTGGTTACGTCAGCCCAGCTGATCGGCAAATCAGCTGTTGTGCTGTTCCATATGGCGCATGCGCAGTACATACCGGGCACGATTCCATAGGGGGCACTTCTCAACAGAACACCGGCTTTTTTTATTTTTTGACAGCTCTGAGCAGAGAACGGCTCTATTCTGCTTGTTACATAGAATCGTGGAAATGCCGGATTAAGATTGTGTGGGGGGGGCTGTGTTGAATCGAGATTGCAATTTAACGATTAATCGTGCAGCTCCATTTCCTGGTAAGTTTTCTTTAGGGCCAGTAAAAGAGTTCTACTTATCACACAGGCATTAAAAATAGGTTGGGTCGTGTTTTTACAGCTTTCCAACAGCCTATCAATGACATGCAAAATTGTTAAATCAGGGAGTGCAGTGTTAGTGTTGCCTCGTGGTACATATAAGGCTGTCTGCAGAGTCCAGCAGGCGTTGCTACTTTGCAACTGCCTCCATTCACTTCTACTGAAACACAGCAAAACTGCACAATAAACGCGCCATAAAACACGGCTATGGCAATTAGAGCGCATTTAAGGCGTAGTTGCAAAGCATCAAAAGTGATAATTTACCATTTTACGCTTGTAAAAAAAAAAATGTAAGTTTGAAGAGCATTGCTGACGCAAACTGAACATCTGTGCAACGCTTTCAGAATGCTTGGTAACACTATAGGTGCATTAATATATGTTAAAGACTGCGTCAAAGTGGCTCTTAAGGCTTAAGCTGCATTCACACCGGTGACTGGAGTGGTGTCAATATGATGGCAGTAAACAGAGATTCCTACTGCGGCTCTCAGCAGCGAGGTGCGACCGCCAGCCCTGTTCACTATAATGACATGTCGAGGGCAACTGCAGCTATTTGCTGCGGTCTGCATGGCCAGCAATTACCTGCTGTGATCACTGCTGGATGCAAATCCTGTTACTAGGGAGCAGGGCTAAAGCTGGACTGTCTGTCTACAGGAGCAGGGAGCACGGCTCAGGATCGAGCCAGCACGAGTGCCCCCATAGGAAGTGGCTTTCTATGAGGACACACGCTGAAGAGCTGGATGCAGGAATGCAGGTGGGGGCCCTAAGAAGAGGAGGGTTGGGGATGCTCTGTGTAAAAAAAAATCTGAAGGTTTACAATCACTTTACAATGTAACACTTTGTAAAAGAGCTCTTAGGACCCCATGGATGAGCTGTACTTTTACGTGCCTCAAATTGCTCCACCTTTAGCTGAGGTGTACACATGCTGCCGCCACGATGCTGTGCAGCAGAAATGATAGCTGCTGTTTCTGTTCACGTGAACAGGGCCGCTCTGCAAGGTCCCTGCAACCCCATGCAATGCATGCAGTTGTGACATGCTAGTGTGGGCTTCAATGGGCTAAAGCAGGCAGTGAGGAGGTGATATGCAGATCGCTCTACAGAGACCAAAGACCAAAGACCCTTACTGGCTAGTTGGTCACAACAAAAGGAAAGCTCTGCCTCACAGATGCCAGGGTAGAACAAATTTTATTATACCTTGTGGTACCATACATTCCGCCAGACTTAAGAGACATGGATGTTGGGGCATATATACCACTTTAATGATAGAACACTATAATAATAATAATAATAATATTAAAAAGAACAGTACGTTTTTACGCAAGCATATGTGGGGTATGGGTTTGTTGTGACCTGAAGGCAAGAGGGGCCCCAGAGCTAGCATAAACACACTGCTGGTAAATACAGCCAAAAGGACTGAGATTTTAACTTACTAGCTACTAAATGGCTGATTAAACACTCAGCTGAAAAAGTTCTGACAATTGCACTGAGGAACGAACTACCACTGGAGAGACAATCAGAGCATCAGTTTCTAATAAAGTACTTTAAATGGACACTATCCTGCTGTGCACAGTGAATTACACAGTTTGCAAAGATTAGGTCTTCCGCAACTAACAGTAATGTGGTCAGAAGTGGGACCGATGGCTCACCGACATACATCGCAACACCTATGGGTCCACCAACCCTTAAGCAGGCCAAACACAATTTTCTTTCATTCAACCAGCGAGTTCAACAAAAGAAAATTAACTGTTTCCCCCATCCACCTCAAATGTGTGTGGGGAATCCCTCCAGCGGAACTATTGTATGCAGACAGCAGGGAGTGTTCCCTCCTGTCAGAATACACTCGTCAGCACTGATTGAGCCAAAATTTAACAAAGCTCAAAATGCATATTGAGTTTTAAAAGTCTTGATACATTCAAAATGAATATTAAGGTCCATCAACACCAGCAGCTGCGTTAGCACGCTGTGGCTGGAATGCACTGGTCTCGATAGTGGTGCAGGCAGTGCTGGTGCACTGGTCTCGATGCACCACACTGTTCACTTTTCCATGTAATCTAACTTAAGCATAAATAAAAGCAAACTTTTTTTTTAGTCTTGGAGAGAGTAGAAATGGATTAGAAAACCTATTAGTATTTTTTGCTGTCTGTGCCCCTGTTTTGGAGATTCACCCTCTCTATTTGTCATGTTTACCGCATGCATTAAAAGTGAAAGAAAACCACAATTTTGAGTTACCTCCATAAAAGTAATAGAGGGGACATTTTCCAATGGGGACCCTAGTTCTGGTGACCTGGGGGTCTCCAAGGAAATCCTTTAATTTGCAAGGATTTTTACTCACTTCCTGTTTTGGCTATGGGAAAGGAAGTGAAAGTAAAACTCCGCAATGGCACACAGATGGCAAAAAATAAGCTGTCAGGGGTTATAACCCTCCCTTACATTATACCAAAAAGTTTCGCCTATAGTTCTACTTTATTGGAAATTTCACACAGTTAAGTTCCATAAAGTTATATCGGCTGGTGTATGATGACTGCTCTGCACTGGAAAGTAGTGCCAGCCATATGTTTTTTTTCAGCTCACACCACTGCAATGCAGTGCCATGAACTGGCCACACTGGAGACATTTTACCATGCTGGGACAGCTGCTCAATACAGTCCCACCAAAAGCTGGTGTAAATGTATCCTGAAACACTTAAAATAAACATATGACAGTGTTTAACATGTCTGAAGGCTTCCATTATTGGTTTGCCAGTTTCAGCACAGACTACACCTGTTTAGCACCATAGACAGTAGCACCCTTATCCTGGAACTAGGAGTAACTTTCAGGAGTGCACCAGTGACTGTTTCCAATGTCACTGCATAGCCTCAGCCAACACAATTGGTTCGCTTTCCATTAAACCTGTGCTTTGCTCATGATGGGCAAAGAAACCCCCTGCCCAACTCCTTTGCTTTGCTCCTCCTCCGTTCAATGCCAGGAACCAAAAGGAAATAGCTAGTGTTTGCAAGTATGATATGGCATATGACAGCCCTGTGATAATCAGTACAGCCGCACAGGGAGTAAACAGTTCTGTGTAAATAAACCTGTTGCTTTGTTCTTTGTGGGCAAAACACAGAGTTTAAATCAACTCCAGTGAAGTACAAACTTTGAACTGAAATGAATGGAGTTAACAGATCATGTGAGCAGGTGAAGCAGGCTATTGAAGAACTAAAAGAAGAGCCTGTACAGAGGTGAGCAGCTCACAGAGAAGGTAGATTAGTGTGCAGCTCAAATGGATGCTGTAGCCATAATATTTATTTTAATAGAGAAGACATAAAAGTATATCAGACCTTGGCAGAGGGGGGCTGGCCGGAAGTCGATGTGAGCTCTGGACTGTCTTGGTCTCCAGTGTAGTGTGCAGCTGCTCCCAGATCGATGGTTTTGGGTTGGTTCCCTGAACGTTTGCGGTGGGTGGTGGTGGTCTCTGTGGCCTGAGTGATATGGATGTGCTTGGTGGTAACCGTCTCTTCTTCATCTTTGAACTCTGACCCTTTACCACGGTTCGCTTTCTTGTCTTCTTCACTGTCACTGGGAAGTGATGACATAACCTGATATTTTAAAAATAGTAGGCAGAGCCTATATTCTACTGACATCTGACTATTAAGGAAGGGGGATGTAGTGCTAGTGCCCAGAGAGGCCAGGCTTGTGTCAACTTGGCCAGATGTCAAGTCAAGGTGTACAGCATGGCCTTAGTATGCAGGGGGCTTGATAAGAAAACAGAAGTTAATCTGAAAGCTATCACGTGTACTTGCAGGCATTAAATGGTATCAGCGATTCAGCCATACAGATATCTTGGGTGCTTGTACAATATAGATTTCCCTCACCTGCCCCGCTCAGGGGAGTCTTCCCTGTCTTTCCTCCGGAACTTGTTGATTGTGTCATCTATGGTGCTCCCGATCTTATCGCTCAGCTCCCCCAGCTTGTCGCTGAATGGGAAGCCTGTCTTACTCTTATCCCAGTCCTCGTCCCATTTAGACCTAGGCTCTGGGTCATATCGGTCACCTGTTGAATATTCAGTATAGACAAGTTAAAGCATTGGCATACCACAATCCCACTATACCTAGGCAATTACCCCAATTATTCATTTTTTTGCCAGGAGGAGGAAAAAACATAGTGGGTGCACCAGAATCCAGCATTCAAAGAAAATAATGTACTGGGTACAGAGCTCTGAGCTGGAATTATAAGTAGAAGTAAATGATTGATGTGCCTCATATAGAAAAAGGAAATTACAATGATTATCCAATAAAGAAATTAAGGTCATTCACCGATCAGAAAACTAGAATTCCCAACAAACTATGTCAACTTCTGGTTGGCAAAGCTTGCCGGGGATGTTTTTAAATGACTTATGAGTAGTGACTCTTGAGTGATTTACAGCACTGAGCACATTCATTTCTATAGGTGACACAAGGTTAGCCTGAGTCCTTGCTGAAACCAGCTGGCTGCTAGAGAAGAGTTTCAATAGATATTTCAAGAAGTAGTAGATCCTAATGCAGCTCATCGCTAATAACCAGTCCATCTCAGCAATTCAGATAATTAATCTTCATACGGCCCTTGGCTAACATGTGGAATCTGACTTCAGGGCAGTAACCACTCAACTGCCCCCTTCACAGAGTAGGTCGAAAGAGTTTAAAATATATGTAAACCCAACATCTATTTTTCAGTATGTGTGATACTATACTCACTGTATATGGTTTACTTAAAGAGACGCTGCTGCTGACAATCCATCTTGGATGTGATATCAGCAGCCTTGCAGCAGTCACTCATGTGACGCTATAGTATTTCCCTCCACACCTCCACCATCAGTAGCTCCATAAGGCTCGGTTCACACTGGGGCGACTTGTCAGGCGACCTAGTCGCCTGACAAGTCGCCTCCCGTTCTGTGCTATGGAACCGTTCTAATCGGAGCGACGCAAGTCGCTCCGACTTAGAAAAAGGTTCCTGTATTACTTTGGGGGCGACTTGCATAGACTTCTATGCAGAAGTCGTCTCGCAAGTCGCCCCGGCAGTCGTTTGCAGGTCGCCTCGCTGAGGCGACCTGCAAGTCGTGCCGCCCATGTGTGAACCGAGCCTTAAGGTTATGTAGCAAGCCGAGAAGAGGGGCAGAAGAGCTGGGTCAGCACAAACTGTAATTAAATACTCCCATTTACCTTTTTTTTTTCTTCTTTTTTAAAAAGCACACCCAGAAAAGGAGAGGGATATGATGTGCAAGCAGGGAGGGTATCCACTAGGAAATTTACTCTTCCTGCAATAGTCAAGTTTTCTAACATGTTCAGGGGCAAATTGCGAGTAAATAAAAAGTAATTTCTGGAAAGGAAAAACACTGTAAGCAATTACAATACTTATCTTTTCAGTTCTTTTAAGTGCAAATTTTTAAATCTGGTAACAGGATCTCGTTAAAGCTGAAGTTTAATCTCCTTATATTCACTGTTTTTTTCTTGTCCGTCTCATCAACATGTTAATTAAATTATAGCCGTTTTAGGAGATATTCACTTTGCATGCAGCCGCTGACGTCAGCAGCGCATGCGCTGTGAAGGTCCGGCAGACGCTGCTGGATTTATTGAAAACTGCGAGAAAATTAGGTGGCCTCTATCTGACTTGCTGCAGCTTTTAATGCACTGTAAAAAGCTCTGTGTGCAGTGCAATCAGATCAAGCAAATGAAAGTACAGAAAATGAGCCTGTAGATCTATGCAAGACTAAAGGTAAGGCTGGAGTTCATCTAATTTAATTTCCTGTGAATCTGTTGCCTCCAGCAGACCTGATATCGCCAACTGTAGGAGTGTGCATAGAAGGCAGAGGGCTGACAACGCAGATGCAAATTTTGAGGCAGTGGCTTAACACTCTCACAGCCTGCAACAGAAGTGCTGTTACTTGTCGGATCCCCAGGTAAGAAACTTCACAACAGATTTACTTGAGAAAACTGTATACAGTGGATGATGCTAAATACACTAAAAAAAAAAAAAAAAAAAAAATAGATTTTGGGTTTACATAGAATTTTAAGGAACCATTTACTGATGGTGATATAGAGGCTTCTACTGCTGACCTCCTCCTAAAAATACCAGTTTCCAGGCTGTCAATGGCTTCAGTGCTCTTTGTGCCACATAACCAGAACACGTATACAACCAATGAAGTCACAACTCCTGATTCCCACCCTAGTTACCGGTCAGTGAGTTAAGTTATCAATGCCACTGTAGCAGCTTTACAGCCAAGGAACTGGCATTCTCTAAAAGTAGTAATAGCCCTAGCAGCTTATATATTTTTCTTAGTAAAGGTCCCCTTCAACTCCCTGGGAAACCTTCTCAATATATCAGGGCTGGTGTATAAAAAAAAAAAAAAAAAAAAAATAAAAATGGGAGGAAAATGTAAGCATTGACCATAAGGCTATGTTTCCACTAGTGCGACTTGTCATGTGACTTGGGACTGCAAAGTCGCATGCCAAGTCACACCTCATGATTTCCAATGAGTACCGTTCATATCTGTGCGACTTCAAAGTAGTCCCTGCACTACTTTGGTCCCACTTTGATGCGACTTGAGGTCCATAGACCTCAAGAATACACAGGTATTGCTTTAAGTCACATCAAAATAGTGGCAAAAATCACTTTCAGGTCACAGTAGTGGAAGCCTAGGCTAATAGACAAATCGGGCACCAGCTCTAATCTTTAAATCCAGTGTTTCTCAATTCCAGTCCTCAAGGCACACCAACAGGTCATGTTTTCAGGCTTACCATTATTTTGCACAGGTGATATGATCAGTTACTCTGCCTAAGGCTGGATTCACATCTATGCATTTTTAGTGCTTTTTGCATTTTGCAGATTTGTACTACAGATCGCGTTCCATAGGAAACAATGTTAAATGAACTGTAGTACAAATCTGCAAAATGCAAAAAGCACTAAAAATGCATAGGTGTGAATCCAGCCTTAGTAACTACCACAGCCGTTTCATCTGAGGAAAATCCTGAAAACATGACCTGTTGGTGTGCCCTGAGGACTGAATTGAGACACACTCTTCTAATCTCTACAAGGATTTCAGCTGGCAATTAACACTCATTTCCTCTAGTTTATATACATTAATTCCACAAAGCTACAAGGCAATTGCATTAAAAAAATCTAGAAGTGATTACTAAATTATTAGAGAAGATAGAAAAAGAATGAGCAGGTAGAGCAGAGAGGTACAGATGCAACAACCCATGTCCGTGCTGCACAGACGGTGGGTACAGATGGACACAGCAAATCAAAATAGCAAAAGCTCGAGTGGCATACTTCAAGGGGAGACCTGGAGGGGTGTCAGGGCAATTGTTTTATAGTCAGTCGACTTTCTAATTACAGGCAGCCTATCACAGCCTAAAATGATTGATCGCATGTAGCAAGTGCAGATGTTCATACAATGGGAACTTTCCTGACTTTGTCATAGTAGAAATGTATTGTTCAGGAAGAGTAAGCATCTAAAAGCCATTTCAAAGGCGTAGTTCACATTTCACACCATGTTTCATGTTACACCCAAATGTATCCAACTCCCAACTTCTAATAGCCCTCCACTTACCTTGTTTGTGGGTTGCTTCATCCTGTACAATTCTGTTTTGTTTTAAAGCGGGGTTCCACTCAAATGTTTAACTTAATCTTACCCCTTCAGTTAATTGCATAGATGTTCAAATGCGGCACAAAAAAAATGTATCGCTATAATTACCTTTATATTGTACTTTATTGTGGCACTTCCTGTCTCTCCTCCCATGGGAGTAGGCATGTTTATTGCCTTTCCCCGGCGCCGCACTGTCTCCTGGGAGCTTAGTGTCAGGCTTCCCAAGATTCAGTGCGGAAACAATGATCATGCGCGTGAACAAGCTGTGAATGAACAGCATTCACCGCATCCAGGAAATCAATGCTTGTGGGCATCACATGCCCACAAGCAAGATGGAAACAGCCAGCATCACATTTTTAAAGTTATTCTTCAGTACAAAAACAGACAGAGGCAGAAATATTACACCCAAATTGTGAGTATTATTTTGGGATTAGCAAAGTGTCTCAATGACCTAAAAAAAAAAAAAAAAAAAAAAAAAAAGAAAAAGAAAAAAAAAAAAAGATTGGTCGCCGGACTCCCGCTTTAACTTTAGCACAGCTGTGTGCGGTTCTGAACGCACTGCAGTGTCCTCCATTCACAGATCCAGTCACAGGATTTGTGAATTCCAAGACTACAAGTTGCATCTGCCACCATGGCAAATTTAAATTAATGCAGCCCTGTGATCAATAATAAATTCAATTTGTTTATTTAGAAGGGAAACAGTGTAAGAATATGGATTAAAAGTTGTAATCCCTGTATATTAAAGCTCCGGGAGAGGAAGAAGCAGCATACGGACAGATCAGCTAATCTGTGTTGTTCTTCCTTTCACAGGCTGGGGGAGGGGCAAGACCTGTAAGTATACCTTAACAGCAGCACAGAAAAATCAGGTCTCCTGGCCTGCCAGACAGGTAAAAATGCCCATCTATCCTGTCAGCTGTTAATGTTCCAATTAACTTAAAGGATAAGTTTACCTTTAGGCCCCTTTCACACTTATACGACTTGTCCGACAATTTTGTACTGCAAAATCACATGACAAGTCATTCTCCATGATTTTCAATGACTACAATTCATATTGGCACGGCTTTAAGTCGTGCCGACTTCAAAGTAGCCCTTGCACTACTTTGGTCCAACTTCCATGCGAGTTGATGTCCATAGACCTCAATGTTAAACCCTCAAGTAGCATGCAAATCGTACCTGAATAATATAGACACGTTTTCAGTACGACTTTGCAAGCACAAGCAGCTTTTGTAAACCCCAACCCTGTAAAGTCGTACAAAGTAGTACTGATCTCAAATCGCAGCAAAATCGTGGTAAAATCGTGGCCGTGAAATCGCGGGAAAATTGCACGACTTTGAAGTTGCACAAGTGTGAAAGGGGCCTTAGGCTGTGCAGGGCCCCGCATGCCTGGCTGTATCATTCGTTCACAGAGTTCTGTGAATGGGAGAACTACAATTACAGTCAGCCATTAGGGCTGACAGCTTGTAGTTCTCAACGAACTACCAGGGCACAGAGGAGTGCTCTAGGTAGTTCAATGACTTTTCCTGTCATTCTGCAACTGCCTGCCCGTACGAGGTACAGGAAGACAGCTACACTAACACTCTACAAGAACCTGAGAAAAAAGCCTGAAAAGAGGAAACTAATGCAGCCACCACATATGAAACATTTCAATCAAGTTTTTAACCACTGTTCATGACCAAAATATTGAGATACAATCTCACTTCCTGTCCCTGTGAGCAGAAAAGGAAATAAGGGGAGCTTTGATAAACAGCTTGCAGTACCTGGACAGTTCATCAACTATCAGCTCCTCAACACACAACAGATTTAAATAATAAAGGTTTAAACACAAGGAAAAAGATCTGTATTTTAACCATGTTACTAAGTTTCAAATCCCAACTGATTCGGCTCTAAATAACTGTTACTTTTAAAAAAATGTAAATCCTTATACTGGTGTGTTAGAGCAGAGCTAAAGTCCAAAAGATAATCACCTTCACCGGTGATATAGTGGTTATATTCTGCATCAGTCATCTTCTCCCCGTGCTGCTCCAGGGTGCCAGGTTTTAGGCAACTTGACTGCTTGGCGAGGGATGATGTGATCCAACGCACGTGCACAGGAGTCCGCAATTTCAGCACAGCCAGTGACCAAAATACGCAACTCAGTGTACATTCGCTAGATGCCTGCTTGAAATTTTCAAAATTTGAGGATGTGTTCAGCTGTAAGCTAGCCATACACAGCTTCAGGTAAAAACTGTATATTCCCCCATTAATGCTAAATCGGTGAATGGAGGAGTACTTTATTTGGGCAGCCACGGCCGATAATAGCGATGCTGAGTAGTGGCAGCATCTGACAGTATCCAGTCACTGTTCATCTTATAATTTTCCATCAGGCTCAGTCAATTTTTACACTTTGTCCAATTCCTTCTGAATTTGCCAAAACTCGAGACCTCTATGGCCAGATTTTTTTTTGTGAATGGAGCCTAATGCATGTAATAAAACTTCCTGCTTATGAACTGTACTATTCACAGGGCAATACTTTTGTGATGAGTGACTTTCTTAATGCAGTAATTCAAATAAGGAACTAAGCACAGATGCCAACTAAAACCTTCTGACTATGGAAAGGAATCTCTGTTATCCTAATATCCAGTAACAATTAAAGCACAAGAACACAGTTGTATAAAAATACAGGATCACGGAGTGTCAGAAAATAGACACACCGAGTGAGATGCATAAAGAGCCTCGTGCACAGACGTCGCTAGGTACCTGAAGCATGTTCCCTGCACAGTATTACAGCTTAATAGAAATGGATTATAAACAAACATTTGGGAGATTATGCATGGATATACTACACCGCCATCAAATAATAATGAGTGCAGCTAGCTATTCCTCTGGCTAGAGGAGGCATGCTGTAAACAAGTGATTTACAATTCAGAACACTTTCCATAAAGGTTGGAAAAAATGTTTTCCAACACAAGGGAAAAATATGTATTAAGATTATATTCACAATGAAAGGACTGAAATTACCCTGACGTCACTGAAGGCTGGAACTTGTAAACTTAATATCACTGTGTATCTTATTTTTATTATATCACGGTGTATCTCGTTTTTATATAGCTAGATACTACTATGCAAAAGTGTTACGCAGGTGTGAAGAAATGCTGTAAACTAAGAATGCTTTCAGAAATAGAAGTGTTAATAGTATTTTTTATAAGGCTCCAAACATACAGCCAATCTCATTAATAACTATCTTCAGCATAAAGAACAAGGAGTAATGGCTTAGCCTCCACAGAGCCCTGATCTCGACATCACCAAGTCTGTCTGGGGTTACATGCAGCGGCAGAAGGATTTGAGGACAGAGGATCTGTGGTTAGTTCTCCAAGATATTTGTAACAACCTACCTGCCGAGTTCTTTCAAAAACTATGTGCAAACGTACCTAGAAGATTAATGCTGTTTTGAAGGCACACCAAATATTGATTTGATTTGTATTTCTCTTCGGTTCACTCAATTTCCATTTAATCCAGTTAATTAATAAAAATAAACTATTAACACCTCTATTTCTGAAAGCATTCTTAAAGTGGTATTAAAAAGGTTCCGTTAAAAAAAAATAAATAAATACATGTTATACTTACCTGCTCTGTGCAGTGGTTTTGCACAGAGCAGCCTTGATCCTCTTCTCATCGGTTCCCCCGCCGGCGATCCTGTCTCCTCCCCCTTGACAAAGCTGCTTGCTATGGGGGTACCGGTGCATGCTCGCTCCCGAGCCCTGCTCTGTGTGTCCCTAAGACCATTCCCCCCCCCCCTTCATTGGCTTGCTGGCTGTGAGTGACCTTTCTAATAGAATTTACTGTGATCAAGAAAACCCAAAATAACTTTTTATAACGGGGTTAACAAGGCAAAGTTTAGTAATCTATAGTGTCCAGTAAAAACTCATCTCTTTTTATGCCTGCTCTAATCGGCCATACACTGGTCGTAATGCAGCCGGCATAGCAAGGACCGGGGGAATTTCAGCATGTGGGTTTCCCTGCTTGATAGAAGTTGATGGTTTATTTCAACTTCAGTTGAAGGAATATGCTGAAAAATGTCCATCAATCAGTGGCTGCAGCCACTGAACAGTGTATTCTGACAGTGTGAGGCGCTGCTGTCAGAATACAATTTACTGGAAGGGGGCCCACTGGCTAACCATGTTTGGCCAGCTTTGGGGGGGGAGGGACGAATCACACATGGATAATTGCAATATAATATAAAGGAGGTCAAAGCCTGCATTATTCTGCAAGCATGTCTACCAGATACTTTCGATCATATCTGAGATGTTATTATGATTCTTCAAAACCAAGTGAAAAACATGCAGTGGACCTGCTCGGTAAAGTGTCCTGATGTAAAGGTCTTCCATTGAAGTATGCCCAAACAATGCCAAGCTATAATCACCGACTGCCACTGGCCTCACCATGTGCAGCACACACACAGTACTCACTGTATCTGAACCCCCCTGCACTCTCTGAAGACACGCCAACATATTTGTCCTTGTTCTTTTTGGCTTTCTTGCGTTCCTCCCGAAGGCGGTCGTCATCTTGGGTAAACTCCACCATTTCCTTCACCTTCTGACGGATGTTGATGCCTTGGTCTTTGCCATTTTCATCTAAGAAATAGAAAAATGTAAATCCACCCAAACCTTGTGAGGCAATTCATTATTATGACAACAGCCCTAAGGTGTAATAAGCCTGTGAACTGGGGCACTGCCTATAATACAAATGTGCAGATAAGTAGTCAGATACACAAGCAGCCCTCACTTGTATAGCCTGCATATAACAAAAACTGCTTCAGAAACAATACTACATATACAGTGATGGAGCCTAAAGTGAACCTGTGCACATTGGGTTAGAAACCTTACCACCCCCCGTTTCTTTTTTATCCAATCCCATCTTATTTGGTCTGCTGGGTTATCTTTAGTAAGAAAATGCATACATATAGCGAAATTCTGTAGTGATTCACCACTCCACTGCTCTTACCCGGTCCCAAGCAGCCATCTTGCTCTCTGATGTCATAAGAAGCAGACTATTTTCCTGGTTCTTGCAGCCACCCCCCTTAGGCCCCTTTCACATGGCCGTGTTCATTTTTCTCAGCAGGGAATCTGTCAGTTTATCCCCTGCTGAGCAGAGTGGGCAAATGGCAGGTCCATGTCTGCTCTGATTATGCAGAGCGAATAGACAAGGCCCACTCTGCACTATGGGCAGCCGGATGTAAACGGACCAGCTCTTCATTTACACTTGACTGCACTCCGATCTGGCCAGATGGAGAACGGATCCTCTTTAGTTTGATCAGTCTGTTGATCCCCTGTTAAGCAGACTGGAGCAGGCAGATGACAGGTCCATGTCCGCTCCGCTTATGCAGAGCGGACACAGCCCACTCTGCACTTTGGGCAGTCGGATGTAAACGGACCGGCTTTCTGTTTACACCCGACTGCCCTCTGATCTGGCCAGATGGAGGAGAACTGATCCCCTTTCGTTTGTTTTTACCAGATCAGATGGAGACCGCTTTAAATGTTCCATAGAGGAGAATGCAGGATCGAACCTGGTCTGCCTGAAAAACAGACAGGCGGACCCGATCGGGCTGCTCGTATGATAGGGGCCTTAATTAAATGCATGCACCAAAGTGTGTCATCAGGGCTGCAATTCTGGGAAAGGAGGCTATGAGGATTTATATTAGGGAAAGTAGGTGAGGAGCGTGAAGGTCTGTGCAGACATGTCACGGGTTTCTTCAAGGTATTTGGGGACCATCAGGGACCTGTAGCATGTTGGCACAAGTGTGTGATCTCACACCGCGTATGCACCCAACACTAAAAAAAAATAAGAAATAAAAAAAAAAATTGCTCCGGAAATATCGACGGGAGGCAATGCAGGAAATCCCTGCATCATCCTTGTGAGGTGAGAAATAAAGAAATAAAAAAATTAAAGTAATCTAATAGTGAAGGGCAATTATATTAGTTAAAAAATATATAAGAAAGAAAAAAAAATAGCAAATGATATTTCACAACTTCTCGAGCCTCCTCCTCATTAATACAACTTTCCTCCCCTCCCTAATAAAGGCTCAGCGTCAGCGCACAAAAAAAAGTACATTTCAGGCAAATTAACATGTTTTACTGGGCGGACAACACACAGAGCGCTCCGTCCACTTCTAATTGCAGATAACCTGGCTGCAAAACACCCAGCCACTTCTCTTGGGTGATATAATATTGCCTCGGCCGCCTCCTCTCTAAGCAAACTCTTTTATTTTTTTATTTTAATGCATTCAAAACACACCCTGACTTTCCTTTGCACAGTAAATACGACTTGGCGCAGGCTAGAGGGATAGTGAGGGAGAATAAACCGAGCTTCAAACGGCCGTGCTTGTGTGTTGGAGGGCCGACCTTTTTCCCGGTGTATAATTAAAGCCCTGTCTTTTCTTTCTGCCGCCACAGGGGACCAGCCGCTGGTGCATATTTTAATATAAACCCGTGCCGCTCGTGTTGTGCTTGCTGGTGTTGTTATTAGCTTTCTCCTCTCGGCAAAAGTTCTTCTCCGCGCTAATTAATACTCTAGGGCCTCGTGTCTTGGAATCTGTTCTTCATACAGCCTGCAGCGGCTCGGGCCCAATTAGGCCTCGGCAGCCTGTGAAGACGTTCGGGTGACTGACAAGTCCAACAACCGCTTTAATTTGCCTCCCCCAACCATTTTTTTTTTCTTCTTCTTTGCTAATACTCACCTACAAAGTGGTAATTTTCCAAGGATCGCAAGTCATAAATGTGCTCTCTGGCGCTTGTGACGACCCGCTCTGATCCGTTCCGTATGAGGTACGCCAGCAGCAGCAAGGACTGGGAGGAAGGGGAGAGAAAAGAGATGTGGACGAGAGTCATTTTCACTACAGAAATTAACATAACATTGATACAATAATTAAAGCTGAACTCAAAGCAGATATGAAAGACATAAATTAATGCAGATCTGTATTCATCAACACATAATTAAAAGGATACAAGAAAAAAAAAAAAAAAACGCAGTGTAAATATATTCATTTGACCTGGTTATCAGCCTCTTTCAGTCCTTGTGCAGCAGGGCTGGCACGCAAGAGGAAGAAGCGGTACAAAGAGCCAATCAGTTCATATGCTAACAAAAAGCACACTAATAGGAGGAAAAAGAAGAGCGATAGAGATATGTTCTCATTACTGCTAAAACTTTTTTGCAGAAGGGAGTTTAACAAGAAACGTGGTCATTCATTAAAATTAGAATAAAACCTTAAACTACGTAGAGGGTTCTTTACTGTAAGAGCGGCAAGGATGTGGAATTCCCTTCCACAGGCGGTGGTCTCAGCGGGGGGGGCATCAATAGTTTTAAAAAACCATTAGATAAGCACCTGAACGACCACAACATACAGGGATATACAATGTAATACTGACATATAATTATACACATAGGTTGGACTTGTTTCTTTTTTCAACGTCACCAACTATGTAACTGCTGCTTCTTTTTTCACTGTGCAGTCACAGGCTGGGGTGGGCCCCAGGATGACCTAGGCTAGGAGGAAGTGGGCTGAATGATACTAGCCATCAGACTGAGGACATCTAGCATCAGAAAAATGCACTGCAGGTGAATATAGCAACATAGCTCCTTACTGTTTTTTTTTTTTTCCTTAAAGGGCTATTTGTAATCTTGATTTTGTGTTATTGCTTTGGGCAACAAAGATGGTCTGAAGCAACTGTTCATCATGCACACTCAGGCCAAATTACCCTGCAATGTCCTCCCCCCTCTAGGCTTATATAAAGTTTTTTTTATTATTATTGTATATAACATATAATGTGAGGGTGGTCAGCTTGTTGTAAATCATATTGTCAATGCATCCTAATGTTTCAAACACCCCTCTGAGAAAAATGTGACTATACATATGTTTGCTAATTTCATATGCACACTATGCTGTCTGAATAGGGACTGTGCTATAATGTTTCTTGCATCTAAAAGCTAGTGTGTAAAACCAACTCGCACCTAATAATACTACTACTACCACTAATACTCTGAAATTAATCACTTGACATTTTAAGTTCCACTTCCACAAAGTCCTTAAATCTTCTTTTGGGTAGACCTGGGAAGGATTTGAACCCGTTTGCACAGAAAAAGACAAAATATATATTTTAGTACAGAAGGAAAGGATGGAAAATTCTATGAATGTTTTATTACACTCTTGGCCTTCATGTCCTGGTGACAACTGCTCCCCTCTTTCTAGTTCTGATGTCAGTGGTAGAACATTTCAATGGGCTCGCAAACAATTATAAAAGGTACAATTATTTTAAACGCTTTCCTAATATATATACATACACACACACACATATATATATAATAGATATAATCACAGAGTATATGATGAGAAGGGACAAACGAAATCAGAAAAGCCTCCAATCAAATAAGTGCAAAGTACAGTAAATGTCTCATTCCATTATATATCCCAAAAATAAGAGCAGTACTCCTCATTTGGGGTTATGTGAATACTTTCTGTTTCACCCACTGTCACCCACTATATGTTAGGGTTGCTTAGGAAATGTGTTGGTTTTTACTCCCTGCTTAGCAGGGAGAACAAAAATGGCACATCGCTGCTGTCAGTAGAGAGTAGAGAGTGTTTACCAACACAGGGCTCCCTTCTGTTATTCGCTCAGCCGAACGGCAGTTTCCAGCCTCAAATCACTGGCCGGGACAAGCTGATTAGCTTGTGCTGTAAAACATAGGGACACAAAGAGCGGGACTTTACAGCTTGTGCTGTAGCGAATGACAACACAGCCAGGGTGGCAGGTGCACGCCCCCTACCCGAAACTGCAACTTGTGTATATATTCGTGATCCTGCATAGCTGAGCGAGATGCCTTGTAGCAGTAAAGCAAATGGTTAAACTGGTTGTAAAGCCTTTACAACCACGTTTTACTACAGGCAAGCCTATAATAAGGATTACCTGTAGCTACCCCGGATATCCCCTAAACCTGCACGGTTTAGGAGATATCCCCTTGATCAGCATGTGCCGTGTCATTGCTTCAGCTAGTGTGCCGTCACTGGCGGCTCCCGCGGGACTGATGTCATCGCGGCTCCGGCCAATCACAGAGCCAGAGCATGCAAAACCTGTAACTCCGGGAGCGATGTCGCTGGCAGGAACTGTGTACTGGCACCGCTGCGGGGGCTTCGATCTAAGGTATTTCATAATGAGCTAGTATGCAATGCATTCTAGCTCATTATGCCTTTGTCTTGCAGGTTTTTTTTTAGTGGGTTTACAACCACTTTAATGCACGTTCTATTTATGGTGTTTTGCACCTGTGTGAATAAGTCCTTGCAGTGTAACAAAGCTAAATATTTTCTTTTAAAGGTCGGTTCACACTGAGGCAGCACGACTTACAGCGCGACTGCCTCAGGTGACCTAGGACACGACTCAGCGGCGACTTGCAAAACGACTTCTGTATAGAAGTCAATGCAAGTCGCCCCCAAAGTCGTACAGGAACATTTTTCTAAGTAGGAGCGACTTGACATTAAGGCATGTCAGAACTTTTATCTTGTTTTTGTTACTGTCTGAAACTTTTCCCTCAATTCTTCTCCCGAGTATCACTGTGACTAAAGCCGGCAACAGACGAATTTCGATCAAGCTATAGGCAGGCTGGTTGTACTGAAGTCGATCCATACATCGACTTCAGTACAACCAGCCTGTCGGATTTTTTTTCACCTGATCACTCCCAGAGTAATCATTATATTCTGCACATGGGGAAGGCTCCTCGCACTCCCTACCAGCAGTACACAATGTTTTGGGGTTGCTTTGCTGCTTCAGGCGCTGGATGTCTTGACTGTGTGCATGGTATTATGAAATCTGAAGACTACCAAAGAATTCTGGGATGCAATGTAGGGCCCAATGTCAGAAAGTTGGGTCTCAGTCAGAGGTCATGGGTCTTACAGCAGGACAATGACTCAAAGCACACGTCAAAAAACAACAAAAAATTGTTTCATGCCGCGTACACACACAGACTTTTCGACCCGACTTGTCTGACGGACGCCGACGGACCAAATCCGGCGAACAATCCGATCGTGTGTGGGCTTCACCGGACCTTCAGCGCATTTTTTCAGTCGCAAATCTGACGGACTTTAGATCTGGAACATGCTTCAAATCTTTAAGTCGTAACTCCGCCGGACCCAGAAATCCGCTCGTCCGTATGCTAGTCTGACAGACAAAAACCAACCCTAGGGCAGCTATTGGCTACTGGCTATCAACTTCCCTATTTTAGTCCAGTGTACATCATCAAGTACAAATCCGTCGGACTTTGGTGTGATCGTGTGTAGGCAAGTCCGTTGAAAGTCCTCCAAAAGTCCGTTCAAAGTCTGTCGAAAGTCTGTCGGACTTTTGTAGCCGAAAAGTCCGACCGTGTGTACGCGCCATAAGACAAAGCACTGGAGAGTACTGAATTGGCCAGCAATGAGTCCAGATTGAAATACCAATGAGCAAGTGCGGAGAAATCTCAAAATAGCAAGTGGGAAAAGGAAACTTTCCAATCAGAGACCTGGAGCAGTTGGCGAAAGAAAAGTGGTCCAAAATTCCAGTAGAGAGGTGAAAGAAACTCACTGATGGTTACAGGAAGCGATTATTTCAGTTATATTTCCAAGGGGTGTGCTACCAAATATTAAGTTGAGGGTGCCAATAATTTATCTAGTCCATTTTTAGAGTTTTGCATCAGATTTGTTTTTTTGTTTCTCCACTTTTGTGTGTCATTCCAAAACAAACAAAAGAAATAAGTGAGAATGCCTAAACATTTGTAATTGCAACAATTTTCTGGGCGAAGTGGTGCATTATCTGACAAATGCAGGGGTGCCAATATTTTTGGCCAGGACTTTACGCGTATGGCCAGCATAAGAGCTTAGGGGAATATCTGCCACAGGGATGCAGGCAAAAGTGTGCCAACAAAACATGTTTCGGCAGTTGGACACACCCTAACAAAGGGTTGCAACATTCAGGAGTTAGGAATGCTCGAACTGTAGAAAAGAATAATAAGCAGAACTCCAGTATGGATTGTTTTGTATTTAGCTTTGCTCCAGAGGGGGCCGTGACTCCATCGTTGTTCCCACACAACATGTACGTAGGGCTGATGTCCTTCCACCATAGGATTCTTGCAGATGGAGAAACCAATCTCCCACATGACTGAGCCCTTAACTCTTCATGTACTCCATCTCTGCATGCAGGGCGCATTTGCAATAGCTTTGTGGAAGCATTGGGCCTCAGCAGCTGCTCTGACGGCCAGCTGTCGTTTCAAAGCCTAGTACAAAAATCGGACGAAAAATACCACTTTCAAAGCGAACGTACAATAATCTGATCATTAGTACACCGCTTTTGAGAGCCGTTCACGACAGTTCATCCGAAATTTTCTGAAGGGACAAACATGACATTTTTTTCTCGTACTAGAACAGATCATACGATTTTTGTTTAATCGGTACAGCTTTTGTCTGAAAAAAATCCGGAACAAGACGACAATGCATGCTTGGAAATGAAAGAAAACATTACATCACTTGAGAAGTTGTATTCTGTCGTACGAGAATTTTTATAAGTTAAGTAACCTCTTCATTTTCCATATGAGATCATTTGTCCGATATTTTCATCATGTGTCTGTGCCTTTATGCCCCCTTGTGGTTCTCAGTCAGAGGTCTTTACAAACAGCAGAGTGGCCAGCCAACAGCAGCTGGATTCACAAAGTCTTCTAGACAAGTAGGCCCTCTACCTCTACTTCCTGTCCACTGCAATACCACAGGAAGGAGAATGGGACTGGAGCGTTCACATGTCTGCTACATAAAAGTTCTGTCTCTCTACTTGGTGCTGTTCCTGAAATAGGTGGACAACAGATAACACACGCAGAGTGAACGGTGAAGTGCAGAGGACAATGCACTTTATTACTGAAAGCATTTGTTTTATTTCTTAGTTTGAAAAGACCCAAAAAAGGAAGAAAATAAGAAAATTCAATTGATAGGGTTTACATTCACTTTAAGAGGATTGTCAAATGGGGATCCAACATCAGCCATTTTAGATTTATAAAAATCAAATGTAAAAACAGCCCATTGGAAATGACTACCATGCAAGGTTAGCCTATATTCGCCATTTACCTACCCTTACCCTCTAGTAAAATGTACAGAAACAATACAGGAGTTTAAAGTGGATGTAAACCCGATTTTTTTTTTTAAATTAACCTCCCTGGCGGTATGATTCTTTCGGATTTTAGGTGCTGAAAGCGGTACAATTATTTTGCATGGAAATTTGGCGTTTTATATTGTAGGTCTGTAAATCTTAACAATAACACACTTAAATCTGTCCAAACCAGAGTCTAGTAGATATCCCGGGTATGATAAAGTTTGAAACACAAAAACATAAATTATAATATAATAAATAAAAATAAATAATTAAAAAAAAAATAGTAATAAAATAAATTTCCCCACAATTCACTATCGCTCAATTCTGCAAGTGTTCTAATTTACTATCGCTGTTTTCTAGCTGGTCTAAAGCCACTTTTGACCTAAAGGGACACTTTTTGGTTGCTATGGACAATCTCCAGTTTCCAGGCAGAAAGAACAGTATATATCATGTAAAACTGCATGCAGGGCATGGGCCAGAGCACTGGGGACAAAAGGGATGTGAAATCATTTCATACAGTACTGTAATCTGTAAGATTACAGTACTGTATGTGTTATGATTGACATTTTTTTGAATTTGCCGCCAGGCTCCGCCCCCGTGCGTCACGCCGCTCGCAGGGAACGGAGCCTGGCACGGAGAGGCTTCGGAGGAGGACGGAGCCCTCGGACACTGCGGGGGACATCGCAGGATCCCGGGGACAAGGTAAGTAAAGCCGCCCCAGGATCCTGCAATGCGATCCCGAGTGTGGCTCGGGGTTACCGCTAATAGTACTGAATTTTAACCCCGAGCCACACTCGGGAATACCGCCAGGGAGGTTAAGGCTTGCACCTTGTACAGTATAGGATTTCATGTCATCTGTGCCCAGTCTTGACACGAAGAGTTAATCCAGCTCTGAGCAGTCCTCTTTTTTCAGTAATATAAAAATGGTCAGACAGAGAAATAGATGTCTGTTTCTCCCCCTTGCTGTGAGTGACAGGTGATTTACATCTTATGCACAAGCCTGAGAGAGGTCTTCTGTGTACTTTAGACCCCCTCCCTCCTTTCTTCTCCAGCTCTCCCATGATTGGCTGCTCCCCACCTCAGTATGATTGGGCATGCTGAAGTCATGTGGTGACTTTTCTGGGTTTTGACTGGATGTTAGTGATCATAGCAGAAGTTCAGTGTAAGAAATACACAGGAGAAAATGTATGTTGACAATAGGAGTGTAGAGGTGGGCGGGGAGTCTACTAACATCATTACTCCACCCACCAAGCTCCAGACAACAGACCCACCCACAGAATCTGCCGTTTTTCAGGTCTCATAGCAGACAGAGGGGAGTTGACAGGTAAGGATACATGCAGGAGGCATGCATATTATAGATAACCACTATGGCAAGGAAGAGAGTGGGTTTACATCCATTTTAAGCAAAGAACAGCTAAAATAGTGCAATTTCCCAACCGATTTCAGCTACCTGAAAGTAAAGTGGTAATTGCAGAGTTTAGCATAAGGAGAGAAAGACACAAAAGCTATTAAATGTGAATTATGGAACGGGTCATGCTTCCAATTGACTTCTGGAGCCAATGCAAAGCACATGACGCCAGACAAGTGTGTGGGATCTGAGCTGGAGCATGTGTTTCAGTGTGCTTCATAATAAACACACAGATGGAGAATAAGGAGGACTGGCCTTCTGCAGATGGTACAAATATATCTAAAAGCTGCTCACAATACTACAGGTTAACACAGCAACAACTACACTGAAGTCAGAAATGCGTTGCTCAACCGATAATTTTATACCTGTCTCGAACACCCGTAGATCATTAAATTGATTATTGTCAGGCTGGATGTGGTTTGCAGGGCCACCCTTGTTTCAAATCTAATTTAGCAGGAATACGTCAACATTTCAGCTGTATATAGGGGCATTTAATGGAGTATTATTTTTTTTGCTTTGAACTAAAGTCTTGCATTTTTTAAATTCACTTTTAGTCCTGTACAGCGCCCCCCCCCCCCCACTCATTTTAATTGGTGACCATATTTTCTTTGGAAATGTTTGAAGATACCTGTTTCTTTATGGTGTTCCCTGCTCCCACACTCTGAGTAATAGCCACACCCCCCACTACAAGCAGCCCCCCAAAGCAGAGTCAACACTATGAAAACTGAGGTTTTTAGTACAATGCATACACATCGTTAACTTCAGCTGACTATGTGGTTGTAAAGGTAGAAAGTTGTATTGCCCTAATGCATTCTCTGCATTATGGTGAACAAAAACCTTCTCTGTACAGCTCCCTGTTAAACTTCATCGAGCCCAATCTCAATCCAGAGGTGTGCCCGAAAGAAGAGTCTCTCTCTCTCTCCTTACTGGAGACTGAGGCAGCAGTGGGAGCCATTGGCTACTGCTGCTATCAATCACAACAAGTGAGAAGACAGTGGGGGCAGGGCTGGGCCACTGTGTGGAGGAACTCAAATGGTGGAAGGAGCCAGGAGGGCCGGCGGGGAACCCCAGAAGAGTAGGATCGGGGCTGCTCTGTGCAAAACCATTGCATAGAACAGGTATTACATGTTTATTATTTTAAAAAATTCCTCTAGAATCACTTTAAATTGTAATCATACAAAATACAAGTTGACTAGTGGAAGCAGTTAAATATATAGGATTTTGTACACATTTTTGGTATTACCCTCAGGACTAAGCAATAAAAGGTTATATTTTTTTCATGTTTTTGGACATACTGTACATTTATGGTTTATAATTACCAATTGCAACCTGCGGCCATCAAGGAAAGGAAAGTATTCATCAGTATGGGGAGGGGGTGTTCTATCTTAGAATACTTTGGAAGGCGATCTACGTGCTATATCCTGGTAAAGAAAAAGCTCACTCACCCAATACACCAAGAATGACAAACAAATAACTACTACAAAAAAGTCAGCACTTCTAACCCTACAATGCTCAACACAGCATCCCCTTACTGTTTATGCTACCTGTTCTATACTACACTGTTGTTGCCTTTGCCACCTTTTAGGCCAGGCTCACTATAAGTTTGATAGTTAAGCCCAATCACCAATTACTAGGCAGGTTGGGAGGTCATAGAGGACTCCAGGTTTCTGAGGTCATGGGTATTCAACAAAACTTTGATGAGGATGATCGCTTTTCAGCTTCAATCCAGCTATACAATATTTTTGACTGGATACAGTTGGTTTAATATCTGCAGAGAAATGTACAGGGGTTGGACAAAAAAATGGAAATGCTACATGATTTGCAGGTGTGAAAGTGACGACACGTTTCACGCTGAAAGTGGAAGTGGTGTAACATTCTTTTGCTTCCGCTGTGCGATGAGACACCAAGCTAACGGGTGGAAAGCCTCACTTTTGTCATTCATTGTGTGCGCTGCTAGTGATATGGCGTCATATCAGAGCTTACTGAGCTTTAATGGTGGGGCAAACTGTTGGTGCCTGCTTAGCTGGTGCCTCTGACTGAAGTTGCCGAGGTACAGTATCAAAGGTTATGACGGCACATAGAGCTTCCGGGAAAACGTCTTATAAGCATAAGTGTGGGCAATATGGTCAGCTGATCAAAAGAGACAAAAAGGACATTGCGCAGGATTGTGACTTGGAATAAGAAAACAACTGCTGCAAAAGTGACTGCAGAGCTCAATCTCAGTCTTCCAAAGCCTGTGTCCACAAAAACTCTGTGGAGGGAACTCCATAAGCAAAACAGTCATGGGCGAGCTGCTATTGCCAAACCACTAGTGACCAAAATTAATGCTCAGAAAAGAGAAGAGAGTGGTGCAACATCCATAAATCATGCACTATCGATCAATGGAAGACTGTAATATGGTCCGATGATTTGAGCTGCACACTGTTCCCAACCACCAGACGTGTCTACCTGTGGAAAACACTGTCCCAAGCTTACAACCAGGACTGTCTTGTGAGAACGGTAAAGCATGCTGGCGAGGCCATCATGGTTTGGGCAGCCATATCTTGGTCTTCTGCAGGCCCCATCATCACCTTGAAAGGTAGAGTCATTGCCAGTGACTATATACAAATTTTGGCCAACCATGTGCAACCCACTGTGCAGGCATTGTTTCCCAAAGACCGCGCCATTTACCAAAACCATAATGCTCAAATTCACACAGCTTGTGTTGTCAAATTGTGGTTTAATGAGCATGCAGAATAAGTCTCGGACCTTCCTGGGCACAGACACTGGACCTTAATATCATGGAATCACTATGGTCAATTTTGGAGAACAAGGTTCAAAACAGTTTTCCTCCTCCGGCAACTCTGGGCATCTCTGCAAGAACTGGACCTTTTTTTTTTTTGCATGAAGACTAGTATCAGATTCTATTATCCAAGACTTATATTTTTCAATCTTCAGGCCGTCATGAATGTCCAAGACAGTCCAATACAATATTACGATATGGTATTTACATAATTTTTGTCCAACCCCTGAAGTTTCTCTCCTATAAGGATGAACAATAACTTTGAGAAAAGCAGACACCTGCTCACAAACTGATTCTATGGACCGCTATAGAACATCAGTGTGAAAGGGCAAATCTACTCCAAATATAGTTGTCCACAACAGAGATGGAGGCATGCTTCTGTGAATGCAAACTTTAACAGCCTCTTAGGAACTGAGATGGAACATAAAAGTTGCCAGCGTTGGAAGCCTGATAACAGTTCTGCTCTTTCAATTTTCTGATTACTAAAACTGAGATTTCACTGCACAAAAAAAAAAACAAACAAAAAAAAAAAAACAGAGGGGAATGTTAGTAATAAAAGCAGAGAGCCTGGATGAGCCCGGCAGCAAATCCTCAGAAGACAGACTGTATGTATAACTAGTGTGTGTAAAGGCATTAAATATTAACAGGTACAGCTCTCCAGGGAGTGCAAGGAGAGAGCGTACGCTGCACCCTGCAGGCTCCCAATACTTCCTGCTTCCCTTCACCTTGAACGGCAGATCATCTGCTCTGTCACATACATCAAACCAGACAGCAGACATGTGTACACATGAACACTCAACCCCCCCCCCCCCCCCGCCCAAATCAAATAGCTCAAGAGCAGCACCTAACGCTTATATATGCATTTATAAAGGTGTAAGGTCCAACTCCTCCTTCATAATTATGGGAGTTTAAAAGATCTAGCCCTTCCAAACGTCACCAAACTTCATTTTTTAAAGTCATTTTCCTCTACATCGTGTTTCCTCAATAGGTAAAGAATAAAAAAACGGAGGTTTAATCCTCCCCCGTCTACCTAGATCTTTCTTAAAATAAAATTTGTCATTTAAAAACATTTTTTGTTGGTTTGTGCCAAGGCTCCTACTTAATTTACTGCTGGAAGTGAATAAGTATATACAGTATAAATCATACTCCCTGCCTGGTACACATGATGATAATATTGGACGAATAGTCGTTCGTTTTTGTTTTCTTGTTTGCATGCTAGTCTCATACTGAAAACAAATAGGTTACTAAAGATATGGTACTTCCCGTGATGATGTAATGTATTTTTCGTTTCTGAGCATGGGCTGTCTTGGCCACTCGATTTTTTAAGGACGAATACTGTACTGATTAAACAAAAATCATTCGTTCTACTATCATACAAGAAAAATTTTCGTACTTGTCCCTTCAGATAATTTTGGATGAACTGTCATGATCAGCTCTCGAAAGCTGTGTGCTATCAGATTGGGCGGTCGCTTATTTTTCGTCAGATTGTCTCATCGTGTGTACTACACATTTGTACTGTAAAAAGGTACAGCCCCAACACAACACTTCAGTTCTGTTGTAATCCACTACTCCACACCAGATCCTGCACTGACATCTTACTTTCGTCTTCATTGGGAGTCGGCTGTCCCGTCTGGGCCTTTTTAGCCACCCCCCCCTAGAAAATTACTCAGAACCCCCAAACATTATATATTTTTTTTTAGCAGACACCCTAGGGAATAAAATGGCGGTCATTGCAACTTTTTATCTCTTACAGTATTTGTGCAATAATATTTCAAATGCCTTTTTTTTTGGAAAAAAAAAAAAAAAACAGTTTCATGAATTAAAAAATAACAAAAAACAGTAAAGTTAGCCGAATTTTTTTGCATAATGTAAAAGATGATGTTACGCCGAGTAAATAGATACCCATGTCACGCTTTAAAATTGCGCACATGGAATGGCGCCAAACTTCGGTCAAGCGGCGGAACTGCCGCTATTATCGTTCTTATCATGCACAGAACCGCCGGCTGGAAAGAATAATATCTGAATGATGCCTGTAGCTGCAGGCATCATTCAGATATCCCCCCACAAAATCAAGGACGTCATTTTACTATGGCCCGGTATTGAAGTGGTGGTGTACATCCTCCCATTACACATGCAGAGGTTGAAGGGCTTCTACAATAAACGATGGCCACTTCATCCCCCTCTATCCTGTTTGTACGACAGGCTGGACATTTGAATTGTACACTCCCTAGTGGCCACACAAGGCTGTACAAACTGTGCGAATGTGGTCACCCCTGCTCCAGCCAAGCCAGTCAGTAGAGGCAGTTCTAGGCTGTTTAAACTGTGCATATGCGCATTGTGCTCTATCCAGCTCTAGCTGAGATCAAATGTCCAGCTCGTCCTGCAAATAGCAGGATGGAGGAGGATCAAAGGGCCAGTGGTTTTTCTGAATAGGTCCCCCAACAACCCCATGTGTAATGAGAGGATGTGAACCATTTAAAATAGAAGGAGCATGGTAGTATTCACAGGATATGGAATTGTATAGAAAAATTTTTACAGACCTTCGTTTTATAGGTTTGTTTTTAAAACTGTACAAATACATTTTTTTTGTTTTTTTGCAAATACCCATATAATACACAAAGATTTCCTGGACTGAGGCCCGGTTCACACTTGTGTGATGCGAGAACCCTGCAAATGCAGTGCGGGTTCCAGCATCGCACCTGAATCGCACAGTGGTTCACATTGAGATCTACGAACCGCTGTGGCTGTCAATGTAAATTTAACGACACCCCCAGATCGGTTCACAGATCACAGTGCCAACTGTAAAATTGGTGCAGGAATCGGATCGCATAGGTTTGAACACCCATGCGATCTGATTCAAGTGCGGACCAAAAAAAGGGTCCTGCACCATTTTGGTGCGAATGCAATGAGACTTCAGTATGGCTGAAATCGCATCACAGAGACATCGCATGTGATCTGTACAGCAATGCGAATCACATGAGATGTCTGGCATCACACTAGTGTGAACCGGGCCTTAGGGTTTGAAAAAAAGGCAAAAAAAAAAAAAAAAAAAAAAAAAAAAAAAAAAAAAAAAAAACTTGAGACTGGAGAGGTATTAGTGCACTTGCATCAAAAACAACTGAATACTGTCTGTCTACTTTTTTTTTTTTTATCTGCACTAACATTTCAATGCTCAGGGCAAGCTTCTTCAAGGTGCTCTTGGTCCCAGTTTGGACTCAGAGGGCTAGTTCTGAAAATAGAATTGTTTGTGCAATTAAAAAGCATATCACCTGTACTTCTTATTCAAACATGCTCTCTCGTGTGTAAATTTGACTTGAGGTACCGAGCTCTGTAAACTGTTTTTTACAACAGGTTTTAATCCCTTACTCACTTCCCGCCCTTAGGATGCACCCATACTTCCTTGGGTTTCAGTGGTTATACTGAGGCCATGGCTGCAGCTTTGACGCCTGTATTAATTTTTTGTACAGCCACCGATGGTGAACAATGTAAAAACGATCCAAGCAGCTATAAAGTCATTGGATTGTGTTTACATGCGGCGGAAAGAGATCCACCTCCACCCATGGAATGGGAAAGACCAAGACTGAAACCATACCTTAGAGATGAAGGAGTAATGGAAGTTCCTCTACAATCTCTAAGGTCTTGGTTTGTTGTTTACAAGCTGTTATTAGCTTATAACAGCATCTGAATAAACCGAGATCGGTTTTGAGGCCAGAGAAGACATCAGGGGTCTAATAGACCCAAGATCTCCAAGATCTCTCCATAAAGAGGACATATCATGGCAAATGTTATTACAGGGGATGTTGTTCATCCCTTGTGATAGCAATAAAGTTGATAAAAATAAAGATAAAGTGAATATTTTTTTTTTTTTTTTAAATACATTTTTTTTTAAAGCACCCTCTTCCCTCCCCGGTGCTCACACGCAAAGGTGAACCCATGCGTGAGGTATCGCTGAAAACATCTTAGCGTGAGCAATAATTCTAGCACCAGACCTGTGCTTTGGAACTCTAAATGGGTAAACCTATAAACGTCTTTAAAGCGTCCCCTATAGAGATTTGTAATGGTTTGTCACCATTCCACAGGTGTATGCAATTTTAAAGTGTGACATGTCAGGTATCTCTTCACTCGGTGTAAAATCATATTTTACATTTTACAAAAAAATGGGTATTATATATTGTTGGTGTGCACAAAAATTTATTAAAGTGTATTTTTTCCAAAAAATGTCTGTACAAATGCTGTATCGTGCAACATAAAACATTGCAACACCCACCATTTTATTCTCCAGGGGCTAGGTTTAAAAAAAAAAAATAATAATAATAACGTTTGAGCAATTTAGGTAATTTTCTAGCAAAAAATGCTGATTTCTACATGTGAGAAGTTCCAGAATTGGCTTGGGCAGCTAGTGGTTAAAGGGAATCTGTTGTGAAGCAAACCTAAACGAAGCAGCCATGTCCCAACTCACAGACTGCATATCAGGTCCAAGGCAATGAACACTGTCGGAGTCAGAATGCAGCATATAATTTAGAGAATAGATGACCATTATAGTTTTCTCACACAGTTGTCTTGCTTTGTAAAATGTCCCCTACAAGCACTGTAAGTGTGTATGCTTTATTTCCTCACCATTTGTAAATAGCCAGCTTAGCCACACAACCAGATTAATGCCAAGACAAATGATATCTTTAGTATATTGCAAGATTAGTTACTTAATAACACCGCCCTTCAGTTTATTATGAAATATTCATTTTAAAACAGAATTAAAGTATCTTTTTTTATCCAACACTCAAACTACTACTTGTGTATGAAGGCATACTTGCAGGTCTGTGTTACCTTTTGCATTAGCCATATGCCAACTTGCTAGTCCGTTATTCAGTATTAGTTGAGGTGGTGAAGGTGGTACTACAATCATCACCGAGAATTGATGTAATCAATCCCCCATATTAAGCTTTCTGTAAGAACTTTTTTCCCCCCAGAAACTGGGGGTGTTACATGGCAGTTATTTCTCTATCCAACCCTCCTCTCCTGCTTTTTTTTTCCATGGTACTTGTTTTAACCACTTAAAGACCAGGCCTCTTTTTCAGACTCGGTGTTTATAAGTAAAAACACATTTTTTTTGCTAGAAAATTACTGAGAACCCCCAAACATTATACATTTTTTTCTCTCTTTGACAAGAAAAGGTGCATGTGCTTTGGTGAAACCCAGTCAGGCTTTCTCAATTATTCCCCTTCTCCCTAAATACTCTTCCATTCCTGCTTTCTCCTGCGCTTCTCTTTTCTCTCAGACCCCTCTGCCTTCACTCTTTTCCCTTGCTGCTATCCAGCCATTAGCTCTGCAACCTTACTACCTCTACATTTTATATGGATAGTTCTCCTTTCCTTCCCTTATTTCTGTTTCCCATCACTCCCTAGTTCTTGTTATATCCACTCCATCTCTGGGATTGGTAACCCAACCCCCTATTTTGAAAATCGCACTGCTGCTGTAAGAGCCTCTTTCACAACCATATTACAATGTGATCTTATTAACATCTTCTCTTTTACGCCCACCTTTTTCCTACATTGGGAACTAATGCATTTGAGTGTTTTGCCAGCTGGCGGTCGCCTCATACTATTTTTCTCTGTAAATGAAAAAACATTCTTCTCTTTTTCTTCCCTCCAATTTTTGAAATCTAGCATTTAAAAGAAATTATTATATACTGTTTAAACTGATCTCCATGTTTAATGTCCCTATGAAAGTCCATTCTGTTTGTACCTCTGAAATGTTCTTGTTAACTTACACTATGTATAACCTTAGGACCCCTTTCACACTGACGGACCGATCTGCTCCGCCTGTCAGTTTTTCAGGCAGATCCAATCGAACCATTCACTGCTCTCTATGGAGCGGCGAATGTCAACACACATGTGTCTGTTCACCCTCCGACATATGATTCTGTATACTAAAAACAGAAAGATGGGGATCAGTTACCCATACGTCTGGTGGATCGGATGATGGAAACAGACAGGCAGTCCGTTTAAATCCGACAGCGGTATGTGTCTGGTGATGCAGAGCGGACACAGACCTATCATCTGCCTGCTCAGTGGAGAGATCCGCTGGGGGACTTCGCCAGTGTGAAAGGGGCCTTATACTAAAGATTTTATTGTAGCGTCTGTCAAAGCTTTGCACTTTGAAAATCCAACAAAATTTGTATTAAAAAAAAAATAAAAAACAGAACACAAGACCGGAATAGAAGGGGCCACATTGCTCTGTGCATTAATGGTCTCTGTCTGTTATGCAAATACAGGAGCATTATGACATACTTAGAGGTAGGTGTGGAAAGCCTATGACCTTTAAGCAGTTCAGCCAGCAAAGATAAAGCTCAAAGTCATTAGAGAATGCCTAGGTCCAGCACAGCACCTTGGAGTCCTTCTGAAAAAGTGTGCATGCACGCACTAGTTTGAACTTGCAGTTTGTGTTTGTATTAAAAAAAAACCTTCAACTTTGCGTTGTTTGCTGTAGGTAATTATGCCTTGTAATGTAAACACCACATATGCGGACATACATCATACAGACCGGCCCCCCCTCAAATACCTTGTAAACTCTACGCCAATTCTTCTTATTGTCTTTCAGCATCCTTGTCCACAACATGTTCATCAGCTCTGGGAATTGCTCGTACATGAACGTTGCCCTGGAAAGAAAATCAGAGGCTGTAATTCTGCTGCACTTATCCACACAACCTCTAGATGGCAGCAGAGAACTTATTAAAGAGCTGCATACTTGCTCAATCATGAAACAAACTTTTTTTTTTTTTTAACAAGTTGTATTTATGTTACATATGCAGGGTGCTCTGTGTCTGCAATCAGCTAAAGCCTGGTTCACATTAGTGCCATGAGTTTTGAATGTGATTTGAGATGTGATTATGCAGTGCAGGTGGTGTGCGTTTTTTTTGCGAGTGCTTTGTGGCGGTCATGTGATTTTAGTGCTGCGCGTTTTTGGATGCAATTTTACTACTGCTGCTACTACCCTGGAAAGGAGAATAGTGCAAAAAATGCACCAAAATTGCATCAAAAACACCTATACATGCATTTTGATACCTTTCCATTTACATCTATGGGCCACAAAACCACACTACGTCGCACCAAAGTAGCACAGGACACTTCCCTGATGTAGCATTGCAGATGTGCTGCATTGATATAAACAGCCACCAATGAGAACATTGCTATTTCCATTGACATGCGATACTGTGTGACTCAAGTTGCATCATAAATCGCACTAGTATGAAAAGTCTTAACGGGGCACATGCAGTCAATCAGTCACAGGCATGTAGCCTGTAAAAAGATAAAAATCAGCACATTCTTGTGTGCTAAAAGATGCTGCAGTTCCCAGTTTTTCTCCTTTATTTTACACATCCTTTACAAAATTACAATATTGATAAAAAGACAACAGATTTAAGACACAAAGTAAATCTGTGTCCAGGATATAGAAAAGACATTTGCATGTGCTTAAAGCTAAATACCATATATAAAAGGTACACATTATTATAGTTCTATAATCATCAGGACATCATTAAAACTTTTTTTTATAAAAGCAAGCAGTGTGCTTTAAATACCCCACTTTGACTTGGTATCAGCCTCTTGTAATGTCTGTACAGCAGAGTTCAGAGAGGGGGAGAGAGGCAATTCAATTCAGGTGTACTGAAGTGCAAGAGGCATGTTGATAGGGGGTAGGGAAAAGCAACAGATGTGCTCTGTGTGGTGCTCCTCCTTTATCCTTTAAATGTCCAGTCAGAGGGCAGAGCTGGGGAGACTAGAAGCCAGGTTTACAATCACATGTCAAATCCTTCTCTGCCCTTCCTTTGATAGTCAAGTGCCACTACTCTCTCCATACATTAGCAACTGGGGGGGGGGGGGGTTTAAAGATGAAGAAAAGGGCCTAGCTGTTTACTTAGACATGGGGAAGAGAGCAATAAGATGGTATCACTAAGTATACATGCTTAGGGAATGGAAAACTTCCCTTTAAAAGAACCCATCCAGTGCAATGCCCACTGGAAACCTCATCTGGCTTTACTCCTCCTGTGGATCAACAAGAGTGCAAGTCATTCTGCACTCCTCTGACCCGTTTTCAGCTGACAGCTGGCTGAAGCCCACTGTTGGCTGACGTCACAGAGCCGGTCCAGGCTGGGGAAAGATCATGATCATATATGGTCGGGGAAAGATCACGATCATATGGTCGGGATTCACCCAGATGCCTGGACCAGCACACGGTTCAGCCTCTCAGCGAGCCACTGAGAGCCTAAACCAGACACTTCCACCCCCTCCACAACCCAGCGCTTCAGTGAGCTGAGCACCGAGCGATTAGTGGTCTTTGATCGCTCAGTTCTCAGGCTTAGAGCTGGCGGGGGACTGATGCTGCATCCACCTAGGCAAGTATGATTCCATAAAAAAAAAAAAAAAACTAAAAACGTCTCCTTTAAATATATTTACACCTGTAAAGTACATAGATTCTTTAGATATAGATATTTTAATGTTAACTACACAGCAATTTCTAGGCACAGACACTATCACAACTGTCTCTTTATTGTCTCTTCCTAGCAGTAATTGAACAACTGGTTGACATACAGATTTGAGTCATACTATTCCAAAAGCCCAGAAATACTGGATGGCTACATTTGCTTGATTGATCTCATTTTTACTTGCTTACATAAGCTGAATAACAATTTCTCTCTCATTGAAGGCATTCTCAAATTTATTTTACATCTGATTATTGAAACGAAACCTGACGTTTCTGGTTCAAGTGTACTTTTTCTCAACTCTGTGCATGAGCACTATTGCTGACTGATAACATCTAAATGCCCTTAGATTACCATTCTACCAGTCCAATAGTTATAACTAGTTCTGGGATACCTATATAAAATATATAATAAAAGGTGACTGTCAAATTACATCAATAGCTGGTAAAACTGCTAAGGCATTGATCGCTTGTATAAAACAAAACCTTGACCCTAGTTTCAACTCCTTTAAAGTGATCATGTTTTTTTTACTAGGCAGAACAAAGCAATGGATTCATTTTAACACTCACCTTCCCACTATTACAACCTTTGCTTGCTCCACCACAGCTCTGTTTGGCTGCTATGAGCAGGAGAAGCCACCCTGCGCCACTCAAGTTATAGCTTACACAGGCCTATGGACTCTCCCCATGTTGCAGCGCTGATGCTTGATAGGTTCAGCCCCGCATGTTGAATTACATACTCTGCAATACCCAGAAGTATTTTCTTTGCTTCCAACAGCCAGAAAATAAAGATGGGCAGCACAGTGGCTAAGCGGTTAGCAATTCTGCCTAGAAGCACTAGGGTCGTTGGTTCAAATTCCAACCATGGGACTAACATGCTTAGGGTTTGTAGGTTCTCCCTGTGCTTGCGTAGGTTTCCTCTGCTTTCCTCCCACACTCCAAAGACATGCTAGTAGGTTATTTGGATCCTGTCTAAATTGGCCCTAGTATGTGTCTGTATGAATGTGAGTTAGGTACCTTTGTTTGTAAGCTCCTTGCGGGCAGGGACTGATGTGAATATATCATATATATGTAAAGCACTGCATAAATTAATGGTGCTATATAAGTACCTGTAAAAAATAATGTGGGATGGGAGGAGCTTGCAAGAAAAAAAGTGAGTACATTGCTGGGAAGCAGGGATGAGCTCAGGTGTGTAAAGATTTTAGTCTGAACACACCGGAGCAATCCCACCAGAAAGATGTCACCGGACAAAGCCAATCAATAAGTGGCCAGGGCATTCACCATCCGCAGCTGCACATATACACTCCCAGGGCGAGGAATGTCTGGGCTGCCTGGGATTGGCTATGTGCAGCGACAGCATTCTTCTGGGCTTGCTCAGGTGGGTTCAGGACAAGGATCCAAATATGCCTGAGCTCAACCCTACTCAAGAGTAAACCTGTTACTACTCAGGAAACCTGCTGTTTTGCATAAACAAAGTACAGGTATGGTTTAAGGCTTAATCCCAAAAACAAAAATGTAACATACAGTGCCATATGAAAAGTATTCACCACCTTGGGGGGTGAATTCCCTGTTAAGTAGCGTCATAATGTAGAATTAAAATTGATTTTTGGGGCTTTGTACCATGTAATATACACAACATGGCTATGACTTTAAAAGGTCCAAAATGTTTTTTGTGCAACAAACTGGAAGACAAACTAAAAGGAGAAATCTTGAGTGTGCATAAGTAACCTCCCCCCCTCAAAAAAAAAAAATCAATACTTTGCAAAGCCACCATTTGTTGCAATTACAGCCACAGGTCTCTTGGGGTATGTCTCAATTAGCTTAGCCACTGGGAATTCTGTCCATTCTTGAAAGTACAACTGCTCCAGCTACTTCAAGCTAAAGGTGTACAGCAATCTTAAAGCCTTCAAATCGTGCCACAGATTCTGAATTGGATTGAGGTTTGGGCTTTAAAGTGGTTCTAAAAGCAGAAGGTTTTACTTTAATGCATTCTCTGCATTAAACCTGCATGCAGTTCCCCCGCAGCCCTCCAAAATACTTACTTGAGCTCAATCTTGATCCAGCGATGTGTATGAGAGCAGCAGCTCTCTAAGCTCTCTCTCTCCTCATTGGACAGAGGCACAGCAGTGGGAGCCATTGGCTCTTGCTGCTGTCAATCACAGCCAGTGAGGAGAGCGAGGGGGGGTTTGGAAGGCTGAGCTCAATAGGTGGGAGGAGGCCAGGGCGCCGGCAGGGGACCCAAGAAGAGGAGGATCAGTGCTGCTCCGTGCAAAACGATTGCACAGAGCAGGCAAGTATGACGTGTTTGTTATACTAAATAATAATAAAAAGTTAGGCTTAGAATAATTTTAACTAAGCCATTCCAAGACATTTACTGTAAAGGTTTCCCTTTAAACTATTCCAGTATAGCTTTAGCAGTATGTTCAGGGTCATTCTGCTGAAAGGTAAACCACCATTCCATTCTCAAACCTCTGGCAGACTGAAATAGCTCTTTAAGAAGTGTCCTGCATCCATTCTTTCCTTCCATGCTCACCCATTTTCCAATCCCTGCCAATGAAAAGCATCCCCATAGCATGCTGCTGCCACCACCATGCTTCACTGAAGGGATGGTGTTCTCAGTGTTATTAAACTGGTAAACATGACAAATAGAGAGTGTGAATCTCCCTGATGGGGGCACAGATAGCAAAAAAAAAAAACTGACAGGTGTTCCAATTTTTCTCCACTACATCCAAATTATTTTTTTTGATGTTTTTGTTGCATCTCTGAATAATGCCCTTCTTGCTCAGTCTGAAATTTTGGTAGGTAAACTTCTCTTGTCTGGATTGTAGTGGTGGCATATTCTTTCCATTTTGTTACACATGCTGCTCCATGGGATGTGCAAAGTTTGTGATTTTTCTATAACCAAATACTGATCGATTCTTCTTCACTTCTCTACAGGTCTCAGACCTACTTGGAGATTTCCTTTGTCTTCATGTTGCTTCATTTGTTATATTGCACACTCAGGGGACCTTTAGAACAGGTGTATTGTATTTATGTGACAGATCAGTGTTAGATGATTACCTTACATAATTATCAAATTATAGGACATTTGAAGTTAATCAGTTTGACGACATCTTATATAGGGATTTCATAGCAAAGGGGGAGAATATGAATCTCTTCATCATTGTGTCACAATAAAAAATATTTTTAAAGTCATTGGCATGTTGTGTATATTGCATTGTGCAAGGTCCACCAAAAATACATTTTAATTCCAGGTTGTAATGTATGAAAACCGAAAAAACACCAAGGAGGGTGAACACTTTTGCAAGTCACTGTATTGCATCTCATCACCCTTCTCTTCAGAGAAGCCTACCCTACCCACACCTAAAACACAACTGTTTTTTCATTTTCTCCATCAGCTCACCCCTCACAGTGATTACCTTTTGTTTCCACTTGACCCTCCCTTCTAGATTGTAAGCTTTAACAAGCAGGGTTCTCTGATCCCTCCTGTATTGATTAGTATTGTAAGTGTACTGTCTGCCCTCATGTTGTAAAGCGCTGCGTAAACTGTTGGTGCTATATAAAGCCTGTATAATAATAATCAATCCTTAAAAGGGGTTTGGAAGACAGAAGTTTTTTTATCTTCATGCATTCTATGTATGAAGATAAAAAGCCTGCGTGCAGCAGCCACCCCAGCACCCCTAGTACTTACCTGAGCCCCCTCTATCCAGCGATGTACCACGAGTCCCTGGGCCGTCCGGGACTCTCCCTTCTGATTGGCTGAGACACAGCAGTGGCGCCATCGGCTCCTACTGCTGTCAAAGTCAGTTAGCCAATCGGGGGAGAGACAGAGAGACAAAGACAGAGACAGAGACAGAGAGACAGAGACAGAGACAGAGACAGAGAGACAGAGACAGAGAGACAGAGACAGAGAGAGAGACAGAGAGAGAGACAGAGAGAGAGACAGAGAGAGAGACAGAGACAGAGAGAGAGACAGACAGAGAGAGAGACAGAGACAGAGAGAGAGACAGAGACAGAGAGAGAGACAGAGACAGAGAGAGAGACAGAGACAGAGAGAGAGACAGAGACATGGGGCCAAACCGCAGCTCGGTGTCTAAATGGACACACGGAGCTGCAGCTCGGCTTGGGTTCCCCCATAGCAATCTGCTTGCTCAACAGGAGGGAGGGGCCATAAGTGCCGAAGAGGCACCCAAGAAGAGGAGGATCTGGGCTGCCCTGTGCAAATCCACTGCAACAGAGCAAGTAAGTATAACCGGTTTGTTTTTTTTATATAAAAAAAAAAAAAAAAAAAAAAAAACACGAGACTTTACAATCATTTTAAACATTAAAGTGGTTCTAAAGGCTCAAGGTTTTTTACCTTCAATCTATGCATGAAAATTAAAAACCTGTGTGCAGCAGCAGCATCCCCACTAATACTTACCTGAGCCTCATCTCAATCCAGCGATGTGCACAAGAGCCACGGCTCTCTGGGGACACTCACTCTTCATTGCCATTGGCTCCTGCTGCTGTCAATCCCAGCCAGTAAGCCAATCAGGAGGAGTGGGCAAAGCCAACCAGCGGCACTGTGTGTGAATGGACACACAGAGCCGCAGTTCAGGAACGAGCCTGTTTGGGTGCCCCCAGAGCAAGCTGCTTGCTCTAGGAGCACTTGGAAGGAGAGAGAGGAGCCGGGAGTGCCAGCGAGGAACCAAGAAAAGGAGGATTGGGCTGCTCTGTGCAAAACCATTGAGGTTTTTTTTTTTTTTAAATGACAAAGGATTTGATCACTTTAAAAGGTTCTTTTTAAAAAACAAAAACAAAAAACAAACATATTATACTTACCTGCTTTGTGCAATGGTTTAGCACAGAGCAGTCCTGATCCTCTTCAGGGGTCCCCCGCTGCCGCTCCTGGTTCCTCCTCTTTGGCAAGTGCCCCCCATAGGAGGCCGCTTCCTATGGGGCACTTGCGTAGCCTCCCTATTGAGCTGCCTTGTCTGCGTACACCGACACAAAAAGGGCGGCTCGGCCCTCCCCCAGCTCCCTCGTCACAGAATCTGATTGATAGCAGCAGGAGCTGTTGACTCCTGCTGCTATTAATCAGTGCAGTGAAGAAGGATAGAGCCAGGAGAGCCACTTCTCTCATACACATTGCTGGATCAGGATCAGGGGGGGTGAGGGGGGACACATGCAGCACAGAAGGTTTTTTACAGAATGCATTAAGGTAAAAAAAAACAAAGTGGTTGTAAAGTCACTTGGGTAAAAACATGTAATCACCTCTCTTACATCAAGGTTTAAATGTGCAGTATCTGTCATTTTTTAAAAAAGGACTCTGTAAAATACCTTCTTTTACAGCGCCCCAGGGATGCTCACGTGACTTGTCGGCGCTCTCCCTGGATATGAGCAATGCAGTGGGAAAGGCTGTGTTTCCCCGCTGACATTGGCTGGGAGGAGCGGAGGAGAGCGCCGGCAAGTCATGCGAGTGCCAGGCTGTGTTGTAAAGAAGGTATTTTGCAGAATCATTTTTAAAAACTACAGCTGCTGCATTAACCTTGATTTAAAAAAGGGGAATACATGTTTTTACACGAGTAGTAATGTGGCTATAGCGGCGAGAGGGGAGGGAAGAGTATGAGATGGCTGACACACAGACTGAGCTGATAGGCAGGGAGAGAGGGGGAGAGAGCAGAGCAGCAGGATGACGGAGGCACGTAAACGGATCATGCTATCATGGGCTCAGCAGGGGGAGGTCAGGACCAGGGAGGATCAACCAGGTACTGTAGAAGATACAAAGGGGCAACTGAAAAAGCAAAAGCACTATGGTACAGCTTTTGTACCATAAACGGACAGGAGCATAATTTTTTTTTTTTTTTTTTTGAGGCAACAATCACTTTAAGGCTTTACAACCACTTTGAACTTGGTGGCTGCATTTGCTTTCTTTGGCTTTTTTTTTTTTTTATTTTCACTTGGTGATCTGGCTATTAACACTTCTGGTCTTAGGGGGCCTCCACTTTGGATGGAGGAGCAATCGAGACCTCTACCCTCTTACCAGCATTGTCAAGCTGGTAAGAGGGTAGAGCTAGGCTGGGTTCACACTTGCTGCACCCGTGGCTCACAGCAGGAGGTCCGGTGCATCCCTGTTCACTGATTCAGGTGCAAATCAGGTCCGAATTTCTGCCTGAATTCTCACCTGATTTGGAGCCAAAGATGCACAGGACCCTTTACAAATGCAGACCGTGGGCGCCCCGGAGGTGTGTGAACTGGCTCCATTTAGAGCTGGTCACACTCTTCTGTCATGGGAATTGGATGCGGGGGGGGGGGGAACCCACATCCAATTCGGATAAGTGTGAACCCAACCTTAGGTGCAGTTTTAACTGAACATGCTCTACAGCAAAATGCACAGAAGTCAAGCATGACTGCCCACTTCTGGCGGAATCAAAGCAGTCTGATTATTCAGCTAGAAACAATCCACTTATAGCTTGGAGTAACCATGAAAAAGGGGTGGACAAATTAAGCACTATGCTCTGCCAAAAGCTACAACTAAGCTAGAATTTGGCAAGTTCCTGCCACCTTCTTTGGACTGGCAATTTCAAACGCTGAAGTCACATTTCGCCAGAAAATATTTTTCTACGTTTTCCCAAAAACAAATCCTGGCAGAGTGAGTAATGAGACATATGGAATAGTGTCTGCCTGGCCGACAACAGTAGACCATAAGCTCCATCTCATGCCACTCTTACATATATGTTTAGAAGCGTTGTCCTGCAGAGGGCACTAGTCAGTCAAAGAGGTGGCCACTCTAGGCCAGTAAAATATCTAGTTAATTCCAAATTATGTCTGAGAAATACTTTTAGGAGAAATGTAGGAATACCGCTAAAATAACTCATGAAGCTTATTGGTGTGCCAGCAAAGATTCTTTCCTAGAGCAATCAACTTCCCACAGTTTTAAATACAAAGCCCACTTTTTTCAAAAATTTAACAATCCAACATTAATTGAAAATTTGCAATTATTACATTTTTGCACTGAAACCCGGAGAGCACTGCGACTGTGATCTGTTTGTTGCATGGGCAATGCCCAAGGCTCTGCATTGTTTGCATCTCACCCTTAGGTCCATTTGGAAGTATGGACCTTCAGTTATGGACCATGGACTACAGATGCAGTTTGAGGGTAGGGAGTTGGGAAGTTAAAACTAGGTTTCAGGTCACACCCTACAGATGAGTGCATCACGAAACATGTCACAAAGCTGGACCAAACATTTATGTTCATATATTTTTCACCAGAAAATACATTACATCCATTTTACACTTAACTTATATTATTATCTAAGACCTTCTTGATAATTAAAAGGTAAGGCCTCAGGATATAGGAATTCATGCCACTACACAACGTAGCTTGATGTTCTTGAGTAGAGTGTTCATTTCTCTGCAAACCAATGAAGAGTGAAGCAGAGAAAGGCGTCTTTATTTACTATGGAGTGTTAGGCTGCTGAAAATCCTCACTAAATAGGATATCTCAATCATCATGCTTAAATAATTATTGCTGTTCCTAAATAACAAAGTGAACCTGTGACCAGGCTATAACCATTATTTAAATATTTTTTTTTAGAAAGCAGTAGATGAGCAACAAGGCATCCTTGACTTTTTAGTGGAAGACACTGTGGAGTGATTTATCAAAAGGTTACAGCAGAAGCACACAAGTCATCCCAGTGGTGCTCTCATCAGCTAAGATCTTCCTGCACCCACTCTGAGTAGTGGCTCAGCTCCCCCTTACAATAGTATCTCTGCAGCTCATCTCTGCTTGCTCCCCATTCCAGCAGTGATTCAGCAGCTCAGCTCCCCCTGCTTTCCATTTCACCAGAGACTCAGCAGCTCAACTTCCCCTTCTTCCCACTTCCATCAGTGACTCAACATCTCAGCTCCCCCTGCATCCCAATCCCAGCAGTGATTTAGCAGCTCAGCTCATTCTGCTCCCCTTCTAAGCATTGACTCAGCAGCATAGAGCCCTCTGCTACCCCTCACAGCACTTCCCACTCCCCTTCCTACAAGTCTACAGGAAAGAAAAGCAGCTTGAAGCAGGTCAAAAAGAGATCAACTGCAAGTCAAATGCATCTGCAAGGAATTCTGAATAATCTCAACAGCAATATGATTTTCCCATCAACATAAGCTTAAAGCATGTGGACACCTAGATCGCACATGTTAAAATGCATTTAAAAAGAGAAACTTCAATTGTTCTAAAAGAATAAAAAGTCAGCAGCTACAAATACCGTAGCTGCCGAATTTTAACAAACAGACATTTACCAGCCCAGGGATCAAGTGCTGTCACCACCTGGGCCAAGTATTACTTCTGGTGTTTCACAGATGGCTTCTCACTGCACATATGTGAGAGAGACACTGTACTATTAAGAATGGTCGTGCAGTCCCCTGGGACGTGTGACTTGCCCCAGTAGGTAGGCAAACATTACAGAAGTGGGAGTGGGTACCTATCAGAAAGAGGTATCCACCAGAAAAAAAATGGGAGGAGGATGAGCAGAACTTTACATTTTAGGTGAGGCTCCACTTACCCCATTTTCAAACTGAGACAGGACTAGCAGGTAATGCCCTGTATTTACATAGGAGGCCTAAAAATGAATGCCCTGCCCGCTGAAGGCTTAAAAGGTTTAACACCTATATAATACTGCTGTAGTCTGCTAATTTTCACCCGGTTTGTTTTTTTTATAAATCCCCTTGTACAGCTCAGTGCTGTATACAGGGCCCATATCTCTCTCCAAGCTGGAATTAAGCACACCCCCCTCCATGCAGAGCCTCTACTGACCACAAAAGGTTCTGGCATTGGACTGTTAATTGGAAAGGCCTAATGGCAATTTAGGCAGAATTCCAGACTATGTATACAGACAGGACCTGAAATCAAAGTGGCTTCAATACACAAAATTGAAAGTCTAAGCAGGTGTCTGCACAGTATTGTCAGGTTAATAGGCTTGTGCGGACCTAGCAGGTACATTTTAAAGCAGCCACAAATTTTTGCTGAACCAGAATTACCCATGGACAGTGTTATACAAACTGACTGGGCTTTGTCAGCATGGATACTCTAGTTCTGGTCAGTATGTAAAGAGCTAAACAAGTTATTTTAATTAGGGAGACTTTCAGACAATGCCCCAAAGGAGATTTAGGCAAATAATCCCCTCTAACTCTACATGGATACCTGTAAGTGTTTAAAGAGGCCAGGTCCAATTTAACAAAAATGCAGATAAAAGCCTAGAAAAATCAAGTACTTAAATGCTTACTTGCAGCGTTTTACCTTTAACTGTTTTTTCCCTTTGGCTTGCAGCAAGCCTTTGAACTTGCTAGCAAATCTGCTCCAGAATAGTTAATTCCCTAGCACAGCCCCCTTTGCTCCTTGCAAACTCATCTATTTTGAGAGTGTATTTACTGTCTGTGCTGGCCCAACTCCTCTGCCCCTCCTTTCGCCTCCCTACATAACCCTTTATGTAGCTGCTAGAAGAGTGAAGGTGAATAGCGTGTGTGACAGCTCTGGGTCTGCTGACATCCAAGTTGGCAAAGCCCAGCAGCACTCTCTGGCTTTTGGATATCTAGAGAAGGAAGGCTTTTAAAAAGGTAAATAACATAGCCAATATACTGTATGTTAAATACACATATAATCTAATGGGAAGATTTCTGGTAAAAGGAATAATCTGGCAGCAGCGTCTCTTTGAAGCAATTGTTGCGGCAGCAGAACACCTATTTGCATACATTTCCCACGAACACATGCCTGAAAATCTCCTCATCTGTGCTTTGTACTCTATTAAATGCATACATTTAAAAACTGTGTATATATTCCAAGGATGTGTGACTCTTTGTTAATCTCACCCCCATCGGATTTCTATTCTGTGCATGGAGCCCAGGGTGAATAAACTTCCCTGCTCTCTTCCCTCCGCTACAACTTCTAAATGGCAGAGAATTGTCTTGTTTCTCCCGGGAAATCAGGCATTACTTACTTGGCGATATCTCCCATGAGCTGCCCGGAAGGTCCCCAGGGGTCATCGTTGGTCGCCTCTCGAACCTTAGACTCTATCTCTGAATAATTCATCACTACGTTGGTGCTGCAGAAGAGAGAATACACAGGTGATTAGCATTAGTCCTGAGCCACACATAGAGACTTAATAATGACACCGCTGGTCTCCCTAATGAGCTACCTATACAGCATGGCTGCAGCCCTCTCTTAGTATTTCCAATACCCTCAGGACACCTTACAATGCATTTACCTTATCCATGAGGACCCCATTCCATTGGGGTCCTGAATACAAATGAGAGCGGGGATCGCATCACCCTTGGAATTTATCCAGTAAAATGGCTTGTGGTCAAACTAAAATGCTCACATTAAGCGGGCAGAGATTTGGGGAAGCGGGATGGCCGCAGGGGAGCAACATGCTCCTCTGACTAGAAAAGGAATGCTAAGCTGTAACACAAAGACAATTGGTTATGAAATATCTGTTCTACTGGAGGGATAAGGGCATGCTGGCCAGCCATAAACAACATGCAGCTTCTTTATTGTGACATAAAGCATTAGAGCACACTGCCAGAATCACATGGGATATTCTGTCACACTGCGCATTGGTTAAGCCTCTTAATATTCACCGTTAACATTTAGGGCTGGATGGATTCCAGGAGCCAATGGAGGAGCCTAAAAAGTACATCTGGTACCCAACTTTGGGTCAGTTATCCAAGGTGTCCCTGTTCTAAGTGGAAGGAAATGATGTTTGTCTTCTTCAAGTGGAAATGAAGGTAAAAATCTATTTAACTATCACAATTACATGCCCCATCCTGCTCTTACAGTCCCAAGAACCCCAAACCCTTCATGGCCAGAATTGATAAAAACTCATTCTCTGAGAGGTAAGCTTAGGAAACAGTTGATGCCTCAGCTCTGCATTCATTGACACCACTTCTCCCCTGCGCCTGTGAAGGAGCAACACACTGATGAGCTCATCAATGAGCTCCAGCCTCCTAAAAGCATGTTCCTATTAGAACATTCAAATCTTTGTGCATAGCAACAGAGCCCTAATTGGTACCCATGACAAATGCCTAAGGTGACGTCCTGGGCTTTGAGCGGGTATATCTGAATGATGCCTGTAGTTACAGACATCATTCAGATATTGCCGGTTTTAGCCGGCGAAGTTCTACACCATAGGAAAGATCATAGCGACCGTTCCGCCGCTTGATCGTTCCTAGGGGAGGCAAGAGGGGAGGGCCCCCCCCCCCCCCGGTGCTTGTTCCGACTCATCGTTACGATCGGTGAGGCGGAGAGCAGATCTGCCGGCGCCGGATGTAGATCATGGAGATTTCCAGCGGGTGCGATGTTATGACGTCACGCTCGGCCTCTCCATTCAAAAAAACGGCGCCGCTTCGGCTGGGAAGCGGTGATCGTTTTATTTTTATTTTTTTATTTCAGGCTTTCCAGCCTAGTGGTGAGATATGGGGCCTTATTGACCCCATAACTCACTATTAAGAGGACCTGTCATGTCATATTCATATTACAAGGGATGTTTACATTCCTTGTAATAGGAATAAAAGTGATCCAAATTTTTTTTTCTTCAAAAAAGTGTAAAAAAAATAAAAATAAATTTTTTAAAGAGCTGCTGTCCCCGTGTGCTCGCACGCAGAAGTGAACGCATACGTAAGTCCCACCCACATATGAAAACGGTGTTTAAACCATACATGTGAGGTATTGCCGCAAACGTTGGAGTGAGAGCAATAATTTTGTCCCTAGACCTCCTCTGTAACTCAAAACATGTAACCAGTAAAAAAATTTTCAAGCGTCACCTATGGGGATTTTTAAGTACCGAACCTTGGTGCCATTCCACGAACGTGTGCAATTTTGAAGCGTGACGTTAGGTATCTATTTACTCGGCGTAACTTCATCTTTCACAATATGTAAAAACATTGGGCTAGCTTTACGGTTTTGTTTTTTGTTATTTTTTTAAACACAAATGTTTTCCCCCCAAAAAACGCGTTTGAAAAATTCTTGCGCAAATACTGTGTGAGATAAAAAGTTGCAACCGCCATTGTATTCTCTAGGGTCTTTGCTAAAAAAACATATATAATGTTTGGGGGGTTCTATGTAATTTTCTAGCAAAAAAAATGATGATTTTTACACGTAGGAGAGAAATGTCAGAATTGGCCTGGTAGGGAAGTGGTTAAAGTTAAAGTTAGTCTCCTGAATTTTTGTACAGATCGATGACTTGAGGGAGAATCTGATAATGCGTTGTTGGTCTGACATAAATGTACGGTTTAGTTCCGTCTCCCATTTTCCTATACAAGGTAGACGTGGCTGCTCAGAGGGAGCGTTTAGTAAAATTATAAGTTTTAGAGAGAACTTGAGATAGAGTTCCAGTATTTGAGCAGTACTCCTCAAAGGTTGTCAAATGGCAATCAAAAGCCTGGAGGGCTTTCCAAAAGGGAAGCCTAAAGGGGCCCGTGTCACTCATCAACATCGATGATTGAAGGCCATTTTTCTGCCACTAGGAAAAAAAAAAAAAAAAAAAAATCAGATGTTTGGTCATAGCCCGAATGGTGTAAGGTTCTGAACTCGTAAGATCCAAGGCCAGGAGTAAATTGTGGATTCCCCAAAATTGGCAATAAAGGGGAGTCTCTGGTAGAGTGAAGCCTGAAAACAGACCTGTGAGCTTATACGGAGCGTGGTACCTAGTAAAAGATGTGGTTTTAACGCCAGGGGCAAGTTATCGCAGCACCACAATGCACCTTTTAACAAGATGTCCGTTTGAGCCTGTTCTAATTGTGCCCAGAGTTTAGAGCCACAGTGGCGGCACCAATGCTCTGCGTTTTCTTAGATCTTCTGACTGGTCCTGAATCAGTGCATGTGAAAATAGGGGCCAATGTAATTTACTAGTTCTATTAGTTCAGGCACTGAGCCATCTTTAAGCTAACTTCGAACCTCGCCCTCAAAACACTGAGGCATGAGAGGAAACTGGAAATCTCTAATAGAAGTCTGTAAAACTTGTGTGCAAGCAGTTTTTATAAAACTCAGAGTAAGGTAAGCGACGCCAGCAAAGTGATAACGACTACTGCAATTCAAAGTTCACCACATGACTTTACTCGTTGCCTGGCGTTGCTCTTAAAGCTCCCCGGCAGACGCTGAGTTAAGGAAACCAATCTGTATGTGGCTGAAGTCCAAAGCAATTAAAACACAAAACACATCTTGGAAGGAGGGACCCCAGGCCTTCTCTTCCTTTCCCATGTAAAGATCAGTCCTCGTTTTGTGCCATACCCAGGGTCCCGGTGACCTCAGTGCAAGAAAGGAATTTATATCCAGATGTGGTGAACTGGTTGGGAGGAGGCAGGAGGACCTCGTTAGCATAAAATCTGCTGTGATTGATATGGAAGTGATATTGGAGGATGCACTGCTAAGTTGAAGGGAGTGCGGCCCTTATGGGTGAGTTAGGGCCTCTTGGAAGGAAATCATGTGGAGATTTTTGGGGGGTTAGGAGGAAGCCGGCTGCTATGGCAGTTCCTTGGCACTTCTTCAGTTTCCAGTCTCAAGGAATTAGGCTTATGTGACAGGAAATAAATCAAGCTGTACACTAGAGAAGGGGGCTCCTGAACATATGGATTCTGACCTTGTTCTGGGAGTATAGTAAACCCTACACACCGTGGGAGACCCTCAAAACAGTGGAGGTTTTTCCCTGTGTAAGCACATTCACTAGATGAACCAGAATGGAAGAATGGCTTGCGGGAAGCCTCGGACTGCAGGCATGATAAATTATTAGCTATATACCAGGCTTCATTACATCAAGCCATATCCGTTCCATATTCTGCAAGTTATCCCAACCATGTCAAAGCATTACAACTGATCCATACAAAAGACTGAAGTCATAGTCAATATCTTTCTTAAAGGTGGCCTATCGTTTAATCAGGAATTGTGCAGATTAGTATTTAAGAAGTAGTGTGATCAGTTTAAAGTACATCTAAACCTGATCACTAAAATGTAATATAAGCTTCAACAAATTAATGCAGCTTTACCAAACATTTGTTATATTTTATAATATAATATAAATCTGCAACTGCATTAAAAAAAAAAAAAAACTAAACAAATGGTGATCCTGCCATGAAGGGCACTTTCTGTTAGAGGGGGTTGATGCCCTGTACTCGTCTCCCATCCCGCATAGTTATCCTGTTGTAAGAGCTTCCAAAAGAGACTAATGGCTGTTTAAAAACCAGGTAATACAAAATGCCATGTAGCCATTGCTGGAATGAATGTAGAGAAAAATTGGTTTGAAAAGAGGCTGCATGAGATCAGCAGCACTAGGATGCAAAAAAAAAAAGAAAAACTAAAAACAAATATTTATATTAAAAATGCAATGATATATGACTTACTTTACTTTACAAAACTAAAAGGTCATTCAGTTAGAGCTTACATCTACTTTAACATAAATAAATACTCTAGTTAAAAACGTTTTTCTGATGTATAGATTCCCATCATGGCATACCTGGGTTTTGACTGCTACTGAATAGTGCCACACAATGATTGTACCTTGTCAATTATCTTAATCTATCAGACATCTGATTGACAACAATATACTTATTGCAGACTGCAATGACATGTAAAATCACCAACAACATCCCATTCCATAACCAAAAAGACATTAATATGGAAGTAGTCCCATTTTGTGGCAACAACCGCCGCAACAATTCTGGGAAAGCTTCCCACAAGATTTGGGATTGTCTCTGTCAGAACTTGTACCCATTCAAACCAAAACGGTATTTGTGAGGCCATGTACTGATGTTGGCTGATGATTCCAATTTATCCCAAAAGTGTTCAATAGGGTTGAAGTTGGGCTCTGGTGCCAGCCACTCAAGTTCCTCCACACCAAACCTATCGCACCAGATCTTTACTGGGCTGGCTTTGTGCACAGAGGCATAATCATGGTGCAACATAAAAGGGTCGTCTCCCAACTGTTTTCACATGGCGGGAAACACAATTGGCTAAACCATTGGAGGTCAACTTGGTAAATACACAAGGGCCTCAAGTACAGCTCCCAAATGGTGGCAAAACAACATCTGTAATTATTAACGGCTTCCCACCCCCTTGTGTATATATATATATATATATATATATATATATATATATATATATATATATATATATATATATATATATATATAAAAATCCTTGGACCAGAGCGGTGATATCATGATCATGGCTACAACTGGAATTTCATGCAAAAGTGATCCAAGTGGTAATGCAGCCGTCTGAAGTATATCACTTCCAGTATTCAGTTTGTCTACAAGCCGTTACCAGCTTGTGAAGCATCTGATCAAACCGATCTCAGTTTGAGCAGATGTTTCGGAGGGCAGAGAAGAGATATGGGTCTCTCCATAAAGAGGCCCATGCTATCACTAGGGACAAGGAATGTTGTTCATCCCTTGTGATAGGAATACAGTTCAAGCAAAAAAAAAAAAAAAAAAAAAAAAAAAAAAAAAAAAAAGGTACACAGTGTCAAAAAAATTAAATATTAAAACATTTAAAGCCCCATCGTGCTTATGCACAGAGGTCCCGCGTGCACATGTAAAGGGCGACTGCACCAAGCGTGAGCTATCATCACGAATGTCTGAGTGAGAGCAATAATGCTAGCGCCAGACTACCTGCCTAACAATAAAGGCTTTTTAGAGAGTTACCTTTGGAGATTTTTAGGTACCATAGTTTGTTGCTGTTGCACGCTCATATGTAATTTTAAAGCATGACATGTTAGGTATTTATTTACTTGGCATAACATCTTTTAAATTCTACCAAAAAACTGGGTAACATTGTGTTTGTGTGTATTTTTTCCTGAAAATGTGTTCATAAACTGCTATGCATATATGCAAAAAAAAAATTGCAACAAACACCATTTTATTTTCCAGGGCCTCTGCTTAAAAGATAGATAAAAAGATCATGTTTGGGGATTTCTAAGTAATTTTCTAGCAAAAAAAGGGTTGATCATTAGTGCAGTAGCTCCGACCGGAGCAGTCAGTTTTTTCATTCAAAACCACTGGGTTTGAATGGAAAAAAAAAACAAAAAAAAAACTATTAGACCCCTTTTACACTAAGCAGCTTTACAGGCGCTATAGCACTAAACATAGCGCCTGCAAAGCGCCTCTCCTTTCACTCCAATGTGAAAGCCCGAGTGTTTTCACACTGGAATGGTGCGTTGGCAGGATGCTCAAAAAAGTCCTGCAAGCAGCATCTTTGAGGCGCTGTATACACCGCTCCTAAAGCGCCCCTGCCCATTGAAATCAATGGGCAGAGCCGCCGAAGCACCAGCAAAGCTGCAGCTTTCACCCCTTTTTCGGCCGCTAGCGTAGGGTTAAAAGCGCCCTGCAAGTGTCCGAAAAGCGGCACAAAAATGATGGTAAAGCGCCACTAAATATAGCGGTGCTTTACCGCCGACGCCGAACGCTGCTCAGTGTGAAAGTGCCCTTAGTGCTTACCAGGATTTACTCCCAGCCCTACACAGCAACAATCTCCTGACAGACCTGTGTGGCCAAGGCTGTATACTAGGAAGAGGATGGCCATGCTAGGATGTGGCCGTCACATCTGCAAGCTGCCACTTTGTGATTCCTCGTACCAGATGCTTCAGGGCCTGCCAAAGTTTCAAGTGGCTGACCCAGTCCAAGACACCATGGGCTTCACACAAAATGCTGGCTGGCAGTCTAAAATGTCTTTGTATACTGTAGCCTTAAAAAGTGTTACTAAACCCAGGACCCTGCATTTACTATATCTGGTCTCCCACAGTACACAGAACATGGAAATGTAATTATTTTGGTAAATATAAACTGCTAAATACCTATTCTCATCAGCAATTTATAGCAGTCTTGTGACTTCTATCAGTGTCTGGCTGAGCACTGGTTGTAGCTTGGAGGAGGAATTTTCATTCTCCCCCCGATTACCCTAAGAGGCTGCAGGACCCTCTGTCTAGAGTACCCTAGACAGTGCTGATTGGCCCTGTGCAGATCACATGCACCCTCCCAAGAAAAAACTCTTTAGCGATACACACGAAACTCAGCATGTGCAGAGTGTCCCCAAGACTCTGTTCTATCAGGAGATGAATTGGGGACTGTGGAAAAAGGGGAGGATCAGAGAAGACAGCATGCATACTAGCACATTATGCATTTGTCTTACAAGGGAATGTTTTTTTTTCCTGCAGCGGTTTACTACAGCTTTAAGGCCCAGTTCACCCTAGTGTGATTTCAGATGCGACTTGGGTTGCATGGAATCGCATGACAAGGGAAATCACATGGTCTTCAATGGTGTCCATTCACATCAATGAGACTCAGTTATTTTGGAAAAGGTTCCTGTACTACTTTGGTGCCATTCCAGTGCGATTTTGGCCCCATAGAATATACAAAAACCCTTTGAAAGTAAATGTATCAAAAGGCAGTGCTACATATACAAAAACGTATAAAAACAAATGCAAAGAAGATATTACATCAAACACATAAAAGTGCAACATACTTGTACAACAAAGTTGACTTTATCCATTTATTGTAATATCTTCTTTGCACTATAATTGTTTTATATGTTTTTTGTATATATAGCGCTGCCTTTTGATATTTTTACTTTCGAGTGATTTGTATCAAACGTTTGGTGGCTACATAACTTTGATTTTTTCGTTTAATGATTTCTGATCTTTTGCGCGGATTTCTTTACACTCAAACCTTAAAAAGGGACAGTTCACCTTTACCACAAAACTGCCTATGCAGATAAGGGGCATCTGTAGATAAAAAAAAAAAAACAAAAACTGTGCAGCTCTGACTAAAGCCCTTGCTATAGGTGTATGCCATTTACATACCTTATAAAGCCTGATTGGAAAACTCCCAGGACGTTGCTAAGTGAGGCCTAGTCGTCACTGCTCACCTCCACCATCACAGGAGTGAGCTCTCAAATGCTGAGCTCAGAGCTACTGCATCAGGGGAGAGAAAGAGTATGTGAGGGGGTTTGAATCAGAAAGAGCTCACTCCTATGTTGGTGGAGGTGAGCAGTGACGAAAGTTGCTAACGTGCTGGAAGTACTTAGCAACGTCCTGGGAGTATTCCAGTCAGGCTTCATAAGGTATGTAAATGGCATACACTTATATAGCAAGGGTATTATTCATTTTTAGTCAGAGCTGCAGAGTTTGTTTTCATCTACAAACATCCGTTACCTGCATAGGCAGGTTTTTTGTAAAGGTGAACTATCCCTTAAAAAAGTTGCATTCAAGTAGTACTACATAAATCGCACAGAAAGTCAGTTCAAAATCGTATTGTAGCAATGTAAACCCAGCCTTAAAGTAGAAGTTCACCTTTTAGAAAAAAAAAATAAATAAATGCACATCTTTTTGCAGGTAAAAAAATAAAATGTGCGTTTACTATTTTTTTTAAACTGAAGCCTGTAAAGCAGGGGTCTCAAACTAGGGACCCTCCAGCTGTTGGAAACTACAAGTCCCATCATGCCTCTGCCTGTGGGAGTCATGCTTGTAACTGTCAGCCTTGCAATGCCTCATGGGACTTGTAGTTTCGCAACAGCTGGAGGGCCGCCAGTTTGAGACCCCTGCTGTAAAGTATTGCACCCACAAATCAGCAGATCTCAGGTCCAATGCCAGGATCCTATAGACCCTCGGTATACTGCCTGCCCGTACCTCCGATCTGGGCAGGCAAATACTGAATTGCAGGAAGATTTAATGAACTACGAGAGCGCTCACCGGTACCAATTCATTGAGAATTACAAGCTCTTGGCCAAAGAAATTCACGAAAACTCTATGAATGAAGCGGTCATGTGGGCAGAGCACCGCACAGCAAACTGTGACAGAGGGTTCGTGGGGGAGATCCCCTGCCCGCTGTCAGACTGAGGGGGGGTGGGGTGGGGTGGACAGGAGCTCAAAACATGTTACATGTTCAAAAGGTGGACTTAGGCTTCAATGTTTTATTAAGCATACTGCCTAAGAGCAGACAATATAAGCTGCCTATTACCTTTCTTAGTCCATAAAATATCTTATGTGTGCCTCTGTGAAATGAGGGAGCTCACTCCCTGCAATCCCCAAGTCCAATGAGAAGACTTAATTGTTAATAAGGGTGCCCTTATTGGATGTGGGATGGCAGCAGGTGGGGCTAAGCCCTGGTGTCAGGCCCCTAGCAAACGGAAACTAGCTTCCAGAGGGTACACACAAAAAAGGGTATCCTGGTGAATAAAAGTCACAGCAGACATCTTTTAGGTTTTCTTCAGCAGGATGCTTAGTCCAATTCTTCTTTGGATCACTCAGGCATTTGTTTTGTGAGAATATAACAAAAAAACGAGTATGAAATATCCGGTCTGAGATGCTGGCAGGCAGCAGACAAAATGATTTCAATCTATTGCACTTATGTGGTCTGTTCAGTGAGGTTTTCTTGGAAAGAGAAGACCGAGTAGAGGATGTAATAATCCAGGTTTCCAGGAACCATTCACATCGCATCAGTTTTTAAGATGTACTTAACAGCTTCTCACAAAGGCCATCATTCATCTATAATGCCCAATTCTGTGCTCTGCAGTAGCATCCTGTCTACAGATTACAACTGACTGCAAATCTATTAACACAGTAAAGGCTTTTGGTATTTACTGAGCACCACTTAAAGTGGTAGACTGCATTAAAAAAAAAAAAAAAGGCACCGGGCAGTATGCATCATACTAGCACATTATGAAAGACTTCCCTGAAAAAGCCCTCCAGCAGGGCGCTGTAACCGCTTCCATACGTGCGGGAGTCACCATTTACGGCACAGAACTCTGAAGGAATGGCACGGGTATGCCGTTCCTTCAGAGTGCATGTGCTGGTGACGTTCGCTCAGCATCTAAAGTAAATATCTCTTAAACGGTGCACATTTAGGAGATATTTACTATACCTATAGGTAAAAATCGAACAAGGGAGCTTACTCCCACTTTAATATAAGCAATATTTGGGAGGTAACAAGATTCAAAATGTGCAGACTCACTGGGACATGTAGTACATCAGCAGATGGGTGATGAAGGGTGGCCGTATCTGCTTTACTCAGTGACCCCGGGTGCAAATATCCTCTCAAATATTGGACACAGTTTTCTGGGCACAGAGGAAATTGTACCCTCCCAATAAAGAAACAAAGTCACACTTTGGGTGTCATTGATGTGAAGCTTTTGAAAGCAATAGATAATACTTGTAGACTGATTTTGCCTCAGATTCCTCATATTCACTACAAAACTCCTAACCTGGTCACTACTAACCAATCCTTTCTAATGGTGTACAGCATGGCCATACGGCACCACTGATACTACCAGCCCTGTGGTTATGTCACATCCCTGAGAAGACAAAGTAGGTTTTTATCCATATGTCAAATTACAAACAAGCAATGGAATAATGTTTAGTAAGGACAGAGAATGTGGCCATAGACAGGACCTCATTTTCTTTTTTAATCCTTTCACGTGTGTATGTCATTTGCATGAGGTCATCATATACAGCAATGTTGGCCATACACATGGCAATTCTGGATAGCTTTTGATCGATAATGCTCCCAAAGCACTGAACTCTTCGTAGCCAACTGTTAACCTGGGCATCCATGGTTTACCTAGTTTTAAAGCAGTTGTAAAACCTTACATATACCCAATGAAGTGACTGGCCTCATAAGTTGTACCTGTTTATCTGCAAAATTTTCTTTTCCAGATCTGTTCAATGACCAGAATTTAAAAAGCTTGTCCGAGCTGACAGAAAAAGGGAGGAGAGATCTGGATTGGAGGAAAGAGACACATCCACCATTACACAGCACACAGGAACAGAACTGAGGCTGTCTAACACAAGCAGTGCGCTGGGGCTCCCTCCCAGTCAACTTTTTTCCCTCTTGGTGTCAAGAAAATTTGTCAGAAGTGATGTATGCTGATAGCAGAGAAATGGGGCAGCAGACACATATGACACAGTGTTTTGAAATGAGACAGGTACACACTATAGGGATAGGCTTTGTTCATATTTCATGTCTGAGCTTAACAACCAAATGCTCAAAATTGAGGTGGAAATCAATCCAAATGTAGCTAGTACAGCAATAGCTTTTATGGTTTAGGCCTAGAGTTTCAATGATCTGATAGCTTGGAACTGGGAAATGATGAAAACCAAGGTTAGAAGAGTCGCACAGCTTCATGTGATGATCTTTTTGAATGCCATGTATGGCCATGAGTGCTTCCACTACAATGTAAATACTGTAAACTCTTTCGTAGATGGTAGGACAGCACACTTGTTCTAACCCTTTCTTACCATTTGTAGTCTCCAAGGGAATTCCCATGTGACAGAATGACAACACAAGCCCAACAGGGAAACAAGGACAGAGTGTTACCCTATAGGAGGAAATGTCTCAACAAGAGCCTTCAGGGCAGTATTACCAAGTATTAGTTTACTTTTAAAGCACAACTAAAAGCACCTGTATGACAGTTATGTGACAAAAAAAGCCACAAAGTAAACAAAAACTTCCTTTACCTTTCCTGACTGAGCCAAATGTGAGTTTGTTTGTGTCTCACACAATCCCCCTGCTAGACATGGTAACCCTCGGTGGGAGGATTTCAGCAACAAAAGCAGCGCTGTCAGTCTAGAAAGCAGTGGTCGGCCTTTATGTGGCCCGGGTACTGATTAAAATGGTTGTAAAGGCAGAAGGTTTTATATCTTAATGCACTATATATTAAGATAACAAGCCTGTGTGCAGCAGCCCCCCTCAGCCCCCCCCCCCCCAATACTTACCTGATCCCATCTAAATCCAGTGATGGTGCAGGACTTTCTCGGCTGCCCAGGACTCCCCATTGGCTCCTGCTGCTGTCAAAGTTAAATAAGCCAATGAGGAGAGAAAGGGGGCTGCTTGCTGTGGGGGGACTCAGCAGGGGGGAGGGGACAGGAGCGTTGAAGAGGGACCCAAGAAGAGAATGATCTAGGCTTCTCTTTGCAAAACCACTGCACAGAGCAGGTAAGTATAACATTTTTTTTTTTAGTTAAAAATAACAATGAGACTTTAGTATCACTTTAACAAGCTATAGGGATAATTTTGATATCTGCGCCCTCCCATCACAGTGTAGTGCAAGCAGGCACAGCCTTACATGAGTGGCAACTCTTTAATATCAGCAGCAGTGCAGCACCGTTGCCACACTGTTGGACTTTACTGGCAGGATCAATAGGCATTGTGGGACTTTGCACGAGAACAAAGAGAACATTGTAAATTCAGATGCGTGTATATTTGTTTACTCGGAGGCCATAGTAGTTCTTTAGCATGATAAAGTTTGTATGAGCTTTTACACGTTGGTTTTACATATACTTTAAGGCACAAAATACTTCCAGAAATGTGCAGCTTCAGTGGGGAAAATTCCAAAGGCCTCTATATCTTTGGGTAGGCTGTAATAACATCAGTATACACTAGATGGCACCACTATTCCCTGTGCAGGTTCAGCCTGATGATTCATTTTCTGTCTGATAAAAGAAAAAACTTTTTAAGAGTTTTCCAAGCACTTTTTGCGCTTGAATAGCCTATTTCCCATTGACTGAGCAACATTCTGAAATGGCATACACAGGTTGAAAAGAATATTCTCTTGAAAAGGAAACAAAAACCATGCATGGCATTAACAGTGCAAACCATACTATATATTGCATACAGTAATAATCATTATCAAAAACCATGACTGAATCGGCAGCACTGCTTGTCAATTGGCTTGTAAGGTAGAAACAAGCCTAAAGCCAACCATACACATTTTAACTTGTTTGTACCACCTCCTTTAGATTGACCAACTACACCAGTTCAAGGGCCTGCCTGATAGGATACAAAATTGAACAGGTTCTTTAGGTAGGCCCTCACATCACAATATATTACTTTGGAAAATCTAAAACAAGGGTAGGCAATCTTGGGGAGGTGGAGATCTACCTAAAAAAAACATTGAAGGTATCAAAGATCACCAGTGTTCCCTTTTTTTTCCCTCTCTTTTTCAGAATTAAGTGCAGGGGCTAGGCCAGGGGTGAACGCACACACCCAGCGCAGGGGCGAACGTGCAGGGCCAGGCCAGGGGCGAACGCACACACACAGCGCAGGGGCGAACGTGCAGGGTCAGTGCGGAAGCAGACACCCAGCGCAGGGGCGAACGTGCAGGGCCGGGGCGAACGCACACACCCAGCGCAGGGGCGAACGTGCAGGGCCAGGCCAGGGGTGAACGTGCAGGGCCAGGCCAGGGGCGAACGCGCACACCCAGCGCAGGGGCGAATGTGCAGGGCCAGGCCAGGGGCGAACGCACACACCCAGTGCAGGGGCGAATGCAGTCACCCAGCGCAGGGGCGAACGTGCAGGGCCAGGCCAGGGGCAAACGAACACACCCAGCGCAGGGGCGAACGTGCAGGGCCAGGCCAGGGGCGAACGCACACACCCAGCGCAGGGGCGAACGTGCAGGGCCAGGCCAGGGGCGAACGCACACACCCAGTGCAGGGGCGAACATGCAGGGCCAGGGGCGAACGCACACACCCAGCGCAGGGGCAAACGTGCAGGGCCAGGCCAGGGGCGAACGCACACACCCAGCGCAGGGGCGAACGTGCAGGGCCAGGCCAGGGGCGAACGTGCAGGGCCAGGCCAGGGGCGAACGCACACACCCAGCGCAGGGGCGAACGCACACACCCAGCGCAGGGGCAAACGTGCAGGGCCAGACCAGGGACAAGCGCACACACCCAGCGCAGGGGCGAACGTGCAGGGCCAGGCCAGGGGCAAACGCACACACCCAGCGCAGGGGCGAATGTGCAGGGCCAGGCCAGGGGCGAACGCACACACCCAGCGCAGGGGCGAATGTGCAGGGCCAGGCCAGGGGCGAACGCACACACCCAGCGCAGGGGCGAATGTGCAGGGCCAGGCCAGGGGCGAACGCACACACCCAGCGCAGGGGCGAACGTGCAGGGCCAGGCCAGGGGCGAACGCACACACCCAGCGCAGGGGCGAACGTGCAGGGTCAGGCCAGGGGCGAACGTACACATCCAGCGCAGGGGCGAATGTGCAGGGCCAGGCCAGGGGTGAACGCACACACCCAGTGCAGGGGCGAATGTGCAGGGCCAGGCCAGGGGTGAACGCACACACCCAGCGCAGGGGCGGATGTGCAGGGCCAGGCCAGGGGTGAACGCACACACCCAGCGCAAGGGCGAATGTGCAGGGCCAGGCCAGGGGCGAACGTACACACCCAGTGCAGGGGTGAGCGTGCAGGGCCAGGGGCGAACGTGCCCAGTAGCAGTGGCCAGTGGGGGAGCACCCCATCTAGTACAAACACCTCCCCCCTCTGTAAAATTCACTCCAGTTCTCAGATCGAGTGGCACCTGGAAGAGTGAGGATGTCCTCCCAGTTCTTCCCTCAGCTGTGCCATATGACATGTCAGAGCCGAAGAGGAGCCAATCCCTTCTCTTGGCTCTGCATTCACATGGATGCTCTAATTGGAGGCAAAACCAGAGTTAGGCAGCAAAGTGTAAGGATAAAAAACACAATCTTCCTGTAATTTTAACAAGCTTTCAACACAAAAAGGCCGAATGGAATAAAGCAGTCGTAAATCCTGCTTTGTTATTTTTACCTGTAGGTAAAATGAATATCTCCTAAACCTGCACAGTTTAGGAGATATTCCACCTGCATGCAGACACTGACGTCAGTGGCGCTTGCGCTCTGAAGGTCTGGCATACCGTGCCGGACCTTCAGAGTCTCTTGCCGGAACCAAAGGCTCTGTGATTGTGCGGGAGTGACGTCATTGCCGCTTTAGCCAATCACAGTGCCGCAGCCTGCGAACCCAGAAGAGAAGCCAGGGGAACATGTCAGCCCTCTCAGCAATGACCGGGCACCGCTGGAAGGGCTTCGTTCTAAGGTAAATATTTCATCATTATGATATATTTTCATAATATTATATTTAATTATGCGATGCATACTAGCACATTATGCCGTTGTCTTGCAGGGTTTTTTTTTTTTTCCACTTTTTCAGCGGTTTACTACCGCTTTAAAGAATATGTAAACCCAACACTTCATATTCCTGATATGTACCTGCTGTACCATGTACTTGTATTAAAAATAATCCTCTTTGTACTTTGTATTGCTTCCTTCCTGTGAAATCTCTGGTGTTCCTGACAGTCCCTCTGCTTTCCTATTTCAAACTGACAGCACTAGGCATAGAAGCACATCCATCCTAGCCTGCTCAGTTCTCTGGCTGTGCTGGAACTCCTCCAATGACCAGTCTTGTCCTGACATGCCCCCCCCCCCTCCCATTCACTGGGAAGATTAGTATACTGCTGTTTCTCCTCCCCCAAGCTCTTATGTAGCTGAGAACATAGGGTGTGTGATCACTGGGGAAAAAAAAAAAGTTGATAAAAGTTTTTATTCCATATCTACACACAAACCATTTGTCTTTCATTTCTACTTTAAACCAAATAAGTTCTTACACAAGATGAGGGTTTACATACATAAAAAGATCTATACTTTGTAAAACTGTAGCTGGTAGGTTGCCATGGTATGTACAACCATTTGTGCAAATGAAGGCTCATTGGAATCTATTGAAATTGGCATGAATATGGCCAGCAAAATTAGTGTTTCAACCATCTTTAAAACGAAGCCAAGAACTGACAAACTGGGATAATCTGAACATGGGAATGTGAAAACTGCAAATCATTTGAGGCTCATCTGTTTTTATAATTCTGCTTTACAGTTCACAAATCGAACAAGCCTTTAGAAACTGATTAGCTCTATTTCTTCAGCTGCAATAGAAAAATACATTTGCGTCTATATGCGCAGTACATTAAAAGTTTTGTCTAGTCTGCCAAATCTGTAATTACAGGTCTAATTGCTTAATAATTGTAGATCATTACAGCGCAGGCTGTGGTGTCGGATACCCGCATACTTCAGGCACTGCAATGATGTGATCACACCACTTATACAGAATCCATTCTGAGGCCTTCCTATGACCCAAAACTTAGCAATTTGGCTTGGCGCAGAACAAATAAATGGTGCACACCACACAGCCGTCTAGAATTAGCAAAGCAAACACTGACATCAACTGCACTGAACTGCAATGCATCAGGGATCTGTGTGCTTTACTCCAGTTTGAGGAAACATCAGATGGAGATAGACAAAGGCTAGTGACCTATGGTGAGTAGGGAGTGACATTTTCATAAGACAGCTGTCTTCTCAAGAGTTCATTCAAATAAGTGTACTGATATTGCTGGCAGCAAGAGATTTTTAGGCCTCACACACATTGGGCGTTTTAAACATCACTTCTAGAGGCATCTTGCTGTGTTTTTTTTCTATGTGTCCATGCACACATGGGCGTTTAGAGGCAGTACCCACTGTGTTCAAGAGCAGCAGCGTTCTGGCAGAAAAAAAAAGCCTGACACGCCCGCCTACAAGCGTGTAAACACGGTTATGCGCTCGGCTTGTCAAGCGATTGGGCGTTCATTCATTTCAATGGGCAGAATATTCTCGCCAATTAAATGAAAAAACGCCCAAGTGCTTGACAAGCTTAAAGTGTCTCTGAAGGCTGAAGGTTTTTTACCGTCATGCATTCTATGCATGACGGTAAAACAAACTTCCATGTGCAGCAGCCCTTCTAAATACTTACCCAAGCCCCACTGCAATCCAGTGATGTGCACGAGAGCCTTGGCTCTCCAGGGACTCTCATTCCTCATCGGCTCCCACTGCTGTCCATCACAGCCAGTCAGCCAATGAGGAGACAAAGGGTGCGGGACTGAGCTGTGGCTCTGTTTGTGAATGGACATGCAGAGCGGTGGCTCAGGAGTGAGCCTGCTTGAGTGCCTCCATAGCAAGCTGCATGCTCTGGAGGCACTTGGCAGGAGGGAGGGGCAAAGAGCACCGGTGGGGGGAACTGAGAAAAGGAGGATGGGGGCTGCTCTGCTCAAAACCACAGAGCAGTCAAGTATGACATGTTTGTTTTAAATAATAATAATAAAAAAAAAAAAAAAACACCAAAAACAAGCTTTTACCACCACTTTATCCGATTGCCGACCAGCTGCCGCAGTTATATTGCAGCAGGTTGGCTCGGGCTCGTACACCGCGATCTGTGGGGGCACAAGCATGCACCTACTGGCCAGCGGGGAGCCAATCAGGGGTTCCAATGGACTCGGTGTATGCCGGCCGCCCGCGATCGTTCCCCGCAGTGGCAGAACGGGGATCTGCCATAGTAAACAAGGCAGATCTCTGTTCTGACAGAGGATCACACAGAGATCTGGTCTTTCTGCTATTCTGCTCTAGTGAGACAATCCCCCCTACAGTTAGAGTCACTCCCTAGGACACACTTAACCCCTTGATCACCCCCCTAGTGTTTAACCCCTTTCCTGCCAGTGTCATTTACACAGTAATCAGTGCATTTTTATAGTACTGATCGCTGTATAAATGACAATGGTCCCAAAATAGTGTCAAAAGTGTCCGATATGTCCGCCGCAATGTCTCAGTCCCGCAAAAAAAAAAAAAAACCCGCTGATCGCTGCCATTACTAGTAAAAATAAATAAAAATGCCATAAATCTTTCCCCTATTTTGTAGACGCTGTAACTTTTGCGTGAAACAATATACGCTTATTGGGGTTTTTGTTTTTTTTTTTACCAAAAATATGTAGCAGAATACATATTGGTCTAAATTTATGAAGAAACTCGATTTTTAAATTTTTTTTATTGGATATGTTTGATAGCAGTGTACGTCTTTGTTTGTTTATAGCGAAAAAAATGAAACACAGAGGTGATCAAATACCACCAAAAGTAAGCTCCATTTGTGGGAAAAGAAAGGACATAAATTTCATTTGGGTACTGCGCCGCACGGGGCGGAACTGGTTAAATGGGCCTGAACAGGTTTGAAAAACAAGGCTTTTTTCCTATTGGAGAAAGGCATTTAGGAGAGCTGGGCATATGCCTAGTATGCATGAGGCCTTAAAACTGAAGTTGAAGCTGAAGTAGTTGTGGATATAGTACCAGGGACATAACTGACCTCTAATAAAAAGTGTGCCCCATGTCCTGCTTGGTGTAGTAATCTTCCCTCCACCAACATCGGATAGTACCCACAGCACTGTTCTTCTGGTGATGCAGGGAATAACAAACATGTTATACTTACCTACTCTGTGTAATGGTTTTGCACAGAGCAGCCCGGAACCTCCTCTTCTCGGGTCCCTCTTTGGTGCTCCTGGCTACCCCCCCCCCCCCCCCGCCGTGTGCCCCCACAGCCAGCAGCTTGCTATGGGACACCCAAGCCAAGCTGCTACTCTGTGTGTCCATTAAGACAGTGGTCATCAACACTGTCCTCAGGGCCCACCAACAGGCCAGGTTTGCAAGATAACTGAAATACATCGCAGGTGATATCATTTTGCTGCTCAGTGATTGCAGTATTCTAGTCTGCATCTCCCCAAGGTAATACATAAAACCTGGCCTGTTAGTGGGCCCTGAGGACAGGGTTGATGACCACTACATTAAGACACGGAGCCGCGGTTCGGCCCCACCCCCTCTTTCTCCTGATTGGCTAACTGATTGACAGCAGCAGGAGCCAATGGCGTCGCTGCTGTGTCTCAGCCAAAAAGAGGAGGGAGAGTCCTGGACAGCACTCGTGCACATTGCTAGATAGAGATGGGGCTCAGGTAAGTATTAGGGGAGCTGCTGCACACAGAAGGGTTTTTATCTTAATGTATAGAATGCATTGAGATTAAAAAAAAACCTTCTGACTTTACAAGCGCTTTAAGATCAGCAGCTTTGACTGTTAAAGTGTTACTAAACCCACAACAGTAAAATCAGTCTATATATGCAGTGAAGCATGCTGGTTATACTCACTGTGTAACCTAAGAAGTTAATCCTCTGCATTGTGTAAAAAGGCCGTTTGATCCTGTCTTCCCTGATCCTCCTCTTCTTCCACATTCCCCAATCCTTCAGCTAATAGTAGAGAGCCTTGAAGGCAATGTGCACATGCTTGGTTTGGTGTATTGCTTGAGAGTTTTTTCTTTTTTTTTTTGGGAGGGTGCATGTGAACAACACAGGGCCAATCAGCACTGTCCAGACAGAGAGTCAGGAGTCATGAAGTCTCATAGGATAGTCAGAGGAGAAAGAAAACTCCTCCTACAAGCTTTACCAGTGTTCGGCCAGACACTGATAGAAGTCACAAGACTGCTATATACTGGTGATGAGAAAAAGGTATTTAGCAGTTTATATTTACTATAATAATTGCATTTCCATGTTCTGTGTAGTGTGGGAAACCAGATATAGTGAATGCAGGGTCCTGGGTTTAGTAACAATTTAAAGTGTCACTAAAGGCAAAACTTTTTCCCCCATTTTGGATAGAGTAAGGGAGTGTTCCATTGCAGAGATTTCCCTTCACTTCCAGTCCCATAGCTAAAAAGGAAGTGAGAGGAAATACCTCCAAAGTGAGGGAATTCTGGGGTGTCACCCGAACTTTTGTCCCTATTGGAAGATATCCCCACTATTCCTGTTCTAATGTCAACCCAAAATTTTGGATTTTTTTTTACTTTTGATAACAAAAATAGGAGACCAGCACGAGCACAGCACTGGATCGATACAAGACTCTGGTAAGTATTCCTGATACGAGGAGGGGGGAGACAGGCACAGAAACTGGCACAACATTTTATTAATCTAGGTACAAAATCACTACACATTCTCTTAATACATTCTGCTCTAGGAAAAAAGCAATAAGGTAATTTGTCTTGATGGACTTAAAGGGGTTGTAAACCCTCAGGGTTTTTCACCTTCATGCATTCTATGCATGAAGGTGAAAAACCTTCTGTAGTGCAGCAGCCTCCCAGAGACCCCCTTTTACTTACCTAAACCCTATCGTTCCATCGACAGTGACGAGCACAGCAGCTCCAGCTGCTGTCTCGGGTCCTCATTGGATAGATTGATAGCAGCGCAGCCATTGGCTCCCTCTGCGGTCAATAAAATCCAGTGACATGGGAGTCGGGGGCCGCTGGGGGACCCCAGAAGAGGAGGATCGGGTCGCTCTGTGCAAAACTCTTGCACAAGGACAGCAAGTATAACATGTTTGTTATTTAAAAAAAAAAAAAAAAAAACCCTTTACAACCCCTTTAAAGGGTTAAGGAGAACGAAAGAAGAAAGAATTCTATGCATGAAGGTATAAAAACCTTCAGTGTGCAGAAGTCCCCCCCCCCCCCAAATACATACATCAGCCTGATCCCGATCCAGGAGCCTGATTCCATACCTGAGCCCGATACCTTCACCATTTACAACCACTTGAAGCTTGCTGTATACTGTAGACAACTGCAGATGTAACCAAATGATATAAACTATGGTCCTCCCTGACACATCCCAACACACTCATCCTACAAATGATTGCTGTAGAGCAGAGGTCCACCAACCCCTGGGCTGTGGACTGGTACTGGTCCGTGGCCTGTTAGGAACCGGGCATACACATCATTAATTTGCATAGGAACAGAAAGCTGCCAGAGCTGTTAGGGACCGCTGCTGTAGAGGATGTCAGAAAAAAAAAAAAAAAAAACTTCATTCTAAAGTGCGTTTACGCTCCAAAGCAAAAATATTTTGCAGCTTAGTAGTCGTTATATGTAGTGGTTCCATTAGTTTGTTTTTTGTCTTTTCCCTCCTTTATTGCCACCTTATGATTCTGCCAGTAAAACACTTCCTGTCCTAGAGGGAAATCATTCACTTACTGCAGAGTATGTAAGTATATAAAAGCAGCATTGCCACCCAAGGACAGGAAGTATGTTAGGACTACAGAAAACCTCCCGTTCTTCATAACAGCAGGTGTTCTGTAGTTCTAACTTATTTCCTGACAACATTGTTTAAGTTAACACTGCAGTATGCACAGGCCTGAACTGGATTTCTAGAAGGGATCATCAGATATTTTTTCCCCTTATCAGATCTAACAAAACAATTTAATCACACCTGAGAATATAGGAAAGAGCCAGTTATTTCCAACACAAACTCAAAATGACAACGAATGTATAGGAAATGATGTGCAACACAAGATTTTTTTCCTGGGTTCAGTGAACTATGGCGTAACTAGGTCATTGTTCTCATCACATCATGTGACCTTATATTCATTAAGCTAGTGACACCTGTCCCATTTTACAATGCCCCCTCCCACATCTAGCTGAGTAAATGGTTTAGAAACTCCTGAACTGCTGCAAACTCCACAAAGAAGTTTCGCCTGTATAAAGCTCTGGGTGTTTTGCTCACGGGACAGGAAATATGACATAGCACAATATGCTTATCTGTGACAGGTCATTCATACTAAGAGTGATTACAAAATAATGCCAGTTGTGAGCCCGAGAACTAAACCATGAGGCTTTTCCTAGGTTGCCAACATTGTCCTAGACCACAGGACTGGCTGCACAAAACAGGTAAAATTAAATGGACAGACTTCAACAACTGGGAAAAGTGCTTAAAGCTAAACACTGGGCATGCGGTCTTCATTTAAATATAGTCCTCTATAGCCACAAAGGATATAAATCCATGTTATTTGCACTAAATGCGTTTGTAAAGCCTGTTATTACTTTGTAAAGTAGTAATCACAATATCACTATGCTTCTCACAGGATGTGAGGAGCCAGCAGCTCCATCCACTATAGATTGTTTGCAGAAAACTACAGGAAGGGGCGGAGACAAGACCATTTACCCTGCACAAGGAGAGAGAGCAGCAGTGGCTGGTCTGTGTTACAGGAAGCTCCTGCACAAAGAAAAAACTTTTCACACTGGATCTCCCTACAGATCTGGAAGAAGTACAGAACACATAAAAAGAATAAATTAAAACTACACATGCCTCTTCTATATAAGCAATATTTTTATAATAAGACTTACCTATAGATAGCGTGTAAATATCTCCTAAACTTGCACCGTGAAATCATTGGCGCATGCACTCCAAAGGAACAGCCACCCGTGCCATTTCTTCAGAGCCCTGTGCCGTGACTGGCAACTCCCATGCGCATGCATGGGAGTGACGTCACCGGGGCTCCGGCCAGTCACAGAGCCGGAGTTCTCTGGCTCCTTAAAGTGATTGCAAAGCCTGAAGTTTTTACCTTCATGCATTCTATACATAAAAGGTAAAAAAAAACCTTCAGAGTCCGGCTGCCCCCTCATCTCCCCCTAATACTTACCTATAAGCCCAATTCCGATCCAGTGATGTGCACGAGAGCAGAGGCTCTTCCAGGTCTCTCCTTCCTGATTGGCTAAAATGCAGCAGCAGGAGTAATTGGCTCCTGTCAATCAAAGCCAAAGAGACAAGAGTGGGGGGCGGGGCTGAGCCACGCTCTATGTCCTTACGACACAGAGCCGTCTCAGGGGTGAGCATGCACAAGTGCCCCCATAGCCAGCGGCTTGCTATGGGGACACTTGGCAGGGGGGAGGGGGGGCCAAGAGCACCAATGGTTGAGCCGAGAAAAGGAGGATCGGGGCTGCTAAGTTTAACATGTTCGTTACTTTGATATTTTTTTTTTCCCTTTACAATCACGAATTCTCTCCTCTGTTTGACCACCAAATCAAAGTAAAATACTCTAGTAGGAGAGCATATGACTGCCTATCTCCAATGTGACTACCATTAGAGGTCTTCCAGGCTAAAAATGATAGCCAGCATCACTCAACCCACTTATACTGTATCTAAACCTAGTCTGCCATGGACCTGGCTTCATGGAAGAGGGAAGGGTGAGGAGGGTTGTCAGATTTAAAGCGGTAGTAAACTTGCAGAAAAAAAATAATAAAATTGCATACTAGAACATTACCATTACTTACCTTGAAACAAAGCCCTCCATTGACAGTTTTCTATTGAGCCAGCTCTGTTCAAGTGTGGAGTGCACTCAGGTCAGTAAACCACAGCTAAAGCTTTTGACCAAGATAGTCCAGTTTTCTATCTCCATTTCTGAAGTGTAGGAGGCAGTTGAAAATGGTGGCTAATAAAAAGTCATTGGGTACAGCACCATCTTGCAATAGCGTTTTGCCACCTGATAATTGAAGGCCGGCCAAAACTGGTCTTTTCCCTGAATTATATTTCAAGCCTGGTGAACTTCACCTGTAACAAAGTTCTTTGACTAGAATGAGCAACGGATCACCCTATCCTGACTGTGCAGCTGGCAACACTAATTAGGCTTTCAGTAACGAGGACAGCAATCTGCTTCCGACAAACATAATTTTGATCAACAAGCGCAGTGGTCATCAGCAACAAAACAAAAGCTGGCCATAGACGGATCAAAATTCAGCCGGTTCAGCAGAAACCAAAATGATCAGCATGTGGCCATTCCAGAACAGAAGTCAATCGTTGGATTCACTTCTGTCGAAGGAACATGCTGAAAAATTCTTCTTGATCAGCAGGAGCAGCCACTGACCAATGTATTCTGATAGCTGCAGAAGCTGCTGTCAGAATACAATGTCTCTGTTGGAAGCATTCACATAAACGAGGTGGATGGATGTATAGTGAGGTTTCGCTAAGAGGCACTTCTCTTGGAGGACTTCATGTTAAGGCTTCAGCATTACTACAATAGCCAAAATCAAAATGACAAGGGAAGAACACCCTATGACAGAAATGACATACCGTAGCTGAGCACGGAAATGATCAGATATCGGCAGGTGGTGATAAGCAATGTTTTACAAATCTGTCAAATCATAGTGATCCCATTTCACAACATGTTTCAGTAGTTCATCAAACAAGCCAGACATTACTATAATAAAAAGGTAGAAAGCAGCCAGGAAAGAGACATGGAGAAGAGTATTAACTGTACAGTGCCTACAACTAGTGATAAAGAGCGTATGCTTCCCAGCATGTTGCAGCATGGAGACTACTGAAAAAGACCAATTCCCCAGAAGCAAGAAGTTTGAAAAGTGGAACCTTGGATTACGAGCATAATCCGTTCCAGGAGAATGATTTTAATCCAAAGCATTTGCATATCAAAGCAAGTTTCCCTATAGAAGTCAATGGAAATGAAGATAATTTGTTCCGAATTGACTTCTATTACATGCAATACCGCATGTGGCCAGAGGTGGGGGGGGGCGCCGGAGAGCCTTGGAAATACTAGGGGACAGCTCGGCTGAACTCAGAAAGGCTTGGAAACACTCGGGAACGGAGTGTCTGAGTGATTCCGAGTATTTCCGAACGGCTCCAAACCATTCCGAGTGTCCCTGGCGCCCCCCCGCACCTCTGGCCAAATGCGGTACTGCACACCAAGGATGAGCTCTGCCGTGTTTGCACACTCCACGTGCAGAGCCCGACAGGAAGTCGGCACAGTGCTGCACAAATCACAGGCAGTGAGACATTTCCCGATCTCTGCAGCCACACATCAGGAAAATGTCTCACTGCCCGTGATTAGCACAGCGCCGACTTCCAGGCGGGCACGGCACGTGGTGTGTGCGAACAAGCCGGAGCTCATCCTTACTGCACACCCCATTAGCTTGAATTCTGCTCGTTTTGCAAGACAACACTCGCAAACGGTCAGAATTTTACAAAAAAAGTTGCTCGTCTTTCACAACGCTCGTTAACCACGTTATTCGTAAACCAAGGTTCCACTGTATAAATTTCCATAGTCTTCCACCACAGGCTGAAATACACCGCAATGTTCCACAGCATCCAATCAGATTAAAGTTTTATGTGTAGGTGGTGATTCATCGCCTGGTTTCATTTTGCATTGCTAAATACAATTTGGCTGAACAGCCAAATGAAACCAATATCAGAAACAGGGAGGTCCTTGCACTGCAGCTCCCCCTTCGGGGCAAGGTCAACCGTAAGCACCATAGTAGTGCATTAGATGCAAAAAAATAAATAAAAATGATATAATATATTAAAAAAAAAATATTATAATTTTATATATATATATATATATATATATATATATATAAAATATGAGGATTTTAAACCAATGTTCACACCTAAAAAAGACATTTGTACTATTACAGTTCAGGCAGCAGACCTGGCAATGTTGTTTGATGGGGCTAAAGGCATCAGAAGATCAGAAAACTGGCTGAACAGAACCACAAATATGCATTACATAAAGACAATTCACATATACTGTATATATTTATTAATTCATCTTAAATTTAGATATAAAAATTTACAAAACGGCAGTAAAATATTAGCATTATTATTGTGGAATTATTATGGCTTCTATATCTCTTTCTGATGAGGCTGGATGTTCTGCAAAATTTTCAGCCCTACATAAAAATCGCTGCACTGCAGAGTTTAATCACCCACAGATAACGTCTCCACTTCGTTTCTGCATTCTTATCTCATTAATTACAAGTGATATTAAGACATGCCTCCATGAAGCGGCCATTTTATTTACAATTGCCTCAATTTTGTACATTATAAAATTTAAGAAATCTCTGCAATAGATTTTATAGATAGCGTTAAAACAATGCCCCACAAATCCTCCACCCTAACCATTGTTATAAATAGTTCTTCATAAAAAAAACTAAATTTGAACTGTAATCCCATTCACACCTAGTTTACCCACTTCAATACGGGGCACTTTTACCCCCTTCCTGCCCAGGCCAGTTTTCAGCCCTGTCAAAATTTGAATGACAATTGCGCAGTCATACAACGCTGTACCCACAAAAAAAAAAAAAAATATCTTTTTTTCACACACAGAGCTTTCTTTTGGTGGTAATCGTCACTGAATTTTTAATTTTTTTGCTATAAAAAAAAAAACAAACAAACAAAGTTTTGGGGAAAAAAAAAAAATAAAAAAATTATAGTTTATATCAGCAAAAATTGTAAATAAGTAATTTTTCTCCTTGCCGATGAGGCTTCACTGATGGGTGGCACTAATATGCAGCACTGATCTGCATCATTTCTGGGCACTGTTGGGGCTGCACTGATAATCAGGGCACTGACGATCGGTGCCCTAATTATCTGTACAGGTCTCCCTTGTGAGAAAATGCCACTGATTGGCTCTCCTCACACTGTCAGTGTGAGGCAAGGAGAGCCAATAACCGGCATTTCCTTGTTTACATGTGATCAGCTGCGATTGATCACATGGGTAAAGAGCCATGTCCACTGCTCTTTACTGAGATCGGGGTCGCGCCACGTTCCAGTGACGGTGGTGAGACTGGGGCGGCATCATATGACGTCGTCCCAGAACAACAGAGCATCCTCTGCCCGCCGTTATTTGTCTATATGGCGGGTGGGAGGTAGTTAAAGTGGTTTTAAAGGCTTAGGGCCTGGTTCACACCTATGCGATTTTTTGGTGCTTTTTGCAGAAACGCACTACAGTTCATTTAACATGGTTTCCGATGGGACACGGTCACATCTTTGTTTTTTTTCAGCCGCTGCGTTTTTGGAAAGGGTCAGGGACTTTTTTTTTTTTTTTTTTTAAGCGAAAAATGGTGCATTTTTGGTTCAATAGACTTCAATGAAGAATGCAGAAAAGCATGTAGTGCATTTTTGACATTATTAATGCGTTCTTTAATCTGCCCAACAACAAATTGACAAAAACGAAAAACGCACCACAGAAACGGATCAAAAGCAAACTGCATAGGTGTGGACCAGGCCTTAAGGATTATTACCTTAACCGCATGCCAATCAGCCGCCGCAGTTATACTGCGGCAACATGGCTTGGCTGCGCGAATCGCCGTCACGGCCCCTGCGAGTGCTCAGAGGTCGCGATCACCGCCGGGCTCCCGCGATCGTTCGGGGCACATCGAGAACTGGGATCTGTGTGTGTAAACCTACAGTTTCCGGTTCTTTGAGGGAGAACAGATAGTCTGTTCATACAGTGTATGAACAGCGATCTGTCATCTCCCCTGTACAGTCCCCTCCCCCCTTCAGTTAGAACACATACTAGGACACACTTAACCCCTTCACTGCCAGTCACATTTTTACAGTAATCAATGCAATTTTATAGCATTGATCGCTGTAAAAATGCCAATGGTGCCAAAAATGTGTCAAAATTGTCCGACATGTCCGCCATAATGTCGCAGTCCCAATAAAAAATAAATAAATAAATAAATCGCAGATTGCCGCCATTACTAGTAAAAAAAAAAAAAAAAAAAAAAAAAAAAACAAAAAAAACACAATAATAAAAAAGCCATAAAACTATCCCCTATTTTGTAGACGCTATAACTTTTGCGCAAACCAATCAATATATGCAGATATATGTAAAAATATGTAGAAGAATACATATCAGCCTAAACTGAGGGAAAAAAAAAATTTTTATATATATTTTTTGGGGATATTTATTATAGCAAAAAGTAAAAAAAAAAAAGCGTTTTTTTCGAAATGGTCGCTCTTTTTTTGTTTATAGCGCAAAAAAAAAACAAAAAAAACGCAGAGGCGATCAAATACCACCAAAAGAAAGCTCTATTTGTGGGAAAAAAAGGCTGTCAATTTTGTTTGGGTGCAACGTCGCACGACCGTGCAATTGTCAGTTAAAGCGACGCAGTGCCAAATCGCAAAAAGTGCTCTGGTCTTTGGTCAGGGAATTGGTCTGGGGCTTAAAGTGGAGTTCCATCCCAAAAAATAAATAAATAAATAAATAAAAAAAAAAAAAAAACCATTGAGAATTTTTTTTTTTTACTCACCTCTAAATGCCTGTTGCTAGGGGGTCCCTCGTAGTCTGCCTCCTTTGGTGCCTGGGCTCCAGACGTCACTTCCCTCGGCGCAGGAAGGGAGATCGCCTCTCCACCCTCCCTCTTGTCAATCATCTGGGACATGTGACCGGTCCCAGATGATTGCGGGGGCCAGTGACAGCTCACGCATGCGCAGTGGGTGCCCGGCTGTGAAGCCACAGCCGGGCACCCACAGTTAAAATGCCGGCGCCGCCGAGTGGAGGGGGGGGACGAGCGGGGCTTCGATCCTCCGCATTGCTGGACCCTGGGACAGGTAAGTGTCGGATTAAAAGTCAGCAGCTGCAGTATTTGTAGCTGCTGACTTTGAATTTTTTTTTTTTTTTTTTTAAATGGGAACCACACTTTAAGTGGTTAATGCACTCTCTACATTAGCGTAAAAACTCTTCTATGCTGTATGATCCCCCCCAGCCCCTTATACCTACCTGAGCCCGATCTCAATTCAGCGATGTGTATGAGAACCAAGGCTCTCTCCCTCCTCATTGGCTCAAATACAGCAAAGAGAGCTATAGGCTGTCAATGTCATTGGCTGCTGCGCTGCTGTCAAGGAGGGAAGGGGGCTAGAGACTCTGAGCTGATCTTTGTACAAAGGCAGCAATCAACTAACAAGCACAATTTAATTAAAGCTGCTTAAACTTATACAACCTTTGCCTGCAATGGTCTCAGGCTAATTCACAATAAAGCAAAACTAAACCCATAAATTAAACGGTTTCCTAAAACCGTTACATACAAAGTCATGCCATGAAAGGAAACGGTTACCGCTGCTTGTGCTGTCAACCGAACTGATAAGCTATCAAATGATCACATGTGCAGCACCACGGCAACTATAAACCAGAGGCCAAGATGGTAGTTTCCTTGGCTGTAAAGATTGGAGGGTTTAGTTCCGCTTTATCTCCTGCCATACATTCCTGATGCTTTTGTTTGATCAAGCGTTTCCGGGGTGTCACCAAACTTCTGAGTTGAAACCTGGAGGAGCAGCTTTCTCTGGATGAATGAGGTCACACGTTCAGGAGAGATGACGCGAGAAACCGGTTTGTCTGGATAAAAGTCTGCTCTAGTTACCAGTGTTGCGGCACATTCACTGGGAGTAGAGTGGTAAACTTTCCTTTTAGCGATTCATCACACTGGACACGCTGCCATATACAGTGCATCTGGAAAGTATTCACAGCGCTTCACTTTTTCCACATTTTGTTATTTTACAGCCTTATTTCAAAATTGATTATTTTCCTCAAAATTTTACAAACAATACCCCATAATAACAACGTGAAAGAAGTTTGTTTGAAATCTTTGTACATTTATTAAAAATGAAAACAATCCCATGTACATAAGTATTCACAGCCTTTGCTCAATACTTTGTTTGAAGCACCTTTGGCACCAATTACAGTCTCAAGTTTCTTTGAGTATGATGCTACAAGCTTGGCACATCTATTTTTGGGCAGTTTCGCCCATTCTTCTTTGCAGGACCTCTCAAGCTTCAACAGGTTGGATGGAGAGAATCAGAAATAAGTTTCCTTAACGTGCATTCATTCTTAATGGCACCCCAACACACCTTTCAGCACACCACCATTGTAACATACTACCGTGCATTTTGGTGCACTGCATTACTAATAAAAAAAGAAGGATATGCATTGGCTGTCCTAACACAAAATAGGTCATAACACAACAGTGTGAGCACGGACGTATACAGTAAATGCATGTATTTAACCACTTCAGCCCCAGATTTGGCTGCTCAATGGCCAGGCCATTTTTTGCGTTTCGGCACTGCGTCACTTTAACTGACAATTTTGCGGTCGTGCGACGCTGCACCAAACAAAATTGACGTCCTTGTTTTCCCACAAATAGAGCTTTCTTTTGGTGGTATTCGATCTTCTCTGCGGTTTTTATTTTTTTTGCTATAAACAAAAAAAAGCGACAATTTTGAAAAAAAAAAAAACCACAATATTTTGTACTTTTTTTCCCTCAGTTTAGGCTGATATGTATTCTTCTACATATTTTTGGCAATTAAAAAAAAAAAAAAAAAAAAACCGCAATAAGCGTTTATTGATTGGTTTGCGCAAAAGTTATAGCGTCTACAAACTATGGGAAAGATTTGTCATTTTTATTATTTTTTTTTTTTTTTTTTTACTAGTAATGGCGGGGATCGGCGATATTTTTATCATGACTGCAACATTATGGCAGACAGATTAGACACTTTTGACCCATTTTTGGGACCACTGACATTTATACAGCGATTAGTGCTATAAAAATGCACCGATTACTGCGTAAATGTCACTGGCAGGGAAGGGGTTAACACTAGGGGGTGATCAAGGGGTTAACTGTGTTCCCTCATGTGCGTTCTAATTGTAGGGGGATAGAACTGACTAGAGGAGATGACAGATCGTTGTTCCCAGCTAGTAGGAGCAGACGATCTGTCTCTCCTCTCAGAACAGGGATTTGTGTGTTTACACACAAACACGTCTCTGTTCTGGCTCTCATGCCCGCGACCACTGGCCACGCGCATCAGCAATCCCGCATTTCAGCTGGTGCGCGCCTACTATCCCCGCTTAAAGGGCTGACATACAGCTACAATGGCTCACGGGAGCGTGCCGACCTGCTGCAGTATAATGACGGCGGCTGGTCGGCAAGCAGTTAAAGTACAACTAAAAAGGTAGGGTTGTCCCAATACCACTTTAATACCGAGTACAAAGCACCGATACTTTTTTAATGTCATGTGACAGTGGCACTAATATGCAGCGTGGACTGTGTCAATAGTTTTATTTTTTACAATGCTTTTTTGTTGGGGGGGGGGGGGGGGGAGAGTGGAGAGTGTTAGTGTGTTTTTGACATCTCCCTTTTGAGACAGGGAAAGGGACTGAGGACAGAGATTCCCCCGTCCCTTTCTCTGCAGCCTCAGATGCACTGAAGTTGACTGAACAGTAGATAGCGGCTCCTCTCCATTCATAAACTGAAGCATCATAAACACAGTTTACGATGCTTAGTGACAGTTATGAATGGACAGTCAGTGATCACTGACTCTGTGCATTCGGAAAAGGAAGGAGCCGGGAAATTACCACTGACTGTCCAGGTATTGGATTAAGCATCGGGCAAATGCTTGTATCGGTGCAACCCTGTTTTGGATAACGTGGAGTGGGATAAGAGCCCCTTTCAGTTTTTATTACTGTCTTTAAGGAGATTCACCCTCTATTTGTCCTGTTTACCATCATTGAGTGTGAAAGTAAAAAATCCTAAATTTTGGGCTGTCCCCATCAAAGTAATCGTAGGGAAATCTTCCAATGGGGACACTAGTTCTGGTGACCTGTGGGTTAATTTTCAGAGATTTCCACGTACTTCCTGTATGGCTATGGGACAGGAAGTGAAAGGAAATCTTCCCAATGGGACACAGATGAAAAACAAATCTGGCTGGAGTTATACCCCTCCCTTGCTCTACCCAAAATGAAAAAATAAAAATTTCTATATTTGTACTTAATGTAACTACAAACTGAATCTGACATGATCCCACATTTTAAAACAAATCTATCCTAAAATAGTAGGCATCAAAAAATAATTGTGCATACCATTAAGGCCCCTTTCACACTTGTACGACCTGTCCTAGGTCTTGGGACTGCAAAGCCGTATGACAAGTCGTTCCTGCACTAATTTGGTCTGACTTTAATGCTACTTCAGGCCATTGAATATCACTGAAGTCAGATCAAATTCAGATCACCATCTTAACTTATCCGACTTTGGCATGAGACTTGTGCTCTGATGATCTTGAATATGAACTCCACACAAAATGTAAAAAGACTGACATGGGTTCCCTCTCCAAGAGCATACCAGGCCCTTCGGTCTGTTATGGATCTTAAGTGGAACCTTACCAGACCCTTATTCGAGCACACAGCCTGGCAGGTCAGGAAAGGGGAAAGACATCAGCGGAGGAGGCAGAAGACGTCGCCAGAAGAGTGAGAAGAGCTGGAGAGGGGAGAAGAAGTCGGAAGAGACCCCGGAGCTGCCTAATAAATTACTTTAAAAACCTGTGTACTTTGTTTTATTTTTGACACTTTTTTTTTTTAGATGAATGGGTAGGGGAACAATGTACCCCATACTCATTCACATAGGGTGGGGGGGTCACGATCTGGGGACCACCATGTTAACACCACCCGCCCCATGTTGAGGGCATGCGACCTGATATGGTTCGGGGGGAGGGGGGGCACTCGCTCGTTCCCCCCCCCATGTTCTTGACCTGCCAGGCTGTGTGCTCGGATAAGGGTCTGGTATGGATTTTGGGGGCAACCCTCACCCAGTTTTTTCGGCATGGGGGTTCCCCTTAAAACCCATACTAGACTGAAGGGCCTGGTATGCTCTTGGAGGGGGAACCCAATGCTGTTTTTTTTTTTACATTGTTCGTGGAGTTCCCCCTAAAGATTGATACCAGACGGTGCCTGATATTGTCGGGGATCCCTGTTCATTGAAGTCGGACGCATGTTGGACTTCAAGTCCCAGGGCAAAGTCAGATCCACAGTCGTACGACTGTCATGTCGTACAAGTGTGAAGGTGCCTAAGGCCACGTTTTAGGAGCTGAAACCGCTCAGGTATGAATGCAGCCCAATAGTCTCTCCAGGACTTGGAAAGATCACATGGATACATTGGGGCATTCATGATTTGCAATAAACACATCAATTGGAAAAAGGGTACTTTTTATAACTGACTGGAGTTCAAATGACATTAATCTGTATTAAATGGTAGATTGCATCTTTATAATTGCTGGTAATGGAGCCAAAATCAATTAACTGTATGGAACTCTACATGTTGTCAATGTGACATGTCAGATCACAGTGACCCAATAGTGTTTACTACAAGAACACCATGTTTTCTCATTTCTATAAATCCAACTTTTCCCCCTTGGAGATTTTTTTAAGCATATTTACTGCCAGTACTGTTTAAAGTAACCAAAACGTATTTATCAGCAATCACTGTGCTTTCTCTGATATATAATATATCAGTCTTTCTCCCCAAAAGGATGATACCATCTTTGTTCAGGCATCCCCCAAAATTAGCATCTACTCCCTGGATGATACAGTAATGTAATTCCCAATTCCTGTGAAACAGCCTTTATGTTCTTGGCTGTGTACATAACAGCTTGTCTCACACATATCCAGGTCCTATCTTCTGACATGATAGAAAGTGACAATGTTATAATAGTCCACATGTACCAAAAACTTTACTGCTGAGATTTTATGGGATACATTTTGCTGTTATGCTGCACAATCACCTTCATTCAAATGTTTGTGTTATATTAACCTTTTCTTGACTAAGCCTATTTTTGACATTTGGTGTTAAAATCCGTATTTTTTGCTAGAAAATTACTTAGAACCCCCAAACATTATATATATTTTTTTTAGCACAGAATCTAGAAAATAAAATGGCGATGTGAAATATGATGTTACGCTGAGTAAATAGATACCAAACGTCATGCTTTATAATTTCACGCACTCGTGGAATGGCGACAAACTACGGTACCTAAAAATCTCCATAGGTGACGCTTCAAATTTTTTTTATGGTTACCAGGTTAGAGTTACAGAGGAGGACTAGTGCTAGAATTATTGCTCTCGCTCCGACGATCACGGTGTCACCGTTTACATATGCAGCGACACCGTTTACATATGCAGGCGCGACTTCCGTAAGCGTTTTCTTTGCTGCGTGAGCTCGCGGCGACGGGGGCGCTTTAAAAAAATTTTTTTTTTCTTATTTTACTTACCTTAATATTAATAAATTGTTTTTAAAAAAAAAATAAATTTTGATCACTTTTATTGCGGTCACAAGGAATGTAAACATCCCTTGTGACAGTAATAGGTGGTGACAGGTACTCTTTATGGAGGGATCGGGGGTCTAAAAGACCCCCGATCCCTCCTTTGCGCTTCAAAGTATTCAGATCGCCGTTTTCGTATGTCTCAAATTGCATCCACCCCAAAATGGTGCAGGACCCTTTTCTTCCCCCCACCTGAATCGCATTGCATGGGTGTCCACAACCATGCGATGCGATTCTGGCAATGGCACTGCATTTTGCAATCTGTTTTTCGAGGTGTCATTAATCTAACAAGGACACCCACAGATGATCACATGGACTATCTATGATTGCCAAGCAGCACGATGCAGGGAAATGCAGCAAATTTTGTGAGTTTCCCGAGTCGCATCAGTGTGAACCAGGGCTCATCTCTCCAGTGCTCCCACCACTAAAATATCTCCCACTACTAAAACACCAAGCTCAGAGAGACTGCTGGCCTCTCTCCCACTTCATCACGTGACAGTGGAGCTGGCCACTAGGCCTGATCCTAATGGATTATGGGAGGCAGTCACATGTTTCCCCATATCTGGAAGCAACATGTACTTTGCAATGTCAGAAAACAAGGAAGAAGTGGTAAGCGCATGCTGGAACGGAGAATATAAAGTGGTCGGGGGTGGGCTTGAGGGAGACACTGGCACTGTGGACTGCCTAATGGCAAACGTGACAGTGCCTCTTTAAAAATAGGTTTAGGTTAACTTCAGGTGTTGGTTTTAGAAGTGAAGGTTAGGTTTATGGGATAAGAATAAAGAAAAGCTTTGATGAGAGAAATGTAGAGGCTTCATTGCTGACCCCTTTCTGAAAATGTTAGTTGCCTGGCTGCTTGGCTTTAGGACACCAAGACACTGATCCAGAACAAGCACGCAGATCGGTAAAGTCAGAACTCTTGATCTGCAGACTTTTTCCAGGTCAGCGACTTAAAAGGCACTGAAGCTATTTGAGTCAGCATGACATACATCAAATACGTTCTGCACAGGAAGGGGTGCACTAAGGAAAAGCGCACATATCCCTAAATAATAATTTTAATGAATACGAAACTGAATTAACTGGCCTGTTTTTTTTTTTTATCTCCTTGGAGCTGAGCAATGAAGCAGGCCTGGTGTTTAGTGATAAAATAAGCCTTTAATCTGACTATGTGATCAGCCTCTTAACTCCGGAGTTCACGCTGTCACCAAAACATGAAGGTTAATGGCCCGCCACGTACAATAGGAATTACACTAGTCATGTGACCAGGAAACCTGTGACAGCAAATAGCCTTAAACTGTATGTCCAGGTATGACCTTATTTTACCCCAAACTTCCCTCTCCTCTAGATCATTTCCCAGCATTATTTTGTTCCGTCAACCTCTCCCTGTAGTGAGAAAGCTTTTATTACTCCCCGTGACATTACCATGCTTCAAAAATGACAGCAGGAGCAACAGCTGTGAGGTAATTTGTTATTGACAGAGGCATGTCCCCAGAACTGCATCTCCCAAGAGCCCTTTCTCCTCAAGACAGCAGCATTATGGGGATTGGTAAAGTTCTGTACTCGAGCAAGCAATGTTGCTTGGAATTTCAGTACAGGAAGTTAGGAGCACACTGGATTTCTGGGAGACCATTAGGTATTCGTCTGTACTTGCAGCATTTTTTAAAGCGATATACTATGGGAAAATGTGCATGTATTGCATATGGTCTTTCACTTTTTGGTCTTTACATACACTTTTAAAGTGGAACTCCAAGCACATATATTTTTCTAAATCCTGATGTTAGAAGCTGAACGTCAACTTTCTTTTCACAAGAACGGAATGATCAGTCCCAGTTAGAGCTGCACGATTAATCATTAAGAATCATTATCGCGTTTTTTTTTTTTCCCCTGTTGCGATCTTGACAAAGTATTTTTCAGATTCTTTCTATGCAGAGAATTCTCTCCGCTCTGTTAAAGCTAACAGCCGTCAAAAGAAAGGAAAAAAGCATTCAACATTCACAACATTCTTTAGCAGTGAAACTTAGGCAGGCCATACATTGGTCGAATTTCGAAAGAATTTTCTTTCAAAAATCTTATATAAGAATTTTCGCTCGTATTTTGCACCATTAGTGGGCTGGAGCAACAGCCGATTTTCATGCGGCCATCAAATTTGAGTAATCGGACATGTTGGAAATTTTTTGAAAAATGAAAGATTTTCTAATCAATGATGGGAGAATCATGCGAGAAATTTAAAATCGAGAAAGAAATATGCATGTGCAAGAAAAGAAAATTCCTGGAAAGAAAAGAAAAGATTCCCAGCCACGAAAATTATTTTCTGTAGCAACATGAGGTGAAATTGAAGGCTTGGTTGGCTGAATTTTGAAATCAATGGTGGCATCATCGGATCAAAAAACGCACACATTTTTTTTGTATAGCCAGCCTTAAGATCAAAGGAATATATATATATATATATATATATATATATATATATATATATATATATATATATATATAATATTTTTTTTTTTTTTTTTTAGTACAGATCCTGGAGAATAAAATGGTGGTTGTTGCAATATTTCATGTCACACTATATATGCGCAGCAATCGTTTTTTTGGGGGAAAAAAATTACTCTTTTTTTTTTAATTAATTAAAGACACCAGCAAAGTTAGCCCACTTTTTTTGTATAATGTGAAAAATTTTTGGCCAGAATCGTGCAGCTCTAGTCCCAGTATAGCTCATACCTCTGTACCATGTTGCTCTTTTGTCTGCAGATCCTCTGATATTGTGGGTTTAGTTGAGGCTTTATACCATGTGACACACTGTATAGTCTGGATGTAGTCTGAGGGCCTTCCAGCCACTTCCTGCTCAATCTCTAGTCCAGAACACCCCCCTCTGTAGTCGTTCAGACTCTGTAAAAGATGCAACTTCCTTCACAGCTCTGATGGTGGGTGGGAATGAATAGACCCTAATTAGCATTCAATCTTGCCCAGTCACACCTACAGGAAGAGTCCAAACCTCTCAAGTCCCACCTCACAGATTACAGCATTATTCAAAAGTAAACCCCTTCATCATACACAGCCTGCTCTGATAGCGAGCTTTGCTGCTGCTGGACAGGATTGAATTGATCACAATTAGAAGTCAAGCCTGCCCAGTAAAATATGCAGATATCCAGTGTGAACAGGGGGAGTCCCACCCCTCAGATCCTGCCCTCCCAGAGCCCTGCTCTCTGAAGTGATTTATTTACATATGAAGAAAACACCTTCGTAATAACCTCCCATAGCCCCTCCTCTGTAGTTTTGAAGTAAGCCATTATTCTTTGGCATGCTGCAAGACATGAATGACACATTAAAGTGGATGTAAACCCAATGTCATCCTTTCTAAACTACTGCCATAGTGGTTATCTATAAGGATATACAGTACACGCCTCCTGCATGTATCTTTACCTGTCAAATGTCTCTCCTCTGTCTGTTATGAGACCCGAAAAACTGCAGATTCTGTGGGTGGGTCTGTTGTCTGTGGCTCGGTGGGTGGAGTCGTGATGTCAGTAGACTCTCCGCCCACCTCTACACTCCCCTTGTCAATATGCATTTTCTCCTGTGTATTTCTTACACTGAACTTCTGCTATGATCTCTAACATCCAGTGAAAAGACAGGAAAGTAACCACATGACTTCGGCATGCCAAATCATGCTGAGGTGTGGAACAGCCAATCCTTGCAGAGCTGCTGAAGAAAGGAGTGGGGGAGGGAATTAAAAAATAATGCCTGTGTCTTAGGCTAGTGCACAGATGTAAATCACCTGTCACTCACAGCAAGGGGGAGGATTTGACAGTTTTTCTCAGTTTGTCAATATTTTTCTCACTGAACAATAAAAGAGGACTGCTCAGAGATGGATTAACTCTTTGTGGCAAGACTGGGCTCAAATAATAGGAAATCTTTTACTCTACAGTATATAAAAAAAAAAAAAAAAAAAAAAAAAAAAAAAAAAAAAATCGGGTTTACATCCACTTTAAGGCTGGGTTCACACTGCTGCGGAGCGGGAACGCAGTGAATTTACTGCGGGTTCCCGCATCGCACCAGCTCGCACGGCAGTTCACACTGCCATATGCGAACTGCTGGGGAGTGTCATACAATGTTAATGACACCCCCAGTTCAGCCCGCATATCGCACTGCGAACTGACAGTTCGGACATTTTTGGATCGAATAGGTGTGAACACCCATGCGATCCGATTCTGGTCCGAACAAAAAAAAGGTCCTGTGCGAGTTTGGACCGAATGCGGTGCGATATCAGCCATACTATCTGTATGGCTGATATCGCACAGCACAGACATCGCATGTGATGTGAACAGCAGTGCGCTGCGAATCACATACGATGTCTGCCACCGCAGCAGTGTGAACCCAGCCTAAACACCTGCTTTGCAGACTGAAGAGTGATCTGAATTCAAATCCACCCACAACTCCCAGAACTGCTACAAGTGACTCCCATAGCCTGCCCTGAAACTACAGAGGTTCAAAGCATGATGGGACATGTAGTATCAGGACTGGTAAAGAAAGGAAACAGGATGTCAGAGAACTTCAGCCAGGAGGAAAAGTGACATCACAGACACAAACTTTTTTACAGCTAAATAAGGTAAGATACAGATATAATGACAGTGGGGTTGCTATTCATTTACATGCAAAATGCATCTGTTGTTTTAGGGAAGAAAAGCTGGAGTTCTGCTTTAAAAAAAATGTTCTGTCTTGAGTTGTAATAAATATCTGGATCACTTCACAGTACTATGAAACCAATACTTTGATTTCTGCTGGATAATACAACTCTCACTGTATTCCCGATCCACCTCAGATATGAGAGCTACAGAAGTGCTGTTGTCGCTTTTCATTCCCTCTCTCCCCTTGGCCATTCACAGAAAACCATTTATTCCTGGTATCTCTGTGTGTGCATGTATAGTATTGGCCCCATTCATTCCTATGGCTCATGTGTACTTCTCAGGATGGCTGGGGGCAGCCATAGATATAAATGGGGTAAGTGGTGCAGGTTTTGCACTAGCATAGGACTCAGGTGGGACATTTTTCATACAAACGCTGAATAGTAGTACAGGGAGAGCAGGGATAAGGGCGAGTATTTTGGTATGCGAGCTATACTTGGAGGGGGGGAGGGGGGGTACATTTAAAGGAAACCATCTATAAAAATAAAGTTGTCTTTTAAGAGATTTAAACATCTCTGCCATTAGGAACTTTAAAAAAAACAAAAAAAATATATAAATAAATGTTTTTGCTTAGAATGCAGTTAATATTTCATTCACATCAGTAACGTTTTAGTCTTCATAGTGAGTAGTTAGAAAATGAAAAAAGTGGGAATACACAAATGACTTTACTTTGGAACTCTTCAGTAACATTTTCATGTCAAACTGCCAATCCAACCCCAAGTCAGAAGATTTACAGGGATGCTTTTACACAGCACAGCTCCAGCTATTTATCTCACATCTATATCTCAGCTTTTAATTCCCAGGTGGCTAGGTTGTTTTTTTTTTTCATTAATACATGAACTTGTAAGTGTAGCCAAATGTTTCTTCTTTTTTTTTTTTTTTTTTAACCTGGGTATAACAGTGTTATAAACTTTCAGGTTTTTGCTGCTGTTTGTAGCTGTTGGGGAGTAGAGATGGGCTCAGGCGTGTTCGAAATCCCACCTTTCCCACCATTCTCTACTTCTATCAGCATGTTTCTTATGAACACTGCAGCTCAAATGACTGGCACCTTGTGCTGCTTCTCCCTCTCCCAGCCTGAGCTGTGTTGTACATGGACTGCAAGAGGCCAATAGCAAATCATATTCTGAACGATTGGATTATTGTGATCAGAAGGGCTACAGCCTAGGCCCAGAATCAGGTCCTTACCTCTACCATAAATTAAGCTCTGGCAAACACAGTCTATATTTGATGCATTTAAAGTGGTAGTAAAGTCTTTCTGGTACTTTTATCTACAGGTAAGCTTATAATAAAGTGGTGACAGCACACCGCTGGAGGACTTGGTTTTAAGGCAAGTCTCTCACAATGTTCTAGTATTCAATGCATGCTAGCACATTATGACATTGCCTTGCAGGGTGAAATTCTTTTTTTTTTAACAAACTTTATTACCGCTTTAAAGGATAAGTTCAGGTGTTATAGATGCACCAGTCTCTGCCCCAACACCGCCCCCACCCCGACCACCACAACCGATCCCACATTTTAGCAAGTGGATGATCTCACCTCCCCCCCCAGTCACTGTCAGAATCTAAAAAAAATGTAGCCTGCAGGGCTCTGCCCGCCCTATAAATGTGAAAACTACAAGTACTGTCAGCCTTTGCGGCTGTCAGCTTGTATTTATCAATAAACTACCAGGGAGCTGTTGAGCGCTCTAGGCAGTTCACTGAGCTTCCTGTCATTCTGTAATTGCCTGCCCATATCAGAGGTACAGGAAGACAGCTACACAGACAGTCTGCAGGTCCGGGCATTACACCCACAATCTGCTTATCATTGGTGCAATGCTTTACAGGGTCCTCTTTACTTACAAAAAAAAAAAAAAAATGCACATTTATTTTTTTTTAAAAATGAACTTATTCTTTAAATAACCTATACCCGCATCGGTTCCATGGAACCTATAGCTGAACATTTCCCTACAAATGGCATTATATATGCTTAGTAAACTTTCTGCATGCCCCAGTACACCAACTCTATATGCATACCTTGGTGTGCAGCCAAGACCTGTTACCCATCCTTAGCAGTTAGCGCTGCAGAATACAGAGCACCTGCGTCACTCAGAGAAATGTATACCTTCTATTGTGAGGTGCAGGAGTGTCTAACAGGTCTCAGTAATCTAATGAAAGTTTCTTTAGTGTCCTCAAGCGTTTTACATCGACAAAATTACCACAATTCTATTCTCTACTGAAAGGGAGACTTGTGGACTATCCCAGTAACTAGATCTGCCTTCTGTTTAGATTGGCATAGGCACTGGCACTTCAGTGCCAATACTGCTTGCCATAGTGATGAAATTAAAAAGGGAAAATTTTCAAGAGCTTGAAAAAGCTTGCGGTATAAGCTCTGTATTGCTGCATCTCCCTGACAGCTAAACCCTTTGTTTTTATAGAGTGGCAAGCGCAATGGCTCACCAGTAAGTAGAAAATACCTAGTATTACTGAAGACTGGCACAGGTTCCAGGGCAGGTTAGTATCTATTGTTGATGTGCTTGGTTTTGCTTGCAAACAATGTAACACAAAGGCTCCCTTGCAGGCGTGTACACATGTTCTAAGTTTTGGCTCTTTTAAAGGGTCCTTGCACACTGGCTTAAAAAAAACGTTGCTTCTACAGGAGTTTTGTGTTTTGCCTGTAAAAGCAGCTCAATGTTATCCTATGTGCACATTAGGACAATTACAGGCATATTTTAAGGTCAAGTGTATAGACCCCTTTCACACTGAGGCAATTTTCAGGTGTTTTAGCGCCTGTAAAGTGCCTGAAACCTGCCTCCCATTCATTGCAATGGGTGCTTTCACACCCGGGCGATGCGCTTGCGGGACGTTGGAAAAAGTCTTTGAGGCGGTTGGGGGGGGGGCAAAACGCCCCTGCCCATTGCCTGAAAAGTGCTTCGGAAGTGCTGCAACACAGGAGTTTTAAAACCCCTTTTTTGTTAAAATCACCCCGCTAGCAGCTGAAAAGCTGCGTTAAAAGCGATAAAACGAGTGGTGCTTTAAAACGAACGGCCCCAGTGTGAAAGGGGTTTTAGAGGCAGAAAAAAAAAAACCCTTCTGGTTTGCTTGAGAGGAATTTTCTGGCTTAAAAAAAATAAAACACACACCGAATGCTCTTAAACTCTTCTAAAGGCTCATAATCACGCCTAAACTTGCGTACAAAAACACTCTATATGAGCGTTTCTTCCTGCCAAGGTAACTGCCATTTTTTAAGCCCAGTGTGCATAGACCCTTAGGCCCCTTTCACACTGTCGGACCGTTCAGGTCCGCCTGTCAGTTTTGTCGGTGGACCTGAACAGGTGCTCCATGTTAATCTATGGAGCGACGGATGTCAGCGGTGACATGTCCGCTGACATCCGACTCGGCCTGATCCGCTAAAAATCAGACGGACGGCCCTACATTCACATCCGTCCCTGGCAGATCGGATCGGGTGAGATCTGATGAAAACGGACATGCTGTCCGTTTTCGTCCAATCTCTCCATAGCAACCAGTGGCACTCGACAAGCCCCTCCCCGCTCAGTGAGCAGAGAGGGACCTGTCATCCACCAACTCAGCGGAGATCAACAGAGAGATCTCCCGCTGAACTGGTGGACGGAGGCGGACTCCGAGGAAGCGGATCCGCCTCGTGTGAATGAGGCCTTAGGCCGCTTTCACACATGTGGACCGTTCATTTCATCAGTTCAGTATTCATCCATTTTTCATCTGTTTTTTTTTTTTGTTTTTTTTTACATACACTACCAATGAAAAATAAATGGATGAAAAACTGACTGTTCATCCGTTAACATTTTTTCGTCTGATCCATTTAACAGATGAAAAAATAGTGCTTTCATCCGTTCAAAAAAGCGGATGATGACGGAAGTAGATGAAAATGGATGATCATCCATTTTTCCATAGGAATGCATTGATGTCCGTTTTTCATCCGTCAATGGATGGTCAATGGATGGCTGAAAAACTGATTAATGGTCCGTATGTGTGAAAGGGGCCTTAAAGTTGACCTTTCGGTAAACTATAAATTCCGGACATTTCACAATATACAGCAACAGTATATTTTTTAAACCACTTCCCATCCGCAGGGCATCATATGACGTCCTTGGGTTGAAGTGGTGATATCTGAATGAAGCCTGCTGCGCAAATACCGTGTGACATAACAAATGGCAATGATCGTTATTTTATTCTCTAGGGTCTCTGCTAAAAAAAATATATTTAAAGTTTGAGGATTCTGAGTAATTTTCTAGCAAAAAAAAAAAAAAAATTATGATTTTTACATGTAGGAGAGGAATGCCAGAATTGCCCCGATATGGAAGTGGTTAAATAAAGCTCCACCTTTAAGGCATCATTTACAATTCTACTCTTGGGACTTTTGGCGTTTTTTTGCCTAAGCACCTGAATGCACACCTCAATAAAGGCTTGTGTGTCCTTACACAGATAGGCTTTTAGAGGAGTTTAGGACCAGCAGAGTTTAGAGGCAGCTTGGGGCACAAAAAACTCAAAACGTAGCTAAACCCATCTAAACTCGCCTAAGCGCTAGGCACGTTTAGCACTTTAGCGTTTACTCATTTCAATGGCCAGAATAAATTAAAATTCTGGGCAATGACATAAACACCCAATCACCAAATGCTGCTAAACTCACGCCGGTTTGAAAAAACACAATATATGGGTATTTTTTTATTAAAAAAAATAAATAAATAAATAAATAAAAAATAAATAAATAAATTAAAAAAAAAACAGCTTTAACAGATCTCATGCTAGGTCCATCAGAAAGCGGGCCTGTCATGTGAGAAATACGTAAACCGACAGATTAGCTCTCCTTCTGAAAATGCAAGTTGAGCGGCTGTCTTGATGAGGCATTGGCTTTAATACTTTAAGCCACTGAACCGAATCAAGTATAAAAATTTGGATTTTTGACTTTTGCTGACATGCTTGGTGCATGTAAGCTACTTCAAATTACTGAAGCAAGCCACAGCTACTCCAAAAGGTGACAAGCAATGGCAGCCTTTATATTCTTAAATGACAAATGTACTTTAGCTCATTATATCAGTCTTATTATGGTCTCTATGAGACAGGTCAGGCCTGAATGTTAATACGACACTTTTTAGGTGACTTGTTCACTTCAACATGCAAAAAGTAAAGCTTTAAAAAGATAATCGAGGAAAAAAAAAAAACAAAAAAAAAAAAAAAAACACATGCTCTCAATTCAAATATATGATCTAATAACAGTGGTGTATGTTCAGATAAGGAAGTGGTTGACTCTATTGGCACATGCCATAGTCATTCCAGGGACAAGCCACAGAAATTACACACTATGAAGACAAATTGGCTGTTAAAGTGTTCAACAGTGACGCAAAGAAGGAGAAAAAAAAAAAAAAAAAAAAAAACATATTACAAGGCAGTGAAGAAGAACAAAGGGCATTGCAGGCAGGTTAAAGATTTATACCAGGAACTTAGAGCTGCTCACTAAGTTTGAAGTGTTTCCAATCTGAAGTTGCTGGCATAATCATTACTTTTTTTTTTTTTTTTTTTTAAATAAAAAGCCAAAACAGCCATCAGGTGGTCGGGTACGTTTCTACAGAATACATTTTGGGTTTTGGTGTTTAAATAGAGTGAATCTATTTTCAGGCATTTTAGCGCTAGAAATAGCACCTGTAAAGCACCTGAAAACCGCCTCCCATTCGTTTGTGTGACTTTTCACACTGGGGCGGTGCACAACACGGCGCTTTTAACCCCTTCTTTAGGGTTAAAAGTACCCCATTAGCGTCCGAAAAGCAGCACAAAAGCGCCGCTTAAACAGCGTTAAAATGCCGCTAAAACGAGCAGCGCTTTACAGCTAGCGGCCGGCGCTTTCAGTGTGAAAACAGCCTTAAAAAAAAAAAAAAAGGAATATTTAATGCCCCTGACATTTTTATATATTTGTATGCTTTTGGGGTAATTTCATGTGCAAGGTGACAGGCTCTCTTTACAAATGTCAAACTTTACAGTTTCTAGCTACCCTGTTTGGGGAAAAGAAACTTCACTATTCTTCCAAAACGAACAATTCATAGAACTCAAGCCAAGTGAAAATGTTTAATAACGCCTTCATCAAGCGGGGGGGGGTGGAATGAAGAATGAACAGCAAGCCAAAAACACAGGATTTCAAATGCAAAGCAATCAGCAGGGTATATTATGAGGAAAGGCTCGCCCTATACATAAATGGTTTCTTGGGATAGAAAAAACTGCTGGTAATTTATTCTTTCTAAATTATAGAGCTCTCCAAAATATACTTATGCAAAGAGGACAAACAAGACTAAGCCATAATAAAGTAAGCTTCCCTCAAGACAAACCTCTCATTAGATTACTACGGGGCCGCCATTACTTAACCTTCTACTAAAAATGTTAGCGCAACAGCAGAATTGGTTTGCTGTAAGTGACACCCCGTTGCTCATTCTCACTTGCTCTATGCTTTGCTTTACTGAATAAGGAAGGAGGATGGAACGCAAATGCATAAATCTCGCCAAAAATGGTCAGCTGGATTAAACCTTAACACCGAATGTGCTGCTGACATGATCTCTACAGTACTTAGGAACTAATGAACGACTCATTCATTGTTTGGTTCCTGTTTCTTCCTCCTACTTTTTTTGAGATTGAGCACAGTGATCTAAAGGTACAGAGCCACTTGGGTCAGCTCTTTACACAGTGGACTAGGACAGCAATTGGTTCACCAGGGCTTGACAGTGCTTTTTCCAAAGCTACTTATAAATCAGCACTGGGTAAATAGCCACCCACTACTTTGCTGTTTTTAAACATGTGGCAGAGCAAAGAGTGGTTAAAGTAGTGCTAAAGCCTCTCCTTTATAAAAGGGAAACACATTGGTATAGATTATTCTAGCACAGAACAATAAACAATTCTTGTCAAAGTTCAGAAGCACTTACATTTTACTTTGTTTACAGCCGCATCCTCCAGCTTCCTGTGCACTGCTTACCAAAACTTCTGGGTGGGGGAAGAGTGCACTCAGGCTGGGTTCACACTAGTGCAAATTGCATGAGGGTTTTAGTGCATCCAATTTGCATGACAGGAGATTGTGAGCGGCTCTCTATGGAGCTGGTTCACATATCTCCATTGCACCTGCGGAGCGGCTTGCACAGGAGTCCTGTGCATCTTTGGCTCAGTTTCAGGGCCGAATTCAGACAAAAATTCGGCCCGATTTGTTGCTGAAACTGAGAACAGGGACACACTGAAACCCTGCTGCGAGTCACATTCAGCAGCAGTGTGAACCTAGCCTCAAGTCATTACCAGCCACTACTTGTTAAATTTTCTATGATTTTATGCACCAGCATGCCCCTTTATTCAGAAAGTGTGCCCAACATAAGAACGCTGCCTGCGCTGATATGCACAGGCAGCCAAGACTACACACAGAAGACAACGCCTTTGCTCCTCTGCCAAGGAAGGGAAGCCACTGTAGACCACTTCCCTTGGAGGAGGAGCAGCAGAGGTATGTCTTCTGTGCGTTGTGTCATTTTAGGATATCAGCCTCCAGTCATCTCCCAGAAGCACGCAAAAGGGTTGCTCTAAAGCAGGGGTGCCCAACCTTTTGGGGAGCGAGGGCCACTTTATCGACTTGGTAACTGGTCGCAGGCCACAATGAGCGTAAAGGGGGATGGCAGGTCTGTGTCAACTGTGCATATGTAGAGCAGACACGGATGCAACCCGCTCTACCCTAAGGGACCTCTGATCCACCCAGACAGAAGGGGACGAATCCCCTTCTGTGTTTTTTTTTTTTAAGGAGATCGGATTGCAGATAGGCGGGTGTAAACGGACACAAGTCCGTTTACATCTGCCGCTCTACAGAGGTGAATGGAGAGTCCGTTTGAGTCCACCTGAAAAACAGACAGGTGGACCCGATCGGACCGATCATGTGAAAGGGGCCTAAGGCTGCTTTCACACTGATGCACAGCAGTTTACCTGCACCTCAACTGACCTCAATCTTCACTTCTTCCTCAGGATTCCTGCAGCTGGCCTGTACTGCTGGCGGTTACTGTTGGCTGGTAGTGGTACTGCTGGCGGTTACTGTTGGCTGGTACTGCTGGCGGGTACTCATACTGCTGGCGGGTACTGGTGGCTGGTACTGCTGGCGGGTACTCATACTGGTGGCTGGTACTGCTGGCGGGTACTCATACTGGTGGCTGGTACTGCTGGCGGGTACTCATACTGGTGGCTGGAACTGCTGGCGGGTACTCATACTGGTGGCTGGAACTGCTGGCGGGTACTCATACTGGTGGCTGGAACTGCTGGCGGGTACTCATACTGGTGGCTGGTACTGCTGGCGGGTACTCATACTGGTGGCTGGTACTGCTGGCGGGTACTCATACTGGTGGCTGGTACTGCTGGCGGGTACTCATACTGGTGGCTGGTACTGCTGGCGGGTACTCATACTGGTGGCTGGTACTGCTGGCGGGTACTCATACTGGTGGCTGGTACTGCTGGCGGGTACTCATACTGGTGGCTGGTACTGCTGGCGGGTACTCATACTGGTGGCTGGTACTGCTGGCGGGTACTCATACTGCTGGCGGGTACTGCTGGCGGGTACTCATACTGGTGGCTGGTACTGCTGGCGGGTACTCATACTGGTGGCTGGTACTGCTGGCGGGTACTCATACTGGTGGCTGGTACTGCTGGCGGGTACTGCTGGCGGGTACTCATACTGGTGGCTGGTACTGCTGGCTGGTACGGCTGGCGGGTACTCATACTGGTGGCTGGTACGGATGGCGGGTACTGGTACGGCTGGCGGGTACTCATACTGGTGGCTGGTACTGCTGGCGGGTACTGCTGGCGGGTACTCATACTGCTGGCTGGTACTGCTGGCGGGTACTCATACTGCTGGCTGGTACTGCTGGCGGGTACTCATACTGCTGGCTGGTACTCATACTGGTGGCGGGTACTGCTGGCGGGTACTCATACTGGTGGCGGGTACGGCTGGCGGGTACTCGTACTGGTGGCGGGTACGGCTGGCGGGTACTGGTACGGCTGGCGGGTACTGGTACGGCTGGCGGGTACTGGTACGGCTGGCGGGTACTGGTACGGCTGGCGGGTACTTCTGGTTTATACTGCTGGCTGGTACTGATGACTGGTAAGGATGGTGGGTACTGGTATTGCTGGTGGGTACTTCTGGCGGGTACTGATGACTGGTACTGCTGGCTGGTACTGGCACTGATACTGGTGGCTGCTGTCCCAGATCGCGGGTTCCTGTGTCCCGACCCGCCATCCCCGAGCATAACTGTGACAGACGCAAGCAGCTGCAGTAGAGAGCAGAACAGACTGAGTACATTTGGTATCACTCCGCCTGTGAAGGAGCCAGCGCTATACACGAAGCATCGGCTCTGCTTCCTCTAGTGGCGGCTCCGTTCTTTGCACTAATGCTCGGAGATGGCGGGTCAGGAACCCGCGATCTGGGCTTGCCGACCCGCCATCTCAGAGCAAGACATGGCGGGCCACATCGCAGGGCACCCCTGCTCTATAGGACCCTGCAGGGCAAAAGAAGGCAACCTATAACATGGAAAAAGTACCCTCTGTTTCAGCAGGACCATCTAAAACAGGCAGAAACTCAAGATCCTAAAATATAAAAAGACGGGCCAGGCAATTTAGGCATTTACTTAAGCTGCAAGAATTGCTTTAAAAAAAAGTTAGGGTTTAATACACCTTTAATGCATCCAGTATCCACTATCCAGCATCTATCAAAAATGTAAACAGTTTTGGGCGGACTGACCCTTAAAAGAAGTTCACAAAAGCAAGAAACAGAGTCAGGAAAATCGTCACATTGCTTGCTGGGCTGCTCTTTTTTATGCCACTGCAAACTGTCACAGGATACTCTGTAACTGGATACAGGAGTTGGGTTTGGTAACAAAAAAAAAAAAAGGGGACATTTAGTGATTCAATAATTGCACATGGAATGTGACGCCTTGTGATATGCAAAAGCTGAGGCTGCTATGATTAGGGGCTTAAGGTACTCATATTATGGAAAAAGAATAGCAATATTAGGTGAAGATATCCTTACAACAATTATATGGGTACAGATATTTATCCTGACTGGCTTCTTTTAAAGTGAACTTATATCCTAAAAACTGGCTAAGCATATTTCTTTCTGGTCTTTGAAAATCCTAATAAACAACATTGATTAAAAAAAAAACAAAAAAAAAAAACAAAAAAAAAAACAAAACTGGCTAAGCGAACTATACTGTTAAAGCAGTAGTAAACCACAACAAAAATTTAAAAAAAAATAAATAAAAATGGGCCCCTGGGTGGTTTTAGTCATAATGTGCTAGTATGCACCCCATACTAGCACATTATGACAGACTTACCTTAAACCCCCCCTCCCGCCCAGACCAATTTTCAGAGCTGTCGCACTTTGAATGACAATTGCGTGGTCATGCTACACTGTACCCAAATAAAATTTTTATCATTTCTTTCACACAAACAGAGCTTTCTTCTGGTGGTAATCACTGCTGGGGTTTTCTCTCCTCTTCAGGTCTGACAGCAAAGCGGGCAGAGACAAGAAACCTCTGCTGACATCAGCCGAGAAGAGGAGAGACACGGCCGGTCACGTGACCGCCCCTATAACATAAAAAGTATTTATCGGCAGATTTTCTACAAAACATACAGTGGGGCACAGCATTTATCATAAACAGAGAAGACTGTAGCACCAACAATATCTTATGATACCAGTAGAAAGGGGGGGGGGAGACGAAAAAAGGGGAGAGAGGAGAGCAGGGCTGTGGATGATGGAGGCACGTAAACTGACCACGGTGTCGGGGCTCAGCAGCCATACATAAACTGTGGTCAGTTTACAGGGGGAAGGGCATAGCCAGGAAGGAGCAGCCAGGTATTTCAGGTGATACAGGGGGCCAAATTACACAGCACAAGCACTGTGCTGTATAACATGCTTTAAAAGAAACAGAATCTGTGTGTTTTTTTATTTTTTATTTTGGGTAACAAAAACTTTAAAAACAAAGCCCCCCCAGTTTGCGGGTTTCAGGCGTATGAATGGGCATGCCAGTGAGATCATCAGCTGCTGCTAAAGTAAATATCTCCTAAACAGTGTATGTTTAGGAGATATTGACTGCACGGATAGGTAAGCCGCCTTATAGATTTGCGTATAGGTAAAAATAAACATAGTGACTTTACTACCACTTTAATACAAACACCCCGTGGCACCAGGGAGGATCTTTAAAGCCACCCTTGTGTCCCTGTAGAGCCCTGTCAGTTCAGTCCCAGGCTGCATTACCGAGCCACACCTTCTGTACAAGTCCCACCTTCTGTAATCTAACAGTCCAGTGCCATAGCCACAGTGGCCAGTAGATGCTTTGATAGTTGACAAGTGAGTTTGAGCCAGGGGTAGGCAACCTCAGCACTCTAGCTGTTTGAAACGACATGTCCCATGAGACATTTACAAGTCGGACAGCACCGAGCAAGATAGGATTTGTAGTTTCACCTCACCTGGAGTGCTGCAGTTGCCTACCCTGACCCAGACATATGACGCATTCGCAATCCTGTCACTGATGGCATTGTGCCAGCAATAGGATTGCTAAATAGAGTGCTTACATACATCACTGACCAAAACAATTCAGAATCTCCATTGTAAGGAGGTCAAGAGAGTGATTTCTTCGAAGCTGTTGACGGAAGTCTTTGCTCTCCTATCTATGGGCCTGTGTCCTCGAGCTTTGGGACTGTGTCAATGTCATCAGTTTGACATCAGCTTGAGATGCTTTATAGATCACTGAAAAACTTGACCTGCAGTTGACCCCCTTCTGATCGGCTTCAAGTGAGTTTTGCATTCACTTATGCCCGGTACACACGATCCGATTATCGGACGAATGATCGTCCGTTTTTTTTTTGCATGCTAATCTCATGTCGAATCTGATGAGTTTACTAAAGTCACGAAAATTTCCGTACGACAGCATAAAAATTTGGAAGTGATGTCATGTGTTGTATTGCATTTTCGAACGATAGGTGTGCTGATTAAACGAAAATTGTACGATCTGGCCTCATACGAAAAAAAAACTTCCGTGCATGTCTGATAGAATAATATCTGATGAACTGTCCTGATCGGCTCTCGAAAGCTCTGTACTATCGTTCCGATTATCGTACGATTGATTCGAATGCGGCATTTTTCGTACGATTTTCGGATCGTGTCTACAGGCATTAGACTTGCATGGGAATGCAAAGCCCACTTAAAGCGAGCAAACCTCCCAACTTTTTGAGATGGGAACGAGGAACACCTATTAGCAAAAGTATGTAGGCATAAGACACACCCCCTGCCAAACCCACTTAAAGGAGAATTATACAAAACAAAAAAGGGATAAGTTAAATCCACAAATGCATTTTTTTTTCCACCATTACTATATAATGGCTTTTGTAATTTACAAATGCAACAATTGAAAAACTGGATAAAAGATTTAGAACTGAGAAACACTTTTTGATAGACAAGTAGTGCATTTTATATACAACTATATAGATCAGACTAAAACGAGGGACAAATGGAGGAAAAAAGAGGGACAGGGGGACTTTGTTCAAAATCAGGGACAGTTGGGAGCGTTGCCTATTGCTGGTAAGCTGCCATCAGTGACCCGATTGCTAGTGTGCCTGAGGCCATAGTGCTAAACTGAACAGAAGCTTAGGCCCCGTGTAAGGCTTAAAATTATTCTAAAAAGAATTTTTAAAAAAAATCTACAACAAACATGGTATACTTACATGCACAGAGCAGCCCCAATCCTCCTTTTGGGTGTCCTGCCAGCGGTCCTGTCTCCTTTCCCTCTGCCGAGTGCCCCCAATATCAAGTCTCTTGCTATAGGGGCTCCTGAGCCATGCTGTGTGTCCATTCACACACAGAGCACGGCTCATCCCATCCCCACTCTCTCCTCATTAGCTCACTGACTCTGATTGATAGCAGCAGGAGCCAATGGCTCCCGCTTCTCTGTGAGCCAATGAGGAGAGAGACCTGGGAGAGCCGCTGTTCATGTGCACATCGCTGGATCGAGATGGGCTAAGTAAAAGCAGGGAGGGGCTGAGAGGAGCTGCATCCAGAAGGTTTTTAACCACTTGCCGACCAGCCGCTGCAGTCGTACTGCGGCAGAATGACACGGCTGGGCGAAGAGACGTTATGTAACGTCACTTCACCACGTGGCCACTGCTCGCCCACAAAGCCGATTCAAGTGCCCGGCAGTCGAGATCACCACCGTGCTCCCACGATCGCTCGGGGCACACGGAGAACCGGGATCTATGTGTGTAAACACACAGTTTCTGGATCTCTGAGGGGAGAACAGACAAATCGTCTGTTCATACAGAGTATGAACAGCGATTTGTCATCTCCCCTGCACCCATCCCCCCTTCAATTAGAACACACATTAGGGAACACATTAAACCCTTGATTGCCCCCTAGTGGTTAACCCCTTCACTGCCAGAGACATTTTTACAGTAATCAATGCATTTTCATAGCACTGATCGCTGTAAAAATGCCAACGGTCCCAAAAATTGGTTAAAATTGTCCGACGTGTCCACCATAATGTCACAGTCCCGATAAAAATCACAGATCGCCACCATTACTAGTAAAAAAAAAAAAAAAATATAATAAAAATGCCATAAAACTATGCCCTATTTTGTAGACGCTATAACTTTTGCGCAAACCAATAAATATACGCTTACTGCGATTTTTTTTTTACCAAAAATATGTAGAATCATACATATCGGAATAAACTGAGAAAAGAAAAAAAAAAAAAAAAAAAAAAAAAAAAAAAAGAGTTATATATATTTTTGGGGGATATTTATTATAGCAAAAAGTAAAAAAAAAAAAAAAAAAAAAAAAAGTGTGTTTTTCAAAATTGTCACTTTTTTTTTGTTTATAGAGCAAAAAAATAAAAAACGCAGAGGTGATCAAATACCACCAAAAGAAAGCTCTATTTGTGGGGAAAAAAAGGACGTCAATTTTGTTTGGGTGCAATGTTGCATGACTGCGCAATTGTCAGTTAAAGTGACGCAGTGCCGAATCGCAAAAAGTGCTCTGGTCAGGAAGGGGATAAAATCTTCCGGGGCTGAAGTGGTGAATCTTCATGCATAGAATGCATGAATGTTAAAAAAAACTAAAAAAAAAAAAAAAAAAAAAAAAACCTTGAGCCTTCAGAACCACTTTAAGCCTAAAATACAGGGTCTCAGCAGGTCCATTTTAAGGAAGTGGTTTTTAATCTGTAACTGAACTGCTCCCTGCCCACCGTATAGTGAAATGACAGATGGGCAGGGGCACTTTCCTTCTGGGAGGACGTCATATGATGTCCTACCATTCTCACCACATGGAGATTGGCGGTGCGCCGTGTCCCAATCACCTGGTGCATGACCGATCACGGTAAAGAGCCTGAGACATAGGCTCTTTACCATTTGATCAACTGTGTCCAATCACAGCTGATCAGTGTAAACAGGAAATGCCAGTTATTGGCATTCCTCTCCTCATGCCAACAGCACATATGGAGAGGAGAGCCGGTAAGCATCATTCCTCAGCGGGGGCATCGGCCCTGACAATCAGGGCACTGATCATCAGTGCAGCCCCAACAGTGCTCATTAGCACCCATTATTGCTGCCTATAAGTCCATTAGTGCTGCATATCAGTGCTGCCTGACAAGGCTGCGTATTAGTGCTGCCTCATCAGTGAAGGAGAAAAATTACGTGACAAAATTTTATAACAAAAGCTAAAAATAAAAATTTTTTTTTGGTTAGCAAAAAATAAAAAACCCAAAAAACAGCTGCATCTGCCGCAAAAAAATTATAAAAATGTTGTTTGGCTACAGCGTTGCATAACCGCGCAATTGTCTTTAAAAATGTGACAGTGCTGAAAACTGGCCTGGGCCAATTTTTTTTCTTTTTGTAAAAGCGGACTGTACTTTACGTGTTTACAGGCAAGCCATTAAACGGAAGTAGTATTGCAGTAGTCCCGATGACGCAGTTTGCGCTACAATATAGGGGTTGCCAAGGATAACACTGCCCAGACTGAGTAGTAAATGCCCCAGTCTCATCGGATGCCTGTTCATGATCCCCATGATTAAGCTTCAGGGGAGGAGTGAAACATGTTGGGGGGCGTGGCCTGTCTGGAGCCCAGGCTAGAGCCGTTAGTTTCTTACCTGGGGTTTGCAAAGATGTGCAGCTCATATGGACACTTCCTTCGCTGTACATTTCTGTTCATGTTTTATCAAGTTTCTGAGAACGGCCAAGAAGAACATTCTGTATTTTTATCTTACAACCACATCAAAAATTAGACTTATGTTAGAACTTTAATGTACACCTCTACTAAAACTTCTAAATCAGAAACCGGACAAAGACCTGACATGACCAGACCGTATCTCCTCCAAGATGTCTTCATAAACATCTAAATGGACTCAAAGTATAAGCCGAGCAGTCTGCAAAATGTTATCTACAGACACAAAGTCATGCGAAAGTAGATAGAAAACAAAAACACTTTATGCTGTTCTGAGTATAAAGACAAACTAATTTCCCTTGATATAGCATATATAGTGCTGATACAGCTGTTTGTTCCCCCAACACAGAAACAAACTTTGCAGCCAACGTTCCAAAGTCAGTGTCAGGATAGGCATTAACCACAGGAAGTACAAGATAAAAATCATAGCAGCCCATCACCTTCACACTCAACTGGCTTATGTTTTTCTCATTGTGCTTCCGACAGATGTGTGCCAAGCAATTTCAGCATGTTCTCCTAAGTGATGCAACAGATAGCAAATCTTCCTTGTTACACAACGGACCTCGAGATTACATCTCCATATTTCAGTTCTTAAGAAGAGTACTGGTCACTTAAGAGGCAGGATATGCAAAAACAAAGACTTTACGGCTACTTGTGATAGTAACATGCACCTTCACTTGTGAATTATAAAAATGTGCACACTTACTTTGTCAAGTATTATATCTTTAAAGCGGAGGTTCGCCCAAAAAAAAAGAAAAAATTAAAAGCCGGCAGCTACACATACTGCAGCTTCTGGCTTTTAATAGGACACTTAATTGTCCTGGAGTCCAGCGATGTTGGCACCGCAGCTAGTGTTTCCATCAGCCGTCAGGTGCTGCCACCGCCATTGCAGGTAAGGGAACCCGGTAGTGTAGCCTTACAGCTTCACGCCGGGAACCCTACTGCACATGCGCAAGGCCCCACTCCTCTCTCCTGCTGGCCCGGCAACAGGGGAGGAGGATGGAGCCCCGCGGTGTCATGGGCCGCGGCGCAGATTCCCAGAAGTGGGAACAGGATACTTGTCAAAGACAGGTATCCTTGTCCTCCCCCGAAAGGTGCCAATTGTGGCACAGGAGGGGGAGGGGGAGAGGAGACAAATGAGTGGAAGTTACAGTTTTGGGTGGAACTCTGCTTTAACATAAATACACGTTTGGGTTTATTATATTATAGCAGCCTCTCTCGGCCATTTTACACCAGAGGAACCCTTAAAGTGCTTCTAAAGGCAGAAGGTTTTTTATCTTAAAGAGGAACTGTAGTCTGATCACATAATTTGTAATAAAAACATATTTGCCATTCTGAAGCTTCCCTCCAATCACTTTGCATATTATTTTATATACAGTTGTGCTCATAAGTTCACACACCCTGGCAGAATTTATGATTTCTTGGACATTTTTCAGAGAATATGAATGATAACACAAAAACTTTTCTTTCACTCATGGTTAGTGTTAGAAACTACCCAAATGACCCTGATCAAAAGTTTACATACCCTGGTTCTTAATACCGTGTATTGCCCCCCTTTAACATCAATGACAGTTTAAAGTCTTTTGTGGTATTTGTGGATGAGGCTCTTTATCTTCTCAGATGGTAAAGCTGCCCATTCGTCTTGGCAAAAAGCCTCCAGTTACTGTAAATTCTTGGGCTTTCTTGCATGAACTGCACGTTTGAGATCTCCCCAGAGTGGCCCAATGATAGTGAGGTCAGGAGATTGAGATTGCCACTCCAGAAACTTCACTTTATTCTGCTGTAGCCAATGACAGGTTGACTTGGCCTTGTGTTTTGGATTGTCATGTTGAAATGTCCAAAAAATTGTCCAAGTACGTCCTATGCGCAACTACCTGGCTGATCAATGCAAATGTTCCTCCAGTAGCTTTTGATAAACATACTGCATTCATCTTGCCATTAACTGACCACATTTCCTGTGCCTTTGTAGCTCACACATCCCCAAAACATCAGTGATCCACCTCAGTGTTTCACAGTAGGAATGGTGTACCTTTCATCATTGGCCTTGTTGACTCCTCTCCAAATGTAGTGTTTATGGTTGTGGCCAAAAAGCTCAATTTTGGTCTCATCACTCCAAATGACTTTGTGCCAGAAGGTTTGAGGCTCGTCTCTGTGTTTGGCATATTGTAAGAGGGATACTTTGTGGCATTTGCGTAGTAATGGCTTTCTTCTGGCGACTGGACCATGCAGCCCATCTTTCTTCAAGTGCCTCCTTATTGTGCATCTTGAAACAGCCACACCACATGTATTCAGAGAGTTCTGTATTTCACCTGAAGTTATTTGTGGGTTTTTCTTTGCATCACGAACAATTTTCCTGGCAGTTGTGGCTGAAATTTTAGTTGGTCTACCAGACCGTAGTTTGGTTTCAACAGAACCCCTCATTTTCCACTTATTGATTAGAGTTTGAACACTGCTGATTGGTAGTCTCAATTCCTTGGATATCTTTTTATATCCCTCTCCTTGTGTGCATGTTATCAGGCCAAAATCACCAGGGTATGTAAACTTTTGATCGGGGTCAGTTGGGTAGTTTCTGTTGTCATTATGATTTTAAAAGAGTAAACACAGTTGATTGATAATAAATGGCTTCAACCAAACACTAACCATGAGTGAAAGAAAAGTTTGTGTAATTCGTATTCTCTGAAAAATGGCCAAGAAATCATAAATTCTGCCAGGGTATGTAAACTTATGAGCACGACTGTATACTGGGATTCTGTACTTGCCAAATATGCTGCAGAATGTCCCTTCACTAAGTCTGGCTGCAACCATTTTAAACTGTAGGCAGCTGAAGCTGCTGCCTGTTCACTTACTGGATTTAAACAGAGGCACACCTCCACCCCTGCAGCTCTCATTGGCCTTCTTATGACTCACCCCCTCCCTTCCTGGCAAACTCTCACTAGAGTGAGAGAGAGCACTGTGCATGATGCCATACCCCTAGGCCAGTGATGGCAAACCTTGGCACCCCAGAAGTTTTCGAACTACATTTCCCATGATACTCAACTACACTGCAGAGTACATGAGCATCATGGAAAATGTAATTTCAAAACATCTGGGGTGCCAAGGTTCGCCATCACTGCCCTAGGCTTTATACCAGACAAGAAACAGGAAGTGGGCTGTATGAGGTATTTACTGGCAGAAAAAGAAATGTTTTACTATCAAAAGTTAAAGCAAGGGCAGAAGATTTAATAAATGGAAAGTTGAAAAAAAACGACTGAAGGTCCGCTTTAATGCATTCAATGCATTAAGGTAAAAAAAGAACCTTCTGCATGCAACACCCTCCCTCCTGCCAGCCCTCCTCCTTATACTTACCTGAGCCCCATCTTTATCCAGTGATGTGCACAAGAGCCGAGACACTCTTGGTTCTCTCCATCCTCACTGGCTCAGAGACAGCAGCAGAAGCCATTGCCTCCTGCTGCTGTCAATAACAGTCAGTGAAAAGGGAGAGGGGCTCTGAGCGAGCATGCAAGGGTGCGCCATAGGAAGCAGGTGGGAGGAACCAGCAGTGATGGAGGGGGACCCAAGAAGAGGAGTACTACGGAAACTGCAAAACCATTACACGTTACACGTACATTACATATATCATGTTTGTTAATTTAAAAAGGAATGATCTACATTACTGCATATTAATAGTGTACATTATTCAGCACTGGTTTGCTGATGGTGATAAGAGCTGAACATGCCTGCACATGCAATTTCCCTGTGTATATGGAAAGAGCATTGTCACCATATTATTACAAGACATTTTTAATCTGCCAAGTTTAAAGGATAAGTTCACCTTAAAAAAAAAATTGTAATAAATGCACATTTTTGTGCAAGTAAAAAAATTATTTTATTTTAGGAGCCTGTAAAACATTGCACCCATGATTAGCAGATTGCAGGTGTAATGCCATGGTCTTGCAGACAGTCTGCCCCTATCGGAGGTCATTACTGAATGACAGGAAGAGCAATGAACTACCTAGAGCTCTCATCAGCGCCCTGATAGTTCTTTGAGAATTACAAGCTGTCAGCCGCAAAGGATGATGGTACTTGTATTGTAGGCAATTCATTCACAAAACTATGTGGATGAAAGACATGGCCCTGTGGGAGGAGCCATGGCTGTGTTCTTTTCAAGTTGTGACAGCAAGTGCAGGGAGCAGATTCCCGATCCACTGTCACAGGGAAGATGGGGATCAGGGGAAGAGCAGGCAGATGCTGAACATGTTACACTCCAAATATGGGTGTGACATGTTCACATTGGTGAATTTATCCTTTAAAAGATTGAAAATTACTTTGGAAATTACATTAACCTAGTAAAACGTATGGGGTTTCTGTCACTGGGCTTATATATGCCTAAATACAGGGGGCACATTCAACTTTGTAACAGAAAACTTCTATTCCTTCTGCTAAAATGCACAAGTTAGTAAAGTAGAATGGTTTTCAGTGCAGCAGCTGAAGTCACATTCCAACAACATATCATATGAAAACCTGCATTCTGCACATTTGTGAAGCATTCATTGATCAGTGAACAAGGAAACAATTCTACTCCTACAAACCAGGTGATCTCCCTGTTCAAAAATCCAAAATATTTGTAGACCTTTACACGCCTGTCTCTGACCCAGTAAGATATTACTGCATAGATCGCATAACCGCTTGTCAAAATTTTCCTAGCGGAACGTGTGCATGAGCTCTCTGCTCTCCTCTAGTTTTATGGAGTTTCTGAGCTTCATTGTCCATATCAAGGAATAATAGTGAGAAATATATACAAGGGTGCAGCTGGAAAGATTTGGAGAAACCAGTGCGTGGCTGTGTTGGTGATATCCCACTGGATAGGGAACAGGCGAGTACAAGACTGGCAGGCAGGATTGGAAGAAATCTTTTGATCAACTGATTTACAGATCCCTCTATGGATTATGATTCCGTTGGGCCTCGTTCACACAGGGTGTACAATACCGTACGCCTGTGCAGGGCCATATTTACATGCATGGGGATACACAAGTGCTCTGTGCAGTCTAGTGGCACGCAGCAGCTTCACGGACACACGTGTGGTTGTAACACATGTCAAATTGGACAAAAGACATCAATGAGATTGCCAGCATAGGGATGCACAAAACACCTGTGCATCCCCATGCAGGTAAACACAGCCCTGTAAAGGTCTAAGGTATTGTACGCCCTGTGTGAATGTGGTCTTATGTTGATCGGTCATGGTAGAATTTTATGGATCACTTGCACAAATGTCCATGCGTGCTACAGAACTGATCATAGTACTGGCCAAAATGATAATTGGCTTTAATCACTTTGTCATTGACCAAGCATATTTCCCCATCTATATTTTATGTCAATCACAAGCAAGGAACAATACTTGTGTTGCATTGTTGGATATTTTAATCAATGGATGGAAAAAGCTACATCAATGTGTGTCTTTTATATCTACCTGGAGTACAGCTTTAAGATTATTCCTTTTCTTCAAAAAAGTAAAGGGCACTTGTGCAGTGACCATTCATCAGCCGAAATGGAACAAAGACACCAGTAGGTGACTCATTCGAGGACACGCAGATGTTTTTACTGCCCATTGTCATTGGTGGGACACCTGCCAGCGTACTCCAGATAAAATACAGTACACCTTTACACTCTACAAACACACCTATAGCAATAAATTCCTTCAAGTGTTATACATCAATTTTTGACAAAGTTCACACTATGCTACTTTATTATACTGTACATTAATTCCTTGAGATAAGCTCAAATTCTGGCAATGTGAAAAATCAGTAACACAATGCGAATAAGTTGTAGTGCTCCCTATTAGGCTACTATCCAACACATCTGGGTATGTCTCACCCGTCAACTCTTGCGTCATTACAAAACAGAGGTGATGCAGATGTCAATGGCAAGAACCACAGCACACAGCAGGGAGCACACCTAAAAGTGTCTCAAAAGAAGCAATGCCCAAAGCTCTGCAAGACAGCAAAAAAGTCACCCGCCACCTACTGGACAGGTATATATTCTATTTTAGGGAGGCAGCTGCTTCAGATTTTCTTATAGTAGGGACAGGGTTGATATAAAATACCATAGCAAAATATCCAGGGTATTTCAAATTTTTGGTACAATAGTTTTTATTGAAGAATACTACCAAAGTTCAAGCTGAACAAATAAGTCCAACGCAGGGGATTAAAACAAGAAACGTGGTTACAGAAGGGGTACATTTTCGGGAATATCCAAAGCAAGAGAGCAATGGCATCCGGCATCTAGTACTGGAAGTGACAATAAGTGACAATGAGTGACTGGGCTCAGTGGCCCAGGGCTTGATGAGGCAGAAGGGATGGGATATTCATCTTGTGGTATTGGAGAAAAGTAAAAAGAATATTGGGAAAACCAAAAAAAATAAATAAATAAAAATCAGGAAACAAAACAAAACCGGGGTGGGGGGAGTGGGGAGAGAAAAGATGGAAAAGTGACGGGAGAAGGAGAAAAGGAAAGAAGAAGAGCAGGACTAGGTGGGAGAAGGAACCTGTGGGTTAGAAAATATTCCAGAACGGTCCTGAAAACCGAGACTGGCCGGGGGCTGAGTGGGGAGAGTATAATACCAACATGGGCTCCACACTTTAAGGAATTTGGTGTTGGAGTCATGAAGTATACTTGAGATTTTCTCATGAAGCATGAGGTAGTTAGAATGCCCTTCACCTCTGCAAATCCAACCGAGGGTTCCTTCAAACCCTAGCAATGGCATGTTTTGCAGCTATAAATAGGCACATGGTCAGTTTCTGCTGATGGGAAAAAAGGCCTGGGAGAGGGCAGTGGAGAAGTGCATGCCCAGCGTTCTTGAGGAAGAGTACACGAAAACTTGCAAAAGGGAAAATGAAAAAGCATAGAGAGGAGGCCTTAAAGGGTAAGTTCACCTTTGCAGAAAAATCTGTAAGGTGAACTTACACAGGACCTGCACCTCGCCCCCCCCACCCCACCCCACCCAGTCCTGCTGACCTGCAGGGCAGCGATTACCCATTTTGAGCCTCGGTATAGCCGCCTTCATGGCTCCAGGGGCTTGGAAATCCCCGGAGTTTAATCTCCTAAACGTATCCCATCAGGAGGGACGTGTAGGAGCATTCTAATTGGCCGGCGGCGCCGACCAATCAGAACCCGTGTAGCCCATCCTCTCAGCGGCTAAGAAGAGAGAAAGCAGAAAGGATTTCTAAGTGATGGAGCCCTGAGGCGGCAATACCGGGGCTCAGAACGGGCGATCGCTGCCATGCAGGGGGGGGGGGGGTAAAATGGGGGTCCTGTGTAAGTTCACCTTACAGATTTTTCTGTAAAGGTGAACACTTTAAATTCTCGACCAAAAAAGCCCAAGAAGCGAGAGCAGGACCACAAGATATGAATCTCATCTCCAAGCTGGCCGCAGCCCCTGAAACATCTATCACTAGATGACGGCTCGAGTGAGCTATATGGGTCAAGACCCAGTACCAGCAGAGGAAGACCTTGTAGGCTGCCTCCCAGGGCATTTCAAATTTCGAGTGAGGAATTATTTGGTGGGGCCACCAATGACACCAGCACCACATTTTGCGTATACAGTGTAGAAGATCTGGTGTGGTTTATCATTGTTTACATGTCACCATGGCATTAGCAACATGACTGACCAAACAATCACATTGGTAAAACCACAGAAACATAAAACAAAACCTCATGCACACTGGACGTTTTTGCATCTGCTTCTAGGGGCCTCAGGTGTTTTTTTTCTGCCTCTAAACTCCCCTGCATGTTAGCCTGTGTGTCCATGCACACATAGGCTTCTAGCAGTGTTTAGTGGCAGGGGCTTTTAGAGGCAGAAAATAAACCTCACTGCCGATGCGTCCAGGAGCAGCAGAGCTTTGGCAGATAAAACGTCTGATGCTTCTAAACGAGCCTAAACACTAGGCGCGTTTAGTGTTTGAGTGTTAATTCATTTCAATGGGCAAGAACAGATTATTCTTCTGGCCAATGAAATGAATGCCCAAGCTCTTGATGCCTGTAAAACCTTTAGCCACTTTTACAAGCGTCAAGCTCTTTCTCTGTCAAAACGCTGCTGCCAGGAGGAAAGGCTTCTAGGAGAGTTTGCAAAACATCCTGTGTGCAGGAGGCCTTAACACTTCATCTCTGGAAAAAAACCCTCACACCCCTCCCCTTCCTCACAGTTTACACGGGTACTCCCTGGAAGAGACTTTTAGCCTTACTAGCAGGAGAGCTGAATATCTGGAACGATATCAAACAACATTAACTTTCTTAAGAAGTCTTTTATTTGCATTTAAATGGAATGTATTTATAGATGTGCATGCACCTGTGGTTTAGGGTTTGAAAGGAAAGATCCACTTTAAACGGGTGTCAACTGCTTTTATGTAAACCTCAAAACTGTTTCTTATTCAGAAGAAGTGGTTTACAAAGGCTTAAAGTGAAGGTAAAGTATTTGTTTTTCTATAAAAATAACAAACAGGTTATACTTACCTTTTCTGTGCAGTGGATTTGCACAGAGCAGCCCAGATCCTCCTCTTCTCGGGTGCCTCTTCGGTGCTCCTGGCCCCTCCCTCCTGTCGAGTGCCCCCACAGCAAGCAGCTTGCTATGGGGTCACCCGAGCCGAGTCACAGCTCCCTGTGTCCATTCAGACATGGAGCCATGGCCCGCCCCCACCCCTTCTCTCTCCTGATTGGCTGACTGACAGCAGCGGGAGCCAATGGCGCTGCTGCTGTTTCTCAACCAATAAGGAAGAGATTCTCGGACGGCTGAGACACTCGTGGACATCGCTGGACAGAGATGGGGCTCAGATAAGTATTGGGGGGGCACTGCAAACAGAAGGCTATTTATCTTAAAGCATAGAATGCATTAAGATTTAAAAAAAAAAAAAAAACCTTTCTGACTTGACAACCCTTTTAATAATTGTACCAAAACTACTCTTAGCTATCAGACAACTTGTACATTTTTACCTTTGTAGGCAGCCATGGCCTGCACTATAATTAACTTTTTCTCACCACTTACAGGTATACAGACGGGTTCTACAATATCAGCCAATTCATCACTGAAAACAATCAAAACTGCCCTTTCTCACAGTCCTGACTATTTTGTAAATATGTTTTTCTTCTCCCGATTAAACAGGTTCTGCTGCCAAAGCTACTCTTTGGAAGGGTCTTTGTAATTAGAATGTATACATACACAAGAAGGTGGGATGACCTATTGCCAACCACTGAGACTCTAGGGCAGTGATGGTGAACCTTGGCACCCCAGATGTTTTGGAACTACATTTCCCATGATGCTCAACTACACTGCAGAGTGTATGAGCATCATGGGAAATGCAGTTCCAAAACACCTGGGGTGCCAAGGTTTGCCATCACTGCTCTAGAGAGAAGCCTTCTCCCAACATACATATTAGATATTCATAGAGTAGATTACAGTGTTCGCCAAAGATAGTATAGAGAAGTACTGACAATGCTGTACCAACTAAACCAGCTGTGCATATAAACTTACAGCAATATAGTTAAAGTGTTACTAAACCCAGGACCCTGCATTCACTATATCTGGTCTCTCACAGTACACAGGACATGGAAATTGAATTATTTTAGTAAATATAAACACCTTTTCTCATCAGTATATAGCAGTCTTGTGACTTCTATCAGTGTCTGGTTAAAGTTTGTAGGAGGAGTTTTCAGTCTCCCCTGACTGCCCTTTGAGGCTGCAGGACCCCTGACTCTCTGTCTGGACAGTGCTAATTGGCTATGTGCTGATAACATGCACTCACCCAAGGAAAAAAAAAAAAAAAAAAAAAACCTCTAACAATATACACCAAACTGAGCATGTGCAGAATGCCCCCAAGGCTCTGTTCTATCAGTAGATGGATTTGCAACAGTGGAAGAAAGGGAGGATCAGATCGGATCAAACAGCCTTAACACAATGTGCAGGAATAACCACTTGGGTTCCCCAGTGAGTAGAACAGGCATGCTTTGCTGCATATGCAGACTGATTTTACTGTTATGGGTTTAGTAACACTAAGTATTGTATGTAGGGCTGAAACAACTAATCGATTAATCGACAACTAATCGATTATGAAATTAATCGATTACTATTTTCATAATCGATTAATCGGCCAGTAACATAATGGGGTTAAAAAACATACTAAAATGAGCCCTTTATAGTACAAAAAAAGCAAATAATCGCTACTGTAAATATTACAGTCACAGTTCTACAGTAAAAAAATAGTGATTATCTGCTTTTCTACTATAAAGGGCTAATTTTAGTTTTTTAACCCCATTATGTTACTAAACGTCTTAGACCTGGTTCACATCTTTGTTTTTTGGTGCTTTTTGCAGAAACGCACTACAGTTCATTTACATGGTTTCCTATGGGACACGTTCACATCTATGCTTTTTTCAGCAGCTGCGTATTTAGAAAGGGTCAGGGACTTTTTTTTTTTTAAACGCAAAACAATGCTTTTGTGGGTCAATATATTTCAATGGAAAAGCTACAGAAAAGCATGTAATGCGTTTTTGCAGCAATTTGTGTTTTTTAATCTGCCCAACAACAAATTGGCCAAAAATAATGCAAAAACACAAATCGCAGCAAAATTAACGTGCACAAAAATCAAAACGCACAGAAAAAGCACTGCAGAAACAGATCAAAAGCAAATTGCATAGGTGTGTACCGAGCCTTATGCTGGCCACACCGATCAATTTTCAGATGAGACTATTCAGATGAAAAATCTTTGTACATTCGCTGAATGAAAGAATGTTGTTTGAAATTTTCACTTGTTTTTAACATTCTGTTTTTAAAATTAATGTAATTTCTGAATGAAAACCACATACACTGTCTGAAAATTCCTTTGACCAAGAAGTTTCCTATTTTTATTATTTCCAAATTTTCCCGTCACTGTGGTTGAAAATTAACGTTGATTTGATCCCACTAATGATTAGAAAATCAAACGAACGTTCTTAAAATGAAATTTTTTTGAAGGAAGTCATTGCTTGTTTTTTTAAATAATAAAAAAAAAAAATGATCTCTGAGTATGATATTTACCAGATTCACCCTTTAGTAGTACATACAGTATATATCCTCTAATCGTATATACAGTATATCTCCTCTAATAGTATATACAGTATATCTCTTCTGTCTGTTATTCTCTGAGTGGATTAGATATTTTGCTCCCTAACCATATAGTTGGTTATTTATATTTACCACTACACAGAGATATTTAAAAATAAATTTGCCTTTTTTTAAAACATTACATATTAACTAAGTTATACACCACACTTTCTTTTAAGGTTATTAACCGATTAATCGAAACAATAATCGGCCAACTAATCGATTATGAAAATGATCGTTAGTTGCAGCCCTAATTGTATGAGACACTTTTTTTTTTTTTTTTTTTGCACTACCGTGCCCATGTACACACAGAGCAAATTCAAGCAGCTTTTTTGGAAGACTTTAAAAGAGGACCTTCTCAGTTCTTTCTGTATTACATTTTAACTCCTTTTGTTCGAGAATTTGTAATTGTATATATGTAAAAAAAAAAAAAAAAAAAAAAAAAAAAAAAAAAAAAAAAAAGACACTAGTCCATCTAGTTCAACCAAGAAAAAAAAATCAACAAAAAACACAAATAGAAAACCTCCTTATACACCATCCTATACCAAAAATTGAGCCAGAGGAAGGCAAAAAACCTCCAAAGTATGATCCAATTTGCTCTGGTGGGGGAAAAAATAACTCCTTCCTGATCCCCCATGAGACAAAATTATTAGGGCTGCAACTAACGATTATTTTCATAATCGATTAGTTGGCCAATTATTGTTTCGATTAATCGGTTAATAACCTTAAAAAAAAGTGTGGTGTACAATTTAGTTAATATGTAAAGTTTTTTAAAAAAAGGCAATTTATTCTAAAATATCTTTATGCAGTGGTAAATATAAATAACCAACTATATGGTTAGGGAGCCAAATCTCTAATCCACATTAGGAATAACAGACAGAAGACATATACTGTATATACTATTGAAGGGTGAATCTGTTAAATAAAAGACTCAAAGATCTTTTTTTTTTTTTTTTTTTTTTTTTATTAAAAAACAAAACAATGTCTTCCTTCAAAAAAAAAAAAAAAAAAAAAAAATTTTAAGAACGTTCGTTTGAATTTCTAATCGTTATTGGGGTCAAATCGACATTTGTTTTCAACCACAGTGGCGGAAAAATTTGGAAATAATAGAAAACTTCTTGGTCAAAGGAATTTTCAGACAGACAGTGTATGTGGTTTCCATTCAGAAATTACATTCGTTTTAAAATAGAATGTTAAAAACAAGTGAAAAATTTTCATTCAGCGAATGTACAAAGATCTTTCGTCTGAATAGTCTCATTTGAAAATGAATCAATGTGGCCAGCATAAGGCTCGGTACACACCTAGGCAGTTTGCTTCTGATCTTTTTCTGCAGTGCGTTTTTGATTTTTGCGCACGTGATTTTGCTGAGATTTGCGGTTTTGCATTTTTTTTGGGGGCCAATTTGTTGTTGGGCAGATTAAAAAAACACACTGCTGCAAAAATGCATTACATGCTCTTTTCTGCAGCTTCTCCATTGAAGTATATTGAACCAAAAAAGCACCGTTTTGCGTTAAAAAAAAAAAAGTCCCTGACCCTTTACAAATACGCAGCGGCTGAAAAAAGCATAGATGTGAACGTGTCCCATAGAAAACCATGTAAATGAAATGTAGTGCGTTTCTGCAAAAAGTACCAAAAAACACATATATGTGAACCAGGTCTAAGACATTTAGTAACATAATGGGGTTAAAAAAAAACTAAAATTAGCCCTTTATAGTACAAAAAAAAGCAAATAATCACTACTGTAAGGGGTTCATTTTTTAACTGTAGAACTGTGAAAGTAATATTTACAGTAGCGATTATTTGCTCTTTTTGTACTATAAAGGACTCATTTTAGTTTTTTTAACTCCATTATGTTACTGGCCGATTAATTGATTATGAAAATAGTAATCGATTAATTTCATAATCGATTAGTTGTCGATTAATCAATTAGTTGTTTCAGCCCTGAACAGGATATTTTCTGGATTAACTTCCCCTGGTGGTATTACCTCTAAAAATAATCAGTTATATTCTGTGCATTTAGGAATGCACCCAGCTCTTTTTTAAAACAATCTACTGAGCTGGCCAGAACCAGTTCTTGAGGGAATCTACTCCCCATTTTCACAAGACTTTCCGTATGTAAGCCCAGGTTCACACTGCTGTGAAATTGATTTCATTCCCACATCAGTCCAATGATTCCAGAGACATCATGTGCGGTTTCCTGCACAGATGTCTATTGAAATCGCACCTGAAAATCGCCAAAAGTAGTACAGAAACTACTTTTGGGAATCGGTGTGGCGCCGCAAAGTCGGCGTCGCACCGATTCAGAAGGTACCACTGCAGGCAATAGCCGCCAATTTGGCATGCGATTTGACATGCCAAATCTCATCAATGTGAACCAGGGCTAAAGGTTAAATCCTCTTTTTCCAGACGTAAAGCATGCACCCTTGTCCTCTTAGGACCTGAAAGTGAATAACTACACCAAATTCACTATATGGACGACCCCCCACCTTAATCTCTTCTTCTAAAGAGAATAAATTCAGTTCAGATAATCTTTCCTCATAGCTGAATCTCTGTAATTTCACCAGTTCCAAAATACCTTTTTGTGAACTGGTACCCAAAATTGCATCTGTACAAATCATTAGTAAGACCTCATCTGGAATATGCAGTTCAACAATAGAGGATTGTGGCACAGGACGAGGTCTTCAGCAGCTGAGTTGCTAATTACAATAGACAATGCTAGATTTGCTGGGGGTGTTAGAAGTTAAATAAGGAGAAATCAAAAAAGGGGGCAGGTTCCTCTTTATAGCAACCTTCATCTCCATTTAGAAGATGTTAAACATAGATCTTAATGGCAGCACAGGCTGTCAAACAAGCTGCTAGCAGGCTTTAGTAAGCATCAGCACAAGTTGATTAAAGCCTGAGGGACTCTGCTAGCAGCTTGTGACAGTCAGCTCTCCTAAGCATATCTGTGTTTAAAGGATATCCAAACCCAAAAACAAAAATATAAAGCGGAACTAAAGTCTCTTATTTCAAAAAATGCGAGGCGGCAGTCTTTTCACTGCAGAAAAGGCATGCAATGGAAAAAGCCCGATAGAAGATCCTGGTGCAGGATCTTGAACCGTTGAAGGAGAGGAAAGAAAGAAAAGGAAAGGAAAGGAAAGGAAAAGAAAAGGAAGAAAGAAAGCTATACTTACCTGTTCTGAAGCCACTCCGGTCCAGTCTCCGGCGGCACCCTCTGTGTGCAGGAGAAAGCCAATGATGGCTGTGAAATGCCTGGGAAGTGACATCACCCATAGACTTACTATGGGGCTTCTGTTGACAGCTGCCTCTCCTGCACACTGAAGCCACTGCTGACAGCTCAGCCTGGGACCAGACTGGAGCGGCTGCAGAATATGCAAGTGCAGCGATCTTTTCTTTACAGGGCTAGAGATTAGGCTTATAATGAGAGTAGGTTTGGAGTTAATTAGGTTTTGCCTTTACTTCCACTTTAATATATTTTTAGCTTACCAATCTTTAGACCCCTTTCACACTGTGGCAGTTTTCAGGCGTTTTAGCGCTAAAAATAGTGCCTACAAACTGCCTCTCATGCCTCCCCAGTGTGAAAGCCCAAGTGATTTCACACTGCGGCGGTGCGTTTGAGGGATGGGGAAAAAAGTTCTGCAAGCAGCATCTTTAGGGCGGTTTGGGAGCGGTGTATACAGTGCTCCTACACCGCCCCTGCCCATTGGAATGAATGGGAAACGTTTTGGAAGCGCCACAACATGGGCGCTTTTAACTTCTTCGGCTGCTAGCGGGGGTTAAAAGCGCCCCTCTAGCGGTCAGGAAGCACTGCTAGAACTAGCGAGACTTTACCGCTAACGGACCCACAGCCTTAGAGTTAGTGGCTGAATTTGTTTTTTAGGCTTTTTTGCCTTCATTTTCACCTGGTGATACAGTCAGTAGTGTACTTCCTATCATAGGGTGGTTACACTATCTATAGACAAGCAGTGTAGCCACCCTTGGGTGGCAGAAATGTCGCCCTGTGGAGATGTTAGTGTTAGATGGAATTGTGGATTTCAATTGGACTTGACATAAGTGAAGTAAACTCCAACTAACCTTTTTAAGCAGTTACAGAAAGTTTGTTTTACCTTTGGGAAATAAAGTTTTGCATGAATGAATAAAAGCTGACCATTGTAAGTACCATTCAGTGCTAAATGTCTTAGACCATGTACTGCTTGGCCAATTCAACTGCCATGTTTGTTGGACAGCTTGGTCTATAAACGGAAGTTGAAAAATAAGAGATTTACTGGTTGGATCACCGGGTGAAAATATAGGGGGAAAAAAAAAGGCAAAAAATATTTGGGTTTAAATATCGATTTACCACTTGTTATTGTGTTGCGCTAAGGGGCAGGAACATTGGCCATTTCTAAAGAGATTTTTACATTTGTAAAGAAGAGGATCAAGTGTGAGTTTCTTTACAATGGAGAAATGATACCATCACCGCCGTCTGCTCCATCTAAAAATACCAGATGCCTGGCCGTCACGCATATCTACAGTCCTCGAATCTTTCTGACTCAGTCACCTGAAACAAGAATGCATATCAGGAGTCTCAACATTAGTCTGAATCAATTTGCTACATGCTTGTTTTAGACCAGGCTAACAATGTATTGGAACAAGAAGATCTGCATTGTCAGGCATGTGGAATTTTTAGGAGGAGCACAGGTTTCCTTTCAGCCAACCAAGGAGAATATTCAATATGTAGGATTGGGGATTTTCCTTAAATGCTATCAGTCTTTGTCATCACTTAGGTGCATGTGACAAGCAGACAAATTATCTTCTATGGAGTTTTTCTGTCTGTGTAAAGGCTGTTTTACTGGAAACCTGCAGAGGTGGGTGGGGTGATTAGTGTCTTAGCACAAAGGTGCAGCTGTCCTTTAAAAGAAACAAAGCCCCGTAGAGTCATGTCACTTCAGCAACCTTCTAGCTGACATCTGCAGCAATGACAATCTAGCTGATTATGTCCTCTAGCTACAGAGCTGCTGTTGTAGCTGGATACAATGCTTCTCTATGCAGCTACAGCTCACTGGTGTGCTATGGATATGACACCCGTAGAACATGGCAACTCTGAAAACAGTCAAGTGACAGCTAAAAACGAAAAGGACACGACCTTTTCAGTGATTGAAATGCATTTTCTCAACTTGTCTAGCAATAAAATACCAAGAGAGATTGTAGCTCATAGTTCTCCTTAGGCCTCTTTCACACGGGCGTCTGTTCTGCCGCTGTTAAAAAGCATGTTTTGTTATTTTGAAATTCTAAGACTCCAGGCACAGCGATCACTTGCAGTTGTACATTGCGATTAGCTGCATTTACTTGCATTTACATGCGGCTGCGTTGAAACATTCTTGCCATTTCTGATGTGCTTCCTGTTTTTCTTTCCTTGTTGCTGCTGCTATCCGCAGGAGAAATAGTGCACTGCGATTACCTTCAGTTTTGCGCAGATAGCTGCAACAAATCAGTCCTGGACGCAGTCAAATTTATTTTTTCTAACCGCACAAACCCCATGTAACGAAACCATTGCTAAATGCAGTGTGTGAATGGGGCCATAGCCGTTGGCTCCTGCTTCTGTCAATCAAATCAAATGACGACGCGGGGGCGTGCCTGCAATGTAACCCCTGGGGAGAGCGCTTCAGGGGTTACCTGATGTGGGGAGGAGCCAAGAGAGCCGCCGAGGGACCCCAGAAGACGAGGATCGGGGCCACTCTGTTCAAAACAAGCTGCACAGTGGAGGTAAGTATGATATGTTTGTTATTTAAAAAAAAAAACCTGGACTATGGAGTGCCTACAACCTCCAGTAACCGCTAAGGGCCAGTCCTCACATCACAGAAATGGAGTCCAGATGCATTTCTGCATGCGTGTTCAATGCATTGCGATGCGTTCTTAATGCATTTTTAATGTGTTTGAGTGCGTTATTCCTCTCTTCTTTTCAAACGTTTGTTTTTTAAATGTGTTCCCACTGCATTTTTGAGGCATTTTGCTGCGTTCCAGTGTAGTTCCTTGCATAAAAAAATGTTCTACTTTTGTTGACTGCACTGGAACGGACTGTAATGGTGTGAACTTTGCCATTCAGATCCATGCAACCTACTGTCCATGCATTTTTGATGCAGAAAAAAAAGCTGCACTGAATTGCATGTGGTGGAAGCTAGCCCTAAATGCTATGGTTCCTCCTGCCAGACGTTATTTTTTATGGCCTGTAACTTATCGTATTGAAAAGGTCACTTTAAAGCTGAACTCCGGTATCCTGCAAACTTAGCTTTTCCGGGTCTCCCTGGGCTTCAATAAACTGCTGACAAATTTTAGAAAATAATAGCTTACTTTTTGTTTAATAGTACATCATTACCCTCTTTGAAAAAAAACGTGCCCTTGCCTGCTGCCAGAAGGAGGCCTTTTGCTGTTACCACACATTACATCCACATGAACACTAGATTTCCCATGATGTGAGGTAAAAAGCAGGACGTGGTGGACGTGGGTGCATTTGCATAGCCTACGAATCGCAGATGAGGGTGAGTGTGACAAACCAGGATTCTCCTGGCCTGTCACTCAAAGGATGCAGCATAGGTGGATGGGTCAGACCATGAGCATGAAACACCCTGTCTGCTCGCTACAGAAATTAGTGGTGTAATTACGCTGCGATTTGCTGAAAAATAGACTACAGAGGGGGAGTTACAAGACCAGTGGCCTTAGAAATAACAGGTATAAGTTCAGCAGTCCTAGTAAATGGAAATAAAGGGGAAAGAGCAAGTTTTCTGAACGACTCTAACTTAGACTTCTGAGTAGGGCGACAACTTTTCATTCTCTGTCTAAGGGCCGGTTAACACCACAAAAATACACTCCAGATCTGTTCCAGATGCATTTTTACATGAGCGTTTTTGATGCGTTCCAGGACATTTGTATTGCTTTTCTGGATGCTTTTCTTCTTTTTTTCCTCTGTAGTGGAGTCCAGTGCATTTTTGATGCGTTGTGCCCCTTTAAAAGTACAGTCCAGTGCATGAAAAAAGCAGCAGGTTCTACTTTTATTTACTGGAACGTCCTGGCACTGATTGTGCTGGTGTGAACTATGCCACTGGAAACCATTTAACCTCCTTTCTATGCATTTTTGATGCAGAACTAGCCCTTAAAGCGGAGTTCCGCCTGAAAAAAAAAAATTTTTAAGTCAGCAGCTACAAATACTGCAACGGCTGACCTTTAAAATAAGGACACTTACCTGTACAGGGCACCCGTGATGTCCTCACCCGAAGTCGACCCCTCCCTCGGCTCCGGCATCTTCAGTAAGGGAATCCGGAAGTAAAGCCTTACAGCTTCACAGCCTGGTTCCCCGCCGTGCATGCACGAGTCGCGCTGCGCGTTTTGAGTGGTCCCTGCTGTCTTCTGGGACCTGTGTGTCTCCCAGAACACAGCAGGGGAGACGGAGGAGGGGCCAGACATGGTGTAGATCGCCGCGGATACTGCAGCGATCTTTCCCCGGAAGTGGGAGCAAATACCTGGATTAGACAGGTATCTGCTCCCCCCTGAAAAGGTGCCAAATGTGACACCAGAGGGGGGGAGGAACCGGATCAGCGGAAGTTCAATTTCTGGGTGGAACTCCGCTATAAAGAGCTATGGGGGTCACCAATATCAACAACTTCAGAGCATATAGGATAGAATGTCATCTTCTGGGTTCTGTAAACCCTCCCATCTGTTGCTACTTTACAAAGACATAGTAATGACACAGCAGGTGGCAGAAGGAACCACGGCACCCAGTAGGGTACCAGCGATACAAAACGCTTACCTCATTAAGGCAGCAACGATTTTACTGGCCAAGGGAAGAGTGAATATTCAAAATGTTTGTGTGCAAAACACCAACAATACTGTGCCTTGGTGGACACTATTAAAGCTCGACCATTCCTATACATTCATCTGTATTACTTTTGGCGATTAAATACTGTTGAGCAACAGGTAGCTAATTTGTATTAGATGACACATTTTTGCCTGGTTGTTTGCTACTGGCCTATCTTTAAGGAAGCACCAGCAAAAAAAAAAAGGCAACTGCAATAACTTATTCACGCAGTAGGTAGGTCATTATGGTGGTGACAGCACCTAAGGACATGCTCCATACACAATGAGTGTAATGCATGATACTGCCGACACAATCTAAATTGTACACCAAATTCAAATGTTAATCCATATAGTCAGGCTTGTTGGGTGTTACAGAAATAGCACCTGGTACATAAATGAAATGCAATACATTTATAGTAGATTTGCTATTGTTCTCTACAGAAGCAGCCCAGGTACCCCTGCTCTCATCCATACCATCTATATAGTGAAACGTGAGATTGTTCCACATACGCTGATGGATAGGGGACAGCACATGAATTAGTTACTTGCCAGGTGTGATGCATGTAAACAAAAAGGGACAGCTATCCTTAAACCTCATATATACAGTGCACTCAAAATCATTTCAGGAGTCTAAGAAATGCATATGTTTCAGCATGATCTGCACAACACTCAAATGCAGTCTGTAACCTTTATGAGCACTGATGCCTATAGGTCAACATACCAATGCAGCATCCACGCTAAATGCAAACTTGCACCCAGTGCTCATGTGTATTTAGATTTATAGCGTTAAAGGACAATCTATAAGAAGGCAATAGAAATCACTGGGCTCCCCAAAGGCATAGTAGGTTTTGTTTTGTTTCCAGACACTTAAAGCGGTAGCAAACCACTGAAAAAAAAAAACAAAAAAACCCGCAAGACATTGGCATAATGTGCTAGTATGCATCGCAATACTCACCTTAGAACAAAGCCCTTACAGCTGCGCCTGCACACCACTGAGAGGGCTGACATCTTCTCCAGTCCTTCCTTTCGGAATCCTGGGCTCTGGTGCTGTGAGTGGGGACGTCACTCCCATGCATGTGTGCGGGAGCCCTCGGTTCCGCAAAGAAGCTCTGAAGTTCCAGCACGGTATACTGGACCTTTAGAGCAAATGTGCAGGTGTCATGCAGGGCAAATATCATAATATAATATAAAGGTTAAATGTGCACCGTTTAGGAGGTATTTATTTTACCTACAGGTAAGCATTATAGGCTTACCTGTAGGTAAAAAAATAAAGCAGGGTTTAATAGCAGCTTTAAGCTAGCCATTGGCAGATTGAAATTTGGCCGGTTGGATCCATCTATGGGCAGCCTGTCAGTTTTTTTTTTTTTTTGTTTGATTACTGTATAGCCGCCAGCAGTGATCATTATATTCGGATGGCTGGGAAGCCTCCTGCTGTCAGAATAAAATAGCACTGCAGGAGGGATTTGCCCATCAACTCTGACTTTGTTGATGGGGAATACAGCAAATTTCATTCCTTCTTTTACTCAACTCGTGGTTAAAGAAAAGATAATTGCATAATGTATGGCCTACATATACAAAGAGTGCGCATTCACACAAATAAAAGTCCGCAAACATCAAGTGAAAAACAACAGTGATGTGCAATTCTTCTAAAAAAAAAAAAGTCCCGGAACAAGTGAAAACATTCAACTATCCAACTCCATCAATGTATCTTGAAGACATGACCAAGACACTAATGCCCTTCACCACAAATAAGGTTGGCCTCTTACTAGGGCTGAAATAACTAATCGATTAATCGACAACTAATCGATTATGAAATTAATCGATTACCATTTTCATAAGCGATTAATCGGCCAGTAACATAATGAGGTTAAAAAAAAACTAAAATGAGCCCTTTATAGTACAAAAAGAGCAAATAATCGCTACTGTAGATGTTACTTTCACAGTTCTACAGTAAAAAAATGAACCCCTTACAGTACAGGTGGTCCCCAGGTTACAAACAAGATAGGGACTTTAGGTTTGTTCTTAAGTTGAATCTGTTTGTAAGTCGGAACAGGTAAATTTTTTAAGTGTAGCTCCAGCCAAAAAATCTATTTTTAAGTCTTTTAGATAACCCTTCCCTAGGCTATAACCCCTGTAACATTTGTTTTGCTGTGTGTGCCCCTGCTCAGAATATTTCACCTCACTTTCTGTCCCAATGACAATTGGATTTTGAAAATTTGGGGTTATTAGGGAAATAAGGATTGGTGATAAAGCATCAGTGGAGACACCTTTTTCCCATATTAACTCTTACAGGAGTGAATTTCCCTTCCTAGGGGTAGATTTCCTCTCACTTCCTGTTGTCTCCTTCCGTTTGTAAGTAGGAGTCGTTTGTAAGTCGGGTGTTTGTAAGTAGGGGACCCCCTGTAGTGATTATCTGCTTTTTTTTTTGTACTATAAAGGGCTCATTTTAGTTTTTTAACCCCATTATGTTACTAAACGTCTTAGACCTGGTTCACATCTATGTATTTTTTTGGTGCTTTTTTGCAGAAGCGCACTGCAGTTCATTTACATGGTTTCCTATGGGACAAGTTCACATCTATGCTTTTTTCAGCCGCTGCGTATTTGGAAAGGGTCAGGGACTTTTTTTTAATGCAAAAACTGTGCTTTTTTGGTTCAATATGCTTCAACGGAGAAGCTGCAGAAAAGCATTTAATGCGTTTTTGCAGCAATTTGTGTTTTTTAATCTGCCCAACAACAAATTGGCTAAAAAAAATGCAAAAACACGAATCGCCGCAAAATTACGTGCGCAAAAATCAAAATGCACAGCAAAAAGCACTGCAGAAACAGATCAAAAGCAAACTGCCTAGGTGTGTACCGAGCCTTATGCTGGCCACACAGATCAATTTTCAGATGAGAATATGCGGGAAAAAAAAAATCTTTGTACATTCGCTGAATGAAAGAATGTTTGAAACTTTCACTTGTTTTTAACATTCTGTTTTTAAAATGAATTTAATTTATGAACGAAAACCACAAACACTGTCTGAAAATTCCTTTGACCAAGAAGTTTTCTATTTCCAAATTTTCCCGTCACTGTGATTGAAAATGAACGTCGACTTGACCCCACTAACGATTAGAAAATCGAACGAATGTACTTAAAATTAAATTTTTTTTTTGAAGGAAGACATTTGATCTCTGAGTCTGATAATATTTAGCAGATTCACCCTTTAATAGTATGTACAGTATATCTCTTGTCTAACAGTTTATACAGTATATCTCCTCTAATAGTATATACAGTATATCTCTTCTGTCTGTTATTCTCAGAGTGGATTAGATATTTTGCTCCCTAACCATATAGTTGGTTATTTATATTTAACACTGCATAGAGTTTTTTAAAACTTTACTTAACTAAATTATATGCCACACTCGATTAATCGAAACAATAATCGGCCAACTAATCGATTATGAAAATAATCGTTAGTTGCAGCCCTACCTCTTACCAAATATGAAAGATCCCCACCACAGAGATCAGCCAGGCATGCAATTAACAGACCTCCAGACATTCATCAATGGCAATAGCAGGACCCCAACTTCTAGTTCCAGCGATTCCAAGGATCAACAGGTCAGATCAGGTCACATCCACACTCAGAGGAGAACAGAGGCCACACATAGTGTAAAAAATAATGTATGGCCTGTCTTAGTTAAAGCAGTACAGGCAGGTCAGCTGGAAATAAAATTCAAGTCCCCACCAAAACAACTATTACTAGAATAAAATGCTGAAGATAAACACTGCCTGTACACAAAGAAATACCTGTCCCATGGTCAATATTCACTTTCTAAAGCTGCCTGCAGATTTTCAGCATCCAAAACATTGAGGTGCTTCAGATGCCTGGCCCCGCGCTGTGCTGGTGGTGGATGGAACCACCAGTTCACTATGTCAATACTGTGTCCTGAAGCAATGTAGAAGTTTGGTAGTGAGAATCACAGAGCCCAGTAGGGCCCAGATCAGGCATCTGACACTCCTGGATCTACAGTTCTTTAAGAGGGAGAAGATAGAGGGATAGAAGGGACAGGGATTAAAAGGAGAAGTTCACCATAATACTAAAATCTCAAAATTTACAGGCATCCACAATCTAAGACTAACCTATCTAGCCCTGTAAAGAAGAAATCGTTATACATACCTTTTCTGAAGCCGATCTGGTCCAGCCCCACGCTGAGCTGTCAGCAGTAGCTTCTCTGTGGAGGCAGGCGCAGAGGAGGCAAACAGAAGCCCCATAGTAACTCTATGGGTGACGTCACTTCCCATTGATTTCCCAGCCATCGTAGGCTGTCTTTTCTGCAAAGCTTCCGCCGCTGACCAGACCGGATCAGCTTCAGAAAAGGTATGCATAGCCATTTCTTCTTTACAGGGCTAGATAGGTTAGTCTTAGATTGTGGATGTCAGTAGATTTAGAGATTTTAGTATTCGGATGAACTTCCATTTTAATTCCTTTATTTATAGACAAACTTTTCAATCTACCAACAGAGACTCTAAAGTAAGGTGGTTAAACCTTTAGTCTGTGGGAAGAGGGTTTCAAAGTAGATGAATACTTACCTTATTCTTGGTTTCCCAAACAGCTGGCGATCCCACAATGTGGGCGTACCCTCAACTTATATACAATGCAGGACTGCCGTTTTTGCATTGTACATGTTGAGGTTAGCGAGGTGGCAACCACACACTCAGCGAAGAGGAATAAAATAAGTGTTTCTGCCTATCCTTGCACCCTAAACAAGAGTTTGACCCTTACTAGCAGAGGGGGAGAAACCAAGCACTTATGGCTGACTGGAGTTCAGCGTTCCAGGATGAGGAAAACTGTGCTAATAAATAACAATTTACCCATTATATACCTATCACTGCTTCCAACTTCTTCATTTCAAACATGAGAAGGCCTTCTTGAGGATTAATCACCAAAATTCCAAGGTGATTAAACACAGAAATGTATTTGCATAGGATTAAAGAGGAAAAAAAGAAAAAAAAAAAGCCTTGTGATTAACTCCTAAGCTATGAGATAACTAATAATGCCCTGACCGCTCCCATCACCAATATTATTAACAGACCTACACTGGATTATTACCACCTTCTTTCCTACAATAGCCCAGAGATGGGGAGTTCTCTAAAGGCCCCTACAGACAGCTTGGATTTCAGTCAATTCCTACTCAATCGGCTGAAAGTAGAGCCATGGGTGGCCCTGCCAGCAACATTTAAAAATGGTCTGAGCCGGGTAAATTTTATCTGCCAAAGACTGAACTATCAGATGCTGTCACTGTTGGGGTATTCCAACAGCTGTGGCTGTCTGAATACAATAGCCAGCAGGGAAGGTTCTTCAATTCACACTGTTTAGAGAGAATAGGGGAATTTCTTAAAGTGGAACTATACTCGCCTTCAATCCAGCAATACGCCATCCCAGATCTCCTTGCCGGGCCATTGTCATCTTCGGGCAGCCAGCTTCCAGGTCTCAATCACCGGCTGTTGTAACCAGTCGGGCCGAAATTACATTACTCCTGGACATGTGCGGGAGTTCAGACAGCTTCAGCATTGCCGAATGTGTGCAGCTCACTGTACAGGGTTGGTCAGGCAGGTAAGTAGCTTTAACACAGACAAAGCATGTCTCTTCTACATTACATTTCCTGCCTGTTCACCCATGATTTCCTAGAGTAAAGTTCCACTTTTACATTTTCTCTCATTCACCCTGCTTCAGATTTTAGTAATAGAATCAAATTTTCACTGATTGGTCAAACTGTTTGTGAGTTTCCAGCCATGACTGGGCAGCCTGGAGGCTAACCCCCAGACACACAGCTTCATTTTTTGAGACAGTTAGTACTTTTTTCTTGATAGTATTTAGTAACCACAAGGTATTGTATTTTTTACTATATAAAAAGGAAAAAAGGTTCAAAAACGTGGTAAAAAAAAAAATTCCTGAACTTTGTTTAAATAAAATTGCCAAGACAGTGTGAACACTGAACACCCCAAAATGACCCCCTTTTGTAAAGTAGACAGCCCAAGGTGACCTTTTTTTGCCACAATTTTTTTAGATATGAAGAAACATGCTGGTATTGAGGAAATTTAAACATGGAGCTCAGTAATGATGCACTAAATACATTAACATGTACAGGTCATACAGAGGGTAGAAATGAAAGGGTTCAGTTCACATCGAGTGGGAGGATTGAGTTATTGTGCAGGATAAGGAAGCTGAAGCCTTTAAAATACAAACTTTAGAGAGGAGATGAACAAGAAAGGAGGGTGTTAGGCTCGGTTCACACGGGGGCGACTTGTCAGGCGACCTAGCCGCCTGACAAGTCACCACCCGTTCTGTACAATGGAACCGTTCTAATCGGAGCGACGCAAGTCGCTCCGACTTAGAAGAAAGGTTCCTGTACTACTTTGGGGGCGACTTGCATAGACTTCTATACAGAAGTCGTCTTGCAAGTCGCCCCGGCAGTCGTGTGCAGGTCGCCTCGGTGAGGCGACCTGCAAGTCGTGCCGCCTCTGGTGTGAACCGAGGCTAAAAGATCCCAAAATAAAATAAAACTGCTGCTGCCTACCAGTCATTCATCAGATTGCCCTTCCCCTCTTACAATGGAGGAAGGTGAGGGCTCGCAAAAGTAAACACTGGCAATGTTTACATTTATGATCCCTGTGATTGGCCATCACAGAGCCCCTCCAATCGGATTTCTGTATTTTGCCTATGATCTGTTCTAATGACAGCACAATCACAGGCATAGTTTGTGTTACAGATACACGAACAAGTAGTAAACATAGTCCTCCAGAATACCACAGACAACTGATCATTTTGAGGTTAAACAATTTATCTTCCTGGTTCACTAATTCAGCTTCCTGTGTCAGCTCTTTTTCTCCAGAATCATCAATAGATGAATAATTGGCATCATCGCTTCTTTCCAGTGAGTGTGAACTGGCTTCGGAAGCCTGAACACTGACCCTGTAATCACTTTCCAGGGACACAACGCCGGACGCAGCAGTTTCCAAGGACGCAGCACCGAACACGCCAGATGCTGCAGTTTCCATGGACACTTGGCAGGCGCGCCACTCCCCAGCCCCCCCCCCCCCCCCGGAGGCGCCACTTCCCAGGGGACCCCTTTCGGAGGCGCCACTTCCCAGGGGACCCCTTTCGGAGGCGCCACTTCCCAGGGACCCCCTTTCGGAGGCGCCACTTCCCAGGGACCCCCTTTCGGAGGCGCCACTTCCCAGGGACCCCCTTTCGGAGGCGCCACTTCCCAGGGACCCCCTTTCGGAGGCGCCACTTCCCAGGGACCCCCCCCCACGGACGCGCCACTTCCCAGGGACCCCCCCCCACGGACGCGCCACTTCCCAGGGACCCCCCCCCCCACGGACGCGCCACTTCCCAGGGACCCCCCCCCCACGGACACGCCACTTCCCAGGGACCCCCCCCACGGATGCGCCACTTCCCAGGGACCCACCCCCCCACAGACGCGCCACTTCCCAGGGACCCCCCCCCCCCACAGACGCGGCACTTCCCAGGGACCCCCCCCCCCCCCACAGACGCGGCACTTCCCAGGGACCCCCCCCCACAGACGCGCCACTTCCCAGGGACCCCCCCCCCCCACAGACGCGCCACTTCCCAGAGACCCCCCCCCCCCACAGACGCGCCACTTCCCAGGGACCCCCCCCCCACAGACACGCCACTTCCCAGGGACCCCCCCCCCACAGACACGCCACTTCCCAGGGACCCCTTTCGGACGCGCCACTTCCCAGGGACCCCCCCCCCCCCACAGACGCGCCACTTCCCAGGGACCCCCCCCCCACGGACACGCCACTTCCCAGGGACCCCTTTCGGACGCGCCACTTCCCAGGGACTCCCCCCCCCCTCGGACGCGCCACTTCACAGGGACTCCCCCCCCCCTCGCGGACGCGCCACTTCCCAGGGACCCCTTTCGGACGCGCCACTTCCCAGGGACCCCTTTCGGACGCGCCACTTCCCAGGGACCCCTTTCGGACGCGCCACTTCCCAGGGACCCCTTTCGGATGTACCAGTTCACAGAGACATCACCCTGGGAATCTGGCTCAGTAAACAGGTATGGAGGTGACAAGGCCAGCATGCAGCCAGTGAAGCCCCCTGTATGAAGGGAATTACAAGGCTCGGTGTGGCCTGACAGGCAGGCTATGCTGGGATTATCACTCAGCCGCCCGTGGCCCTCGTCTGCTTCCAGCCCAGCAATCTCCAGAGCCCTCGTGACTACTTACGCCTTATCCACCAACTCCCGGACTTTCCACATGTTGAGCATCTCGGCTCCCGTTCCGTTCCACCGGCCCCGTGGACTCCTCTTTCGCTCTCACAAGCTCACACACCGGAGACTTGCCGATGTCACTCCGCGCAACCGCTCCAGTGCCCTACACGTAACGACCGTCCGCGTCACACTCCCACGCATGCGTGCTGGTTACCGACGCTCATCCGCCAACCACACCGCACCTGCGTAGTAAGACCATACGAACTCCGCCAGCCAGGGCGCGACTGCGCGTTGCAAGCGTGCAGGTGTCGTGCGGCGGCTGCGCGCACGCTCACTCAGGACTCTCCGTGCTACCGCTAGTGGCGCGTGCGCCTTAAAGTTCTTCGCCTTCAGCCTGTGGATGGTCCACGCAGGCAAGCGTGCTCCACCCCGAGGTGACGTAAACGGCAGGTAACTAGTGAGGCGCGTCATGGTAACAGGGCGAGGGGTGTGTGCGTCAGTCAGTGTTACCTGAAGCTCAGGAATGGCTGGTGACTGACAACACAACTACTCCTCCCTTGAATGTAGTCACACTGCACACTATAAGCCAGGGGAGGAAAAGGGAAATGTATTCATTTTGTTTAAAAGTAATCTGAAGTTTCATGGCTTTTTCAATAATTAGTAACTGTACAAATCCATATATAAAGTAAAACTATCGGCAAAATGTTTTATTTCATTTTGGATAGCGTAAGGGAAGGTTATATATAACCTTTGTCAGATTGTGGAGATTAGTGCCCCATTGCGGAGATTTACCTTCACTTCCTGTCCCATAACCAAACAGGAAGTGAGAGGAAATCCCTGTAAATTAAGGGAATTCCTTAGGGACCCCAGGCTATCAGAACTAGTGTCCTCAGAGGAAAATTTCCCCAATATTACTTTTCTGGGGGCAACCCAAAAATCTGGGGATTTTCTTTTACTTTCACTTTCGATGATAAAGGTAAACAGGACACATAGAGGGTGACTCTCCTTAACAGGGACACAGTAATAAAAACTGACAGGTGTTCTAATCCCTCCTCACTCTATCCAAAACTAAAAAAAAAAAGTTTTGCCTTTAGTTATACTTTAATACAGGATGCATCACTGCTCGCTTTCAGGCTGCCTGTCTCTAAGGTCATATAGAGCAGGGGTTCCCAACCCCCGGGCCGCAGACCTGTGCCAGTCCTTGGTGTGCTGGGAGCTGGGCCGTGCGCCGAGGATTGATGGCAGGCAGAGCAATCCAGCACAACCTGCACTGCCACCCTCCGACCACAAGAGGGCGCCCACTCCCCTTCTCCTAGCACCCCTACTTTCTTCCATCTCTGTGGTCACAAAGAAGGAGAAGGCTGCACCTGTCCCCCCACCCAAGGTGATCGCTCAGCTCTCAGTCTTTAGGCTGCAGTAGAGCAGTGACAGTCAATCAGCAACTCTCTGCTCTGCCCCTTCAACACTCATTGGAGTGCTGGGCTGTGGAGGGGGTGGGAGCGGCTGGCTTAGACTCTCAGCGGCTCGCTAATATTTGTGAGTACCTCTAGTATGCAGAGCTCACCAACTACATAAGATGCTATGCTTACAACCCATAACACATGCAAAATATATAAACTATCACCACAGACAGTGATAGAACATGATGGTTTAAGCGGAGTTCAAGTCATTTTTAAAGAGGAACTGCAGTCTGCTCACATAATATGTAATAAAAACATCTTTGCCATTCTGAAGCTTCCCTCCAACCACTTTGCATATTATTTTATATATACTGTCATTCTGTACTTGCTGCAGAAATCTCCCTCCACTAAGTCTGGCTGCATCCATTTTAACTGTGGGCAGCTGAAGCTGCTGCCTGTTCACTTCCTGGATTTACACAGACACACTGAGGGGCACACCTGCAGCTCTGATTGGCCCTCTTATGACTCATCCCCCCTCCCTTCCTGGCAAACTCTGACGAGAGTGAGAGAGATAGAGCTGTGCATGATGTCATAAACCTCTAGGCTAATGACCAGACAAGAAACAGGAAATGGGCTGTATAAGGTATTTACTGGCAGAAAAAAAATGTTTTACTATCCAAAGTTAAAACAACAAGGGCAGAAGATTTAATAGATGGAAAGTTGAAAAAATGACTGAAGGTCTGCTTTAAGTTTATTAAAAGTCAGCAGTTACAAAAGGTATAGTTGCTGACTTTTAATAAACACACACTCACCTGTCTCAGGATCCAGTGATGTGGCCGACCGAACCCTCGCTCTTCTCCCTCGCTTCTCCCCTGCGCTGGCATCACGTGTGGGCACCCAGCTGTGACAGCTTGCGGCCTCACAGCTGGGTGCGCATGCACGATATGTAGATATTCGCCAGCACACCAAGGTTTATCAATTTCGTCCCGACATTTTTTTATTCAAACAATGACCACATCAGGAAACGGTGTAGTGCAACGTTTTTGGAGCCATGCAGGACCCGTTCATCAGGCTGCGCTTCCTCAATGGCCGGGCAATCCTCTGGGACCTGTGAAGTGTCCCAGAAGATTGCAGGGAGGGAGGGGGAGAGTAGATCTTTCGCTCGAGTCACCTAGGTGGCCCGTGCAGAAGTGGGAGCTGGGTAACTGTCAAAACTAAGTACCCACTCCTCCACCCTCAAAAAAATGACATGCCAAATGTGGCATGTAAGGGGGTGAGGAGTCCTTAAAGTGGAACTTCCACTTTTGGGTGGAACTCCGCTTTAAATCAAGGGATACTAAAGTTTTTGCTCAGTTTCATTTATTCCTCAGTGCAGCCAATCCAAAAAAAGATAGCTAAATAGTCATAAATAAATAATCATCCTCACCCTCTACCAATTACATTTTTTATGTCGACAACGTTGTCATTTTTTAATTGGTGATGGGTGTGGAAGAATATTCATTTATTTAACGTGTGTGTAAACCCGATTCATGTAATTTGAGCTGGGCACATATATCTGTAGTGGAGGGGGGTTTGATGAAGTCACGTGAGCAGTGACATAACGCGTCAGGGAAGAGTCAGGTGCCGTCACTTCTGGTCGGGGCCAAGACTCTGTCCTGTGCTGTCTATCCAGTTTTTTAATGTAAGTTACTACGTTGTGTTTTAATAAAACTGTGTTGGATTACTACACGATGAGGCTATACCTTTATATTGAATGCCCCCACCTTACCTGCCAAGCCTGAAGCCTTCCATCAGAGACCAGGCAGTACTGTGACGATCGGAGGAGATCGATCGATTGTTGGATCACATCTGCTTCCAGACTGCAGGCTTGTCTTGACCCGTAGGGGTCTTTAATAGAGGTGAGAGGCTGGGGGGAACGTGTGGCACACCATGAATTGTCAATGTTTGGAGGAATTTGAAACTGATTTTCTGCACATGCTTTTGTTTTTTTTGCAAGAACTGTTATATGAAGATTTGTTTTTTTCCCGACTACGTTGGAATTCTATTGCACTTGTTGGATTATGCACTTTAATTTATTTATTTAATTAGTGGTTTTTATCACTTTTTTGCACTTTATGAGATTTTTTAATTTATGCGACTTTTTTCACCTTATGCCATTTTTTTCATTTTATGTGATTTTCTTCACTTTTATGTACTTTATGAGTTTTATTGGATCCACTGACTGTATATTTACACTTTTGGATTTATTTATGTGATTTTTTTCATCTTATGCGACTTTTTTCTACGTATGCAATTTTTTTTATGTATGTGATTTTTTTTCACTTTTATGCACTTTATGAGTTTTATTGGATCTACTGACTGTAATTTTACATTATTTGGTTTACCTATTATCCTGGTAGCCTTTTTGTTGTTACACTGAAGAATTGTCATTAGTTACATGTTCCAGTCACATTTTTTTTTTTGTGATATTTAGTTTATTATTTATACACTTTAGTTAGTGCCACATATTTCTTTATATATATATATATATATATATATATATATATATATATATATATAGTGTTTTCTTATCTCTCTTCAAAGCCTCAAGTCCCGTGGCTTTCTCCTGCTTTGTTCTGCTGTTATCAGCATGATAAATTCTGACAAGTTCTCTGACACAGGAGGTATAACCAGCCTGAAATTTGTGTCAGGGCGGGTGCTATAAATAGATTAGCAGACAGCTGGTCAGCACAGCTCTGAACGTCTCTGCCTATGAGGAGAGGGGGTGTGTGCCTTTCCTCCAATCAGCTGTCTCACAGTGTATGGCAAGACTCTCCTCCCCCTGCTGGAACAGCAAGAGAAAATTCTAGCACCGCGTGCACTTTCTAAACAGTATATAAAGCTGAAGACAGCAGATATACATGTAAAACGTATGTAGAGAGATTTGTTTCATCTCTGTGTATCATCTGAGGCTGTTCACTTGACTGAGGATATGTGAGGGTTTACATCCACTTTAACACTACATATCTATTTATGTTCTTTTGGATTGGCTGTACCGAGGAATAAACTCAATTGAGTTTGATTTAATCACTATGTTCTATAACTGTCTGTGTTGATAGCTTAGATAATTTGGATGATGAGGAGGAAAAGTCTGAGGGGGAAGGCAGAAGGAAGGAGAGTTTTGTCCAGGATCAGGGGCAGCTTGCAGAGGACTGCACTTAGGAGAAACTGGACGCAAGCAAACAAAAAGTCATTGGTCAGCCAAGTTCTGTATATCCCCTCCCACTCCCAGTATGTTTAATTTTAATAGCAAAGCAGTATTTAGGAGTGGATCGTGAAAAATAGAGGGTTGGGATGTGTGTCCCTTAACCTCCATGGCGGTTTTCCCGAGTGTGGCTCGGGGTTAAAGTTCAGTACCATTAGAGGTAACCCTGAGCCACACTCGGGATTGCATTGCAGGATCCTGGTGCGGTATACTTACCTTGTCCCCAGGATCCTGCGATGTCCCCCTGCTGTGTCTGCGGGCTGTGTCCTCCGCCCGATGCCTCTCTGTGCCGGGCTCCGTTCCTTGCGAGCGTCACAACGCATGGGGGCGGAGCTAATTCAAAAAATTGAAAAATCATAATACATACAGTACAGTGTAATCTTACAGATTACATTACTGTATGAAATTATTTCACATCCCTTTTGTCCCCAGTGCTTTGTCCAGTGCCCTGCATGCAGTTTTAAATTATATATACTGTTCTTTCTGCCTGGAAACTGGAGATTGTCCATGGCAACCAAAAAGTGTCCCTTTACGTCAAAAGTGGTTTTAGACCAGCTAGAAAACAGCGATAGTAAATTAGAACACTTGCAGAATTGAGTGATAGTGAATCATGGGGAAATTAATTTTATTATTATTATTATTATTATTATATTATTATTTTTTATAATTATTTATATTTATTTATTATATTATAATTTATGATTTTGTGTTTCAAACTTCATCATACCTGGGATATCTACTAGACTCTTGTTTGGACAGATTTAAGTGTGTTATTGATAAGAATTACAGGCCTACAATATAAAACGCCAAATTTCTGTGCAAAATAATTGTACCGCATTGAGACGCAAAAATCTGACATAATCATACCGCTAGGAAGGTTAAAGAACTCCAAGAAACAGATTTCACAGAAAGTAAAAAATTCCTGTCTTCTTTGATTGTTCATTAAGCCCTGGTTCACACCAGTGTGGCTTTGAAGTTGCGCTACTTCAGCACAATTTCAAAGCCGCTGATCAGTGCAATTTGCACCTCCAATTTCATTGCGACTTTGTTTAATAGAAGTCTATGCACGTCGCAATGAAATCAGAACAAAAGTAGTGCAGGAACCTTTTTCAAAGTCGCTGCAACATGAGTCGCAGCACTTCGAACAGTTCCATTGCCGGCAATGGGGTGCAACTTGTCATGCAATTTGGAACTGTCAAATGGCATGACAAATTGCACCGGTGTGAACGAGGGCTAAGGGACACAAAATAAGAAGTTATATTGATGACGGGTTCAGCTGGCGGGTGGGCAACACAGCAAAAAAAATACTAACAGGCCCACAAAATTAAAGGCAGCCTGCAGTTCTAAAATTTGCCTGTAGGACCTTACCTCTGAAGCTGTCATCTGAAGATGTCTAAACATCCATCTGGTAAAACTTAGAGAACATATAAACAGAGGACCATGTGGCAGCCTTCCAAATATGGGAAACAGGTCCTTGATGCCCGAAAGTCCAAGAGGAACTCACTGACCTAGTAGCCTTGATAGGAAAAGATGAACATTTGTACTTAAGCCCTGGTTCACACTGGTGCCGCTTGCAAATCGCACTGATCTGTGGCTGTAGTGTGCTTTCAAAGCCACAGATCCGCTCAATTTGCACCTCCAATTTCATTGCGGCTTGCGATTTTGTTTAACAGAAGCCTATGCTTAGAAATGAACAAAAAAAAGTGCAGGAAATGCTTTCAAAATTGCTGCGACTTTGAGTTGTGGCAATTTGTATAGTTAAATTAAGATATTGTACCATCGCTATGGGAATATAGTGCTACCCTCCTGTGTTATCTTATGAAAAACTAAATAGTCATAAGTGAAAAATCCAAAATGATATAAACCGCGTAATAATTTGATAAACTGTATTATAGAGCTGCTGCTGTTAGGTTATGGACAACCCTACAATGACAGTTTCTAAAAGTCACTGCGCTGCTCACTAGTCTCTTAACTTAAATTATTCTTGTGCATATATTCAATATGAAACTATAAATTAAAAAAAAATTCATATAACATACAGCATAATGTGCAGTTCCAAAGTGCAATGGTGCAAAAGTTCTCCTTTAGGAATACTGGATCCACATAGTTAAAGTCTTTAAACTCTGTCATTACTGTGCATGTAAATACATAAATGAAAAAGTATTTGTAATATATAAAGTGCAATTACAAGGTGCAATAGTGCAAGGGTTTTCCTTTAAGCAAGGTGGGTCCTCAGTGCTGTGCTCCCCTACTGTGTCCCCACTCAAGGACAGTTGCTGACTCCTAGAGTCAAAAAAGCATTTAGTTATCGTCCCAGGATGTTCTGGTATGGATGGCCCCTCTCCTTTCCTCCTCCACTATGGCGACCGTACCAATGCCATATATTCATGCCATAAAAATCATAGAAGAGATCTCCATCGCATAATACCAATTATTGCATTAAAAATTAAAAGTAAATACAGTTACAGGTATAGAAGTACAATGAGCATGTATATTAGACAGGGAATGCCACCTCGGCATGCGTTCCAACAGCTGGAAATGCCTTCACTGGATGTCTCCGCATGACATGTTTTGCCCCTTCCACTGGGCATCTTCAGCAGCCCTCCTCTTTCTTTTCTTTTTTTTCCAAAACATTTTTTAATTGAGTTATGAAAGGATTTAACAGTAATGCACAAAAACAGTGTTACAGATCATACAGGGGGTGTGACCAAGGTCATCCACCACCCTGACACAATGCAGTCCTTAATAGCAATCATGTATCATGTTCAAAGGAGAAAAGCTGTTATACAATATGAACACAAGCAAGCGTTCAGTACATTCTACAATTTCTGAAGTGGGATAGAAATCAATGGGAGTACATATAAGAGAGAATAAAAAGAAAAAAAGAAAAAAATAAGGGGAAAAAACAAAAAAGAAAACAGTAAATCACAAATAACAGGTGGAAGTCTGGTAATGTGGAAGATACGTTCCGTCTGCATAAAACCCACTCGTATACCTAATTTGGAATATAGCTAGGTATATGAATACCATTAGAGGTAAACAGTCTGGGTGGGTTACCTTGGGTCAAAGCCCATCAGCCGGTTTGCAATTCATCGTAGGAATCAGAATATTTGAACAGGAACCATGGCCTCCATAATTTATAGAATTGTTCTGTTCTCTGAGGCAATAGCTGCCATCTCCTCCATTTTGTTAATGGAGGCAACCAAGTGCAGCCACTCTGCCACCATGGGCACCTGTGTGGTTTTCCAATATCTGGGGATGGCAGATTTTGCCACATTTAGTAGATGCCTGACAATAGATTTTTTGTGTTTGCGTAGGGAGTAATTGGATACCTTTTAATAGGCAGCATTCTGGTGTAAGTGTAAGTTTTGTCTCAGTGATAGAGCGGATCTGTGAACAAACGTCAGTCCAAAAGTTGCGTATAAGCGGGCACCCCCACCATATATGCAACATGGTGCCTGTATCTGTGTCACAGTGCCAGCATGTTTCTGGTGTTTCCGGGTACAATGCATGAAGCTTGGCCGGGGTAAGGTACCTGTTTGTTAGGATTTTGTATGAGGTTTCTTGGATATTAGCACTGATAGAGCATTTGTGAGCTAGGGTGCAGGCATTAAACCATTGATCGTCTGTGAAGGTAGTTTTGAAAGCTAGTTCCCATTCTTTCCTGTGTTTGCTAGTGGTGTCCTCCTAGATTGGATTGTAACCAGTTATACATTAGAGATGTTGCTTTGCTTATAGGGGCTCCCTAAATACATAGTTGCTTAAAATATGTCATCTGTCTCATGAAGTGTTTTCGGTTTGCATGACAGCAGATGTAGTCATGGAGTTGCTTGTACTGCCAATGTGTGAAGTGTCTTGATTTAAATTCCGCTCGTAGCTATTCAAATGGTTTAAAGTTTACCTTTATCCACACAATGATGGATTACTAGGGGAGTCGAGTCTTCTCTGTTCAGAAATTATGCCGTGATGTGACCCAGTGCAAAATCCTGATTGTGTACCAATGGTGTAAAAGGGCCTGATGAAGAGGCTAGCTTGTATTTCTGGGTTATTGTTTGGAAAAAGTCGGTCCTATGGTAGGGTGCCACTTAAGTTCGGCAGGACATGTGGTTTTGGGAATTCAGGGTAAGAACCTTAGAGGTGTCCTAGTCTGCATTCCCTCGATATGTACCCAGTCTTTAGAGTTAATGTGACAATTCCAGTAAATAATTACACACCAGGTGGGTGGCAAAGTAATAGTGTTTGAAATTATTTTCTTATTTTCTTATTATTATTATTCCACCGGCCATTTTTGGTTTAGCCAGCGTCTGCATACTAATGCGTGATCTCTTTCCTGCCCAAATGAATTCCATGATACGTGAATTTATATGCGAAAACCTTTTAGGTAAGATAATGGGAAGGTTGTGGAAAAGATAAAGCACTCTGGGTAGTATCGTCATCTTCACCACTGCTGTCCTGCCAAACCAAGAGAAGGGTTTTAAATTCCAGTTTTGGAAATCCTGTTTCAAACTGTGTAGAATAGGGTGAAAGTTTTGTGTATAAAGGTTAGCTAAATAAGGGGTAAGCCATATTCCTAAATATTTAAGTGAAGATGTCACCCATTTGAAGGGGCAATTTGATTGGGTATTTTTTAACATCTTGGTGATAAAGGGCACTCCTGTCTGGTTTCAGTCTGGCTGTAGGGTTTTGGTATAATGCTGAAATCCAGGTTAACATGTTGGTTTTTAGCCCAATGTGCGTGCCCACTGAAAGCATGAAGTCCCAACCTACCCTGTCGAAGGCCTTCTCCGCAGCCGTAGACAAGAGAAGGCCCTCTGCAGTGTGTCCCTTGAGGAGGTTGATTAGGTTTAATGCCTTCATGAGATTATCACGGGCCTCCCTGCCCGGCATGAAACCCATCTGCTCCGGGCCAATGATATCTGGGAGGTGTGTGCCAAGTCTCATGCTATGATCCTTGCTAGAATCTTTACATCTAAATTGAGCAAGAATATTGGCCTATAACTGGAGCAGTCTGCAGGGTCCTTGCCGGGTTTGGGAAGTATTGTAATGTGAGCCATAGTGAAAGAGGGTGGTAGAACTTGGGGATTTTTTAGAAAGTTCAGCGTGTTAACCGCTTGCCGACCGCCTCACGCAGACATACTGCGGCAGAAGGGCTCGTACAGGCAAACTAACGTACCTGTACGTTGCCCTTTAGAGGCGGCCGGCGCGGCAAGCTCCGTGAGTTGGGTCGCGGGTCCCACGGACTCGATGTCCGCGGGGATACCCGCGATCGTCTCACAGAGAGGAAGAACGGGGAGATGCTAATGTAAACAAGCATCTCCTGTTCTGCCTAGTGACAGTGTCACTGATTTCTGCTCCCTGTGATCGGGAGCAGAGATCAGTGACATGCCACATGTAGCCACGCCTCCTCACAGTTAGAATCACTCCCCAGGACATACTTAACCCCTACACTGCCCTGTAGTGGTTAACCCCTTCACTGCCAGTGTCATTTACACAGGAATCAGTGCATTTGTATAGCACTGATTGCTGTATAAATGAAAGTGTTCCCAAAAATGTCCAATGTGTCCGCCATAATGTCGCAGTCACGATAAAAATCGCTGATCGCCGCCATTGCTAGTAAAAAAAAAAAATTATTAATAAAAATGCCATAAAACTATCCCCTATTTTGTAAACGCTACAACTTTTGCGCAAACCAATCAATAAACGCTTATTGCAATTTTTTTTTACCAAAAATATGTAGAAGAATATGTATCGGCCTAAACTGAGGGAAAAAATGTTTTTTTATATATTTTTGGGGGATATTTATTATAGCAAAATGTAAAAAATAATGCGTTTTTTTTCAAAATTGTCGGGTTTTTTTTGTTTATAGTGCAAAAAATAAAAACCGCAGGGGTGATCAAATACCACCAAAAGAAAGCTCTATTTGTGGGAAAAAAAGGAAGCCAATTTTGTTTGGGAGCCACGTCGCACGACCGCGCAATTGTCAGTTAAAACGACGCAGTGCTGAATCGCAAAAAGTGCTCTGGTCTTTGGCCAGCAAAATGGTCCGGGGCTTAAGTGGTTAAGCCATGGTTTTGCGATTAGCAGGTTAAAGGTTTTGTAGTATATGGCCGAAAAGCCATCCGGGCAGGGACTGGAGCACTTGTCAGGATAGAAGGAAAAATGGATTGGGCAAAATACCATCAAATGCTTGAGAAAAATCTGCTGCCCTCTGCCAGAAAGTTGTCAATGTGAGGAAAGTTTACCTTCTAACATGACAATGACCTAAAGCACACAGCAAATCTGACCACACAGTGGTTAAAGGAGAAAAAGTGAATGTCTTTGCAGAGCCTAGTTAGAGCCTAGACTTAAACCTCACTGAAAATCTGAGAAATGACTTGAAGACTGCAGTCCACAAACGGTCACCATCAAATTTAACTGAACTTGAGCAGTACTAAAACAAAGAGTGGGCAATATTTAAAAAGTTTAGATGTGCAAAGTTAGTAGCGACATGTCCCAACACTCTAAAGGCTGTATATAAAGCAAAAGGAGGTCCTACAAAATACTGACACAAGCGTGTGAACATTTTTCAAACTCAGTGATTCTGTTTTTTATTTTTTTTATGACATGCTGGTGTTATATCTTTCGCTTGGATGTTAAAGGATGCCCTAGTAAATACAGCTGGGCAAAACAAAAACTGTGTCTGTCTTCATTTCAGGATGCAAAGCAACAAAATGTGATTATTTTAAAGTGGGTTGATTCATTTCTATACCAACTGTATCTGGGGTCCCCCTTAGAAAAGCCCCACCCCCAACAAAGCCCACATACTCTTGGGGACCAAATGTATGCATGAGGCCCTTGTCTCGTTAACATCTTAACATGGGGATAAGGTGCTTTGCAAAAGGGAAAGGCTTGGCTGCCCCCTCCCTTGTAAGGTACTCCCCCCAGTGTTAAAAGGCATGTGGCCTAGTATGGTTCAGGATGGGAAGTCTGCACACTAACTGCCCTCCCTTTCCTGGCCTGGCCTTTTCACGCCTTAAAGCGGAGTTCCACACAAAAATGGAACTTCCGCTTTTCGGAACCCTCCCCCCCTCCGGTGTCACATTTGGCACCTTTCGGGGGGGTGCAGATACCTGTCTAAGACAGGTATTTGCACCCACTTCCGGCATAGACTCCCTTGGGAGTCTATGCCTCTTCCCGTCCTGACCGCGCTGTCTGCTGGGAACACACAGCTCCCAGGAGAGAGCGGGGACCACTAGGGACACGCAGCGCGACTCGCGCATGCGCAGTAGGGAACCGGGAAATGAAGCCGCAACGCTTCACTTCCTGATTCCCTCACCTATGATGGCGGCGGCAGCTGCCGAGAACCGAGCGGGTTCTCGGCGTCCCCTGCCGACATCGCTGGACCCTGGGACAGGTGAGTGGGCATGTATTAAAAGTCAGCAGCTGCAGTATTTGTAGCTGCTGGCTTTTAATATTTTTTTTTTTTTTGGCGGTGTGGGTGAACCCCCGCTTTAATAAGGATCTGGTACCAATTTTAACTTACAATATTTTTTTTATTTTATTATTCAAGTAATAAGACAACGTCATAGAAATTACATTCAATGAGCAATACAACTTATAAGTGTGAGATTAAGCATAGGCATCTGAGTGTACTTCCATCAGGATACACCGAAATACAACACTTTAAAACATTAAACTGAGATATATAGTATATTTGGTGGAAGTATTGGTGAGGTTGATAAGATGAACTAACATAGAAGGATAAAAGTTGTTAGTGGCCAGATCATGAAATATGTTTCTAATTCTTTAGGGACTAACTCCGTAGAATCCAAATGAGCCACTTAGACTTGTACTACTGGAAATGGTTATAGTACAGGGAAAAGGTATAGCGTAGGAACCAACGGAGGGGGATAGGGAAGGGGAAGGGGAGGGGAAGGGAGAAGAAAAAAGGGAAAAAAATAATTAAATAAATAAAAAAAAGGTGGGGGGGGTGGTTCTCTTGTGCCCTTTTCCGTAAATCTCAACAATATGAAATAATATGAACTATCAAGTCATCCTATATCTTTAAGGATATCTGATACACAGAAAGTATTAAGCATAGGTGTGCGCAGCCTAATGCATTAGGGTGTGCACCCTTAAGCTCAAACACACATGCATGTGTATGTATCTACATATATATGACCCCGGCACATTGATCTCCCTGCTGACATGGTGAAAGAGAAAAGGATAAACACTTCTCTTATGGCAGAGCCGGTAAGAGGGAGATCTTTCCCATGTTCCTGTTGCTACACAGAATGATAACGCTAATGCACATGGGGGGGGGGATTAGGGTGTGCCTGGGCACAACCGGCACACCCTGTGCGCACGCCTATGGTATTAAGTATTAAGAAAGGAGTAAGGAAAAGCAGAAGAAGAAAGAGGAGAAGGAAGAGAAAAAAAAATAAGAAGGGGGTGGGGGAAGAGGGCCAGCCAGAGGTGAATTAGGATGAAGATATATATCGTATCCATGGGTCCCATATTGCATCAAATTTCTTAGTAGTGCTGCGGAGAATACAGGTGAGTCTATCATTAACCATAATCCAGTTAAGTTTATTCTTAACAGAATCAAGAGGAACTATCGACTGCTTCCAATATTTAGCAGTGGTTATTCTGGCAGCCAAAAATATGTATATAATTAGTTTCATTGATTTTTTTAGGGACTCCTTCAGGAAGCTTTTGGAAAAGTGCAGTTTCCGGGGATCTACGGATATTAATCCCTGTCACAGAGTTCACCAGGTTGAATACACGAATCCAAAATCTAGTGATATTTGGACACTGCCACCAAATGTGGCACATCGTACCCACGTGGCCACACTGTCTAAAGCACATGGGGGATGCAGATGGATGCATCTTAGCGACCCTGGTTGGTATTAAATACCAGCGAAGGAGGGTTTTATAATTAGCTTCAATTAGTGTCGTATTAATGGATACTTTAGATAAAGCATAAGCCATATCTTGCCAGTCAGGTAAATCAAAAGTGATATTCAAATCCTGTTCCCACTGAATCATATAAGGGAGTTTAGTATTCGGGTCAGTAAGGGTGGCATATACCGTAGATATTCGTTCCCGTAGGAGGCCCTTAGTTTGGCAAGATAATTCAAAATTTGTAACTGTAAGAGGTCTATCTAATAAATTAAGTTTAGAACGTATAAAGGAAATAAGCTGATTCTACCTAAACAATTCACTAGGGGGCATCTGTATTGTGTCTTTAAAATGTTGCAAAGAGTAAGGTTGATTTCCGTCAAGATAGTCTCCTATCCTAAGAAGTCCCTTATTGAGCCACCATTGAAATAACAGTGGAGTCAGGCCGGGGGAGAATTCTGGATTACAAAACAAGGGGGCTAGTGGGGTATGTGGGGACGACAGGGGTCTACGATGTCGCACCCTGTCCCAAACTGCTAAGGAGTGAGACAGGGTGGGGCACAAAATAGGGGGGCGAAGGCAGTTCGGAAGCCACATTAGGGTGGCATGAAAGAGCCTCAATAGAGACCCAGAGGGGTGGAGACCCCTTGGCTGTTGTATAGGAAAGCTGTGTTATTTGAGCTGCTTGATAGTAAGCTTGTAAATTAGGGAGGCCAAGTCCACCACTCGAATTTGAGGCATATAACGTCAATTTGTTCATGCGAGGCTTTTTATTATCCCAGATAAAACGGAGAATATCCGATTGTAGTCATTGTAAATCTCCCCTCGGGACTGCAATTGGTAAAGTTCTAAAATAATAAAGTATCCTGGGTAGAAATGTCATCTTAATAGAATTGATTCTACTGAACCAAGATAAGGGATAGTCTGCCCATCGTTGAAGATCTTCCCGGAGTCGACGAAAGAGTGGAGGATAATTAGCCCGATATAGAGTGTTAATCGAAGATGTCAGTTGGATGCCTAGATATGGAAGGGAGTTTGATGCCCATTGAAAGTTATAGGTGGTTCGTAAGTTCCGTTCTATCAAGGGGGGCAAAGAAATATTAAGAGCCATAGTTTTCTGGGTATTTAAAGAGAGCCCTGAGAGCTGAGAAAATTGGTGAAACAGGGTTAGCAGAGTAGGTAGAGTGACTTCAGGATTAGTGACAAACAGAGAACACATTTGTGCACTTGTTGTCCGCAACATACCCCATGTATTTTAGGATGGGATCGAATTGTGATAGCCAAGGGTTCAATTACTAATGCAAAGAGTAATGGGGAAAGTGGGCAGCCCTGTCTTGTCCCACGTCTAATAGGGAATGAAAGTGATCTATAACCCCGAATGGAGACCTGGGCTGACGGATTGCTATATAGTGTTTTTAGTAATGAGATAAAGGTAGAGCCAAATCCGAAGGCCTCTAAAGTGGTAAATAAGTAGTCCCAGTTCAAGCTATCAAAGGCCTTATGAAGGTCCAATGAAAGTAGTAACAGTTCCCTAGAACAAGGAGCATCCCATTTAGAATGAACTGCAGAAATCAATGTTATAGATCGGCGAATCTGGTCTAGCGTTTGGCGTTGGTTTATAAAGCCAGATTGGTCTTTATGAGTATACTGTGGTAGAAAGGCACTGAGACGCAAAGCTAAGAGTTTCGTTAGAATTTTGAGATCACAATTAATCAACGATATAGGGCGGTAATTAGGAATATCAGTGGAGTCTTTATTTGGTTTAGGTATGACACTAATATAAGCCCTATTTTCGTCTAAAGGTACCTGTCCTCCATCTCGCAAGGAATTGAAATAGAGAGCCATATGAGGAGCCAATTGTTCAGAAAATGTTTTATAATAATTGTTGGGGAGGCCATCAGGGCCAGGCTATTTATGTAAAGACAACATTTTAACAGTGTTGTGTATTTCTTCACATGTAATGGGTTGGTCCATAAGTTCCCTATGAGATTCCGTGAGAGATGGTAGAGATAAAGTCTGTAGGAAATCGCAGATAAAAGTGGACACGCGGCCCTGGGCTGGGATATATAGATTAGAATAGAAATCCTGAAATTCACGAAGAACCTTTTGGGGATTTTGGGAGAGATTGCCCCCTGAGAGTCTAATTTTTGGGAGAGCAGTATGTGTGTGTTTCGGGGTAAGTTTATGTGCCAGCAATGCGCCTGGTCAGTCACGCCAGGTAAAAAATTTATGATTAGTCCAGCGTAAACATTTCTCCGCTTTCGTAGTGAGGCAAATATTCAGTTCGGTACGGGCCTGTTCAAGCTTGAGTAACAAGTCTGGATGTGGGGAACGTTTATGTTGGGTAGCTAGGGTTTCATATTCCTTAGTTTTGATCAGGATCATTTCATTGCGAGCTTTTTTGAGTCTGGATGCCAACTGTATCAAGAAACCACGTACTGAAGCTTTGTGTGCTGCCCAATTAATGGCAGGATTGGTATCTTCTGCTTTATTAATACCAAAGTAAGTTTTAAGGTGAGTAATAATGTCTAAGCAGTAAAATTCGTTACTAAGTATAGACTCATTTAGCCTCCAGTGGGATTTAGCTAACGTAATCGTTAGGTTAGAAAACATAAGTACCACAGGGTCATGGTCAGACCAAGGCATCGACACTATCTTAGCTGCGGTCAATTTGGGCAATAGCCCCGAGAGGAGAAATACATGATCGATACGTGAATAACAATTATGGGCCCTAGAAAAGTTGGAATAGTCTCGAGCGGTAGGGTTGGCCTCCCTCCAAGCATCAACTAGGTCATGATGATGTAACAGCTGAGCAAATTTTCAGCCTTGTTTGGGAGGGGACTGAAGTTGAGACAAGTGAGATTTGTCCAATATATGGTCTAACGCTAGATTAGAGTCGCCAGCTAAGATCACATCTCCCTCAAATTCCGGTGCCAAAAATTGGAGCAAGGAGTTGAAAAACGCTACCTGGTTCGTATTAGGGGCATAATAGACCAGAAATGTCACTAAATTACCCCCCAGGTGCCCCTTTACCATTAAGTACCTCCCCTCCTGGTCCCTCAGTATTTTAGATTCAGTGAATGAGAGTCGTCGCGATAAGCAAAGCGCCACCCCTCGTTTTTTCTCTCTGGCATTAGCAAAGTAACAAACGGGATAGTTTTTATGTATATAGCGGGGAGCGAAGGAAGAAGTAAAGTGTGTTTCCTGAAGAGCTACAATATCAGCGCCCAGTGACTTGTAATAAATAAATACTTTAATACGTTTAGATGGAGAGCCCAACCCCTGGACATTATGAGAAAGCAGTCATATGGATCCGTTCGAGTCAACTAACTTGGACATGGCAAAAGACAAAAACAGCTGTAATAGATAAACTTACCCACCCACTCCAAGGTATGGGCCTCTCCGTAAACCAAAAGAACCTCTGGCTGACCCTCAGGGAGAAAAAGGAAAAAAGGTTAAAAGTAGAAAAAATAGAAAAGAGAAAAAATAGTAGTCGATACGTGGGCTTAGGGACGCCCAGTATCAAGGAATATAATATGGAAAAACAAATTGAACGACTGAAACAAAATACAGTATAACCACGTAGTCCAGAGTATGGGAGTCTCCGCCAAGGGTAATCGATGGGGAAAGTCCGACAAACGAGAGCGCATAGCCTCCTCCCGGCACAAATATTATATAGCAAGTAAAATGCCCTCCTAAATGTTCCTGAACAAACAAACAAAAAAACAAAAACAAAAACACCCCAATATACATTTATAATGGACCAACAATTAGTAGAAATATAAAAAACATTGTATAAAACAAATTTGTCCCAAGTTCGACAATACCAAGGTGACCTGGAAGGTAATAGTTACCAGGCGTATGGTATCTAACGATGTTAACCAAACATAGGCAGCAGCTAATGTCCCGCAATAGGACCTCTGAGAAGCCACTGCTGTAAGGTGCAAAGAACCCCCCCCCCCCCAAAAAAAAGAAAAAAACAACCCCCCCCAATATACATTTATAATGGACCAACAATTAGTAGAAATATAGCAAATATTGTGCAATACAAATAGGTCCCAATTTCGATAATACCAGGATAACCTGGAAGGTAACAGATACCAGGTGTATCTAAAAAATGTTAACCAAACATAGGCAGCAGCTAATGTCCCGCAATAGGACCACTGAGAAGGCATATGATCGATTGTTATAGGTGAATTGTAAACGGAAGGGATAGTTCCAGCGCTAGCGAATGTTGCGTTGAATCAGAGGGGAAAGCAATGGTTTAAATGCTCTTCTTTTTTGAATGGTAGCTTGCGAAATGTCTGCAAAGACTTGGATTTTATAGTCTTCAACTTCTAGATCCGGGTGTTCCCTGGCATATCGCATGACCGCTTCCTTGACCCCGAAGAAGTGAGACTTTACAATCACGTCTCGGGGAGGCCCATCCAGAGGCGTATCTAGGGTATGGCAGCCATGGCAAGTGCCATGGGCGCCATACGGCGGCGCCCCCCTGCACGAAAAATAAAGTCCCACCCGTCCTCTAGCAGCCGCCTCCCGCTCTAATCTTGTCCCCGGCGGCACGACCGGCCTGCTGGAGCGCGGCGCTGGCACAGCAAGTGAGGAAGTCAGGACTGAAGCCAGTGACAGGCGCCCCCATGACGGCCGATGAGTTGGTCTGGCCACAGAGCGAGCGCCCGGGACATCTACGTTGAGATACAGTAACTGGGGGAGGCGGAGCCTAATGCTCCGCCTACCCTCCTCTGCTCAGCTGCTTCAGCTTCTCTTCTGGTGGGTCTCTCGGGCCAGGTCTGTGTGACGTGCTGACACCCGAACGTGGAGGCTGGAGACCAGGAGAAGAGAGAGACGTCAGAGAGAAGAAAAACAATTGGAACCCCCCCCAGGCAGCAGCAGCAGGTACTAGTACTGTACAGCACTTGTCACTACGGTATTGATCATCATGCTGATGTTACTGTATTTTTGGGTGCTGGTAAGGCTGCATTTATGGGTGCTGATGTTGCTGTATTTTTGGGTGCTGGTAAGGCTGCATTTATGGGTGCTGATGTTGCTGTATTTTTGGGTGCTGGTTAGGCCGCATTTATGGGTGCTGATGCTACTGCATTTTTGGGTGCTGATGTTACTGTATTTTTGGGTGCTGGTAAGGCTGCATTTATGGGTGCTGATGTTACTATATTTTTGGGTGCTGGTTAGGCCGCATTTATGGGTGCTGATGTTACTATATTTTTGGGTGCTGGTTAGGCCGCATTTTCGGGTGCTGATGTTACTATATTTTTGGGTGCTGGTTAGGCCGCATTTATGGGTGCTAATGTTACTATATTTTTGGGTGCTGGTTAGGCCGCATTTATGGGTGCTGATGTTACTGTATTTTTGTGTGCTGGTTAGGCCGCATTTATGGGTGCTGATGTTACTGTATTTTTGGGTGCTGGTTAGGCCGCATTTATGGGTGCTGATGTTACTATATTTTTGGGTGCTGGTTAGGTCGCATTTATGGGTGCTGATGTTACTGTATTTTTGGGTGCTGGTTAGGCAGCATTTATGGGTGCTGATGTTATTGTATTTTTGGGTGCTGGTTAGGCCGCATTTATGGGTGCTGATGTTACTGTATTTATGGGTGCTGATGTTACTGCATTTATGGGTGCTGGTGAGGCCGCATTTATGGGTGCATTTTTGGGTGCTGGTGAGGCCGCATTTATGGGTGCTGATGTTACTGCATTTATGGGTACTGATGTTACTGTATTTATGGGTGCTAATGTTACTGTATTTATGGGTGCTGATGTTACTGCATTTATGGGTGCTAATGTTACTGTGTTAAGGTTATCTGAAAGATAGGTTTAAAATGTTTTGACAGGGGCGCAGTTTCAGTTCTTGCCATAGGCGCCATTTTCACTAGATACGCCTCTGGGCCCATCTGCTTTCAGAGGAACCAGGGCCCTGTGAATACGATCAATCTCCATGTGGGTTTTGTCAATATCTGGGACAGCGGATTGCATCAGGGAATTAGTGATAGAATTGATATCTTTAACCGTTTCTGGTAAACCACGGATACGGAAATTATACCGTCTGGCACGATTTTCAAGATTGTCAATTCTAGTGTAAGCTTCCTCCAGACGATCGTGGAGTTCAGTAATCATGGTAGAGTTCTGTGCTACTCTGTGGACAGTGTCATCAACTTTGGATTCAATACTGTCTAAACGACATCCTAAATTCAGAAAATCTTGCTTCAGTTCAGAGGTTAATTTAGAGGTGGCTTTCTTTAACTCCTTTTTCAACATGTCTGCAAAGCGGGCAAGGAGGATAGTATCTGGAGAGTATAGCAGTGGTGCAGGCAAAGGATCTGGGGATCCCTCAGAACTGTCCAGATCTATATCTTGGCCACTGGTCTGGCTGAGACATATATCTGCCATATCTTTTTCTAAAGCAGATGAAGCATGGGAAGCAGGGCTTGGAGATGGTATAGATGTCTGTGACAGGGATCTGGCAGGGCTGAGTGATGGACAGGGATGGTCTGTCGGCTCACCCGAGGGTTGGATGGCTATGGGGGAACCCATGCATCGTGATCCGTGGGTGGATGACTGTCCCCTGTTCCGCTGTGACTGTGGCTGCTGCTGCCCCTTCCCTGCTGGGATGGAGCTCGTGCCGGTCGCCATCTTGGATCCTCTGACTGACCCACGAGGCGGGTAGGAAATGCCGCCGTAGGTCTTTCCCGTTGATCGGGTGAGCATGGGGTATGTCACCATTCTGTGTGCCCGCCGTCCCGGTTCTGTGCTGGGACGAGCGGGATAGGAGGGCCGCTGAGGATAGCTGTATGTGCCGGGAGTGTGCGGAGCGATCTAAGCCTGCATCCGCTCCTGCCGCCCGCGCATGCGCTCTCCCCTGGTACCAATTTTAAAAGGGAACCTCACTCCACTGTTTTTCCCTTTTTTATCACCTTTAAAAGTTTTAATTGTACTGTTTTGTAACTTCATGTGCACCTTTATGGCAGTCCCTAAGTATATTGTTTTAAGGCTTTATGTATTTTCAAGTTGCCATTTACATTGCTTAATCCTCCTCCCTGCTGGACAGTATTTTTTTTTCTTTTTTTGCATTGGTACATGGCAATGGCCAGCTTCTCATAACCAAATTAGCCTTGAAAACGGCCAAAAAAAATGACAAGATTCACTATGGTCGTGATTCGTAGACTTTCCGCTGGGTTTGCTGAACATCAACAAACCAAACTTTGCACAGTTCACTTATCCTTATCCAATACCACCCTTAGGTGTTCTGATGTCTTAATATGTCACATCCTTATAATTTTGTTTAGTAAGTTTTTATTAGAATGTGAAACAGAATGTTGCTACAAACCAGCTTTTGACATTTATTTTATATAAAGTCAGTTTCCCATTCTCTATCCACTAACATGCTCCTTATTCTCTTCCGTCTCACATTGGTGTCTTCTATCCTCAAATTATCTTTACTCTACCCCTCCTCTTTTCCCTGCAGCAGGCACATATCACCCTCACTCCTACCCTCTCCCTACTATGGCACCCATCATCTCCTGCATTTGCTGCACCCACATGCTGACATAAACACCAGGGCCACTAGACATGTGCGCTCATGCACATCCCACTCCCATCTTGCCTTCCTCGCCCTCCTCCTTCTCCTAGTCTCAGGTGACATTTGTCTTAATCCTGGTCCGCCACTTTCCAACTGCAAGCCACATATCCAATATCCTCCCCCCCCCCGGCAACCACCGCAATCCACTCAGTTTAATTTCTATCCCCCTGCTTCCTCAAAGCAGCCCACCAATCTCATGCACCCTTTGGAACACCCGCTCCATCTGTAACAAGCTAACATCTGTACATGTCCTCTTCATCTCTCATGGCTTTAACATACTTGCCATAACAGAAACCTGGCTTCAAAATTTTGACTCAGCTTCTCCTACTGCCCTCTCCCATGGTGCTATCCATTGGACTCACTCCCCCAGACCCAACAGACAGAAAGGAGGTGGAGTTGGCTTCCTTCTATCCCCACAAAGCACCTTCCAAGTCCTTCTTGTCCCTCCCTCGCTATCCCTCTCTTTCGAGATGCACTGTATTCGTCTGTTTTCTCCCATTTCTCTGAGGATTGCAACAATTTATCGGCCTCCAGGACCGGTATCGCTCTTTCTTGATGACTTTGCTGCCTGGCTACCTTACTTTCTCTCCTCTGAAACACCCACCATTACTCTTGGTGACTTCAAAATTCCTGTCAATGTTAACAGCCCAACTACAGCTAAACTTCTCGACTTAACCTCATCTTTTGACCTAACCCAATGGACACATACTTCCACTCACTCCAATGGTAATACCCTTGACCTTGTATTCTCCCATCTCTGCAACCCTGGCAACCTCACCAACACCCCCTTTCCTCCTGATCACAACCTAATTACTTTCACTGTATCCTTGCCTCCAACCACCAATTCCTCCAAGCAGCAAACAATTACTTGTAGAAACCTTCGCCACTTTAACCTCTAACCACATGCAGAATCAGGCCCCGACCGTTACAAGAGGTGAGTGAAAATGTAGCGCTAAGCGTTTTAGCGCTACATTTACACTCACCTCTTGTTCATGAATCTTAGTCACATTCGTATGTAGCTGCTTTTGTTTTTTCAGAGTCTTTCAAAATAGCGCAGTTTTTTTGTGATTATATAGTGATTTCCCGACTGTTACAACCCTGGCAAACTGACAACACTAGAAATCTCAAGAGACATTACCGTGCTCTTGAACGACTGTGGCGTAAAACCAAATGCCTGCAAGACTTCACCCTATATAAATCTGCCCTTCGAAAATACAATTCCTGCCTCCATGCTGCCAAACAAGCATACTTTGTCTCTCTTATTAATTCCTTGTCATCCAGTCCCCATCGGCTCTTCTCAACCTTTAACTCTCTGCTTTGTCCCCCACCCCCTCTACCCACTAACTCACTCACTGCCCAAGAGATTGCCAATTACTTTAAAGACAAGATAGATGCAATTTGTAAGGACACCTCCACTGTGCATACGTCCCCACCCAACATACCTTGCCTAGCAGCACATTCAACACTCTCCTCTTTTGAATTGGCTACTACTCAAGAGGTTACAAAACTTTTCTCAGATGCCCACCTAACCAATTGTCCCTTGGATCCTGTTCCCTCACAACTACTACGGTCACCCTCTTCTTCTATCCTATGCTCCCTCACTCACATCTTCAATCTCTCTCCAGGGCCGGACTGGCCTACCGGGATACCGGGAAATATCCCGGTAGGCTGGCTGCACTGTAGTACCGCTGGGGCCGCTCACTGCCTGTGTCAGCATCAGCACTTTGAAGAGCAGCAGCGGCGGCTGCCGCTGCTGCACTATGCCAGCTGTGTGTCACTCACTCACTCTCTGTGTGAGTGTGTGTCTCCGCTCTCCGGGGCCGCTCACTGCCTGTGTGGCTGTGTCCTGACTGACTCCTGACCTAAAGATCAGCAGCGGTGGCCGCCGCCATGGCTGCCTGTGTGTCACTCAGCCACTCACTGTCTCCTCCGTTCGCGCCGCCCACCACACTCATCATCATGCCTCAGCCTCGCTCTGTCTGTGTGCCTGAGGTGGAGGAGCAGGAGAACGCCGTGCTGCTCCATTTTGCCTCGTCCCGTGCGGCGCCAGCCAGCACTGCCCACTATCTGACTGCACGAGGAGAGAATTTCAGTGAATGGCCGGCAGTGCAGCTGCTACAGCACAAGAATCAAGGTATTTTTTTTCTCTCTCTCTCTCCCTCTCCCTCTCCCCCTCTCTCCCCCTCTCTCTCTCTCTCCCCCTCTCTCTCTCCCCTCTCCCTCTCTCTCCCTCTCCCTCTCCCCCATGTTTTGTTCAAGTGCCAGATAACTTTGAAAAGCTGTATACCATCAAACGCTGCCACTATGCCCATAGATTGCCAACACTGTGCCCTGCCCATCAAACGCAGCCACTGTGCCCATCAAACGCAGCCACTGTACCATCAAACGCAGCCACTGTACCCATAAATTGCCACCACTGTGCCCATTAAACGCTGCCACTGTACCATCAAACGCAGCCACTGTACCCATAAATTCCCACCACTGTGCCCATTAAACGCAGCCACTGTGCCCATAAATTCCCGCCACTGTGCCTATCAAACGCAGCCACTGAGCCATCAAACGCAGCCACTGTACCCATCAATTGCAGCCACTGTGCCCATTAAACCCAGCCACTGTGCCATCAAGCGCAGCCACTGTACCCATAAATTGCCACCACTGTGCCCATCAAACGCAGCCACTATGCCATCAAACGCAGCCACTGTACCCATCAATTGCAGCCGCTGTGCACATTAAACACAGCCACTGTGCCATCAAGCGCAGCCACTGTACCCATAAATTGCCACTACTGTGCTCATTAAACGCAGCCACTGTGCCATCAAACGCAGCCACTGTACCCATAAATTGCCACCACTGTGCCCATCAAACGCAGCCACTGTGCCCATAAATTCCCACCACTGTGCCCATCAAACGCAACCACTGTACCCATCAATTACAGCCACTGTGCCCATTAAACACAACCACTGTGCCCATCAAGCGCCACCGCTGTACCCATAAATTGCCACCACTGTGCCCATTAAACGCAGCCACTGTGCCATCAAACGCAGCCACTGTACCCATAAATTGCCACCACTGTGCCCATTAAACACAGCCACTGTGCCCATAAATTACAGCCACTGTGCCCATTAAACGCAGCCACTGGGCCATCAAGCCCAGCCACTGTACCCATAAATTGCCACCACTGTGCCCATTAAACACAGCCACTGTGCCCATCAAACGCAGCCACTGTACCCATAAATTCCCACCACTGTGCCCATTAAACGCAGCCACTGTGCCCATAAATTCCCGCCACTGTGCCCATCAAACGCAGCCACTGAGCCATCAAACGCAGCCACTGTACCCATCAATTGCAGCCACTGTGCCCATTAAACACAGCCACTGTGCCATCAAGCGCAGCCACTGTACCCATAAATTGCCACCACTGTGCCCATTAAACGCAGCCACTGTGCCCGTAAATTCCCACCACTGTGCCCATCAAACACAGCCACTGTGCCCATAAATTCCCACCACTGTGCCCATCAAACACAGCCACTGTGCCCATCAAACGCAGCCACTGTACCCATAAATTGCCACCACTGTGCCCATTAAACGCAGCCACTGTACCCATAAATTGCAGCCACTGTGCCCATTAAACGCAGCCACTGTGCCCATAAATTCCCACCACTGTGCCCATCAAACACAGCCACTGTGCCCATCAAACGCAGCAACTGTACCCATAAATTGCCACCACTGTGCCCATTAAACGCAGCCACTGTGCCCATAAATTGCCACCACTGTGCCCATCAAACGCAGCCACTGTACCCATAAATTGCCACCACTGTGCCCATTAAACGCAGCCACTGTACCCATAAATTTCAGCCACTGTGCCCATTAAACGCAGCCACTGTGCCCATAAATTCCCACCACTGTGCCCATCAAACACAGCCACTGTGCCCATCAAACGCAGCAACTGTACCCATAAATTGCCACCACTGTGCCCATTAAACGCAGCCACTGTGCCCATAAATTCCCGCCACTGTGCCCATCAAACGCAGCCACTGAGCCATCAAACGCAGCCACTGTACCCATCAATTGCAGCCACTGTGCCCATTAAACACAACCACTGTGCCATCAAGCGCAGCCACTGTGCCCATCAAGCGCCACCACTGTGCTCATTAAATGCTGCCACTGTGCCCATCAAACGCAGCCACTGTGCCCATCAAACGCAGCCACTGTGCCCATCAAACGCAGCCACTATGCCATCAAACGCAGCCACTGTAACCATCAATTGCCGCCAGTTTGCCCCATCAATTGCCGCCAGTTTGCCCCATCAATTCCTGCCAGTGTCGCCCGGCACTTACCTGTCTCAGGTCAGCGCGTTGCTCCACGCTCCCTCCGATCACAGCGCTTGTCGCAGCCAATCAGGTGACAGGTAACCAGACCCAGTGCACCTGATTGGCTGAGAGGCGGGTCAGTGTTAGGGAAGCGATTTATTTGATTTCCTAACACAGCACTGTGTAAGCAGCGAACGCACAGCAGTGTATATATATATATATATATATATATATATAGCCCTATGTGCTTTTATATGTGTCTTATCTATATATAATGCACTCTTTAAATGTGCTTTAAAATGCATGGTTTTCCATTTTATGAACAAGAAAATAATGACGTTATGCTGTTGGGCTGGTATTATAATGCTATGGGGCTGGTATGACATTTTTTCCAGGGCTGGTTTTCATACCCAGTCCGGCCCTGTCTCTCTCTAGTGGCACCTTCCCCTCCCCTCTAAAACATGAGCAGATCACTCCCATACTTAAAAAGCCCTACCAACCTGAACAACTTAAGACCCATCTCATTACTCCCATTCACCTCTAAACTTCTAGAATGCTTAGACTACAACCGTCTTAGCTCCTACCTCAGTGAAAATAACCTACTTGACCCCTTACAGTCTGGCTTTTGCTCGCAGCACTCCACGGAAACTGCCTTACTAAAACTCACTAACGATTTACTAACTGCTAAAACCAACAGCCAGTACTCCATACTCCTACTACTTGACCTCTCTGCGGCCTTTGATACTGTTGACCACCCGCTCCTTCTCAATAAACTACATTCCCTTGGCCTCCGAGATTCTGCTCTATCCTGGTTCTCTGCCTATTTATCACAGCGCTTCTTCATTGTCACCTACAACTCTGTCTTCTCCTCTCCATTGCCCCTTTCTGTGGGGGTCCCCCAAGGCTCTGTTCTTGGACCCCTTCTCTTCTCTTTCTACACCTCCTCCCTTGGTCACTTGATAACTGCCCATAGCTTCCAATACCACTTATACGCTGACGACACCCAAATCTATCTGTCTACTCCTCACCTCACTCCTTCAGTCTCCTCTCGCATTACTAACTTACTAACTGACATATCAGCATGGATGTCACACCACTTCCTTAAACTAAATCTCTCTAAAACTGAGCTATTAATATTCTCCCCCGCCCGTGCCCCCCTCCTTGACTTTTCCATCAAAATCAACAATGCAACCATCAGTCCCTCCCCTCATGCCAGGGTAATAGGTGTAATCCTAGACTCTGACTTATTTCAGCCTCAAATCCGTTCGTTGTCAAAAGTTTGTAGAATTCACCTCCGTCCTCTCCGCTCTTCTCAAGACCTCCTGCTCTCAAGCTCTCTCATCTCCTCCTCCCATGCTCGTCTCCAGGATTTCTCCAGAGCCTCTCCCATCCTCTGGAACTCGCTACCTCAACCTGTCCGGCTATCCCCTACTCTTGCTACCTTCAGGCGATCCCTGAAAACTCATCTCTTCAGGAAAGCCTATCACGTCTCCAACTAATCTCCCACCATTTCCAACAGCTCATTCCCCACAGTTACAACCTTTTGTACCACCTGGCCCACCCTATTAGATTGTAAGCTCTTCTGAGCAGGGCCCTCTTAATCTTCTTGTATTTTATTGTATTATAACTGTATTGTCTCCCTTTTATGTTGTAAAGCGCTGCGTAAACTGTTGGCACTATATAAATCCTTTATAATAATAATAAAAATACATGCATAATTATTTTGAGACATAGACTGGTACAAAACAGTGCAGTCAAACTTTACAGTGAAAGATAAGGCTAAAAACAAGTATTCTTAAAAATTCAGCCTCCCTATCAAACCTATTCTACATAGCCTGCATAATAAGGATCAATGTAATTATCTTTTTTTAATCGGCACCCGTGTGGTCACGTGATCCAGCAACTCCGCATCACCGGACAGAGAGCAGTCACCAGGTAAAGTCGTGGCTCCAGGAATTCAGAGCCATTGTCAAACGCTCCTTACACAGGGGGTCTAAAAAGGGATCAACTCCAGAGATAAAACGATAATTCTCCCGCTCTACAAGACTCTGGTCCGGCTGCACCTAGAGTATCCTGTCCAGTTCTGGGCACCAGTCCTCAGGAAGGATGTACTGGAAATGGAGCGAGTACAGAGAAGGGCAACAAAGCTAATAAAGGGTCTGGAGGATATTAGTTATGAGGAAAGGTTGCGAGCACAGAACTTATTCTTTCTGGAGAAGAGACGCTTGAGAGGGGATATGATTTCAATTTATAAATACCATACTGGTGACCCCACAGTAGGGATAAAACTTTTTCGCGGAAGGTAGTTTAATAAGACATGTGGCCATTCATTAAAATTAGAAGAAAAGAGGTTTAACCTTAAACTGTGTAGAGGGTTCTTTACTGTAAGAGCAGCAAGGATGTGGAATTTCCTTCCACAGGTGGTGGTCTCAGCGGGGAGCATCGATAGTTTCAAAAACTATTATATAAGCACCTGAACGACCACAACATACAGGGGTATACAATGTAATACTGACAAATAATCACACACATAGGTTGGACTTAGCAATAGCAATAGGGACTGAAATGTCCACATATAACCATATACAAACTTTCTGTGATAGCAGGGATAGTTAGCCCTATCTTTTCCCTCTGACAGCAAGTGCACGGTAAGGTAGGCATGTGTATAAGAAACAGAGATAAGGGTAGAGGAGATAGGAGATGGAAGAAAGGAAGAAATACATTAGGAGAAAAGGAAGATGATAAAATAATGAGGGAGATAGGAAAAGAAGAGAGGGAAAGAGGGGAGAGAAAATGGGTTGGGGGAGACTACTGGGACAGGGAGGGTACAGAGGGATGAAAGAGAAAGAAGGAAAGGAGGAACGGGATAGGGAGGTCATCCCTAACGGTATGGGAAGGGCCACCAATTGAAGGGATTGCATTGCAAGGAGAGTCTTTCCAGACATACCATAAGTCATCTCAGCAGGGTTAAAAGCAATAGCTCATTAATGAGTCCATGTGGAAGGTAAGAGGCATGTAGGTTCTATCTATAGAGCCCAAACCCTACAAAATTTAGACACTCTGCAACACTATAAGTTTTCCATAAAACATGACCTGAGAATGCAGGGCTTTGGTATTGTTGGGGTCCAGCATGCCCAGGGCAAAATCCACTTAGCTATAACAATGTGAATTACCAGTTTAAATTGAGCAAGCGTGCAAGCTTCAGGTTTTTTTTTTTTTTTAATCTAGGAGAGCCTTCTAGGGATCTTAACAGAGATGATCAGAGAAGTGCACTAACTCACTTCAATTTACTGAATTTAGTGAAAGTGCACTAACACAATGCAGTATACTATAGTAATAGTGCCCAGACACTCTACACTGACACACTTCAATATACTGCAGTAAACCTGCCCTGGCACAATAAACTGACACTAAATTAAAAATGAATGGTCACACTGCATTAACGCTGCACTATCACTATATTCACACTACACTGACATTCTACACTCTCACAATAGAATCACAATAGCACACTATAGCACACTAACTTGCTATCTCCACTCCAATATCACACAGGAACACCTTTTATAGTGTGGGGTGGGTCTATGAGCAATGAGCCATGATTGGGCACAGTCATCATTACTTTCTTCAATCATGGCTCTGACAGTGTTCTGTGCGCTGATTGGGCAAAGCCTTCATTGCTTCAGCCAATCAAGGCTTCTAATGCACTGTGCGGCTCACAGTGCAGTGTGGGATATTCGGAGGGCCAAACAAACGGTCGAACGCCCCGATAATTCGGGTGTTCACCGAATGGGCGAACAGCCATTGTTCGGCCCAAACTCATGCTTGGGTCAAACCGTTCGCTCAACACAAATAGCCTTCTAGGGCCGGCCAGGTTGGACACCCCTGCTTTAAATCATATAGCTTGAGCCAGGGGTTCTATGGCCAGGGCAATCAAGATCATATAAAAGGGCATCCTTGTCTTGTGCCCACTGGCAGCAGCAAAAAGGATGTTCCTTTGCTAGGCTGAGACACTGCTCATCTTTTGGTACGTGAAGCAGAACAGGTACAACGTAGAACATTTTTTTTTGCAACTGAAATTAAATATATGTAGCTGAGAACATGGTTCAGATTCTTTGAAAAATCCTTAAAGTGATTGTAAATGATCATCTTGTAAAACAATCCATTCAGTTTAAAATAGAAATCAAAGGCAAAACATTTTTGTATAGATAAAAAAAACATTATAAATACCTTTTTTCCTTTTTTGTAAGTGATCACATTCCGTCTGTTCTCAGCTACATAAGAGCTGGGGGGGAGGAGAACCAGCAGCACACTGAGTTTCCCAGTGAATGGCTATGCAGCGGGGGGGGGGGGGGGGGGGGGGCGTGTCAGGATAAGTCTGATAATTGAAGGAGAGTACACTGAGTTCCTAGCATAGCTACAGAACTGACCACGATGTGCTCTCCTGCTTAGTGTGGTCAGTTTTTCATAGGGAAGCAGAGGGACTGGCAGGAGCACCGGGGATTTTGCATAAAGGAAGCAATACAAGGACAACAGCATACTTTTGCATACAACTTCATGGTACAGCAAACACATATCAGGAATATGAAGTGTTGAAGTAACAAATGCTTTAAGGCTCCATTCACATTAGCGTGTCGCCAAAGTCGCACAATTTCCAGTGTGACTTTGATGCAACTTTTGGTGCGACTTTAATCCGACTTTACATTCAAAAGTCGCACCAAAGTAGTGCAGGCTTCTTTTAAAAATTGGAACAAACGATCTATACCTCACTGAAGAGGCAGAACGTACAATAAAAAAGAAAAAGCGGGACTTTGAATGAAGCGCGCAGTCGATAGTGAAGTGTCAAAAGAGGGATATAATTGTATAAAACACGATAAATATTCCATACAGGTAGGTACATGGGTCACAAAAATTCATCATTTGTTACATATATATATATATATATATTATATCGGCATTACACATTGCATGTGCAAGGGTTAGAGGTTCATCTATAATAAATATATCTGTGTTACATTGGTACTACACATTGTATATACAGAAGCTCTACGCGTTTCGTGGAGTATTCATATCCACTCTTCAGGAGCGACAATGTGTATTAACTGAAAATAAAACATATAATAAATTTTAAGGTCAAATGCTTGTAAAAAAATAGAAAAGAATTGTAAAAATATATATAACTTGGGAATAACCCCTAGCCATAGAAATACTCACAACTACCATGCAGTATGAGCGCAATGGTGAGAGCTGGTGGCTCCCCTAGGGGCATCTTTTCCGGGAGCTGTGCCGGCAACCGGCGCAAGTGGGACCCCCCCACACATGCCAACACCGGGGGTGGACAAAATTCCAAAGGGTGGTGGTCCCTGATAAGGATTCTATGGGTGATATGGAGACATCTTGAGGGGTATCTAGAAAAAATGTGAGAGTGAATGAGATGACGTGTGGAAAAAAAAAAAAAAAATATATTTTTTTTTTTTTTTTTTTTTTTAATTGGAATATGTGTAAAGGTGAAAATGTGTGTCTGATGTGAAGGCAGCATAATGAGCCTGTGTCAAAAGTGGTAACCGTGAAAAGCAAAACCAATAAAATCCATTGTAATGTGTAATATATAAATCCAAAATGAAAATAAAGTCCAAATAATGTTAGTGAGTGCATTGTCTGAATTACCTTACCTAGTGCTGGGAGGTGAAAATTAGGGTGAAGTGTTGGGTGCCAACAGTGTGTGAAGGGATGACCAACCCCTGCAAAGAGCCAACCCCGAATGGGACACATGAGGACACGCATGCCGATCACCAGCAAACGCCACGCAGGCGTGCAAGGACGGGGGGGGGGCGTCTAGGGCCAAGAGATTAAATCTCGCGGTGTTTGGCGCCAAAATCACCCCCATATGCCGCTGATGGATACCACCAGGCACGACGGTGCTCAATAGAATGCCGCACGCGTGGCGTGTAAGGCGTGAGACGCCGATGCACAGTGCGGTGGCGTCCCAACCCTCCCATGGATACATGGGGAGGGGAGGAAACCCCGCAGTGTGCATCGCAGCTCCCGGAAGTGAAGTGAGCTGACGCTCAAGCATCCAGATCGCAAAGCGCTGATAAAGCAGGTGTGGAGATGATGTATTATATTGACTAGGTAAAAAAAGCATGAACCGATTTTGTAGATAAATAATTGCTTAACGAAGTTGGGAATATATAAGAAAATTAAACAAGCTTGATAGAATATGATGGGTAGCATGTATGGACCCACTGCAATAAAATTGTACTGATTGCTAAGGTCAGACCCGACTCTATACGGAATGCGCGCCTCCATCCCTATTGCACTAGCAAGAATGGGGGGAAGTTGGGACTTTATATGAGGCAGAGACTTGGCAGGGACTCGTGCCTCTATCCCCGTCGATACGATAAAAAAGAAAAAGCGGGACTTTGAATGAAGCGCGCAGTCGATAGTGAAGGGTCAAAAGAGGGATATAATTGTATAAAACACGATAAATATTCCATACAGATAGGTACATGGGTCACAAAAATTCATCATTTGTTACATATATATATATTATATCGGCATTACACATTGCATGTGCAAGGGTTAGAGGTTCATCTATAATAAATATATCTGTGTTACATTGGTACTACACATTGTATATACAGAAGCTCTACGCGTTTCGTGGAGTATTCATATCCACTCTTCAGGAGCGACAATGTGTATTAACTGAAAATAAAACATATAATAAATTTTAAGGTCAAATGCTTGTAAAAAAATAGAAAAGAATTGTAAAAATATATATAACTTGGGAATAACCCCTAGCCATAGAAATACTCACAACTACCATGCAGTATGAGCGCAATGGTGAGAGCTGGTGGCTCCCCTAGGGGCATCTTTTCCGGGAGCTGTACCGGCAACCGGCGCAAGTGGGACCCCCCCACACATGCCAACACCGGGGGTGGACAAAATTCCAAAGGGTGGTGGTCCCTGATAAGGATTCTATGGGTGATATGGAGACATCTTGAGGGGTATCTAAAAAAAAATGTGAGAGTGAATGAGATGACGTTTTTTTTTTTTTTAATTGGAATATGTGTAAAGGTGAAAATGTGTGTCTGATGTGAAGGCAGCATAATGAGCCTGTGTCAAAAGTGGTAACCGTGAAAAGCAAAACCAATAAAATCCATTGTACTGTGTAATATACAAATCCAAAATGAAAATAAAGTCCAAATAATGTTAGTGAGTGCATTGTCTGAATTACCTTACCTAGTGCTGGGAGGTGAAAATTAGGGTGAAGTGCTGGGTGCCAACAGTGTGTGAAGGGATGACCAACCCCTGCAAAGAGCCAACCCCGAATGGGACACATGAGGACACGCACGCCGATCACCAGCAAACGCCACGCAGGCGTGCAAGGACGGGGGGAGGCGTCTAGGGCCGAGAGATTAAATCTCGCGGTGTTTGGCGCCAAAATCACCCCCATATGCCGCTGATGGATACCACCAGGCACGACGGTGCTCAATAGAACGCCGCACGCGTGGCGTGTAAGGCGTGACGTCGATGCACAGTGCGGTGGCGTCCCAACCCTCCCATGGATACATGGGAAGGGGAGGAAACCCCGCGGTGTGCATCGCAGCTCCCGGAAGTGAAGTGAGCTGACGCTCAAGCATCCAGATCGCAAAGCGCTGATAAAGCAGGTGTGGAGATGATGTATTATATATTTTTTTTTTTCTTATTATATTGTATTATATTTTTTTGTTTTTTTGTTTTTCACACGTCATCTCATTCACTCTCACATTTTTTCTAGATACCCATCAAGATGTCTCCATATCACCCATAGAATCCTTATCAGGGACCACCACCCTTTGGAATTTTGTCCACCCCCGGTGTTGGCATGTGTGGGGGGGTCCCACTTGCGCCGGTTGCCGGCACAGCTCCCGGAAAAGATGCCCCTAGGGGAGCCACCAGCTCTCACCATTGCGCTCATACTGCATGGTAGTTGTGAGTATTTCTATGGCTAGGGGTTATTCTCAAGTTATATATATTTTTACAATTCTTTTCTATTTTTTTACATGCATTTGACCTTAAAATGTATTATATGTTTTATTTTCAGTTAATACACATTGTCGCTCCTGAAGAGTGGATATGACTACTCCACGAAACGCGTAGAGCTTCGTATATACAATGTGTAGTACCAATGTAACACAGATATATTTATTATAGATGAACCTCTAACCCTTGTGTGACAGACTCAAGCGGAGTGTGGGACGTTCCGTGACACCTTGCACATGCAATGTGTAATGCCGATATAATATATATATATATATATAACAAATGATGAATTTTTGTGACCCATGTACCTATCTGTATGGAATATTTATCGTGTTTTATACAATTATATCCCTCTTTTGACCCTTCACTATCGACTGCGCGCTTCATTCAAAGTTCCGCTTTTTCTTTTTTATCGTATCGACAGGGATGGAGGCACGAGTCCCCGCCAAGTCTCTGCCTCATATAAAGTCCCAACTTCCCCCCATTCTTGCTAGTGCAATAGGGATGGAGGCGCGCATTCCGTATAGAGTCGGGTCTGACCTTAGCAATCAGTACAATTTTATTGCAGTGGGTCCATACATGCTACCCATCATATTCTATCAAGCTTGTTTAATTTTCTTATATATTCCCAACTTCGTTAAGCAATTATTTATCTACAAAATCGGTTCATGCTTTTTTTACCTAGTCAATATAATACATCATCTCCACACCTGCTTTATTAGCGCTTTGCGATCTGGATGCTTGAGCGTCAGCTCACTTCACTTCCGGGAGCTGCGATGCACACTGCGGGGTTTCCTCCCCTCCCCCTGTATCCATGGGAGGGTTGGGACGCCACCGCACTGTGCATCGACGTCACGCCTTACACGCCACGCGTGCGGCGTTCTATTGAGCACCGTCGTGCCTGGTGGTATCCATCAGCGGCATATGGGGGTGATTTGGGCGCCAAACACCGTGAGATTTAATCTCTCGGCCCTAGACGCCTCCCCCCGTCCTTGCACGCCATGCGTGGCGTTTGCTGGTGATCGGCGTGCGTGTCCTCATGTGTCCCATTCGGGGTTGGCTCTTTGCAGGGGTTGGTCATCCCTTCACACACTGTTGGCACCCAGCACTTCACCCTAATTTTCACTTCCCAGCACTAGGTAAGGTAATTCAGACAATGCACTCACTAACATTATTTGGACTTTATTTTCATTTTGGATTTATATATTACACATTACAATGGATTTTATTGGTTTTGCTTTTCACGGTTACCACTTTTGACACAGGCTCATTATGCTGCCTTCACATCAGACACACATTTTCACCTTTACACATATTCCAATTAAAAAAAAAAAAAAAAGGGGCGGAGCCTAGCGGAGCAGACATGCATTGTTAGAGCTCTGCACCGCTGAGGAGAGAAGAGAAGGACAAAGCAGAGCCTGCAGGCTCAAAAGGTATCCATTTGAACCCTTTTGCCCCAGGGAACAAACTGTGAAAGTTTGGGCAGGAAATATGGTACTGGGAGGAAGCCGTGGCAGAAATAAAAATCACCTCACAAAGAGCTCACAGGCACTCACTGCAACTAAAGCAGCTCCAGTCACCTCACAATATACAGCATCAGGGCACTCTCACAGACAGAAAATGTCACAGCAAGACTCTCCATTTGAGTCAGATACAGAACAAATCCTCTCACAAACTTCTCCACAAGCCTCCTCAGCATCCCCAGTAATATTATTACAATTTGAAAAGATGCTTCATAAGGCTTTAAAACAAACCTCAGACCAAATAACAAAAAGCCTAACCAAAGAAATAAGAGAGCTGAGAAACCGCACCGCAGCCTTAGAAATAAAAATGGATGAAATTGAAATTACAACCCAAGAAAATATAACAGAATTGGAACAATTAAAAGAAGAGAATTTAATACTTCAAACTAAGCTCGAAGATTACGAAAATAGAGCCAGACGTTCAAACTTGCGCATAAGGGGAATACCTGAAACTGTGACAGACCTGCAATCTACTATTACTGCTCTATTACAAGAACTAAAGCCAGATACCCCTATTGAACGTTTAGAACTGGACAGAGTACACAGAGCCCTCACAGCCAAAAAGAAAGACGGACCCCCACGTGATATAATCACAAAATTCAATTATTACAGAACGAAAGAACAAATACTAATTGCTGCAAGAGAAAAAAAAGGAACTTAATTTTCAAGGACACAATTATCAAATTTTTGCTGACCTATCCCAACTTACTATTACTAAAAGACGATCCATGAAACCCCAACTAATGGAACTGCAACGCCACAATATTATGTATCAATGGGGCTTCCCCTTTTCAGTCAGATTTAACTAGCAAGGTACAATTTACAGAAGCAGATCAGCAGATGAACTACAACAAACCCTTTTAATATTAAATCTGACAGAACCCACAAGCAGCAACTCTCCCACACGCAGAAGAATGGCATCATCTTCACCTTCAGGCAGCACCCAGAAAATTTCAGAACAAAATGGGAATCATCATTCTCATAAAAGAGGCCGTTATGCCACATCATCCATGGACCAAGAAGATTCAATGGACTGACATCCTAATTCCTGATATCTCTTCATTTATTTCTAAGAGATGGTTCTCTATAAAAAACCTGTATTTATAACTGAATGTGACTGCATTCTGATAGTCACACACTGTGTGGGATCATGTTACATTCCAGTTATATTTCTTATTACTTCTGATTCATATAGCCTTAGAATATATAAGTGAAATAAGGAAATTCTTGTTCAGTTATATATTTTCAGGTAATAACAATAGATTTATTACTTTTTAGGACAAATATGTTCAATAATCCAGAAGTAATGGAAGCTTTTTCTTTCTTTTCTTAAAACAAATATATTATTACCTAACTAGTTCCTAGAACTATGTTTTTGTTTATTCTAATCTGAAGCAATACAACCTCAATTTTATGAGTTAACATATCTAAACAGTTACATATGAATAAAATATGTAATTGTTTACTCTAAAAGGGTTAAAATCCCAAAATAATTCAAACTATCTTCATCAATACCAAAGTTATTAACAGTACCTTTCTAACTGAATTATTTAGCCTAGGGCAAGACTAACCATATACAACCACCCTGGAATAAATAATTTCAACAAAAAACATATTCTGCACTCCAATTAATGAATCATCATTTTGATGTCTTTTGACATAGCACTTCTCTCCTGTAAGCGGAAGATCCGTGTACCCCCATTAGCCCTCCTCATTCTCCCAACCATATTATGTGGGAGTGTGACGAAGGCACTTATTCCCCTGAGAGAGATATTTATTCTCTTTCACGGGTAAATTGTGATTACTTGCAAAAAATAATTTATACAATGTATCATCTAATCTCATATGTTTTTTGTTTACTCTTTACTCCAGAATTCACTGGTTTCTTTTCTATCTTTTCATCTCTTCGGTCCACACAGGTTGATCTGCGCAGTCAGCTCTGCATAACAAAAAGTAAGTCAAAACTATTTGATCTGTTGCCATGGCACCACTGAATATACTTTCCCTGAATGTTCAGGGAATAAATGTCCCTCAAAAAAGGACCAAAGCCTTCCGTACTTTCCATAACAAGAAGGCTCACATAGTATGCCTCCAAGAAACACACTTCACCAAAGATTCTACTCCAAAATATATTTCTCCTTTTTATCAACAAATTTACACGGCTTCTGCCTGTACCAAGCAAAGGGGAACTCTAATTGCATTTCACCGATCCACACCATTCACCTTATCATCAGAAATTAAAGACCCAGAAGGTAGATACCTGATACTCATGGGTTATATAATGGATACAGCAATCACGGTGATTTCCTACTACGCTCCTAACAAACAACCTACACCATTCCTCTCACATATATTACAAGTGATTAATACACACAAAATAGGAACAGTGATAATGTGCGGGGATTCGAACCAGGTCCTCCTCCCATTTCTAGATAAATCACCTTTTACACCATCCAAAATAACCTCTAGATTACCTTTTTCTCAACTTCTTTCCAAATACAATCTGGTAGATTCGTGGAGAGAAAGTAACCCAATGAAAAAGAAATTCACTTATTTCTCGCACCCTCATCAAACCTTCACCAGAATAGATCATATTTTTCTAACAATAGGAATGATACCAGAAATTATTGCATCAGATATAATTCCGATTCCGTGGTCTGACCATAATGCAGTATACACTATTATAGCCTCAGCCATACCAAAAGCGCATGACCCAACGTGGTACTTACCGGACATAATGCTCAAACACCCACTACATCAGATGGCCATTGAACAAGTTTTAAAGGAATACATATTAATTAATAATACAACAGACATTTCCCCAATAACACTGTGGGAAGCTCATAAGCCTGTCTTGCGTGGTACAATACAAAGACAAATGGTACTATTTAAACGGGAACGCAAAAATCTAGCAAAAAAACTAGAACTCAATTTTAATGCAGCCTACATATCATTCCAAGATAATCCATCTCAGAGTACAAAATCTCATCTGGAAAAATCTAGATTGGAATACGATCTATTTCTCACTGAGTCAGTTGATAAATCCCTCAAACGCTCCAAACACAATTTCTACATGAATACAAACAAACCAGGTACATATTTGGCTCAGGCATTAAATTCAACTAACAAATCTTTCAAACCAATACGTTTGAAATTATCAAAAAATGTTTATACTTGTAATCCAGTTAAAATAGTCCATAAATTTCACTCACATCTCGCAACTTTATACAAGACAAACAATGAATTTAACCCTACAGAGGCTGAATCCTTCTCAAAAATAACCTTACCTGAGTTGTCTCAGAATCAAAAAAGCAGTTTGGATGAGCCTATAACTATAGATGAAGTTGCTAACGCCATAAAAGACCTAAAACTTAACAAAAGACCAGGCCCAGACGGCTACTCGGCTTTATACTATAAAACATTCTCAGAAATACTCTCTCCCATTCTCACTGAAACTTTTAACAAACTTCTAGAAGGACATTCTTTTCGGCAAGAAACACTAATGGCAATTGTTTGTATGATCCCAAAACCCCTTTCTGATGATACTTCCTGTGTGAATTATCGACCTATCTCTCTGTTAAACCTTGATATTAAATTATTAGCAAAAATAATAATAGCATTATAGGAAAATTAATACATAGAGATCAAGTAGGCTTCATGCCAAATAGACAGGCAGGCGATAATATACGCAGGGCAGTGTTATTGGCACATATTGCTAAAAAACAGAAAATCCCTTTATGTTTTCTATCTCTCGGTATTAAGAGAGCATTTGACACAGTATCCTGGCAATATATGTAATATTCATTACAAAAATGGGGTTTTGGACCCCACTTTTTAACATGGATCAAAGCATTATATAATAAACCCAAAACCTATATAAAATATGCTGGATACAAATCTGATGCCTTTAATATCGAAAGAGGTACCCGACAGGGTTGCCCATTATCTCCCTTATTATTTGCCCTTATACTCGAACCCATGGCCCAATACATCAGAACAAACCAAACTATAACTGGCATTGAAGTAGGAGGTATTACACATAAATTATGTATATTTGCAGACGATATATTACTTTTTCTATCATCACCACAGGTCTCTGGTCCTAACTTAATACCAGCTCTTGATGGATTTGCAGCCCTATCCGGCCTTAAGATTAATCCTAAGAAATGCCTAGGGCTTAATATTTCGCTCACAAACATGGAATTGATCCCGGCTAGGGCTGCACTCCCATTCACATGGGCAGAAAAATCAATCCCATATCTTGGAATTCATTTAACAGCATCTCATTCTGACTTATTCTCAACCAATTATCCTCCTGTATTAAGACAGATCACAAATCTAATAAAACAATGGTCGCAACTTCCTTTATCCTGGATAGGGAAGATTAATGCAATCAAAATGACTATTCTACCCAAATTGCTTTATCTATTCAGAGTCCTCCCTATTCCAATTCCTTCCTATTTTTTGAGTATAGTACAAAAAAGAGCAACTTCGTTTATATGGGGTTCTTCTAAACCACATATACCTATACACACAATACATCTTCCCAAAAATAAAGGAGGCCTGGGATACCCTAATTTTACTAACTACTACAGAGCAGCACATTTGGCCAGTCCGTCCAAATACCATGCAAAACAGGAAATCCCATTATGGGTATTTATAGAGGCTTCAGAAAATGACCCTCTATTAATATCAAACTTGTTATGGCTTGATCCTAAAGACCGCTTTAAAATTCATAATCCCATAACTAAACACTTCTTATCTCTCTGGGATAAACTAAAAAACAAATATCAGTTACAATCTCCACACAATCCTCTCCTTTCTTTTATCAGAAATCCGGCCTTTTATCCGGCATGGATCTACCCAAATTCTTTTAAAGCTTGGACAACATCAGGCATTCAGACACTAAATGACTTCATAGCATCTAAATAATTCCTTTCATTCCCATCGCTTAGAGAAAAATATGATCTACCAAACTCTGAGATATTTAGATATCTCCAAATCAAAAATTTCTATACACCATTCCTAAAGGGGGATACACCATTATCCCAATTATCCATTTTTGAATCAATCTGTACAAAAGATCCATTTGCTAAAGGTACAATTTCATCACTTTATAATCAATTATATGGAGTAGTAAATCTTAATAGACCCTCTTACGTTCAGAGGTGGGAGGAGGACCTGGGACGAACTTTAGAAGACACGGACTGGTCTAATATATGGCTCACATCTAAGTCATCTTCACCCAACATCTTAGCACTGGAGACAAATTATAAAGTCCTAACTCGCTGGTACCTTGTACCCGCTAGAGTGGCAAAATATTCACCTAATACCTCAGCTCTTTGTTTTCGAGGATGCCCAGAAATAGGCACACATTTACACATATGGTGGACTTGCCCAGTAATCCAAACCCTCTGGAAGGAAGTCTTCGTGATTGCATCTAAAATATTTAAAAAAATAATACAACCAGATCCATATATAACTTTACTTAATCTAAAACCGGAATGGTTAACACTCTCTCAATTCAAACTTATGATTCAACTAATAACGGCTGCAAAACAAACAGTGGCCAAGGCATGGAAATCTCCTACATTGGTACTAGCAGAAACAATTCACAGAATGAATAATACAATGTCCCATGCTAAGATGGTAGCCATCGATCAAAATCAAATTCCAAAATTTGAAAAACTTTGGCATCCTTGGATAAAACAACAGTTCCTGTCAAATTTCAATGACTCTGTCCTGTTGCCATGGTAACAGATTAAATGACTTACAGAGACACCCATTCTAAGGCTTCAAAGAGAACTAAAAAGAATAATAAACTGACGAGCGGGACAACCTTGTGGACCATACCTCTGCCTTTCTACCCTTTTTCTTCTTTCTCTTTCCTTTTCTCCACCTTACGATTAAAGCTCATTATCAGAATTTATTTGACCTATATACACTCTACCTGTAAACAATATGTATAGTAGGTATAAATCATTTAAATACCTACAAAAGTAACTAAGGAAATGATATATATCTTTAATTTAGGTTTACGTGAACCCAATGTTTAATATTTGAAATTTCATGATATTTACCTATATAAACCCCACTGTAAAACAATGAGCTTACTTTATAGATCCTTGTAAACTTACTTTATGTATCTTTATAATATTGTATACTCAATAAACTTCTTTTGACAAGGAAAAAAAAAAAAAATTTTTTTTATTTATTTTTTTTTTCACACGTCATCTCATTCACTCTCACATTTTTTCTAGATACCCATCAAGATGTCTCCATATCACCCATAGAATCCTTATCAGGGACCACCACCCTTTGGAATTTTGTCCACCCCCGGTGTTGGCATGTGTGGGGGGGTCCCACTTGCGCCGGTTGCCGGCACAGCTCCCCGAAAAGATGCCCCTAGGGGAGCCACCAGCTCTCACCATTGTGCTCATACTGCATGGTAGTTGTGAGTATTTCTATGGCTAGGGGTTATTCCCAAGTTATATATATTTTTACAATTCTTTTCTATTTTTTTACAAGCATTTGACCTTAAAATTTATTATATGTTTTATTTTCAGTTAATACACATTGTCGCTCCTGAAGAGTGGATATGAATACTCCACGAAACGCGTAGAGCTTCTGTATATACAATGTGTAGTACCAATGTAACACAGATATATTTATTATAGCTGAACCTCTAACCCTTGCACATGCAATGTGTAATGCCGATATAATATATATATATATGTAACAAATGATGAATTTTTGTGACCCATGTACCTATCTGTATGGAATATTTATTGTGTTTTATACAATTATATCCCTCTTTTGACCCTTCACTATCGACTGCGTGCTTCATTCAAAGTCCCGCTTTTTCTTTTTTTATCGTATCGACAGGGATGGAGGCACGAGCCCCCGCCAAGTCTCTGCCTCATATAAAGTCCCAACTTCCCCCCATTCTTGCTGAGGCAGAACGTACATTACGCTGGGCCCGCCAGAAATGGTATGCCAAAGTCAACAGACCCAACTCAATGCTGGCCAACAGGCTGCGCACCTTTACCCCAAAACACAACTCTATCACTCTTCGCACTAGACATAATGTCCTCACAGGTAACCCATTGAAAGTTTTGGAAGAATTTAGGCACCGCCTCACCAACCTCTATAAGGCCCCTACTCAGCCTTCTACCCAAGACCTGACATCCTTCCTGACAGGAATGACATTGCCTAAACTGTCCGATACACACACTTCATTGATGGACTGAGACATTCAGTTAACGTAAGTATTACAGGGCATAAAAGAACTGAAAGTAGGCAAACGTCCAGGCCCGGATGGCTTCACGGCCCTTTATTATAGGAAGTTAGCAGACGTTTTAGCCCCTCGTTTAACGACTATGTTCAATACAGTAAAAGATGGCCATGCACTCACCCCTAACGTCTTAACCGCCAATATTGTTATGATTCCAAAACCCGACCGTGACCACTCGTCTTGGACCAATTTCAGGCCCATCTCACTTATTAATGTGGACATTAAAATATTGACCAAGATCTTGGCCAATCACTTAAACTCCTTCTTACCACGCCTGGTCAAAAAGGATTTGAGGGGTTCGTTCCGGGGTCGACAAGCAGGAGACGCTATTAGACGTATAATACAACTTCAGCACATAGCCCATAGCAGGTCTAAAGCAACTATGTTACTGTCTCTTGACATGAACAATGCCTTTGACACTCTGTCCTGGCCTTACCTGATGACGGTACTCCGCCACTATGGCTTCGGATCGTCATTCTTGCAATTGTAATCGCACTATATGACTCCCCCCAGGCTAAGGTCAAATACTATGGTTTCAAATCAGCCCCCTTTTCCATCAGGAGGGGAACCCGGTAAGGCTGCCCACTCTCCCCACTCCTATTTATTTTGGCCATGGAACCGTTGGCAGAGGTGATTCGATCTCACCCAGACATGACTGGTGATGAAATAGCAGGCACATCCCATAAGATATCACTGTTCGCAGACGATATCCTTTTAACCCTGACAAACCCCAGAATCACCCTACCTAACCTGTTTTCTCTGCTAGACTCCTTTGCCTCCCTCTCTGGCTTGACCGTTAACCCCACCAAATCAAAAGCCATGTCAATCAACCTTCGATCCTCAGACTTGATAACCTTACAAAACACCTTCCCGTTCCAATGGCTGACCTCATTACCCTACCTGGGGATCCGGCTCACCCCAACCTACGCGGGACTCTATAAGGCAAACTTTCCTCCTATACTTAAGAAGCTGACGGACATGTTGTCCTCCTGGGCTCATCTCCCATTATCCTGGTTCAGTAGGATCGTGGCAATTCGCATGACATACCTGACGAAACTACTTTACTTCTTTAGAGTCCTACCGGTCCCGATTCTGACGCATATCCTACGAATACATCAGCGTAGAATCCTGAAATTTGTGTGGGGTTCTACCCGTCCCAGGATTAATAAACAAATATATGCCCGCAGAATCAATGGAGGACTCTCAGTCCCTAACCTACAAACCTACTATATAGCTGCCAACATTGCCCCGTTATCTCATCTCCATGCGCAACACCAAATGCCGCTATGGGCCACCATAGACCTAGTAGACTTGCACCCAACACCCATCTCCTCGTTGCCTGTCTCCCCCCCACACATTTCCCTCTCGTGACGGGGCCGTGTCTTTCCCATTCCCTTCGCATATGGGATTCGGTCAAGTATTCGACCGGCCTGATTTCTCCTCATCTACCCTTACTTGAACTTTTCCAGTGCCCATTCTTCCCACCAGGCTGCGAAAATCCCCAGCAGTTCTCCTGGTGGAAGACAAATGGTTTCACAGACATCCACTCTTTTTTTACCCCCACTAGGATAATATCATTTGAGGCTCTACGCTCCTCTCATGATATCCCGTTACGCGAACACTACAGCTACCTACAGATTCGCCATTTTCTCCAGGGGCTTATAAAATTTTGACCGACCCCTTATACTTTGACCCCTTTTGAGAACTTCTGCAGAGCAAGACCCCAAACCTTGGGTTTAATATCACCGATCTGTTCCTCTATTATTACCTCTAAAAAACCACCGACACGGCCCTATCACCTTCAATGGGAAAAGGAACTAGGAAAACAGCTAGATCCGGAGGACTGGCAGGTCATGACTTTAACAATATCTAAATGCTCTAAAAACGTTATCTTTTTAGAAAATGCTTATAAGGTACTTTATAGGTGGTACTACACACCAGCTAGACTGGCCCGTTTCATTCCAGCCTACTCCCCCCTGTATTTCCGAGGGTGCTCCCAGGAGGGCACAATGACGCACATTTGGTGGACCTGTCCGAGGGTACGTAGGTTATGGATCAGAGTTTATTCCCTCCTCCGAAACATACTCCATGCTGACCTCAAAAAGGATCCTTACGCACTTCTCTGCAACCCAATAGCAGAGCTGCTTCGCCCGGAGCGCCAGCTGGCTCTGCATCTCTTTACTGCAACCAAACTAACGATAGCTAGGGCATGGAAGACACAGACACTGAGTTTTGAGGCGGTTAAAAATCGCATGGACGATATAATGGTTAACGAAAAGCTGACTGCTGTCCTTTCGGACACTCATGAAAAGTTCCTGAAGGTATGGAGGCCATGGGTTGAATATACTAAACCCACCAGATTTGATACCACCCTTCTTCGGATTTAATGCACTCTTGCTCCCAATCGCGAGGACCTCCCCCCCTTCTTTTTTTTTTTTTTTCTTTTTCTTCTCTTCTCTCCCCCCCCCTATTCTTTACTCCCCCTTTCCTAGCTAATCTCAACCCCTAGTTCTTCTTTAACCTCCCTCTCAATGCTTTTACTTCTCAGTTGCACTTAAAAATCCATCTGGCCACCGGGCATAGCCTCGGTTGAGATGGTTACATGGATAGATATTCAGGATTATTTACAGTTTGGCCCCTGTTGGGACAAACTTTTCAAGTATTTGTTAAAAATCGGACGCAGTCCTACGAGCATTCCTGAAACCTTAGTAGGTCCAACCACTTTCAGGTTTCCAATGTACAACTGTTTTCAGTCTCTGTTATATTTTTATTGTTTTGTTTTCTTTTGATTTACTAGCACACTTATTTTACTTATAAGATGCTAAATTTTATGTTATGTTTATTCATGATGCATTCTCTACACTGTTAGACTGTGAAATTGCTATGAGTATCAATAAAACCTTTTGTAATGCCGCGTACACACGGTCGGACTTTTCGGCTACAAAAGTCAGACGGCCCGTCCGACAGACTTTCGACGGACTTTTGGCGGACTTGAGGCGGACTTTCTAACGAACGGACTTGCCTACATACAATCACATAAAAGTCCGACAGCCTAGTACGTGGTGACGTACACCAAGTCCGACGAGACAATAAAACGGAAGTTCAATAGCCCGTACGACACCCTTTGGGCTCCTTCTGCTAATCTCGTATTTATCTCCAGTTAGTAGAAGTTTGGTGAGAGACGATTCGCGCTTGTGAGACTCGTATTTTTCAGTTCGTTTTAACTGTTGTTCAGTCTGTGCTTGTGAGGTTTGTATCTGCTTTTCAGTGCGTTTGGTCAGTTGGCATTGAGCAATCTTTGTTTTATTGTCCGCTCGTTGCTGATTTTCAGGTCGCTCTTCACAGGCCTTGCTGTTCTTCAGTGCTTTCTGTTAAGTGCGTTCTGACCAGCCAACCGTTTTGAAGCCATGTTACCTGTTACTCGTCGTCGAGCTCGTGCATTGTATGTGCTTGGTGCTGTAGTTCATTCTTCAGCCCAAGACCAGTCCATGAACAGGGCGAGGAGGAGTTCATGGACGAAGAATTGGTTGCTCCAGCGTGACCAATTCTGTCACATGCCATTGCTCCGTGAGATCCGTGAGAATAATCCTGAGGATTTCAGGAACATTCTCCGGATGACGGACCCCGTTTTTGACCGTTTGGTGGCTTTGCTCACCCCTTATATCAGCAGGCAGGATACCTGCATGAGGCAAGCCATCACTCCGGAGCAGAGGCTAGTCGCCACGTTGCGGTACTTGGCGACAGTGAGAAGCCTGCAGGACCTTAAGTTCTTGACAGGCATCTCCCCCCAGGCTCTGGGAATCATTATCCCAGAGACCTGTTCTGCCATCATTCAGGTCCTGCAGAAGGAGTATATTAAGGTGAGAATTTTATCCTTTATTAGCATCACATGTTATTTTATTTAATGTTTGATAATGTAATGTATTTCTTAACTCAAACACTACTTACCATCATTGCAATATAGTGTGAATGTCCCCTTTTTGTCCTCACGCATGCTGTAATTTTTTCATGTTCTTTTTTGTCCTGCATGTATATTTGCCTTCACTAACCTCCCCAGCATGCAATGCTGGGCACATATCCACCTAGTCTACCTAGTCTACTCACTACTCACTCAGCTGCATTGTAGTTTTTTTACCCTAAACTCCATCCAAATAGTGTGTGTGTCATTAACTCGATTTCCAATCCCCTCCCCCCTCTAAACTCCATCCAAATAGAGTGTGTTTCATTAACTTGATTTCCAATCCCCTTCCCCCCCCCCTAAACTCCATCCAAATAGTGTGTGTGTCATTAAATCGATTTCCAATCCCCCCCTAATAATTTGCTATAATGTTCTTTGGTGTTGATTTTTAAAAAGCAAATATATGTTGCACTTTGCAAAATGCATTTGCACTCTGCAAGTGCATTTGCTCCAGGGCTTTAGTAAATGAGCAGAAGCTCTGCTGATTTCCATCATCCAATCATGTGCAAGCCACAAAGTGTTTGGATTAATTGCCCTTGCATGTGATTGGGTACTCCTTGCAACATGAAGCCTTTTTACCTTACCTCATTTACTAAGCTGTGGAACAACTGCACTTGCAGAGTGCAACAACTGCACTTTCACAGTCTTGTAGCCTTTAGTCAATCAAACCCTGCGTGTCTTTAAACTTAATTTCTAATTTCACCACCCCTAAAATGTAACAATGTGCCATCAGAGGGGGTGAGCAATCTGATAAGTGTGCCTTTCCATATTATTTAGTAAAGAAGATTTCAATTATTTAATGTTATACTGATGCTAGGCAATATTGTTTTAAGTGTAATGTTCTTGCAATGTTCTTTTCAAAATTACTGATTTTTGGTTTCTTGTTTGCTTCCCCAGTTTCCTTCAACGCCACAGGAATGGCAGACTGTGGTATCCCATTTTGCCACCCGTTGGGACTTTCCCAACTGTGGAGGGGCTATAGATGGGAAACATGTCCACATCGTGCCACCACCCCATTCGGGGTCATACTCTTTTAATTATAAGGGGTTCCATAGTATTGTCTTAATGGCGGTGGTGTCGGCACAATATGACTTTATGTATGTGGACGTGGGGAAGAATGGGCGGATGTCGGATGGAGGAGTATTTGCCCAGACGGAGTTCTACCAGCGTCTCCAGAGTGGTGGCCTGGGATTGCCACCTGATGCGGATAACGTGGAAGGACTCCCCTTTGTCTTCATAGCAGATGAAGCCTTCACTCTGAGCAAGCACCTCATGAGGCCATTCCCCCAAAGGACCCTCACCCAGGAGAGAAGGGTTTTTCATTTCCGGAGAGAAGAGTTGTTGAGAATGCTTTTGGGATTCTGGCCAGCCGGTTCCGCCTGTTTCAGACATCGATAAACCTTGCGGAATACAAACTTAATTACATCATTTTAGCGTGCTGCATCCTGCACAACTTTTTGAACAAGCATTCCCCAAATTATATTTTGCCAGTTGGGCCTGAGGCCGGACTTATTATTAGTGACAATCTGACGGGCCTGGATACTGTCCGTACTGGCTTGGCCCCCCAAAGTGCCCGTCAAGTTCGTGACCAATATGTAGATTATTTTATGGATAGGGGGGCCATTGCAATGCCCCAGAATATTTAATTTGTCAAAATAAAAAATCTTGATCAAATTTTATTTATTGCTTGCCTTTCTTTTTGGCTTTCTCCTAGGTTATCGTAGAGCACTTGTAGTGCCAATTGTATTTTCATTTATTAAATAAGCACCATTGTCACTGTAAGCAACTATTTTAACTTTAAACAAACTGATACTGAGCATTGAAAGAAGAAACCACACATTTTTTAAATTACTACACAGATTTTTTTATATTCTGTGTACATTCACTTATGCGTTTGTAAAAATTTTTGATAGTCCAAAATATATCTATATTAAGAAATTTTTAACCATAGAATTAGGTCCTTTTTTTTTTTTACAATATTTTTTTTTTTTTTTTTTTAAACAGGCCTTTATTTTTTTTTATTTTTTTTTAAACAGGCCTCAATTTTTTATTTTTTTTTTAAACAGGCCTCTATTTTTTTTTTTTTAAACAGGCCACTATTTTTTTTAGGTTTTTTATTTTAGAAAAACAGGCCTGTATTTTTTTTTTTTTTTTTTTTATATATTTTTGGGAAAACAGGCATATAATTTTTACAACAGAAAAGAGAAGGCCCAGAATGGGGTCAGCAAACAAGGAAATGAAGAACATGATCAATGTTTTTTTGGTGGAAAAGGGGTATTTAGATTCTCCCCAAAACATTGATCATGTTCTTCATTTCCTGCTGCATCTGATCCAGCCGATTCCACATTAAATCAATCTCCCCATTCCAGGCCATTATCTGTCCAATTAGTCATTGTGCACTGTCTGTGCTAAAATGTTCAACCCGACCTAAAATTGAATAAAAAAAAGATGTGTTTAGAAATATGCAGGCATACATAGATTACCTTACCATAAGCTGGTGGCTCAGACACTGACCTGGTGGGGTGCTCATGTCACATACTTCCGAAACATCCTCGGGGGTGGCGCTGTTGCTTGATTCAAGCACAACCAGATCACCTAAAATAGAGTAGAAAATGTTATTTACAAAATATGCAGCCATACATAGATTACCGTAAGCTGGTGTGTCAGACACTCACCTGGTGGGGTGCCCATGTCGGCCACCTCTCCTTCCTCCACATCCTCAGTGGGGCTTGGGCTGATTTCCCAATTATGGTGTTGCGCTTGGGGGGGACTGGGTTCATCTTGTCTTTTCTCCCCTATGTGAATTAAAAAAAAATTATACTTAGCACACAGATATTTTAGTACATAGTAATCTTAAAACATTGTAGTGAAGTGGTGTACAAATTGTCTGTTTTTGTGTAGAGTTCCTAGTTGAATACATTTTTCCAATTTCCAAAGACATATCTATATCTATCTATATATCTATGTCTATATCTAAATCTATCTATCTATAGATATCTATATATCTATATATCGAGAGAGAGAGAGAGAGAGAGAGAGAGAGAGAGAGAGAGAGAGAGAGAGAGAGAGAGAGAGAGAGAGAGAGAGAGAGAGAGAGAGAGAGAGAGAGAGAGAGAGAGAGAGAGAGAAAATATAGATAGATACATTAATAAAAGATATAGGTCTGTATCTATGTAACTAGGTTTATTAAGATAGTTTCAAACGATATAAACTCGTACATTAAAGAAAAGCACATGGAGCAGTATACAAGGTAATAAACAGAATATGAACACACGACAAGTACTTACTTTTTTTCAGCACTTTACGGATCCGTCTGTACTGATCCGGCTCCCGGAGTTTGAGGTTGGACCATCTTTTCCTTATCTGATCTTTTGAGCGCTGTACCCCAAAAGAAAGATGTAATGTCTTCACCACCTTTGCCATTATTTTGGCTTTTCTAAAATTAGGCCGGGTGTACGGTCCATACTTCCCATCATAGTCATTTTTTCTCAGAACTGCCACCATCTCTTTAAAGGACACATTGGAGGTCTTAAATCTCTGCTTCCCAGATCTGGACGTTCTGGCCTCCGGGCTTTCGTCACTACCTGAGGTAGTACACACCTGATGTGTCTCCGCCATTGTTCATCCCACTACGCACCGTAGAAAGAATGGGCGGAGAATATTCGTTAAACTAGAATGTCAGTGGTGGGCGACGCAGGCAGAGTTTCACACATGCGCAGTGTCTAAAGAGAGGTATTACGCATGTGTCGTACATATGTTCTGTGCGTAGAGACAAGGGGCAGAGAATATGAATTAAAATAGAACGTCAGGGGCGGGCGACGCAGGCGGAGTTTCACACATGCGCAGTGTATAAAGAGAGGTATTACGTATGTGTCGTACGTACGTTCTGTGCGTAAAGACAAGGGGCTGAAAATATGCGTAAAGAAAAAGAATGTCAGGGGCGGGCAAAGCAGGTGGAGTTTGATGCATGCGCAGTGTATATAACGTTCTTACGTATTGTGTCGTACGCACGTTCTGTGCGTAGATGGTAGTGGACCGTGACGCTAGAAAACGAAGGTAATTTGACATTTTTTAATTTGTTAAAAACTTTGTAGCATCCTGGAGGAGGCAGGACCCAGTGTCATCCTGGAGGAGGCCGGACCCAGTGTTAGGCAGGAGGTGGCTGGGCCCAGTAGGAGCCTGACCCAATCCCAAGTGGCTCCCCTCCGCCTTCCTACAAAAAGGGCCAGGAAGGGGACGGTGACACAGGAGGCATCCCTGCGCCTCATGTGAGAGGCCACCAATTTTTTGAAGAGCCCCCCCCCCCGAAGCTGAAGAGGCCTATGGGTGCTATTTAGCCAGCAGGCTGCTTCAAATGGAGTGGGGCCAACGCCTCATTTGTGAAAAACTGTTTGCTGAAATGATACACAAGGGGCTGAACGGCGAGCTAACTGCCAACACACAAATAAATGAGGCAGCCCCCCCTCCTCCTCCTTCTCCTCCTGCCACAACTCAACCACCAGAGCCACAGCCTCCAAGGAAGGCTTCAGGGAAGGCTGCATGGAAGGGTGCAGGGCAGCGTGGAGGGAAGGCTGCAGGGAAGAGAAGAAAGTGATGACCTGGGTTCAGTTGCAGGCAGGAGGAGGCTGGGCCCAGGGACAGCCAGGAGGAGGCTGGACCCAGTGTCATCCAGGAAGAGGCAGGACCCAGTGTCATCCTGGAGGAGGCAGGACCCAGTGTCATCCTGGAGGAGGCCGGACCCAATGTTAGGCAGGAGGTGGCTGGGCCCAGTAGGAGCCTGACCCAATCCCAAGTGGCTCCCCTCCGCCTTCCTACAAAAAGGGCCAGGAAGGGGACGGTGACACAGGAGGCATCCCTGCGCCTCATGCGAGAGGCCACCAATTTTTTGAAGAGCCCCCCCCCCGAAGCTGAAGAGGCCTATGGGTGCTATTTAGCCAGCAGGCTGCTTCAAATGGAGTGGGGCCAACACCTCATTTGTGAAAAACTGTTTGCTGAAATGATACACAAGGGGCTGAACGGCGAGCTAACTGCCAACACACAAATAAATGAGGCAGCCCCCCCTCCTCCTCCTTCTCCTCCTGCCACAACTCAACCACCAGAGCCACAGCCTCCAAGGAAGGCTTCAGGGAAGGCTGCACGGAAGGGTGCAGGGCAGCATGGAGGGAAGGCTGCAGGGAAGAGAAGAAAGTGATGACCTGGGTTCAGTCTGGTCTGACAGAAGACGCAGGCTGTTGTAGTACCACAGTCTGGGGACATTTATATCATCTGCTGCTGCTGTTGTTCTCTGGGATTTCTGGACCAGATTGTGCTCCCTCTTATATGGACTCCTCAAGATCCCAATTTTCTTGTCCACAGACTTTTGCCAGCGTTGACTTCCTCTTTATTTTCTTTTTTCCATAAATAAATGGACATTTTAGTTTATGAAAAGACTTTATGTGTTTTAATTAACATCATTGATTTAGAGACAATGTCAAATTAACAAGTGACAACAATCTCCTTGAGGTTGCAAAAACACAAAAAAAAAATAAAAAATGTTCTAGTGGTAACTTAAAAAAAAAAAATATATATACATAACCAAAAAAAGGTTCTTTGTGTTAACTTTTTATATACAAAGAAAAAATCCAAATACAAAAAAAAATGGTTCAAAGAAAATAAAAATGTATTTGTGTTCAATTTAAGAACTACCAAAAAAATGGTTCTTTTTGTTAACTTTAAAAACCCAAAAACAAAAAAAATTTAGATAAAGATAAAATAATTTCGACAATAATCATAAAAAAAAATCTGTATAAAATCTAAAAGAAAAGATGACTCCCCCCCCCAAAAAAAAAAAAAAAAAAGTGTAAAAATTAGTATTAGTATGGAGACATGGTTTTTAAAAAAAATACTATATCATTCATGAGATCAAAGAGAAAAAGAATCTAGAAATCAGTTTGGGAGAACTCTGCGTGAATAGGAACAGCAAAACATCTTCGTTCTTATAGCATTATTAAAGAAGACAATAAATGCGCTACATTCAACGATCACAGAATTTGCAGCGTGAGGAATGTGCTACCTACAATACAAACACTAGTTTTACTAGACCGAGTGCTTCCGTTTCGTCTTTGCTTCTGAACATGCGTCATTTTTTTGTCCGACAAACTAGCATACAGACGAGCGGATTTCTGGGTCCGGCGGAGTTACGGCGTAAAGATTTGAAGCATGTTCCAAATCTAAAGTCCGTCATATTTGCGGCTGGAAAAGTCCGTTGAAAGTCCGGGGAAGCCCACACACGATCGGATTGTCCCCCGGACTTGGTCCGTCAGCGTCCGTCGGACTTTTGTAGCCGAAAAGTCCGACCGTGTGTACGCGGCATAAAAGAAAAATTGGAACAAACAACAAAAGAGAGGGCGCACCGACCAACATAACAATTCTATTTTAAAAAGTAATCTACTTACAAACGTGTAACAAATGTGGGCATATAAAGGATGCAGACAAGACTCCAGATCAGCAGTGCTCAGCCAGTGATGTGCGATGTTCTTGTAGCATCCAAAGGCTTACGCATTTCGTGGGTCAAGCCCTCTTCATCAGAGCCAAAAAGTATGTATGATTCCACACCAACCTTTATATCATTCAAGCTATTAGCCTAGGTATGTAAAGTCCACCCACCTCAAATGAGGGGAGGGGTCAGGGGTGGGACAAGACCACGTGAGTCCATTGGTGTATAAATAAATATATACTACAACTAAGCGCAGGAGAGATTTTCTTCTGTTTTTAACCTGTTCAAAATTGCCTTGACTTTAAATCGCACCTATCTGGACAAGTGCCACTGCAAACAATGGGCTGCGACTTGTCATGTCCAAAGTCCAAAGTCGTTTTTTTACCACTACTCTTCCTTAATATTGGCTTTAGAAATTGGATGAAAGGTTTGGGAAACACTTTTTGAAAGATAAATAGTGCATTTTATATACAACTATATAAATCAGACCAAAATAAGGGACAAATGAGGAGAATAGAGGGACAGAGGGACTTTGTTCCAAATCAGGGACATACCCTCGAAATCAGGGACAGTTGGGAGGTATGCTTATGGGTAAACTGTAAAACCCATTACCTTCTTATTATTCTCAGCGATTTCAGAGGAGAGGTGTAGACACTATTAATTCTTCACTCCTTACTTTCTCTTCCATAAGAGTTTACTTTCTGTGTTCCTTTATGTATCGTAAAGGAAAATTTTTTACATTGTAAATTGTAAAAAATAATCCATCAGCTTACAGTATGTGAGACCTTCTTGAAATGGCCTTGGCAGGTAGTTAGAGCAGATATCTCAGCTCCACCTCACATGTGTGTAGCCTCAGGACATGTCTGTACTTTCATGAACTTTGCTGCAGTAATGTGTTCATATGATGAGATCAGGGGTCACATATAGATTGTACTATGGGTGTGTACCTTCAAAAGGAACCCATATGGGCAGGGCTGCTGGTAGAAATCGGCGGGTACTGTACAGCAAGCCCTCTAGTGACGTGCTGTCAGGGCTTCCATCTTTCCCCAGTCTTCTGGGTTTGCAGGCTTCGGTTATACAAGTGGCTGGAGCTGCAATGACAGCACAAAGCTCTGAAAATCCAGCACGGTATGCCAGACCTTCAGAGCACATATGCTGGTGACATCATCAGCTGCATCCAGGGTCATTATCTCCTAAATGGTGCAAGTTTAGGAGATATTCATTATACGTACAGGTAAGCCTTATTATAGGCTTACCTGTAGGTAAAAATTACAGAGCGGGCTTTACTACAGCTTTAAAGTGGTTCTAAAACCTAAAGTTTTTTTTTTTTTACCTTAAAGAGGTTGTAAACCCTTGTGAGAAAATAAATAAAATAAAACCTGTAAGACAAAGGCATGATGAGCTAGTATGCATCGCATAAAAATCGTCTGACAGATCGGACACTTTTGACACTTTTTTGGGACCATTGAAATTTATGCAGCGATCAGAGCTAAAAAATAGCCACTGATTACTGTATAAATGTCACTGGCAGGGAAGGGGTTGACACTAGGGGGTGATCAAGGGGTAAAATGTGTTCCCTAAGTGTGTTTCTAACTGTGAAGGGATAGGACTGACTAGAGGAGGAGCCAGATCGTTGTTCCTACTTGGTAGGAACAGATGATCTGTTTCTCATCCCCTGTCAGAACAGGGATTTGTGTGTTTACACACACAAATTGTCGTTCTGGCTCTTGTGCCCGCGATTGCAGGTGGGTGGTGGCGATCGCGCCCGCCGCCACGCGCATTGCTTCCCCGGCTGTGCAGGAGAGCCATCCTGCCGCCGTATATGTACAGGAGCCGGTTGGGAAGTGGTTAAGCACTTATGACTCATATATTATTTTAAAATGGATGTAAACCCTCACATATACCCAGTGAAGCAAACAGCCTCAGATGATACACAGAGATTAAACAAATCTCCCTACATAAGTTTTACATGTATTGTATATCTGCTGTATATCTTCAGCTTTATATATTCTTTAGAAAGTTCAGAACGTGTTAGGAGATTTTCTCTTCCTGTTCAGCAGTGCAGTGAAGCCTGGGCATACAGCCAAGACCGCTGATTGGAGGAAAGGCACACACCCCCACTCCTCATAGGTAGAGACTTTCAGAACTGTTTGTTGAATAGTTCAGCACTCTGCTAATCTAGTTATAGCATCCTCCCCAACACACAATTCAGGCTGCTTTTATCTCAGTTGATAGAGAATTTGTCAGAATTTATCAGGTTGATAACAGAAGAACGGAGTAGGAGACAGCTAAGGGACATAGTGCTTTGAAGAGAGATAACAAAACACTGCAGATATACTATATGTGCCCAGCTCAAATTTCATGAATTGGGTTTACATCCACTTTAAGAGTCTACAGCAATCTGTGAGTGAGGGGGATCACTAGCAGGGAGCACAGTACTAACAGTTTACACTTTTGTTTAACCACTTGCCTACTGGGCATTTTCACCCCCTTCCTGCCCAGGCCAAATTTTCATATTTCAGAGCTGTTACACCTTGAATGACAGTTGCGTGGTTATGCAACATTGTACCCAAACAAAATTTATATAATTTTTTGAGACAGATAGAGCTTTCTTTTGGTGGTATTTAATCACTATTGTGTTTTTTATTTTTTGCTAAACAAACAAAAAATATGTTTTCTTAGTTTCTGTTGTAACATTTTCTAAATAAGTAATTTTTCTCCTTTACTGATGTACGTTGATGAGGCTGCACTGATGAGGCGGTACTGATGGGCACTGATGAGGCGGCACTGATGAGGCTGCACTGATATGTGGCACTGATGGGCACTAATAGGAGGCACTTATAGGGGACACTGATGGGCACTGGCAGGCATCACTGATGGGCACAGCTTGGCAGCACCTGTGGGCGCTGTTGGGGCTGCACTGATAATCAGGAACCCTGATTATCAGTGTAGATGTCCCCTGTGTGGATTTTTCGGTTATTGGCTTTCCTATCCTCACGCGCTGTCAGCGTGAGGAGAGGGCTGCCGATAACCGGCAAATACTGTTTAAATGTAAGTTCCTTCATTCCTCTGCCTATGAGGAGTAGGGGTGTGTGCCTTTCCCCCAATCAGCTCTCACACAGTGTATGCCCAGACTCCCCTCTCACTGCTGAAACAGGAAGAAAAATTTCTAACATGATGTGCACTTTCTAAAGAATGTAGAAAGAAGAAGACAGCAGATATACATGTAAAACTTTTGTAGGGATATTTGTTTCATCTCTTTGTATCATCTGAGGCTATTCACTTCATTGGTTATATGTGAGGGTTTACATCCACTTTAAGTTGGCCATATGCTGACCAATTTACAGCTGGTTCAGCAGGGACTGACCGAATTTCAATCAGCACGTGGCTGTCACTGATTGAAAGAAATTGATCACTTGATCCACTTTTGTCAAAGGGACGTGTTGGAAAAATGTTCTTGGTCAGCGATTGCAACTCCCATGAGGATCCTGATAGCCAGAAACCATGTTCTTTTTTAAAAGTATACCTAAAGGCAATTTTTTTTTTTTTGGTTTGGATAGAGCAGCGATGAAATAGAATCCCTGTCAGTTTTTATTGTTGTCTGTGCCCCTGTTAAGGAGATTCACCTTCTATATTTGTCCTGTTTATCATTAAAAGTTAAAAAGAAACTCCCAAATTTTGATCTGTCCCCAAAAAAGTAATAGAGGGGAAATCTTCCAACGAGGACACTAGTTGTGACCAGGGGGGCCCCCAAGAGATTCCCTTAATTTACATGGATTTCCTCCCACTTCGTTTTTGGGACAGGAAGTGAAGGGAAATCTCCAAATCTGTGCAATGGGACGCAAATGGCAAAAAAAAATTTTTTTTAATCTGACGGGTTTTAACCCTTCCTTACTCTATCCAAAATGAAAATAAGTAAATAAAAGTTTTGCCTATAGTTCTACTTTAATTCAAGGCAATAAATATGTACTTTTTTTATTTAAAGCATGGAGTGTTTTTAATGCTGGCATGTGCTTCATTGGTTCATATGAGGCATTTATTATAATGACCAACCTACTACCACCTAGCATTTAAACCAAAATAATTCCTCTCTTTACCTTTTTAGGCTTAATGTACACAGGACGTTTTTACAACCTCTCCTGAACGATTTAACTTGACAGATATTAACCCACATTTAAAATGTTCGTTTTGCTGCCTTTACATGCCGCGTTTGCATTTAGAAGCGTTTGAAAAAAAAAATATATATATTGAAAAATGCCTGTAAATGAAACACGGCTAAACGCGAGTTACCACGTTTAGCCGTGTTTGGCGTCTGAAACATCAGAAACGTCGGCGTTTGAACTAATTTTTTTGCCTTCAAAGAAAAGCCTATAAACGCAACTGCCTAAAAATGACATTAAACAAACCTGTGTACATGTACACATAAGATAACATTGGATGAGTTCAGGGGCAGTTGAAAAAAGCATCCAACTGCCTGCCTCTGAACGTCCGTTTACCAGCAGCAGTGTACATGAGGCCTTAGGCTGTGTTGCATATGCTTTGCTTATTGTTGACAAAGTCTGCAGTATAAATATAGTATTTCACTCTACTATCACACTTTCCGTTAGCCACCTCTGGGGCTGATGCCTGCACTTCTGAGCATATTACAGAAGAGGGAGCTCTTCACACTAGACAGCTACATAGTTTAGTATACTATTGTAACAAATAATGAATTTTGTATATACTTTCGTAATGTAATTTGGAGGATGCAAAGGGTAGTCTGACTGTTAAGGAGACCCTGTTACTGAAAAAAAGTTCCAATACATTAAGAAAGGTTATATGTACCTGGCTGGTGTAGCACCCATTGATGTAAACTTCTTTCTGCTGCACCATGAACCCACCTAACCTTTAACTTCTCCTCTTTTACAGGAGCTCTTCATTCAAATTCTTCTTTTTTTAGCAGCAAGGTTGGTTGCATTAAATGAGCCTGTACTTGGAGAAATACAGGGTCTGCCATTGCTGCCTTTCATACAGAGGCGGCTCTAGACTTTGTGAGGCCTTAGGCAACACTTAGACATGAGGCCCCACTCACAATGGGAAAAATAATTCAAGGGATAAAAATGAACTGTATTAGGAGGGTACAGTATTGGGGAGTGGACAGTACAGGGGGTAGGTAAGTGGGCATAAAAAAGATATATTTTCCTCAAGCAGAGCTGCACAGGGAAGCTGCTCTCACAGATCCTACCTATTCTGGTAGGCTGTCACAAAGAGAGAAATAAAGGGGGATGGGGAGAGAAAGAAAAGAAAGAAAGGAAAGAAAGGAAAGAAAGATTGAGAAAGAAAGAGAGGGGGAGAAAGAAAGAAAGAAAGAAAGAAAGAAAGAAAGAAAGAGAGGGGGAGGGAGAAAGAAAGAAAGAAAGACAGAGAGGGGGAGGGAGAAGAAAGGAAAGAAAGAAAGAGAGGGGGATGGAGAAAGAAAGAGAGAAAGAAAGAAAGAAAGAAAAGATGGAAGGAAAGAAAAAAAAATAATGGAAAGAAGGAAGGAGAAAGAGAAAGAAAAAAAGCGAGGGGGATGGAGGAAGAAGGGAAGGAAGAGCACCCCCTACATCAGTGTACTCACTGGGAGGCAGGAGGGAGGGACTGGATGGATGGATGGATCAGACTCCCCTTTTCCTTTTCTGTTTGCTGAGCTTCAGCTTGAATCTTCCCGCCCACACATCCCCTTCTCTAAGGCAGAACAGAGAACACTGCCGAGGAGAGTGGGCGGGGCAGACACAGGAGGAGAGGGCGGGAGGAGGAGGAGCAGAAGCTCTCTCTCCTCTTCTGTCCGGCTGTGCGGGTAGCAGGGGGAGGGGGGAGATCTGTCAGAGCTCTACTGAGCGGCTCTCCCTGTCTGTGATCCGGAGATGTAGGTGAGCTCCGATCACACGTCTCACTCGCAGCCCGTATCTCTCCCTGCAGCAGAGCGAGGGGACTTGGGACTGTGTGATGGTGGAGATCTCTGCTGCTGGAAGAGGCGGCTCTCTAATTAGGTAAACTAGCCAGCTGTGCGAGACCCCTGTGACTGCGAGGCCTGAGGCCACCGCCTATTTCACCTAATTAGAGAGCCGCCTCTGCTTTCATATAGTAATGCCTGTCTGTTTCTGGCTTTAATATTTTCTTTATCACCTGAGGAAATCCTTCACCAGTTTCAAACACCAAGGTAACTACTTATAAGGTACATTTGCTATTGATTTTAGAAGTTCTTCAACCATTTGCCTACTGGGCACTTTCACCTCCTTCCCGCACAGGCCAATTTTCACCTTTCAGGGCTGTCACACTTTCAATGACAATTGCGCGGTCTTGCAACATTGTACCCCTTATGACATTGTTATTTTTTTTTTGAGACAGCAAAAGCTTTTTTTAGGTTGACACTCTTGACACCATCTGAACCAAATACGTTTATCTTAGTCTCATCAGACCACAGGACATGGTTCCAGTAATCCATGTCCTTAGTCTGCTTGTCTTCAGCAAACTGGGGGCTTTCTTGTGCATCATCTTTAGAAGAGGCTTTCTTCTGGGATGACAGCCATACAGACCAATTTAATGCAGTGTGCGGCGTATGGTCTGAGCACTGACAGGCTGACCCCCCACCCCTTCAACCTCTGCAGTAATGCTGGCAGCACTCATATGTCTATTTCCCAAAGACAACCTCTGGATATGACACTGAGCATGTGCACTCAACCACTTTGGTCAACCATGGCGAGGACTGTTCTGAGTGAAACCTGTCCTGTTAAACCGCTGCATGGTCTTGGCTAAGGATGAGCTCGGGCGTGTTCGCAAAGCCCACGTGCAGAACCCGCCAGGAAGTCGGCACTGTGCTGCGCTAATCACAGGCAGTGAGGTATTTCCCGATCTCTGCAGCCGCGCATCAGGTAAATGTCTCACTGCCTGTGGTTAGCGCAGCGTTGTGCCGACTTCCTGGCGGGCTCTGCACGTGGGCTGTGCAAACACGCCCGAGCTCATCCTTAGTCTTGGCCAACGTGCTGCAGCTCAGTTTCAGGGCCTTGGCAATCTTCTTATAGCCTAGGTCATTTTTATGTAGAGCAACAATTCTTTTTTTCAGATCCTCAGAGAGTTCTTTACCATGAGGTGCCATGTTGAACTTCCAGTGACCAGTATGAGAGAGTGAGAGCGATAACACCAAATTTAACACACCTGCGCCCCATTCACCCCTGAGACCTTGTAACACTAACGAGTCACATGACACTGGGGAGGGAAAATGGCTAATTGGGCCCAATTTGGACATTTTCACTTAGGGGTGTACTCACTTTTGTTGCCAGTGGTTTAGACATCAATGGCTGTGTGTTGAGTTATATTGAGGGGACAGCAAATTTACACTGTTATAAGCTGTACTCTGACTACATTGTAGCAAAGTGTCATTTCTTCAGTGTTGTCACATGAAAAGGTATAACAAAATATTTACAAAAATGTGAGAGGTGTACTCACTATATATATATAATATGACCTCCAGTTAGAACAGGAGAGCCACCGCCTGGCTGTCATTTTGCTATAGGCCGAGCGGGATGTGGTTAACCACCATTATTTTTAGGCTGGGCAGGGGCACTGCAATCTTGGGTGGTGGTCATATGATGTCCTTCCAGTCGTGTGCCTTAGGGGAGGCACAGTGGTGTGATCTGTGACCCTCTGTTGGTATATTTTGAGACAAAGTTAGTGATATAGCTGGATGGCTTTGTAAGTTGTTGTTAGTATTTTTAACTTAATTCATTGGGTGAGCGGGAGCCAATGGAGGAATTGACACAGAGGAGTATCTATTGCAAAATAATAGGTTTTGATGAATTCTTTAATACCCATTACAAGGTGTGTTATCTCACTGTCTTGCCTTACAAATGTGAAAGAAGGTGGAATTACTGTCTAATTCAGTGCACTGTGCATCTGCAATGTTAGATATTGTAATATGTAAAATAATCAGCCTTTTGCCGAATCTCATTAAAGATTTAAATGTCTTTCATGGTAATAACATGTATCTGTTCCCCAGAAACAATCTTTTACACACAGCGCTTCTAGCAGTGCCTGAGCAAATGATATACTTCCCATATGCAGAACAACATTCATAAAGCTAGTTGGGCCAGCAGGGATGCATATGTTATAAGATATTGTGGAAATTGCAGCATGATGCTCTGGGTATATGCATAATAATATTGCTCCTGGCAAATCTAAAAAGAAAAAGTGTATATACAGTATTTATAATTTATTTATATATATATATATATATATATATATATATATATATATATACACACACACACACACTAAATTTCAGGAATATTAAATACGACTAAAAGTAAAACTTTTTTTTTTTCATTTTGGATAAAGTAAGGTAGAGGTACAGGAGGGTTATAATCCCTGTTTGTTTTTAATTACCCTATTTGGGAGAATTCCCTTTACTTCCTGTCCTCTCCAAAACAGAAAGAGAATGTAAATCCTCCAAAGTGAGGGAATGCTTCATTGTCACCATGGTCACCAGAAATAATGTCCTCATTGGAAAAATTTCCTCTCTATTCCTGTTCTGGTGACAACCCAATTTTTGGGATTTTCTTTCAGGTTTACTTTTTGTGATAACAGTAAACATGACAAATAGAGAGGATGAATGTCCCTAATGAGCATACAGACAGCAATAGAAACCTGAGGGGGCTTATAATTCCTCTCTATGCTATCCAAAACTAAAAAAAAACAACAAAAACTTTTGCCTTTAGGCATACTTCAAGAATGGAGAGTGACAAGGCATTGGTGAAATACCATTTACCAATCTTCCTTAGGCCTAATAAGCTCCTGAGCTTAGAGCTGTCAGAATCCTGGCAGCAGCAGTAAGGTAAACATAACATCAGGGGTATTGGGGTTAGGGATGAGCCAAACACCCCCCCGTTCGGTTTGCACCAGAACATGCGAACAGGCAAAAAGTTCGAGCGAACATGCAAACCCTACTAAAGTCTATGGGACATGAACATGAAAAATCAAAAGAGCTAATTTTAAAGGCTTATATGCAAATTAATGCCAAAAAAGTGTATGGGAACCCAGGTACTGCCCTAGGGGACATGTATCAATGCAAAAAAATACAATGATTTTAATAATGCTTAAAGTGAAACAATAAAAACGAAATATTCCTTTAAATATCTTGTCTGGGGGGGGGTCCCCTTAGTCTGCCTGTAAAGTGGAGCATCTGTGTGATGTGTAGAACAGTGCCACAGCAAAATTACATTTCTAAAGGAAAAAATGTCATTTAAATTTGCTCACGGCTGTAATGTATTGCCGCCTCCCAGCAATATAGATGGAAAGTCAAGGAAAATAATCGGCGTGGGGTCCCCCCCCGTCCATACCAGGCCCTGTGGGTCTGGAATGAATCTTAAGGGGAACCCCACGCCAAAATTAAGAAAAAAATTGGCGTGGGTTCCTCCCCAAAAACAATACCAGACCCTTATCCGAGAATGCAGCCTGGAGTACAGGATGGGGGGGCGAGCGCCCCCCCTCCTGAACCATACCAGGCCCTCAACACGGGGACAGGGACCTCTTCCCTACAACCCTGGCCATTGGTTGTTGGGGTCTGCAGGTAGGGGGGCCTTATCGGAATATGGAAGCCCCCTTTAACAAGGGGGACCCCAGATCCTGGCCCCCCCATGTCAGTGGGTATCAGGTACATTGTACCCCTACCCATTCACCAAAAAAAGTGTCAAAAAGTAAAACCCACAATAGACAGTTTTTGACAATTCCTTTATTAAAAAAGAAAAAAAGAAAGTGTCCCGTGATGTACATCCATCTTCAATCACGCCGCCCAACGGACCCGAAAAATAGATTTTTTTTTTAAACTCTGTCTCCATGGGAGGCCTCCCAGCAACTGCTGTCTTTTGGCTTTGACAGCTGTTATATAGGCAACTAACGAACACCCGATGTTTGAGTCGAACTTACGTTTGATTAGAACATCGGGACCATCCCTAATTGGGGTTGATTTACTAAAGGCAAATAGACTGTGCACTTTGCAAAATGCAGTTGCTCCAGAGCTTAAAGGGGTTGTAAAGATTTGTGTTTTTTCACCTTAATGTATCCTATGCATTAAGGTGAAAAAACACCTGTCAGTGACCAGCCCCCCAGCCCCCCTTTTTACTTACCTGACCCCTCGAGCTTGACCCACAGGGACGCACTGTCTCTCTGCCCAGGGTTCTCGGCTGTTGATTGGATAGATTGATAGCAGCGCAGCCATTGGCTCCCGCTGCTGTCAATCAAATGACGCGAGTGCTGGGGGTGGGGCCGAGTCTTGCATTCGGCCTCTATGGACGCCGAATGCTGGACTCGGGAGCGCTCCCGCAAGGTAACCCCCTCGGGGAAGCGCTTCTCCGAGGGGGTTATCAGATGTGGGGAGGAGCCGCGAGAGCCGCCGAGGGACCCCAGAAGGTGAGGATCGGGGCCACTCTGTGCAAAACGAGCTGCACAGTGGAGGTAAGTATGATATGTTTGTTATTTTTTTTAAAAACACATTTTTACCTTTACAATCCCTTTTAATAAATGAGCAGAAGACTGGAGAGTGTTCTTGATCTGGCCAACTGTTGTGAAGGGCGTTTTCTTCACCAGGGAAAGAATTCTTCGGTCATCCACCACAGTTGTTTTCCGTGGTCTTCCGGGTCTTTTGGTGTTGCTGAGCTCACCAGTCCGTTCTTTCTTTTTAAGGATGTTCCAAAGTTGATTTGGCCACACCTAAGGTTTTTGCTATCTCTCTGATGAGTTTGTTTTGTTTTTTCAGCCTAATTATGGCTTGCTTCACTGATAGTGACAGCTCTTTGGATCTCATATTGAGAGCTGACAGCACCAGATTCCAAATGCAAATAGCACACTTAAAATGAACTCTGGACCTTTTATCTGCTCCTTGTAAATGGGATAATGAGGGAATAACACACACCTGGCCATGGAACAGCTGAGCAGCAAATTTTCCCATTACTTTTGGTGCCTCAAAAAGTGGGAGGCACATATACAAATTCCTACACCGTTCACCTGATTTGGATGTAAATACCCTCGAATTAAAGCTGAAAGTCTGCAGTTAAACCACATCTTGTTCGTTTCATTTCAAATCCATTGTGGTGGTGTATAGCGTCAGAAAGATTAGAATTGTGTCGATGTCCCAATATTTATGGACCTGACTGTAGTTCTGTGTGTGTTACTGCCAGTATAGTGTATCCGCGGAGTGTGTCTGTATAGTGTGAGTACTCAAATTAAAGTGCACCAAACACCTCTTTACATTAATTAAAGCACATCTATGTACAGATTTCAACTTCTTTACATTTGCTTATAAGCACCGCCCCCTCCCTCCCAATAATGTCTGGGAGGACAACAAGGAAAGGCAGATGTTCCCTTGACACTGTAAGGGGGCCAGCAACAAATGTGTCCACAGGCAAAGGTGGACGAAGTGGTCAGTCCTCAGGCAGGACATCATTTCCTCTCTTTAGTGAGTTTGCCTGTGCTATCCAGCCACAGCATGCAGAGGAGGTGGTGGACTGGCTTACTAAACCTTCCTCATCATCCTCATCCTCTGTCATGCAAGCAAAGACAAGTGTGCAGTTCCATGCAGTTGCCAGAGTGGATAAACCTGCCTCCTTATCCACATCTATTCCCGCCATAGCCCCAACATCAGCCATTGCGGAGTCAGCTGAGTTATTTGACTACAGCATCAGCCACTTGCTCTCTGATGATGCCCAGCCATTACTGGATTCAGAATCTGCAGCGTGTGACGCTGAGTTAAATAGAGAGTCTCTATTCAGCGTCACACGTTGTTACCACGCCCCTGATGATGCACGTTTGTGACGCAACGTCGGGCGAATGAGGGACGAGTGACGTATCGTGTATAGAGGAGTGGCCGCCGTCTTGATGGTAGGAAGCGCTGGACGCTTTCCTTTTTGGCTCATGCTCGTTTTCTAATGGTGAAATGTGAGTTTAATTCTTCTTGTTGCAATAATTGATCGAATTTTTGGATGTCTGTGCAATGAGTTTGTTCTTCCATCCTTTTTTATATGGATATTGAGTTATTCCTATGGAGTTCATCTCCCAGCTGAGATTGTTAAGAAACAGCTATCTGTCTCTGGTGGATCTATAAGAGAGGATTCTATTGGTGGACCGTTCGATTAATACAAGTTGTGAATTTGGCTTTTTCAACCATTTGCTCAATGTGTATGTCCTATACACTGACGGTAAGAGTCAGTTGTGTTGGGTGTCGGTGACGGTTCTTCTATCTTCTATCCTTTTGGCTTTTTCAAGATGGACTGCAATTTTTTGTGTCATTAATTACACTTATATACTTTTTATCATTATTTATTAGCGCTACACTTTTATATATATTTGGGTACCACATGCCTAACAAGGCATTTAACGTCCAACCACTCAGCCCGTTGGCAAGAGCACCTAAAAGCCACACAAAAGGGGCACAAATCTGTCTCTTCTCCTCCGCCTTACCCACTTCAGTCTGCCCCTGCAATACCGAGTCATTACCTTTCAGCAGCCTCCACTGACAGGGATGATGGTATAGCACAGGGTGTCCCAGGACCTAGCAGCACATCTGCCAGCCGCACAACCAGCTGTAGACTGTAGCCGGCAAATTTCTCTGCCCCATCTGCTGCAGTGGAAAAAAAAATACAGTCCCTGCCACCCACATGCCCAGCATCTGAATGCAAGGTTGTCAAAGTTGTTGGCTCTCCAACTTCTGCCTTTCAGCCTGGTTGATTCTGCCCCCTTCTGTGAATTGTGCTGTACCACAATGACAGGTTCCCAGTTGCTACTACTTTTCACGTAAGGCCGTTCCATCTCTCTACCATCACGTAGAAGGGAATGTTCTGGCATTGTTGGGCAAAGCAGTCAGCTGTAAAATCCACCTTACTGTTGACACATGGTCCAGCAAGCCTGGGCATGGACGATATATTTCGTTCACAGTACACTGGGTAACGCTGCTTGCAACTCAAAAGGATGCAGGACAGGGCTTGGTGCTGCAGCTTGTTGTGCCCCCACGTATCCATACAGCTGGTGGTGATGATGCCAGACCTGTGAGCTCTACCCCCTCCTCCTCCGTCACCTCCATGCCCTCCTCTGCAGAATTGTCCTATGAACATCAGGTACCCCCTAAACGTTCAAAAGGCTATTCCCAGAGTCAGGCTAAAAGGTGCAATGCAGTGCTTCAGCTGGTGTGTTTAGGGGACAGGAACCACACCGGACCAGAGATTCTTGCAGCTCTGCAGGGACAGGCCCAGAGGTGGTTCACACCACGCCAGCTGGAGTCAGGAACGGTGGTGTCCAATAATGGATCAAACCTCCTGTCCGCCCTTAGGCTGGGAAAGTTGACACAGGTGCCATGCCTGGCACATGTCCTCAATTTGGCAGTGCAGCGTTTCCTAAGTACGTACGAAGGGTTGCAAGATGTACTAAAGCAGGCCAGAAGAGTCTGTAGCAATTTCAGGCGTTCATACACAGCCAGTGCTCAGTTGACTGAAATTCAGCGGGAATTCCACCTGTCCGTAAACCGCCTGATTTTTGACATGCCCACCAGGTGCAACTCAACTTTGGGAATGCTGCAGGGGCTATACATGCAGCAGAGGGCCATCAACGAGTACCTGTGCCAGTACGGCACGGCGACAGGCTCAGGACGCCTCGGCTTTTTTTCCCCACGCCAATGGCTGATCATTAAGGATGCATGCACTGTATTGTGACCATTTGAGGAGGCCACAAGGATGGTGAGCAGTGACAGTGCATGCATCAGTGACACAATCCCTGTTTCGTTCCTGCTGGAGCAGACTCTGTGTGGCATTATGGACAGGGCACTGGAGGCAGAGCAGCAGGAGGAAGAGGAGGACTTCCTTTCCTCTCAAAGGCCCACTTTATCCAGACACCATCATTCCTATGTCACAGAACACAGGAGGGAGAAGGGAGGAGGATGAGGAGGAGGATTCTGGCACTTTCATAGGCTTCGTAGAAGAGGAAGACATGTGTCAATCTGTAAGCAATGCCTTTCCAACCCCAGGACCCTTGGGAGTAGTAGGTGGCTGGGAGGAGGAAGTTCCAGATGCTGTCATCCTGAGTGACCCCGAGGAGTCTGCTTCTCAAGCCTCATCAAATTTGAGGTGCATGGGCAACCTCATGCTTCAAAGCCTGCAAAAGGACCCAAGAATACGTGGCATAAAGGAGAAGGATGATTACTGGTTGGCAACCCTCCTTGACCACCGTTATAAGGGGAAGGTCTCAGAACTCATCCCGTCCCCACAGAGAGTGCAGAAGATAAAATCTCTTGAGGACACGTTAAAGAGGATTTTATTGAACATTTTTCCTGACTCCAGCAGGTTACAGTTTGGTGGAAAACGTCATTTTGAGTCTTCTGTTGGTCAAGAGAAGAGTGTTGGAGAAGGCGTCCGCCTAAGTGAGACATTTCGGAATTTTTGTAGTCCTCGCCGCCTGTCAGCTTCCACATCCCATCGGCAGCATCTGCATCACATAGTGGACGATTACCTCGGGGCCAAAACAGAGATGGAGAGCTTTCCAGCTGCCGATCCACTGACTTACTGGGTCATGAGAATAGACCTCTGGCCAGAACTTGCCCAGTATGCGATTGCATTGTTGGGCTGCCCTGCATCCAGCGTGCTTTCAGAACGGGCATTCAGGGCTGCAGGAGGTTTCGTTACTGATCATAGAACACGTCTGTCCACAGACTCCATGGACCGTTTGACTTTTATAAAATTGAATCAGTCCTGGATTACCAGCTATGAAGCCCCTGATGCCAATGTCACTGATTAAGTCTTTTTGAGATGTGGAATCTATGCAGGACTTCAAGGCTGCCTAGCTTTGAGGGTGTTCAATCATTTCATCTGGAAGAATCTTTTTGGTATAGGTTTCATAGGCACAATTAACACCCAAAGACCAATTTTTCAGCACCTGTTTGACAGGTGTATATAATTGCAATTTTTTTTGCCTTCATCAAGAGCACCTCTATAGGGTTACGGTGGGAAGGCACCCCCGACACCCAAATAGTACATTTTCTGCACCTGTTTGACAGATGCATATCATTGCAATTTTTTACAGCAAGGCCAATTCTTGCTTTCATCAAGAGTTCCTCTATAGGGTTACGGTGGGAAGGCACCACCGACACCCAAAGACCAATTTTTCAGCACCTGTTTGACAGGTGCATATTATTGCAATTTTTTACAGCAAGGCCAATTCTTGCTTTCATCAAGATTACCTCTATAGGGTTACGGTGGGAAGGAGCCCCCGACACCCAATGAGTAATTTTTCTGCACCTGTTTGACAGGTGCATATCATTGCAATTTTTTACAGCAAGGCCAATTCTTGCTTTCATCAAGATTACCTCTATAGGGTTACGGTGGGAAGGCGCCACCGACACCCAAAGATCAATTTTCACGCACCTGTTACTTCTATCCAAAGTCAAAGTGACACCAGAATGTATCAAAAAAATCTCTAATCTTGTTCCCAGTACACTACACTGTGGCCTCATCATACACAGTGGCTCCCCAGCTGTTGCTGAGCAAAATAAAGACAGCTTGAAGGGAAAATATAATTTTTTTGGCTTTATAAATGCAATTATTGCTGCAGCAGATTCTAGACATGGTACAGATCTGCCACTTTACAGGTAGACTAAGGGGACCCCCCAGGAAGTATATTGGAAGGAATTTTTAATTTTTATGTTTTCACTTTAAAAATCAAAAAATCACTGCTCATTTAAAAATGAAGTTTTTCACAAACTTTTTTTTTTTATTGATACATGTCCCCCCAGACAGGACCCGTAACCCTATAACTATTGTATGCCCAATTACTTGCATATAATCCTTCAAAATGGGCACTTTGGATTTTTGATGTTCGGGTCCCATTGATTTTAATGGGGTTCGTTATTCGGGCTCAAACTTTCGCGGTGTTCGAAGGGGTCTGTCCATCCCTACTGCCTATGTTCTATAAAACAGAGTGCTTTCCCTTCAGTTAGGCATCTATCTCTCTGAACTGTTATTTCATTAGGGATTTGTGATTCTGTTCATCAGTTCTTGTGATCCAAGTCCAACCAACCCTGCTAGACAGCTTGGCTAGATCCTGCAAACTACACTGCAGTTAGACAATAGAGCTTGGCACTGATGACATAACAGAACTAATGCAATGATCACATGGCTTTCTTAGAAACAATAAGAAGTGAATTATTTTTTCAAACATCTGTCACCTAAGAAGTTAATGTAATTTCAATGACATTTTGTTGAATTCAATAATTTTGCAGCAAAAATCTCTTCTACTGCAGATGTATTAGATTTTGCATGATAGCCCTAGACCTTGGTTTTGCATGATAGCCCTAGACCTTGGTTTATACAAAATCAGCACAAAACCAACATCTTCCTTCATGCACAGGGTTTTTAAACTGTGATTCATAACTCAGGAAAAATCTAAACACTTTAAAATTGCTATATGTCAATGTTTCTTGTCCTTCCATTTCCTCAAGGGTCATTCATTGAATGGAAACATGACCCAGATTTTTGGTAATGTTTCTTGCATCCATTGCCTTACATAGGAACCTGGATACCTGAATGCATGTGACAGCAGGAGATCCACTCTGTTTAAAAGCCCCTGTGCTCTCAGTTTCGTCATGTGAGTGAAAGTGTTGTCATAGCCTCGTCTAAAGGATCAGACAGGCCATGGAAAAATCTTAACAGACAGCTTTTCAGTTACATTCTCATCTAAACATGTCGACTGCTGACACGCAGCTTCCCTTGGAGAGAGGCTGACGCTCCTACAAAGGCCTTGAGAGAGGGGCGCCTTTCTGACGGAATTTGTTTTGACAAGACACAGCACTTAAGTTGTCAAATGGGCCTGTTTCTCCCATGGGACAGAAGGTCAATACAGAGGACAGCAAAAGATACTGAGAAAGGTGCTGATGTGATAACGTATCTCCCAGAATCCTTAGCTACAGAACCCGACCAAGGTTTTATCCAGCAAGGGTCTTTCAGTAAAAATCTGATGTCCAGTAAGGGTGTGTAGACCTTCATTCAATATTAGAGTACAAAGTACAGTGACAATATACAAAGAGGTTGTAGCTCATAGCGACCAATCAAAATTCACAATTTTTCTGATCTGACTTGAGATAGTTCATAGTTTAAAAGTGTGCTCTCACTTGTCCCCTTTTCCTTCCGGAAGCCACTTTCTCACTTGCAAGGAAAGCAGACCCCCATGCCAAAACTTTGTATTGTACCTATAAAAAAAACTGTGGAGTGTACCGTCTTATTTGCGGGGCTGGTGCTACCTATAGGCAAGGTAGGCACCGGCCTATAGCACACATCAGTTGGGGTGCTACGCTGGCAGGGGCGGACTGGGCCAGGGGGTAGGGTGGCAATTTGCCCCTGGGCCGCTCTGAGGTTTGTTAAAAAGGCCGCCCCGCTGCCCTCAATATAGCACACGCGGTAATCATACTTGCCGCGGGCTGCTCGCACAAAGAGACAGGCTGACACTCATGAAGAGCTGAGGCTCTTTCTGAGACACAGAAAACAGGGGGAGAGCCTGCGAGGCATGCATTTCCATTGGGCGGGACTCGAGGAAGGGGTTTGGCCGGCTTCGTTTCCAGCTCGTTTTCTTCTCTGGTGCATGCGTGAGGCGAAGCTCTGCAGACTGAGAGAGTGAGAGCACCAGGGAGGTTACCCGGTAAGTTAGTTCTGTAGCGGCTGGATATATGACAGAGTACAGAGGGAATCCATCATATTTTAGCAGTGGCTGCTGATCTGCTGGCTGATTGCTAAGGTAATTTAATTTAAAAATAAGCCCAAATGTTGCTAACCTGTAATGTTTAAACTTAAAATGAATATACTACTCTAGCCTGTATATATACTACCCTAACCTGTCCACAGGGGTGTAACTAGAAATCACAGGGCTCCATAGCAAAATGTTGTATGGGGCCCCTCCTGCAAACAGCACCCCCCACAAAAAAAAATTAACTAATGCCATTGAACAACAGATTTCTACACCCATGTGACACAGTACCCAGGCAACAGCTTATATTAAAAAATAAAAAAGAAGAATTGCGCTAGGTGCGTGATAAATGTGAAAAATAAAAAAAAATTATATAAAGGGACCGTGAAAGATATCCTGCAGCTGAACACTATAACCCTGATATAGGGCACAAAGAGATATAGATAAAAATAAGAGTGAAGGCCAGATAAATACTACAAGTGAGTATGGTGTGTATAATGATACAGTATACTACCAGTATAACAATAGTAATCAATAATCCAGTGCAAAAAAAAAAACAAGTCAAAAAATAGTCCATATGTTATTACTCCATTGGCAATAAACATGCATATAAAAACACAAAAAATTAGTAATGAATATAGTTCATATATGAAAATATCCAAAAGGAAGATTTCCAATGCGCGACCCAGGGTCTATGTTTTCCACCACTGTGCTGCCCGTCACCTTACAATAGAAACAATGGAGGCTTACCAGAAAGCCTGCGACCGCCCTTACTCAGGGGGGGGTTTAAACAGGCTTAGTAGAGCAACAGGAATGCTGCTAGGATCTCCCAGAACTCCTACACAGGTGACCGGTCAGCTTCAATGAAGATCATCCTCAATGGCACACTTCCAGGAGACAATCGCCATACGCCAATGGATGTGCGTTTCCACGGACCAGGCGTGAGCATCCAGTGGATTACCAGGTTTAGGTGGGTTTATTTTGAACCATGGCAGCTGCTCAGATCAGTTTGAAACTATTTTTTTCTATTGTCTTCCTTTCAAGTGGTAATTTCTTTCTTGATGAATTAGATGAGGTCTGCTTTCTTGGCCCGGAGAGGAGTCGGGAAATAGCTGATTTGACACGTGGTCGTTAGGAAACCCAGGGTAGCTTCGCACTGAGGTAGTATCTGTAGGCTCCAGAATATGCCTGTACCACAGCAGGTTTTTGACGTTCTCGCCAGTTTACAGGGTCCAGAAAGGTCTCAAGAGCTCAGCAAAGTCTCAGTAACAAACAGTACACAGCTCTTTCTCACAAGTGTGTTCTGTTTTGCCACACACCTCACAGACACCTATTGAATAGGTGTTTGTGAGGTGTGTGGCAAAACAGAACACACTTGTTTTGTTTTGAGTCCCTTCACAGGCGCGCTCGAGCGTACTGCCCCGACCACTCTGCTCTCTGCCCCTGCCTCCTGCTGTATGCGGCTGCGTGTATCGGGACAGGGCCGGACTCGCGGGGCCCGGGAGGCTTAACGGTAAACTTACATTCCTCATCCTCACCGCAGGGGCGGATCCAAAGTCTAGTCTCGGGAGGGGCACTGCCAGAAAATATTTTTTTTTGTTGCAATTTATTTGAGAAATTGCTGGTGTTAACGCTTCAATCATCCCGGCACCATGGTTTGTTATGTGTCAGGATGATTGTAGCGCATTTTTTCTATTATGACATTGTTATAGAAAATTAAATAGTTGAGCTCACCATAATGCAGAATCAGTGAGAGCCCTGAGCGTGTCACTTGCACGTTGCCTGTCACCAGATTGTCACTTGCCACATCACCTGCCACACATTGCGGATTGTCCACTTGCCACGTCACCTGCCACAAGTTGCGGATTGTCAGTTGCCACAAATTGCGGATTATCCACTTGCCACGTCACCTGCCGCACATTGTGGATTGTCCACTTGCCACATCACCTGCCACACATTGCGGATTGTCACTTGCCACGTCACCTGCCACACATTGCAGATTATCCACTTGCCACGTTACCTGCCACAAGTTGCGGATTGTCACTTGCCACAAGTTGTGGATTGTCCACGCGCCATGTCACCTGCCACAAGTTGTGGATTGTCCACTTGCCACAAGTTGCAGATTATCACTTGCCACAAGTTGCGGATTGTCACTTGCCATGTCACCTGCAACACGTTGCAAACTGTCCACTGGCCACGTCACCTGCCACAAGTTGCGGATTGTTCACTTGCCACAAGTTGTGGATTGCCACTTGCCACAAGTTGCGGATTGTCACTTGCCACGTCACCTGCCACACATTGCGGATTGTCCACTTGCCACGTCACCTGCCACACATTGCGGATTGTCCACTTGCCACGTCACCTGCCACACATTGCAGATTATCCACTTGCCACGTTACCTTTCACAAGTTGCGGATTGTCACTTGCCACAAGTTGTGAGTTGTCCACGCACCACATCACCTGCCACAAGTTGTGGATTGTCCACTTGCCACAAGTTGCGGATTATCACTTGCCACAAGTTGCGGATTGTCACTTGCCACATCACCTGCCACACGTTGCAAATTGTCCACTTGACACAAGTTGTGGATTGTCACTTGCCACGTCACCTGCCACACGTTGCAAATTGTCCACTTGCCGCGTCACCTGCCACAAGTTGCGGATTGTCCACTTGCCACGTCACCTGCCACAAGTTGTGGATTGTCATTTTCCTGCTAAGGTGGGGAATGGGGATTGTCACTTCCTCTGTCCCAGTCTGAGTCAGGCAGCAGAGAGATGATGTAATCTCTCTGCTGCCTGCACAGTGAGTGAGGGCGGAACTGCCAGGATGCAGGGCGGGCGCCGGGCGGTGAGAGATAATGTCATCTCTCTGCTCAGCCACCCACTGATTGGCCAGTCCGAGCCTCCAAGCTGGCAGCTTCCCATCCGCTCTCTCACCTGCCCGCTGAGCCGCCCAGCTGTGTCCGCTCACACAGTCAGTGGAAGAGCAGCTCGGCGGCTCACAGTGCCGCTACAGTGTTTCAGCCTATCAGGAGGGAGAATCTTGGACAGCTGAAGAAATGTCACCAGCACACCGAGGATATCCAAAAAAATGGGTCCAAAGCTTTATTGAAAATCACATAGTTACAGCAGTGTAGCAACATCTCGGACGGCTGAGACACTCATGGACGTTGCTGGACAGAGAGGGACCTCAGGTAAGTGTTAGGGGGTTGCTGCACACAGAAGGCTTTTTATCTTAACTACTTGCCAACCAGCCGCCATCGTTATGCGGCAGCAGGTTGTTACTCCACATGTCACGCTTTAAAACTGTGCCCGCTCGTGGAATGGAATAAACTTTTACCCTTCAAAATCTCCATAGTTGGCGTTTAAAAAATATCTACAGGTTGCATGTTTTGAGTTATAGAGGAGGTCTAGGGCTAGAATTATTGCTCTCGCTGTACCCATCGCAGCGATATCTCACATGTCTGGTTTGAACACCGTTTTCATATGCAGGCACTACTCACATATGGGTTCATTTCTGCGCGCGAGCTCGGTGGAACGAGGTGCGTTTACCTTTTATTTTTTATTTTTACACTGTTCTTTTAAAAGAAAAAATGTGTCACTTTTATTCATAATACAAGGAATGTAAACATCCCTTGTAATATAAAAAAAAAGCAATAAATATGAGATCTGGGGTCAAAAAGACTTCAGATCTCATATTTACACTAATATGCAATCTTCCCCTCACTCATCTCCATACCAAGCCAGGAGAAGGATCTGATCGCCTCCGCCTCTACCGACGGCTCCGGTAAGCGGCAGAGGGCACCAGAGAGCGGGGGGAGGGGAGGCCCTCTCCCGCCGCCGATATAAGTGATCTCGCGGCGAAACCACCAAAGAGACCACTTTTATCTGAAAGCGGACCGCCCGCTGAAGAAGAGGATACCAGGGTTGTGGCAGCTAGCTGCTGCCATAATAACGACATTCCTCTTCACAGTACCGATGTATAACAACGGTGGGCGGTCCAGAAGTGGTTAAGGGCTATAGGGGGCGCGCGCGTGACCCTGGAGCCGATGAAAATAAAAATGCCATAAATATATCCCCTATTTTGTAGACGCTATAACTTTTGCGCAAACCAATCAATATACACGTAATGCGATTTTTTTTTTTACCAAAAATATGTAGAAGAATACATATTGGCCTAAACTGAGGAAGACCTTTTTTAATAATTTTTTTTTGGGGGGGATATTTATTATAGCAAAAAGTCAAAAATATAGGTTTTTTTTTCAAAATTGTCGTTCTTTTTTTGTTTATAGCTCAAAATATAAAAACCGCAGAGGTGATCAAATACCACCAAAAGAAAGCTATATTTGTGGGGAAAAAAAGGACGTCAGTTTTGTTTGGGTACAACGTCGCACGATCCGCGAAATTGTCAGTTAAAGCGACGCAGTGCCGTATAGCAAAAAATGGCCTGGTCATTAAGAGGGAAAATCTTCCAGTACTTAAGTGGTTAATGCATAGATGCATTAAGATAAAAAACCTTTTGACTTTACAATCCCTTTAACTTTCACCCAACTTCTGCCAAGGCAAGGTTGACGTCATGATTCCTTTGCCAAGATCCTGAGCATTCCAGGGTTGATTTACTAAAGACAAATAAGCTGTTCAATTTGCAGAATTTGCAGTTTGCAGGGGCATTTTAACTCATTAAATAATAATAATTAATGTGGAAACTGCTGGCAACAAAAGTGAGTACACCCCTAAGTGAAAATGTCCAAATTGGGCCCAAAGTGTCAATATTTTGTATGGCCACCATTACTTTCCAGCACTGCCTTAAAGCGCTGAAAAAATAAAAAACCAGCAGCTACACATACTGCAGCAGCTGGCTTTTAAAATGGAGTTCCACCCAAAAATGGAACTTCCACTTTTTGGATTCCCCCCCCCTCCGGTGTTACATTTGGCACCTTCCAGGGGGGAGGAGGGAGCAGATACCTGTCTAATACAGGTATTTGTTCCCACTTCCTGGCATAGATCACCGTGGCGCTTGCGGTGACCTACGCCACTTCTGGCACCTACACTCTCCTCTACCACTGTATTCTGTGAGACACAGAACACAGCAGGGACCAGAGAGGACGCGCAGCGCGACTCGCGTATGCGCAGTAGGGAACCAGGAAGTGAAGCCGCACGGCTTCACTTCCTTATTCCCTTACCGAGGATGGCAGTGGCAGCAGCCGAGAGCCGAAGGACGGATCGGCTTCCGACACCGCGGGCTCCCTGGACAGGTAAGTGTCCATATATTAAAAGTCAGCAGCTGCAGTATTTGTAGCTGCTGCCTTTTAATATTTTTTTTTCAGCTGACCTCCACTTTAATAATAGGACACTTACCTGTCCTGGAGTCCAGCGATGTCGGCACAGCATCTGTTTCCATCAGCTGTTGGGTGCTGCCGCCGCCATTACGGGTAAGGGAACCCGGCAATGTAGCCTTACGGGAACCCTACTGCGCATGCAGTAGGCTCCGCTCCTCTCTCCTACTGGCCCGGCGACAGGGGGAAGAGGAGGGAGTCGTGCCGTGATGTCATTATCAGCTGTGGCTCCCGGAAATGGGAACAGGATGCCTGTCAAAGACAGGTATCCTGTCCGCCCTCCCCCCGAAAGGTGCTAATTGTGTCACTGGAGGGGGGGGGAACAAATGAGCGGAAGTTACACTTTTGGGTGGAACTCTGCTTTAACCCTCTTGGGCATGGAGTTCACCAGAGCTTCACAGGTTGCCACTGGAGTCCTCTTCCACTCCTCCATGACGACATCACGGAGCTGGGTGGGTGGGTGGGGATCATGCTCTGCTTCAGTATGTCACAGTACATGTTGGCATTCATGGTTCCCTCAATGAACTGTAGCTCCCCAGTGCCGGCAGCACTCATGCAGCCCCAGACCATGACACTCCCACTACCATGCTTGACTGTAGGCAAAACACACTTGTCTTTGTACTCCTCACCTGGTTGCCGCCACACACGCTTGACACCATCTGAACCAAATAAGTTTATCTTGGTCTCATCAGACCACAGGACATGGTTCCAGTAATCCATGTACTTAGTCTGCTTGTCTTCAGCAAACTATTTGCGGGCTTTCCTGTGCATCATCTTTATAAGAGTCTTCCTTCCGGGACGACAGCTATGCAGACCAATTTGATGCAGTGTGCGGCGTATGGTCTGAGCACTGACAGACTGACCTCCCACCCCTTCAACCTTTGCAGCAATGCTGGCAGCACTCATACATCCATTTCCCAAAGACAACCTCTTAATATGACGCTGAGCACGTGCACTCAACTTCTTTGGTCGACCATGGTGAGGCCTGTTCTGAGTGGCACCTGTTCTGTTAAACCACTGTATGGTCTTGGCCACCGTGCTGCAGCTCAGTTTCAGGGTCTTGGCAATCTTCCTATAGCCTAGGTCATCTTTATGTAGAGCAACAATTCTTTTTTTCAGATCCTCAGAGAGTTTTTTGCCATGGGGTGCCATGTTGAACTTCCAGTGACTAGTATGAGAGAGGGAGAGCGATAACACCAAATTTAACACACCTGCTCCCCATTCACACCTGAGACCTTGTAACACTAACAAGTCACATGACACTGGGGAGGGAAAATGGCTAATTGGGCCCAATTTGGACATTTTCACTTAGGGGTGTACTCACTTTTGTTGCCAGCGGTTTAGACATGAATGGCTGTGTGTTGAGTTATTTTGAGGGGGCAGCACATTTAGGGCTCTTTCACACGGGGCGGATCAGTGATGATCCGCCCCGTGAACACCCGATTGCTCAGCGGGGATCTCTCCGCCGATCCCCGCTGAGCAGAAAGATGACAGGTCCATCGCTGCACACTGTGCAGCTACGGACCTGTCAGAGCGCCGCTCTCCCCTATGGGGGATCGGATGATGACGGACCATAGTGTCCGTCGTCACCCGATCCAATCCGAAAACAGATGGAAAAGTAGGGTTTTCCTCCGTTACACTTTTCGGATCGGAGCGGGTCGGATGTCAGCGGACATGTCACCGCTGACATCCGACGCTCCATAGGGATACATGTATGTCCGTTTTTCATCCGAAAACGGAAGGATGAAAAACGGACATACGGATCCCCCGTGTGAAAGAGCCCTTACACTTATACAAGCTGTACACTCACTACTTTACATTGTAGCAAAGTGTAATTTCTTCACACACACACTCATCAGCCACTTTATCAGGTACACCTGTTCAATTGCTTGGTAACACAAATTGCTAATCATCCAATAACATTGCAGCAAGGCATCTAGATGTGATGAAGACAACGTGCTGAATTTCAAAACAAGCATCAGAATGGGGAAGAAAGGGGATTTAAGTGACTTTGAACGTGTTATGGTTGTTGGTACCAGACGGGCTGGTCTGAGTATTTAAAAAACTGCTGATCTACTGGGATTTTCACACATAACCACCTCTAGGGTTTAAAAAATCACAAACTAAATAACGTGAAGGCAGAGCTATTAGTCTCCTTTAAAATAAAATAAAAACAGTCAGATAGTGTCCTTTTGTTTGAAAAATCCAAACTGATATGTATGTCATCCAAAATTGTATGAAGACATGATTAACCACTTGCCGACCGCCTCACGCCGATGTACATCGGCAGAATGGCACGGGCAGGCAGAATCACGTACCTGTACGTGATCTGCCTCCCGCGGGTGGGAGGCCGATCGGACCCCCCCGGTGCCCGAGGCGGTCGGCTTTGGTCTGGGAGCGATGAGAGGTGAGGGGGAGACCATCCATTCGTGGCCCCCCCCTCGCGATCGCTCCCAGCCAATCAGAATCATTCCTCTGCTGCTGTATGCTAAACAGCAGCAAAGGAAATTATGTCATCTCTCCTCGGCTCGGTATTTTCCGTTCCGGCACCAAAGAGAGAAGACCTTACTGTGAGTGCACCAACACACACACACAGTAGAACATGCCAGGCACACTTTACACCCCCGACCCCCCCCCCCGATCACCCCCAATCGCCCCCCCCCGTCACACTGACACCAAGCAGTTTTCTAATTACTCCATGGTGTCAGTTTGTGACAGTTAGTGTGGTAGGGCAGTTAGTGTTAGCCCCCTGTAGGTCTAGGGTACCCTCCTAACCCCCCGTAAAAAAGTTTTAACCCCTTGATCACCCCCCGTCGCCAGTGTCGCTAAGCGATCATTTTTCTGATCACTGTATTAGTGTTGCTGGTGACGCTAGTTAGGGAGGTAAATATTTAGGTTCGCCGTCAGCGTTTTATAGCGACAGGGACCCCCATATACTATCTAATAAATGTTTTAACCCCTTGATTGCCCCCTTGTAACCCTTTCACCACTGATCACCGTATAACTGTTACGGTTGACGCTGGTTAGTTTGTTTATTTTTTATAGTGTCAGGGCACCCGCCGTTTATTACCTAATAAAGGTTTAGCCCCCTGATCGCCCGGCGGTGATATGCGTCGCCCCAGGCAGCGTCAGATTAGCGCCAGTACCACGCACGCAGCATACACCTCCCTTAGTGGTATAGTATCTGAACGGATCAATATCTGATCCGATCAGATCTATACTAGCGTCCCCAGCAGTTTAGGGTTCCCAAAAACGCAGTGTTAGCGGGATCAGCCCAGATACCTGCTAGCACCTGCATTTTGCCCCTCTGCCCGGCCCAGCCCAGCCCACCCAAGTGCAGTATCGATCGATCACTGTCACTTACAAAACACTAAACGCATAACTGCAGCGTTCGCAGAGTCAGGCCTGATCCCTGCGATCGCTAACAGTTTTTTTGGTAGCGTTTTGGTGAACTGGCAAGCACCAGCGGCCTAGTACACCCCGGTCGTAGTCAAACCAGCACAGCTGTAACACTTGGTGACGTGGCGAGTCCCATAAGTGCAGTTCAAGCTGATGAGGTGGCAAGCACAAGTAGTGTCCCGCTGCCACCAAGAAGAAGACAAACAGGCCCGTCGTGCCCATAGTGCCCTTCCTGCTGCATTCGCCAATCCTAATAATTGGGAACCCACCACTTCTGCAGCGCCCGTACTTCCACCATTCACATCCCCAACCAAATGCAGTCGGCTGCATGAGAGGCATTTTTATGTCCTCCCGAGTACCCCTACCCAACAAACCCCCCCAAAAAAGATGTTGTGTCTGCAGCAAGCGCGGATATAGGCGTAACACCCGCTATTATTGTCCCTCCTGTCCTGACAATCCTGGTCTTTGCATTGGTGAATGTTTTGAACGCTACCATACACTAGTTGAGTATTAGCGTAGGGTACAGCATTGCACAAACTAGGCACACTTTCACAGAGTCTCCCAAGATGCCATCGCATTTTGAGAGACCCGAACCTGGAACCGGTTACAGTTATAAAAGTTACAGTTACAAAAAAAAGTGTAAAAAAAAAAAAAAAAAAAAAAAACACAAAAAAATATATAAAATAAAAAAAAATAGTTGTCGTTTCATTGTTCTCTCTCTCTCTATTCTCTCTCTATTGTTCTGCTCTTTTTTACTGTATTCTATTCTGCAATGTTTTATTGTTATTATGTTTTATCATGTTTGCTTTTCAGGTATGCAGTTTTTTATACTTTACCGTTTACTGTGTTTTATTGTTAACCATTTTTTTGTCTTCAGGTACGCAATTCATGACTTTGAGTGGTTATACCAGAATGATGCCTGCAGGTTTAGGTATCATCTTGGTATCATTCTTTTCAGCCAGCGGTCGGCTTTCATGTAAAAGCAATCCTAGTGGCTAATTAGCCTCTAGACTGCTTTTACAAGCAGAGGGAGGGAATGCCCCCCCCCCACTGTCTTCCGTGTTTTTCTCTGGCTCTCCTGTCTCAACAGGGAACCTGAGAATGCAGCCTGTGATTCAGCCAGCTGACCATAGAGCTGATCAGAGACCAGAGTGGCTCCAAACATCTCTATGGCCTAAGAAACCAGAAGCTACGAGCATTTCATGACTTAGATTTCGCCGGATGTAAACAGCGCCATAGGGAAATTGGGAAAGCATTTTATCACACCGATCTTGGTGTGGTCAGATGCTTTGAGGGCAGGGGAGAGATCTAGGGTCTAATAGACCCCATTTTTTTTCTAAAAAAGAGTACCTGTCACTACCTATTGCTATCATAGGGGATATTTACATTCCCTGGGATAACAATAAAAATGATTTAAAAAAAATAAAAATGAAAGGAACAGTTTAAAAATAAGATAAAAAAGCAAAAAAAATAATAAAGGAAAAAAAAAAAAAGCACCCCTGTCTCCCCCTGCTCTCGCGCTAAGGCGAACGCAAGCTTCGGTCTGGCGTCAAATGTAAACAGCAATTGCACCATGCATGTGAGGTATCACCATGAAGGTCAGATCGAGGGTAATAATTTTAGCAGTAGACCTCTGTAAATCTAAAGTGGTAACCTGTAAAGGCTTTTAAGGCTTTTAAAAATGTATTTATTTTGTTGCCACTGCACGTTTGTGTGCAATTTTAAAGCATATCATGTTTGGTATCCATGTACTCGGCCTAAGATCATCTTTTTTATTTCATCAAACATTTGGGCAATATAGTGTGTTTTAGTGCATTAAAATTTAAAAAAAATTGTTTTTTCCCCAAAAAATGCGTTTGAAAAATCGTTGCACAAATACTGTGTGAAAAAAAAAAAATGAAACACCCACCATTTTAATTTGTAGGGCATTTGCTTTAAAAAAATATATAATGTTTGGGGGTTCAAAGTAATTTTCTTGCAAAAAAAAATAATTTTTTCACGTAAACAAAAAGTGTCAGAAAGGGCTTTGTCTTCAAGTGGTTAGAAGAGTGGGTGATGTGTGACATAAGCTTCTAAATGTTGTGCATAAAATGCCAGGACAGTTCAAAACCCCCCCAAATGACCCCATTTTGGAAAGTATACACCCCAAGCTATTTGCTGAGAGGCATGTCGAGTCCATGGAATATTTTATATTGTGACACAAGTTGCAGGAAAAAGACAAATTTTTTTTTTTTTTTTTTGCACAAAGTTGTCACTAAATGATATATTGCTCAAACATGCCATGGAAATATGTGGAATTGCACCCCAAAATACATTCTGTTGCTACTCCTGAGTACGGGGATACCACATGTGTGAGACTTTTTGGGAGCCTAGCCGCGTACGGGGCCCCGAAAACCAAGCACCGCCTTCAGGCTTTCTAAGGGCCTAAATTTTTGATTTCACTCTTCACTGCATATCACAGTTTCAGGGGCCATGGAATGCCCAGGTGGCACAACCCCTCCCCCCAAATGACCCTATTTTGGAAAGTAGACACCCCAAGCTATTTGATGCTATTTGATGAGAGGTATAGTGAGTATTTTGCAAACCTCACTTTTTGTCACAAAGTTTTGAAAATTGAAAAAAAAAATTTTTTTTCTTGTCTGTCTTCATTTTCAAAAACAAATGAGAGCTGCAAAATACTGTGATGGGCAGTGAAGAGTGAAATCAAAAATTTACACCCTTAGAAATCCTGAAGGCGGTGATTGGTTTTCGGGGCTCCGTACGCGGTTAGGCTCCCAAAAAGTCCCACACATGTGGTATCCCCGTACTCAGGAGAAGCAGCTAAATGTATTTTGGGGTGCAATTCCACATATGCCCATGGCCTGTGTGAGAAATATATCATTTAGTGACAACTTTGTGCAAAAAAAAAAAAAAAAATTTGTCACTTTTCCACAACTTGTGTCAAAATATAAAATATTCCATGGACTCAACATGCCTCTCAGCAAATAGCTTGGGGTGTCTACTTTCCAAAATGGGGTCATTTGGGGGGGGTTGTGCCATCTGGGTATTTTATGGCCTTCAAAACTGTGATAGGTAGTGAGGAGTGAAATAAAAAATTTACGCTCTTAGAAATCCTGAAGGCGGTGATTGGTTTTCGGGGCCCCGTACCTGGTTAGGCTCCCAAAAAGTCCCACACATGTGGTATCCCCGTACTCAGGAGAAGCAGCTGAATGTATTTTGGGGTGCAATTCCACATATGCCCATGGCCTGTGTGAGCAATATATCATTTAGTGACAACTTTTTGTAATTTTTTTTTTTTTATTTGTCATTTAGTCAATCACTTGGGACAAAAAAATTAATATTCAATGGGCTCAACATGCCTCTTAGCAATTTCCTTGGGGTGTCTACTTTCCAAAATGGGGTCATTTGGGGGGGGTTTGTACTGCCCTGCCATTTTAGCACCTCAAGAATTGACATAGGCAGTCATAAACTAAAAGCTGTGTAAATTACAGAAAATGTACCCTAGTTTGTAGACGCTATAACTTTTGTGCAAACCAATAAATATACGCTTATTGACATTTTTTTTACCAAAGACATGTGGCCGAATACATTTTGGCCTAAATGTATGACTAAAATTGAGTTTATTGGATTTTTTTTATAACAAAAAGTAGAAAATGTCATTTTTTAAAAAAATTTTCAGTCTTTTTCCGTTTATAGCGCAAAAAATAAAAACCGCAGAGGTGATCAAATAAAATCAAAAGAAAGCTCTCTTTGTGGGAAGAAAAGGACGCAAATTTCGTTTGGGTACAGCATTGCATGATCGCGCAATTAGCAGTTAAAGCGACGCAGTGCCAAATTGTAAAAAGTGCTCTGGTCAGGAAGGGGGTAAATCCTTCCAGGGCTGAAGTGGTTAAAAATGGTTAAAGCACATCTTTCCCACTAAGGGATGCATGGAATCTCTATAAGAAGATGGAAATACACTGGAGAAACAGTACATGTATGATCCCTCAGCTTTCAATATATGTATAGATCACTGATGGATCACTGGAAAATTCACTTAAAGATTCAAATTTTACCAGACCATGGTGGGTGAAACAGCATGCGAACAAAATGGGATAATAGTTGTCATCACTGCCAGTCGGCCATTGGTGTTCATTAGCTGACAAGTGGGACGGTCTTTCTCTCGGAGCAGCTCATTCATATGCAAAGATAAGAAAGGGCTCCATAGTGTGATACCGTTGATAAAAGAATTTTATTGATTAAACAAAAATCTCCCCCCCTGTAGCAAGTACACTTACATAGAACAAGGCAAGTCAAGCATATATTGCACAATCGCTATATCTAGGAACACCGCGAAGATGAATGGTAACAGAGCCGCGCGGTATTCGAATAGCATCCAAACTTCACACATTAAATGTTACATAGGCAGTCGTATAGTCACGCCCTGAGGTGTTTCGTCATCTCTAGGGTTTACAGAGAATGGTCTGAAAAAGAGAAAATATTATGTGAGCGGCAGTTGTGGGAAAAATAAATACCTTGTTGCTGTCTGATATCAGAGGAGAATGGGCAGACTGGTTTGACAGGAACTCAAATAGCCATTCGTTACAACCAAGGTATGCAGAATACCATCTCTAAATGCACAACACATCGAACTTTGAAGCAGGTGGACTCAGGGCCGCTAATAGAAATCATGGGACCCCATATAGCCTACCTAACGGGGCCTCCTTTCAGCCCCACCCTCAACCCCACCCATAGCCCCATCCCTGGCCCCTCCCCCAAACCCACCTCGAAATAATCGCATGTAACAATCAGACAGGCTGGTTGTACCCAAGTCGATCTATTACCTGGGTACAATCAGCCTACCCATAGATGGTTTGAATCTTAGCCGGTCCCTTCTAAGCCAGGCAAGATTCTAATCATCAAGATTCTAATCATCATTGACATTAACAGTGACACTAACATAATGATCAGCTAAGTGAGAGGAGTGCAGAGTATATAGCAGTGTATGTGCAGGAAAAGAGTGTGGAGTATATGGTGGTGGGTAGTATGTGCAGGATGGTGTCAGTAGAGCAATAGACAGTGTACATTTTTTTATGTTTATTATTTTATATTACTTTTTACAATTTTATTTTTGTATTATTTTTTTTACAAGGATTTTGTGAGGGCAGTGGATGGTGTCAGTAGTATTTTATTTGTATTAATTTAACTGCTTTAAGACCAGTCAGAACAGCGACCTCTCTCCTCCTCCAGTCAGTCCCATCCCCCCACAGTTAGAAACACCTCCCAGGGAACACATTTAACCCCTTGATCAACCCTAGTATTAACCCCTTCCCTGCCAGTGACATTTACACAGTAATCAGTGCATTTTTTATAGAATTTTTATAGCACTGCTCACTATTTAAATGTCAATGGTCCCAAAAATTTATCAAAAGTGTCCGATCTGTCCGCTGCAATGTCGCAGTCCCGCAAAAAATTGCAGATCTCCATTACTAGTAAAAATATTTTAAAAACAATAAAATTGCCATAAATCTATCCCCTATTATGTAGACACTATAACCTTTGCGCAAACCAATCAGTATACGCTTATTGCGATTTTTTTACCAAATATATGTAGAAGAATACATATTGGCCTAAACTGATGAAGAAATGTGTTTTTTAAAACTTTTTTGGGATATTTATTATAGCAAAAGGTCAAAAATATTGTTTTTTTTTCAAAATTGTTGCTCTTTTTTTGTTTATAGTGCAAAAAATAAAAACCGCAGAGGTGATCAACGTTGCACGACCTCACAATTGTCAGTTAAAGCGATGTATCGCAAAAAATGGCCTGGTCATTAAGGGGGTAAATCCTTCCTGTCCTTGAGTGGTTAATTTATATTATTTTTAACATTTTTATTTTTTTAACAATCTTTCATTCACAGTGCTTCAGTTGGGGGTGGGGTGCTGTGGACAGTTATGGCTGGACATTTTCAGTAGTGTTTTTTTTTTTTTTACATTTATACATTATTTATAAATTTTTTTCAATTTTTTTTATAGTTTTTTTACAATTTATATATTTTTTTGTTATTATTTTATTTATTTTTTTTTACAATGCTTTCTTGTGGTGGGGGAGGGGAAGTGGACGGTGTCAGTGTTTTTTAATTTTATTTTTTATTATTTTTACAATTTTACCTTTAAATATTTATTTAAAGGGGAGGCTTTAATGAGATATCAGGGGTCTACACAGACCCCTGACGTCTTCCCTTCGAGACAGGGAAAGGGACTGAGGACAAAGATTCCCCAGTCCCTTTCTCTACAGCCTCAGCTGCACTAAAGATGAATGGACAGGAGACATCGGCTTCTGTTCATTCATAAACTGAAGCATCGTAAACATAGTTGCTCAGTTATGAATGGTCAGAGTCAGTGATCACTGTGCATTCAGAAAAGGAAGGAGCCGGTAAATGACAGATTTACCGGCTCCTTCCTCAGCCCTCCATCCTGACAGATCCAGGATGAGGGGGGACTGCAGGAGCACAGAGGGGGGGCCAGAAAAGGACCTGGGGAGGCCGAGAAGGACATGGGGAGCCGGAGGAGGACCTGGAGAGACAGAGGAGCACACGGAGGACACAGGGAGATGGAGGAGGACACAGGGAGACAGAGGAGGACACGGGGAGCCAGAGGAAGACACAGGGGACAGTTGGGGATGATCAGTGCAGTGGTGGGAGGAGTTATAAGCACCAATCTCCTTGTATAGCTTTCAATAAAGCAGCTGACAGCTGCGGGAGGGGAATGAGGAAAAGCAGTTGTCAGCTGCTTTATTGAAAGCTATGCAGGGAGATTGGTACTTATAACTTCCCCCACCGCACCCATCATCTGTGAGGCTGCCCAGGCCCCCCCTGCTATGCTGGGGACGCTGGGCCTGGTAAAACAGGGCCAGTTGTTCTGGCCTATCAGTACCTGCTCCTGATGAGTGGATAGAAGTCCACGAAACGTCGTCGAGCTTATTTTGATGCATCCATCTCATATTCATGATTCTAGATGGTTTTTATTGCTCTACCACCCTGATATGTTATGCCTACTCCATTTGGGGGACTGTGATGTATAATATTTACTTTCTGTGTCATGTTGGTGACTATCCTTAATATGTATGTTGATACTTTGTATTTTATATGCCAATGTGCTATTATGCGTTTATATGGGTTGATCCGTGCCCTATCTTTGGTCTAATAAAGAATACAATTTTTTTTACATATGTATATGGTTTTGTCTGGCTCTACCCCACACACCTCATCTAAAGTCCCCCCCCCCCCTTTTTTTTTGCAAAAGTAACCAGGGATGGAGGCGCAATATTCCCCGTTGCGCCTCATTTAAAGTCCCAAATATTCCCTTTTTTCTTATCAGCAGCCCTGGGTGGGCTACAGCAGCAGAAGACCACACTGGGGGCCACTCCTGTCAGCTAAGAACAGGAAAATGAGGCTACAATTTGCACAGACCAAAATCGGACAATAGAAGATTGGAAAAATGTTGCCTGGTCTGATGAGTCTCGATTTGAGCTGCGACAGTCAGATGGTAGGGCCAGAATTGAATGTAAACAACATGAAAGCATGAATCCATCCTGCCTTGTATCAATGATTCAGGCTGGTGGTGGTGGTGTAATGGCGTGGGGGGTATTTTCTTGGCACACTTTGGGCCCCTTAGTACCAATTGAGCATCATTTAAATGCCACGGCCTACCTGAGTATTGTTGCTGACCATGTCCATCCCTTTATGACTACAGTGTACCCATCTTCTGATGACTACTTCCAGCAGCTCAAATCATCTCACCAGTGGTTTCTTGAACATGACAATGAGCTCACTGTACTCCAATGGCCTCCACAATCACCAGATCTCAATCCAAAAGAGTACCTTTGGGATGTGGTGGAATGGAAGATTCGCATTATGGATGATTAGCCAACAAATCTGAAGCAACTGACTGATGCTATCATGTCAATATGGCCCAATCTATGCGTGGGTCCACCTATCTATCCTTTTTTTTTTTTTGAGTTAATTCACAAACTTTTCTTCTCAGCATTACATACTCACATATTGTGTGTAATATGTCCGCCTGTGTCAGATTTCGTCGGAAAGAATAATATTATTCACTGCAGGCGGTTTCCATCTTCATTGTGGGCATTTGAAGCCCACAAGCATTTATTTCCTGGATGTGGTGAATGCTGTGCTCCCAGCATTCACCGCTCGTTCCCGCACATGCTCAGTGGCATTCTGGGAAGCCTGAGACTAGCTCCCAGGAGTCTGGGAGAGGCTAGAAACATGCCTACTCCCACGGGAGGAGAACCAGGAAGTGCAAAGAAGAATAGAAAAATAAAAGGTAATTACGGCGATTAAAATTTTTTTAAACGACATGTCAGCATCTAAGCAAGGAAGAGAATACATACAGATATTGTTCAAAATTTGGGTGGAACTCCACTTTCGAGTTCTGAAGACAATATTATATATATATATATAGATCACTACCCCTGCAGGGGCCACTGGTATGTTGCCGACAATACACAAGAATATGGACTAATTACTACTTTGTTTATGTTTATATGTATATTATTTTTCTGACTAGGCAGCGCCTGTATAGTTTGTTTTATCATGTGATCACTATCACAGATCATCATAAAAGTACACAATGGCTATGAAGGAAAGCCATTGTTTACAGCAATCACATGGTACCAGGGCTGCGTACAGCGGCCCAGTATAATGATCTGTGTACGGTGGACACAGCGGGTCACAGATCACACCACTGCGCCTCCCCTAAGGCATGTGACTGGAAGGACATCATATGACCACCACCCAAGATTGCAGTGCCCCTGCCCAGCCTAAAAATAACGGTGGTTAACCACATCCCGCTCAGCAAAATGTCAGCCAGGCGGTGGCTCTCCTGTTGTGACTGGAGGTTTTATATATATATATATATATATATATATATATATATATATACACAAATATATAGATCGTTACCCCTGCAGGGGCCACTGGTATGTTGCCGGGTCTTCACCATTTTTGCTCGGCAGCCAGGCACAAGGTAGATTTACACAGCCGGGTGCACACTCACTTCCGCTCGTTACTCCAATGCTCCAATGACCAGTCTAGGGGTTTTGTTTTTGTTGTTTTATTGAAGAACTTGGATAGGGTAAGTGATATAGTGGAATACTTCTAAATTGAACTATTCCCACTTAGGACTCTAACTTAGTTTCCTAGTGAACCTTGACTGAAGTCCTTGCAGAAGGCAGATAAAAAGACTTCTTTACAGCAGCATCAAACTTATTTCAGAACTGAGCAATGTCCCTTAGTAAAGTAGTGGACAGTCTTGGACAAAGTACTAAGAACACTAGCCAATGTTCTTTTTGTGTGGACCCTCAGCTAACTTGGAGCACAAGAGGGAACTGTCTAAGGCTCCTTGGAGTGTCTGTACTCACAAGGCTCCTGAAGCATTACCATCACCCTTCTTTCTCCGTGATACCAGACCAAATGCACTGTAGAGTCTCCTTCTGTCCACTATGGTAGGACCAGGGTCAGCCACACAGACTTTAGGCCCTTTGGTTGCCCACCTGAGGCCACATGGCAGCAAGTGCAAGGGGAGGCAGTGCCTCTCCCCCAGCCTGGTACAGGCTAGGAAAGGCTAAGAAAGACCAAACGCCCATGTGCTCCTAGAATATACATACAGCCACCCAGCATGCATTGGGGGCACCTCCCCTTGTAATTGGCCAGGACTGAATGAATATTCATGCTCCCATCTGCATGGTTTCCACCTACTATATAGCACTTTCCACAGTTGCTAAGACACAGTGAAACTTCAAACAGCATGAGCAGCACCAGAGCACACTGAGCAGCAGAGCTAAACGATTATGGCTTCTGTTAAGCAGACAGCCCACATAATTTTACCTAACTGCTCCTCTGTTAGTGGTTGTAAAGTCTAAACATTTTTTAATATGTTTAGGTGTCAGCATCCCCCCTCATCCCCTCCCCTCCTTTTACTTACCTGAGCCCTCATTCTATCATAGCTTCCAACTGTCCCTGATTTCGAGGGACTGTCCCTGATTTAGAGCAATGTCCCTCTGTCCCTCATTCCTCCTCATTCGTCCCTCATTTTGGTCTGATCTATAGAGTTGTATATAAAATGCACTTTTTATCTATCAAAAAGTGTTTTGCAGCACTAAACCTTTCATCTGATTTCCAAATTGCTGCATTTGTAAATTCCAAAAGCCAATATAAAGGAATTGTAGTGGTAAAAAAGCACTTGTGGATTTAACTAATCTTGTTTTTTTTTGTACAATTCTCCTTTAAGGGAGCGTGTCCTATGCCTGCATACTTTTGCTGATAGATGTCCCTCATTCCCATCTCAAAATGTTGAGAGGTATGACCTATCCAGCACCATGCACGTCTGCAGATATTTTCTCCCCTCACATCCAGGTCTCGCTGGCTTTGCTGGGGCATCGGGAGCAGAGCCGGCTCTACCATGGGACCCAGTGAGACCATGGGTCCTGAGAGGCACTTTCAGGGGGGGCGGCAAACTGACACCCAAGAGCAGTGTCAGAACTGCCGCCCGCCAGCCAGCCTGCTCCGCTGCTTATCCCACTGTGAGGGAGCATGGCGCCGCGGTGACAGGAGCGTGCGGGCAGAACACTCGCTGCCCGGGGGGGAGCAGTCAGCTGGTAAGTGAGCGGGCGGGCCAGTCGGCAGATGAGTGGGCTTGCTGGCCAGTCAGTGGGCGACGGGCGGAGAGCAGAGAGATGACATCATTTCTCATCTCCGCCCTGCATCACTGCAGTTTCACCCTCACTGTGCAGTCACAGGCAGCAGAGAGATTACATCATCTCTCAGCTGCCTGCCTTCACTTTGGGACACAGCAAGTGACAATCCGCAACAAGTGGCAAGTGACAATCCACAACGTGTGGCAGGTTATGTGGCAAGTGACAATCCGCAACATGTGGCAGGTGACGTTGTGGCAAGTGACATTCCGCAATGTGTGGCAGGTGACGTGGCAAGTGACAATCCGCAACGTGTGGCAGGTGGCGTGGCAAGTGACAATCTGCAACATGTGGCAAGTGACAATCCGCAACATGTGGCAGGTGACATGGCAAGTGACAATCCGCAATGTGTGGCAAGTGACGTGGCAAGTGACAATCTGCAACTTGTGGCAGGTGATGTCATGGCAAGTGACAATCCACAACATGTGGCAGGTGACATTGTGGCAAGTGACAATTCACAATGTGTGGCAGGTGACGTGGCAAGTGACAATCTGCAACATGTGGCAGGTGATGTGGCAAGTGACAATCCGCAACGTGTGGCAAGTGACAATCCACAATGTGTGGCAAGTGACAATCTGCAACTTGTGATAGATGACATTGTGACAAGAGACAATCCACAACGTGTGGCAGGTGACGTGGCAAGTGACAATCCGCAACGTGTGGCAGGTGATGTGGCTAGTGACAATCCGCAATGTGTGGCAGGTGATGTGGCAAGTGACAATCCGCAACGTGTGGCAGGTGACAATCCGCAATGTGTGGCAGGTGACGTGGAAAGTGACAAGCCGCAATGTGTGGCAAGTGACGTGGCAAGTGACAATCCGCAACATGTGGCAGGTGACGTTGTGGCAAGTGACATTCCGCAATGTGTGGCAGGTGACGTGGCAAGTGACAATCCGCAACGTGTGGCAGGTGACGTGGCAAGTGACAATCCGCAACATGTGGCAAGTGACAATCCGCAACATGTGGCAGGTGACATGGCAAGTGACAATCCGCAATGTGTGGCAAGTGACGTGGCAAGTGACAATCTGCAACTTGTGGCAGGTGATGTCATGGCAAGTGACAATCCACAACATGTGGCAGGTGACATTGTGGCAAGTGACAATTCACAATGTGTGGCAGGTGACGTGGCAAGTGACAATCTGCAACATGTGGCAGGTGATGTGGCAAGTGACAATCCGCAACGTGTGGCAAGTGACAATCCACAATGTGTGGCAAGTGACAAACTGCAACTTGTGATAGATGACATTGTGACAAGAGACAATCCACAACGTGTGGCAGGTGACGTGGCAAGTGACAATCCGCAATGTGTGGCAGGTGATGTGGCAAGTGACAATCCGCAATGTGTGGCAGGTGATGTGGCAAGTGACAATCCGCAACGTGTGGCAGGTGACAATCCGCAATGTGTGGCAGGTGACGTGGAAAGTGACAAGCCGCAATGTGTGGCAAGTGACGTGGCAAGTAACAATCTGCAACTTGTGGCAGGTGATGCCGTGGCAGGTGACGTGGCAAGTGACAATCCGCAACGTGTGGCAGGTGACGTGGCAAGTGACAATCCGCATCTGGTGGCTGGTGACATGGCAAGTCGGGGTTCCCACTGATTCTGCATTATGGTGCACTATTTAATTTTATATTACAATGTAATAATAGAAATAATACGCTTCAATCATCCTGACACCATAACAAACATGGTGCCATGATGATTGAAGCGCCAACACCAGCCATTTCCCTGATACAAAACGTATTTTCTGGCCCACAAAAAAACGTATTTTCTGGCAGTACCCCTCCCAAGGCTAGACTCTGGATCCGCCCCTGTTGCTGCCATACCCACACAGCAGACCCGACCACCCATCCTCTTGCTGCAGACACATGCATTGTTGGGACAAGAGGCAGAAACTGCAGGAAGAAAGACGGCCAACAGCATGAAGGAGGAGGAGCCCATGATTATAAAGTGTGTGCTGGAGTTTGGCCTCAATTCGTTAGTGTATCTAAATCTGCTAATACATTTAGCACTACCCTTCCCCCAGACTGACAATGTTGCCTCCTGTGCTTATTCCTCCAGAGTGTCTCGCCAATACCGGACGTGTGATACTGGCCAGATCAGCAAGTGAAAGCAGAGGGAAAAAAGCCAAAGGAAAGAAAACTAATGCAGCCACCACATCTTATGATTGTTAAGCTGCGATATATTACATTTTTGGTTTTCGGTTTAATGCCACTTTTACAAGTAATAGTCTGGGTCTTTAAGCCTGGAGGCTTTTTAAAAACTTTGGTAAGGATAAAGCCTTCTTCCACAGGCCCACATCTTACCCGATAGCGTGCAGTCATATTAGTCTCAGCTGGGCCTTTGCATAAAAGAGCTGACTAATGCTCAAAGGGCTGTGGTGTTTCTGCACTAAGGAGGTCTGTAGGAATGTTAGGGGAGATCTTACTGTGGGGGATATGGGCTTGGGGGGGAAGACTGTGGCATATGTCTGCTCTTTAGAGGGAGAGTAGAATCAATCTTTATGCAACTTCTTGCCGACCGCCCCACGTACATTTACTGCTGGGTGGCGGCTCCTGTGTGCAGACTCTTGTACAGGTACTTGATTCTGCACTTCCAGTTCTGGGGCACGAATTCCGCCTGCGACCCGCTCCACTGTGATTGGACACAGCGGGAGCCAATCAGTACCCGCCGATCATTTCCGAGAGGCAGAACGGTGGTCTGCCTATGTAAAAAAGGCAGATCGCCATTCTGTTAGTAAGGAAGATAGAGATCCTGTGTTTCTGCTAAGCAGGAACACGGATCTCTGTCTTCCCACTTTTAAAGCAACCCCCACACAGTTAGCAAGCACTCCCTAGGGACACATTTAACCCTTTGATCGCCCCTGATGTTAACCCCTTACCTGTCAGTGTCATTAGTACAGTGACAGTGCACATCTTTTAGCAATGATCACTGTATTTGTGTCACCGGTCCCAAAAAAAGTGTCACAAGGGTCATTTAGTGTCCAATTTGTCTGCTGCAATGTTGCAGTGCCGCTTTAAGTCGCTGATCAACGCCATTACTAGTAAAAAAAATTAAATAAATACAAATTCCATAAAAATATCTCATAGTTTGTAGACACTATAACTTCTGTGCAAACCAATCAATATATACGCCTATTGGGATTTTTTTTTTACCAAAAACGTAGCAGAATACATATTGGCCTAAATTGATGAAGACATTTGGTGTCTTTTTTTGTTTATAGCGCTAAAAATAATAACCGCAGAGGTGATTAAATACCACCAAAAGAAAGCTCTATTTGTGCGAAAACAGGACATAAATTTTACAGTGTACAGTGTCGCACGACCGCGCAATTGTTAGTTAAAGTAACTCAGTGCCGTATCGCAAAAAATGGACTGGTCATGAAGGGGGGGGTAAACCTTTCGGAGCTGGTGGTAGTGAAGGGGGGGGGGGGTTTAAAAATGATCAGCCTCAGGTGCCAGGTATCCTGGGCACACCCACTTTTTGGTATTTTATGGGTACCATGGATGATCAGTAAACATAGATGTCTCTTGGTATACAAAAAAAAAGGTTCTGAAACCAGCTAGTCTTGTAACAGCAAGCACAGCAGGGAAGCCTTATGCCACGTACACATGACCGGTTTTGCTGTCGGAATAAACTCTGAAGGTTTCTCCATGTTCCATTTCTAGGTCCGTAAAAATTTTCGAAAAAATAAGTCAGATGAGGCATACACACGATTGGAATAGACGATGAAAAGCTTCCGTCTGACTTTTTCTGTCGGACATTCCGCTCGTGTGTATGTGGCTTTACTTTCCTCTAACATGACCCACCTAATGAAAAAAAAAAAAGGAAAAAATACCACGCTAAAGTGCTTAGAAGAATGAAAAATTAAATATAAGAGCAGCTGCTAAAGCTATGAGATACACATAGAACAAATACAATAAAACAATGTAGCAGCGCTAATAAATGTGAAAAAAAATATATATTATTGAGTAAGTCCAAAACAATTCGATGGGTCTAAAATGAACAGTTGAATGTGACTAGGATGAATATTGAAGACTCAATCCAAAAGGGCACATATGTGAGTGCTGACAAAAACACCTCTTGACTAGGGATGAGCTTCGAGTTCGAGTCGAACTCATGTTCGACTCGAACATTGGCTGTTCGCAAGTTCACCGAACAGCGAACAATTTGGGGTGTTCGCGGCAAATTCGAATGCCGCGGAACACCCTTTAAAAGTCTATGGGAGAAATCAAAAGTGCTAATTTTAAAGGCTAATATGCAAGTTATTGTCATAAAAAGTGTTTGGGGACCCGGGTCCTGCCCCAGGGGACATGGATCAATGCAAAAAAAAGTTTTAAAAACGGCCGTTTTTTCAGGAGCAGTGATTTTAATAATACTTAAAGTCAATCAATAAAAGTGTAATATCCCTTTAAATTTCGTACCTGGGGGGTGTCTATAGTGTGCCTGTAAAGGGGCGCATGTTTCCTGTGTTTAGAACAGTCTGACAGCAAAATGACATTTTGAAGGAAAAAACTCATTTAAAACTACCCGCGGCTATTGCATTGCCGACAATACACATAGAAGTTCATTGATAAAAACGGCATGGGAATTCCCCAAAGGGGAACCCCGAACCAAAATTAAAAAAAAAAAATGACGTGGGGGTCCCCCTAAATTCCATACCAGGCCCTTCAGGTCTGGTATGGATATTAAGGGGAACCCCGGCCAAAATTTAAAAAAAAAAATGACGTGGGGTTCCCCCTAAATTCCATACCAGACCCTTCAGGTCTGGTATGGATTTTAAGGGGAACCCCGCGCCAAAAAAAAAAAAAAAAAACGGCGTGGGGTCCCCCCAAAAATCCATACCAGACCCTTATCCGAGCACGCAACCTGGCAGGCCGCAGGAAAAGAGGGGGGGACAAGAGTGCGGCCCCCCCTCCCTCCTGAACCGTACCAGGCCACATGCCCTCAACATTGGGAGGGTGCTTTGGGGTAGCCCCCCAAAACACCTTGTCCCCATGTTGATGAGGACAAGGGCCTCATCCCCACAACCCTGGCCGGTGGTTGTGGGGGTCTGCGGGCGGGGGGCTTATCGGAATCTGGAAGCCCCCTTTAACAAGGTGACCCCCAGATCCCGGCCCCCCCCCTGTGTGAAATGGTAAGGGGGTACATAAGTACCCCTACCATTTCACGAAAAAAGTGTCAAAAATGTTAAAAATGACAAGAGACAGTTTTTGACAATTCCTTTATTTAAATGCTTCTTCTTTCTTCTATCTTGCTTCATCTTCTGGTTCTTCTGGCTCTTCTGGTTCTTCTGGTTCTTCCTCCGGCGTTCTCGTCCAGCATCTCCTCCGCGGCGTCTTCTGTCTTCTTCTCCTCGGGCCGCTCCGCACCCATGGCATGGGGGGGAGGCTCCCGCTCTTCTCTTCTTCTCTTCTTTTCTTCTCTTCTTCTCTTCTTCCTATTCATTTTCTTCTCCGGGCCGCTCCGCAATCCATGCTGGCATGGAGGGAGGCTCCCGCTGTGTGACGGTGCTCCTCGTCTGACAGTTCTTAAATAACAGAGGGGGGCGGGGCCACCCGGTGACCCCGCCCCCCTCTGACGCACGGTGACTTGACGGGACTTCCCTGTGGCATTCCCCGTGACGTCACAGGGAAGTCCCGTCAAGTCACCGTGCGTCAGAGGGGGGCGGGGTCACCGGGTGGCCCCGCCCCCCTCTGTTATTTAAGAACTGTCAGACGAGGAGCGCCGTCACACAGCGGGAGCCTCCCTCCATGCCAGCATGGATTGCGGAGCGGCCCGGAGAAGAAAATGAAGAAGAAGAGAAGAAAAGAAGAAAAGAAGAAAAGAAGAAGAGAAGAAGAGAAGAAGAGAAGAGCGGGAGCCTCCCCCCCATGCCATGGGTGCGGAGCGGCCCGAGGAGAAGAAGACAGAAGACGCCGCGGAGGAGATGCTGGACGAGAACGCCGGAGGAAGAACCAGAAGAACCAGAAGAGCCAGAAGAACCAGAAGATGAAGCAAGATAGAAGAAAGAAGAAGCATTTAAATAAAGGAATTGTCAAAAACTGTCTCTTGTCATTTTTAACATTTTTGACACTTTTTTCGTGAAATGGTAGGGGTACTTATGTACCCCCTTACCATTTCACACAGGGGGGGGGCCGGGATCTGGGGGTCACCTTGTTAAAGGGGGCTTCCAGATTCCGATAAGCCCCCCGCCCGCAGACCCCCACAACCACCGGCCAGGGTTGTGGGGATGAGGCCCTTGTCCTCATCAACATGGGGACAAGGTGTTTTGGGGGGCTACCCCAAAGCACCCTCCCAATGTTGAGGGCATGTGGCCTGGTACGGTTCAGGAGGGAGGGGGGGCCGCACTCTCGTCCCCCCCTCTTTTCCTGCGGCCTGCCAGGTTGCGTGCTCGGATAAGGGTCTGGTATGGATTTTTGGGGGGACCCCACGCCGTTTTTTTTTTTTTTTTTGGCGCGGGGTTCCCCTTAAAATCCATACCAGACCTGAAGGGTCTGGTATGGAATTTAGGGGGAACCCCACGTCATTTTTTTTTTTAATTTTGGCTGGGGTTCCCCTTAATATCCATACCAGACCTGAAGGGCCTGGTATGGAATTTAGGGGGACCCCCACGTCATTTTTTTTTTTTAATTTTGGTTCGGGGTTCCCCTTTGGGGAATTCCCATGCCGTTTTTTATCAATGAACTTCTATGTGTATTGTCGGCAATGCAATAGCCGCGGGTAGTTTTAAATGAGTTTTTTCCTTCAAAATGTCATTTTGCTGTCAGACTGTTCTAAACACAGGAAACATGCGCCCCTTTACAGGCACACTATAGACACCCCCCAGGTACGAAATTTAAAGGGATATTACACTTTTATTGTTTGACTTTAAGCATTATTAAAATCACTGCTCCTGAAAAAACGGCCGTTTTTAAAACTTTTTTTTGCATTGATCCATGTCCCCTGGGGCAGGACCCAGGTCCCCAAACACTTTTTATGACAATAACTTGCATATAAGCCTTGAAAATTAGCACTTTTGATTATTCATGTTCGTGTCCCATAGACTTTAACGGTGTTCGCATGTTCGAACGAACTTTTTTCCTGTTCGCATGTTCTGGTGCGAACCGAACAGGGGGGTGTTCGGCTCATCCCTACTCTTGACCACAGTGCACCACCACCACATAGATATGTGCTTACTAGAGGCAAGCTCTAAGAGAGCCTGCAGCTAATACCCAGCCAGGGCCTTTTCCACAAGGAAGTTGATGTCATACCACCAGCAGAGGGAAACCTGGACCACACTCCAAATGGCTCAAAGAACGAACGTCGGCCACATCCAGTATGTAGTAGTTCTGGGAAAACCTCAAAAGAGGCGTTGCATGTTCCCACCAGGGCACTGCAGAATGAGTCAAATGTCTGTCTCAATCATGTAGGTCTGAAACCAGCCCAAGAAAAGCTGTCCCACAAAGCACATTAGAAATCCCATACACAGGAATTGGTGATTCCAAGCTAAATTGATCAAAGTTCTGACATGGTGCACTGGGAGAAATCTTCCCAGTATAGCCACAAACAACTGCAAAGGTAACGAGGCAGCTTCCAAATGCTGATATGGTCACAATGTTAAATCTTCAATTATGGCAGAAAACATCAAAAAGCCAACCGCAAAAAAGGCTCCCTTCCTGCTGTCACAATAACGGCACCATTCCCTATTGAAAGCAATCTCCAAATGAGGATCCAATCTTCAAATGTGGATTCTTATTGGAGCCATTGGATGGTTTGACAGTTTGGTTGAGAGCACAACCAATGGGAGTGTTACATTTCCGGCATGTGCCGGAAATGAAACTGTTTTATGGATGGGTTTACTTCCGCTTTATAAATCTTAACATTGTGTTTTACAGACTTTTAAAACATTTCAAGTGCTTGGAGTAGTTATGAGAGATTTAAGAGAGCTTTAAAAGAGTCAAGAATGATAAACTACTTTAAACTTTTTTTTACTGTCTTCACAAAAGAGTCAGCATGATTTAATACATACACTAAGTGTGGGAATCCAAATGTAATTTCATGATCACACATGAAAGTTTAGGAAAGTCTCTGAGTGGTTTTGGCAAAGAACAGCTTGAATGAATAAGCGGGATCTCTCTTTTCAAGTTATTATAAATAGTTTAAGGTTTGTAGGGTGGATTAACAAAAGTTTTATACCATAGATTTTAAAGGGAACAGTAAAGTGTAAAGTGCCTTGAAAAAGTATTCATACCCCTTGAAATGTTCCACATTTTGTCATGTTACAACCAAAAACGTAAATGTATTTTATTGGGATTTTATGTGATAGGCCATTACAAAGTGGAACATAATTGTGAGGTGGAAGGAAAATGATAAATGGTCTTCAAAATTTTTTGCAAATAAATATCTGAAAAGTGTGGCATGCATTTGTATTCAGCCCCCCTACTTTGATACCCCTAACTAAAATATAGTGGAACCAATTGCCTTTAGAAGTCACCTAATTAATAAATAGAGTCCACCTGTGTGTAATTTAATCTCAGTACATACCTCTGTTCTGTGAAGCCCTCAGAGGTTTGTTAGAGAACCTTAGTGAACAAACAGCATCATGAAGGCCAAAGAACACACCAGACAGGTCAGGGATAACGCTGTGGAGAAGAAGTTTAAAGCAGGGTTAGGTTATAAAAAAAATCCAACCTTTGAACACTCACGGAGCAGTGTTCAATCCATCATCCGAAAATGGAAAGAGTATGGCACAACTGCAAACCTACCAAGACATGGCCGTCCACCTAAACTGACAGGCCAGGCAAGGAGAGCTTTAATCACAGAAGCAGCCAAGAGGCCCATGGTAACTCTGGAGAAGCTGCAGAGATCCACATCTCGGGTAGGAGAATCTGTCAACAGACAGATCTGACAACTATTAGTTGTGCACTTCCTTTATGGAAGAGTGGCAAGAAGAAAGCTATTGTTGAAAGAAAGCCATAAGAAGTCCTGTTTGCAGTTTGCAAGAAGCTATGTGGGGGACACAGCAAACATGTGGAAGAAGGTGCTCTGAAAAGTTTTCCCTTTCAGTCTCTAATAAAATGTCTAAAGTGTCTGGGAATGAGAAGAGTTATGCCCCGTACACACGGTCGGATTTTCCGACGTAAAATGTGCAATCGGAGCGTGTTTTCGGAAATTCCGACCATGTGTGGGCTCCATCGGACTTTTTCCATCGGATTTTCCGACACACAAAGTTTGAGAGCAGGCTATAAAATTTTCCGACAACAAAATCCGGTCGCGTCAATTCCGACCGTGTGTGGACAATTCCGACGCACAAAGTACCACGCATGCTCAGAAGAAATTCCGAGACGGAACAGCTCGGTCTGGTAAAATTAGCGTTCGGAATGGAAAGAGCACTTTCGTCACGCTGCAATGTAAAAAATGGTTTAATACAGCGCACTCTCTTCTTTATAATGTGAGAAGAATGAAGTAGTTTTGCTGCTCATATTCACACAGAGTTCTCACAAACTTCTTTTTTTATTATTTATTGTGATTGCCTCAATATATTTTGATTTGTCACATCTGAGCAAATTTGTTTTTTGTATTTTTTGGGGGGGTTTGTATTTTTTTCAAGGCTGATGTTTTTTGTTTTTTTTTAATTGGTTTTACTCCATAATATTTTTGTGTGTGTTTTGTGTGTCAAGTAACCACAACACTATTATTATCTTGTATTATTTAATCTCAAGAAGGTTGCTTGGTGTTGGTTTCCCTTGTTAATTTCACATTATATTTTTGAAATGTACCTGAATCCTCACAAACAAACTGTTCTTTTTGAAGGAAAACACACATAGGCGAGTATAATTGAACCAAAAATTCCTTTATTAAGGGCACAGAACCAAACAAAAAGGGAGGCAACGCTGGATAAACATCATAAATTGGCGAAGTCTTGGACCCCCAGGGCACACATCAATTATTTTACAGCAAAATTGGTGACCTGAGGAGTCCATATCTAAGGGAGTGCAGTCTGGTCCAGAAGTCCCAGAGATCCTGAAAGCAGCAGATGACATCTGTGTCCCCAGGCTGTGGTACTACAAGAGGCTGCATCTTTTGCCAGGGTCTGAACCCAGGGTCATCACTCTCTGGTCTTCCTTCCACGCTTCCTTCCCGGCTGTGGCTCTGGTGTTGGAGATGTGGCAGGAGGAAGAGTAGGACCTGGAGGAGGAGTAGGAGGAGTAGGACCTGGAGGAGGAGGAGGAGAAGGAGGACCTGGAGGAGGATGAGGACTATGTGTGAGGTCACAAATGTGGGTAGCACATCTTATTTGGCCCCTCAACCCCTTATTGAGAGCTTCCAAAATTAAGAACTCACACAGGAGTCGTTGGCCCTCCTCCATCTGCATAATTTTGCAGGCAGTTAGGCCAGCAAAGTCCTCCTCCACAGTGTGGGGGGTTCTCAGGGCCTCTGTAGCCTTCCAAAAGAGGCCTATGGCAGCCTCCTCCAGGTTACTCCTCTTCCTGCCACTTTTTCTTTGAAGGTGGAGGGTAGGGACCTGGGTATCGGGCAGCCTGCTTGGCCCAGCCACCTCCTGGCTGAGACTTCCCTGTGTATGAAAAAGGGACATGGTTTTAGTTTTTGCTTCATCAATCACAATCATAAATTAGCAATCCAAACTAACATATATTTAACATCATTGATTGGACAACCAGAAATATTTAGAAGAATGCTATACCTGGCTCAAGCTGGGCTCTTCCACATGTTGCTGCCTGGAAGGCCCAGGTTGGGCATCAGAAGCCTCAGCTGGGGGGGGGAAGGAAGCATGGAATGAAGAGTGGAGAGTGCTGGCCTGGGTTCAGTCTGAACTGCCAGAAAATGCAGTCTGTCATAGTACCACAGCCTGGGGACATAAATGTCATCTGCAGCTCCTGATCTCTGGGAATCCTGGACGTTCTTGTGCTCCCTTAGATAAGTGCTCCTCAGGCCACCAATTAGGATCTTCAAATAGGTGATGTTTGCCGTGGGGATCACCATCTTCACAAATTCCAACAAATTATCCAGCGCTGCCTTCCTCTTTTTTTGGTTCTTATAATCAGGGTGGTTTATCTGCCATAGACAGGGCAGCTCCCTGAACATATCAATGAAGACTGGCATAAAGTCCTTATCTTTCAAGATATCCATTTTCACTGCAAGACACAACACAAGACAAACTCTAATGTCAGCCTAAAGTCTTCTAAACTTGTGCAAATACAGGCCTCAATCTAGAAGCAGTATAGGCCCAATGTTAAATCTTTCCTTCGCAATCACGATTGCGAAGGTAAGATTTGCCTCCGTTACTCCTTCCTCTGCTCACAGATCGTATGTACTACGCACGCGTGTTACGCTTTATGGACACTGCACATGCGTGAAACTCCGCCCACCCCTGACGTTCTTTCTAGTCTATTCCCCGCCCCTTCTTGTTCGGCGCAGTGGAGAAGAGCACATGGCGGAGTCAGAGCAGGTGTCTGATAATTACACCAACGAGGAGGAGGAAAGCCCGGAGGCAGAAATGTCCCGATCCAGGAGACGATTTAAGGCCTCAAATATGTCCTTTGGGGAGATGTTGGAGATGGTCGACATCCTGAAGAGGGCCGACTATGATGGGAAGTATGGACCTTACCCCAACCCCAATGTCAGAAAGGCCAAGATAATGGCTAAAGTGGTCAAGAGTCTGCACCGGAATTTCGGGGTACGACGATTGAAAGATCAGCTCAGGAAGCGGTGGTCGGACCTCAAATTAAGAGAGCACGAGCAGTACAGAAAGATCCGGAGAATGCTGCAAAAAAGTAAGTAGTTGTGCTGTGTTCCTATTCTTTATGTTTATGCTTTTCTTAACTGTTATCCAGTTTAAAATGGCAACTTTGATGTTCATGGGCACATTATTCGTTCGTATCAAACATTGTTCGTTCGGCCTAGAAAACACCATTGTTTTGGCCATATGTATTTGCCCACATTTTTTATGGGCTACTTGCCTGCAAATATTTGGTTGTGTAGATGGGTTTGTAACTAGAATGAAATGCAAACTAGATTCTGTGTAAGGAGAGGACACTCAGCAGCAGTTTTCACATCTGGACGCTGGAGCTCTAGTGTGGGACACAAGAACACCCTTTTTATTAGGGGGTCCCACACAGGTGCTCCAGTGTATACTATAGGGGTGTCTCCATCTGTGAAGCTTGTACAAAACAGGTAAAGTATTGAAGCTTGACAAAGGACACTAAAAATTCTACATCTTGGAACTCTGCCAAAATAGACAATTGTACCCCACTTCCAAGCAATGTTTCATATTCCTATTTCTGCCATGAAATATCTGTGTGCTAAGTATACCTATTTTTTTTTTACATAGGGGAGAACAGACTCGGAGGACACCCCTCATCCGAGGAGACCACAGACCCCCCACCTCCGGAAGAAGGGGAAATCCACCCAAGCCAAGCAGAGCAGGAGGAGGAAGACGTGGTGGAAATTGTCACCACAACAGGTGAGTGTCTGCGACCACAGGCTCAGGTAAGAGATGGATGCCGGCATATTTATAATACATGGTGTGTTTTTGTTTCTATCTTTTTAGGTAATCGTGATGTTGTGGATCCAGGGCATTTCACCTCGGAAAGTGCACAGATCCTGATTGGGGAGACCATGGGGTGTAATAGGGACTTGGAAAACATCCTGAAAAACATCAATGATGTTCAACAAAAAATGAAGAACATCATTGATGTTTTAGGGAGAGTTTAAAACCCCTCGAAATCCCTATTTTTTGGGGGCTTTTTGTGACCTAAAAATTTTTAGCATTTTTTGACATATTTGAGAAAAGCCAAATTTTGAAGAGGCACACAGTGTGTCAACATGTGCTATCTGCCATCACGGGAGATCAATGGACGCGTTTTGGGGGTGCAACCCCTTCCTCAATATTAAAGTAGCTGTGAGGAAGGGGTTGCACCCACAAAACATGTCCCTTGATCCCCCGTGATGGCAGCTAGCACATGTTGACATTCGGCAATTGGTGTGCATCTTCAAAATTTGGCTTTTCTAGGGGTGACTTCACCCCATCTGAACGCAATATCAAACACAGTTTGTAAATACTCATGTCTGATATTGCCTTCAAGTTCTACCAAATGTGAACTTCGTAAGTTCAAGATTTGTCTTTCTTGTTGGTTTTAAACATGCCTGTTTTATCTTAAATGGACATTTCTACTTTTTCTAATGTGACCCCAAAAATTGTTATACAACAAACATGTTGGTTTGTTTTAAAAACCTTTTCTAAATGCACATGTGTTTGTGCTGGTATTAAAAAGATTGTTAATCAAGAATGTGTGGATTATTGTTTCAACGCTCCAACACTTTTGTTGTGCTCTATTTGGTGTTTTCACTGACAATGGGAATTATTTCCTAAGGGAAAATCCACTTTGCACTACAAGTGCAGTTTCAAGTGCACTTGTAGTGCAAAGTGTCTTTGCCTTTAGTAAATAACACCCAACAATGCTTTGTAATGTTACACAATCACGCAATTTTCAGGACTCACCACATTTCTATCAGGGTCAGCTAAAAGAAACACAAGCAGTAAATGTCACCTAAGATTTTAGTAGGTAAATTTTTTTTTATTTGAAAAAGGTTTCAGACATTGTCTGGCATATTGATAGCCCCCCTACCCGCAAAGTATTCAAGGTATCTTAGACGGACATCACGGGCACTCGGGGGGGAAGCCAGGACAGCCACTTTCAAGCGCTGTCAGGGTTGGTTCATTTTGAATTCCAGCCTCAGCCCAACTGAGCCAGCATAGTTGGCAGAATGTTTCTGTAAAAAGTTGTGTAGAACACAGCACGCCAGGATGATATGATTCAGTTTGTACTCCGCCATGTGTATGGGTGTAAGAAATAGGCGGAACTGGCCGTCCAGGATTCCAAACGTGTTCTCCACCACTCTTCTGGCTCTGGCCAGCTGGTAATTAAAAACCCTCTGGTCCGGGGTGAGGGTCTTCATCGGGAATGGCCGCATAAGATGGTCCCCCAGCGCAAACGCTTAATCTGCAACGAAGACGAATGGGAGTCCTTCCACATTGTCTTCTGGAGGTGGCAAGTCCAAGCTGCCATTCTGGAGACGCCTGTAGAACTCCGTCTGGGTGATGACTCCACCATCGGACATCCGGCCATTCTTCCCCACGTCCACATACAGGAACTCGTAAGTAGCCGACACCACTGCCAACATCACAATACTATTGAACCCCTTATAGTTGAAATAGTATGACCCCGAGTTGGGTGGTGGGACGATGTGGACATGTTTCCCCTCCGCAGTTAGGAAAGTCCCACCGCTGGGCAAAGTGGGAGGCCACAGTCTGCCATTCCTGTGGCGTGGAAGGAAACTGTGGAGTCAAACAAGAAAAAAAAAATTAGTCATTTTGCACATAAACAAGGAAAGCATATTAGACACAAACATTCTTTGCCAATATCAAGATAACATTTATTTGAGGGAGTTTTTAAAGACCAAAGTATAAGGTACACCTATCAGATTCCCCCTCCCCCACCCCCTCTCATGGGCCATTTCTAACATTATGGGGGGGGGGGGGGGGGGACTCTTGGACAGGTAACCCTCTCCACTTCATTGAGAGATGAATGCCTAAATAATGGGTATTACTTTGGCCAGCCCCTCCTTAGTTACACTATTGGCAGCCCACTGGACAGGTAAGAAGTGTCATAATACAAAGATATAAATACACATTGTACACATTTGAGCACATTTGGACATTCTGCTATTACCTATCAAGATAATAATAGTATACAAAAACTTTTAACAGTACCAATTGAAAGTATACAGGCAGGCCCTTGCACTACATGCTTTGGGGAATTCATCCATAAATCTGACCACAAAAGAGATGGGTATAGTGTGTATGGGTTTGGCAAAGTCAGCAGATAGATGCTTGAGGATAGACAGAGAATCGGTATCAGCAGTTGGGGGGAGGGAGGGTTCCAAATGATTTGGGGACCCCCCCCCCCAAAAAAAGCCTCTGGCACTCTGCCTGAATTTAAAGCACAAATCACATTTAAAAACATTTTGGGGGGTGTTGGTTTGGGGTAAAGCACTACTATGGAGCTGATAAAATACATTGTTAAGTGACTACATGAGGTGAATATAGGGCCAGGAGACCATGCTGGGGAGGTTAGTGAAGGCAAATATGTATGAAGGACAAAAAAAAAAAATTACAGAAAAATCCAGCATGCATGAGGACAAAGGGGACATTCACAGCATATTACAATCATGGTAATTAGGGAATGAGGAAAGAAATACAATATATTATCAAACATTAAATACAATAAAATGTGATCTTAAAGGATAAAAATCTTACCTTAATATACTCCTTCTGCAGAACCTGGATGATGGCAGAACAGATCTCTGGGATAATGATCCCCAGAGCCTGGGGGGAGATGCCTGTCGAGAACTTCAAGTCCTGCAGGCTTCTCCCCGTCGCCAAGTACCACAGGGTGGCGACTAGCCTCTGCTCCGGAGTGATGGCTTGCCTCATGCAGGGATCCTGCCTGCTAATATAAGGGGTCAGCAAAGCAAACAAACAGTGAAATACGGGGTCCGTCATCCGGAGAAAGTTCCTGAAATCATCAGGATTATTCTCACGGATCTCACGGAGCAAAGGCATATGACAGAACTGGTCACGCTGAAGCAACCAATTCTTGGTCCATGAACTCCTCCCCACCCTGTTCATGGACTGGACTTGTGTCAAGGTCAGGACCCCAACACCAAGCCCCCGCACAGCACGAACACTACGAGAAGTACGTATACGCAACATGGCTAGAAAACGGTCGGCTGCTCAGAACGAAGTAACAGAACGCACTGAAGAACAGCAAGGCCTGTGAAGAGCGACCTGAAAAACAGTAACGAACGAACAAGAACACAATGACTAATCAAAGTCACGCGTCACTTGCTGCACGCACTGAAGAGCAGATACAAACCCACAAGCACAAACTGAACAGCAGAAAATGATCTGAAAACCACGAGTCTGAAAAAGTGCAAATCATCTCTCACCAAACTTTTACTAACACGAGATTAGCAAAAGGAGCCCAAAGGGTGCCGCGCTTGGTTCTGAAATGGCCTTTTCTAGTCTCGTCGTATGTGGTGTACGTCATCGCGTTCTTGGCGATCAGAAATTCCAACAACTTTGTGCGACCATGTGTACGCAAAACAAGTTTGAGCCAACATCCGTCTGAAAAAATCCATGGATTTTGTTGTCGGAATGTCCGATCAATGTCCGATCGTGTGTACGGGGCATTACTGTTCTTCTAACTCATTCAGTTGTGTATACATTTCAGCTTGACCTACTAACCTATATCAACAACAGGCTCTCAAATCATGTAAAAACAGAACAAGACAGACATCTCAACTCTCCCGCGAGGTGCGGGAGACTCCCGCATTTCTGCGGCAGCTCCCGCACACCCGCAAGCGCCTCCCGATCTCCCGGGAATGATCGGTGCGGGGAACAGCTGTGAATACCGACTCTGTCCCCGCAGACGTCTCTGCAAACAGCTTCCGCTCCTAGCATCCCCATCAACACTAAACAATCTGTCTTTGTAATTAGGGCTCCACACTGTTTGTTTATTTGTTATGTTTTTTACTTTTTTTCAGAGCAGATATATAAAAAAAAAAATCATTTATTTATATTTATTTATTTATGTATGTATGTATATGTATATATATGTTTGTGTGTGTGTGTGCGTGTGTCTCTCTCTCTCTCTCTCTCTCTCTCTCTCTCTCTCTCTCTCTCTCTCTCTATATATATATATATATATATATATATATATATATCTGCTTTAAAGTAAAAAAATTAAAAAGTGTATATGCTGACATCTCACCAAAGCCCCCCCATAAAATATAAAAAAAATTCTAAAAAATTAAAAAGTGTAAAAAAATTAAATAAACTGCTGACATCACTCTCCCCTGCCCTACCAACACTGTCCACTGCCCCAACCCCCCCCCCCCTTAAAATCATTGTGAAAAAAAATGAAGAAACAAATTAAATTGTAAAAAAATCAATTATTAAAAATTTTAAAAAATCCTGACACCGTCCAGTGCCACATACCACCCACCCCCTTCCCCAGAAGCACTGCGGAATATTAAAAAGGTGATTTAAAAAATATTTTGCAGTTGGGGGGGTGGGTTGCGGGTGCGCGCGAAGCACCACCTCCCCTAAATTAGTTTACCACCTCCCTGAAATTAGTTTTTTGCAGGTTGGGATGTCTGACAAGAGCTCCACCCATTGGTTGCATATAAACATACAAGATATTCATAATTAGCTTACTAAAAATGATATTTAAAAATTTTATATTTTAGAATGGTAGATTATACAAAAAAACACTATACATCACTTTAAAGAAATATTTTTTGTGACTTTCCAATTATGCAAAAAGTGAAGCAAATGTAGGAATATTTCTATAAGTACATATAATACATATTGCTGATAACTTTCATTGTATCTGCTAATTCTTCAAGGGCTTACTTAAACATAAAAAACACACCATATTTTAATTATTGTTTGTTGATTTTTACAGCTCAACCAAAAAAGAAAACAACCATATTGATATTTTTAGATAATTTTCAGTGGAACTGTAGCTTGAACTGTAGGGGTAGGCAACCTTGGCACTCCAGCTGTGGTGAAACTACTAATCCCATCATGCCTCTGCTTCATGGGACTTGTAGTTTAACCACAGCTTGAGTGCAGAGGTTGCCTACCCCTGTTGCATAGTATACTGTAGTGAAATATTTTTTATTTAAATAATTATTTTAGAGCATCAAAAAGAAATTGAACAGTTGAAAGTTTAAAAGAAAAGTTTGTAATTTTAATTTTGATTGCAGTTAACCTTGAAAAACAGTTTAACACTATCAATGGAAATAGGTTCCAAATAGGACAGAAAATCCCAAATGGATAAAAAAATTACAAAATTGATGTGTATATGGGGACCTTTAGAGTAAATGTTTCTGAATTCAATTATTCTATAGGCAGTTATAGGTCATTACTGAATTGCAAATTTCCTATAGTAACAAATTGCATCTTACATTTGAAGCGTTTTATTGAATGCCTTAGCTAACATCTAAGGTTAGTGGTAGATAAACAAAGAGTCACTTTTGTAAAGCTAATATTGTGCCTGCATGCCCAAATTACCAAAGTCATAGCATTTTATTTCTCAGTGCAAGAGTAATTAAAGTAATTGCCTCGGTCTCCCTAAAGTCTACCAGTAAATAGATAAGATGGAATTATTGTTCTCCTATTTGTAGAAAATTGCTTGCAAATGCAGAGAAATTACTGACATGTTCAGGGAGTAGTAATGTGGCTAGAAGTAGAACTAGAGTAAACTTTGTGAAATATTAAAGTGAACCTGTTGTACCCACAAAAAGCCTGCCTATACTTTTGAACTTCTCCAAAGGCTCTTGAGCGCACCCATGTCATCCTGTATGTACTTTTCTTGAAATATTCGACTTTAATATGAATTGGGGCTCCTTCTCATGCCTACAACATCTCACAACGCAGTGAGGAAGCCTTAGCAGCCAAAGGAGAAGCACCTTATTGCTATATAGTATGTTGAATGGATGAGCCAGAACCCTAAGTTAAGCTGGCCATAGATGGTTCAAAATTCGGCCAGTTCAGCAGGGACAGAATTCCAAACAGTCACTGTTTGACAGAAGTTGATTGTTATATCGACTTCTGGAAAATGGGAATGTTGGAAAACCTTTGTTGATCAGTGGCTGCAGGTGCTGATCAGTGTATTCTGACCGTTCTGAGTTCTATTGTCAGAAAACACGACCTGTTGGTGGGAATACCTCTATCTACCTCGTTTGTGTGAAAGAATGAGTCTGGAAAAAAAAAAAAAGAAAGAAAATCATCTATTCCTAGGTGTAAAGCAAAGTTGAGAATTTGGGGACAAAACAAACAAACAAACAAAATGACTAATGACTAAGCGCTAACATTTGCGCGAAGCGCGTCTACCTCTTTCTCCCCTGCTCCATCTGTCAACCACTTGTCATATGAAGCTTCAATAAAAGGATTTTTGGAAGTGCAGCCACCCGGAATCATTTCCTTATGTTGAGAATCTGAGTGTGGGAGTCTAAATACCAGGATATCCCCCCCACCTCCCGCCGCCTTCCGTGGCTTGCCCGGGCTCTCCCGTCCCAGTGGGAGGCCCGAGCGACCAGAAGACACGTCCGCCGGCTGGCAAGAGAACCGAACAAAGCTGGAATCGACTTTGATTGGGTCTCGGATCTATTTTTTTTTTTTTTTTAATTCCTTTATTTTGATACACAGAAGGCATAAAAATACAGTTCGGGTTACAGCAGGTCACTTAATCCATATATTCCTATTGTTAAACCATATACAGTAAAACTGTAGACCAAGATCAAGTTATTTACCAAACAAATATGGTAGCACACATGTATTCCAGCCAAAAGTATATCCTTTACAAACATATTATATCAAGGTTGCCTACAAATGGGCCTCCTTGCATAAACCTTAACCTGTTTATGAACAGTTTTGAAATATATTATAATATTTAAACCTTTAGAGACAGAAATGTCTTTTGCTATACAGGTGCGTGTTTCTTGCTCACCTTAAAAAATATCTTCACATTATATTTGTTATCGCCGTCACCACGGCTGGATTAGTGAGCGGTCAGAACAAAAGAAACTACAGAAAAGAAAAGAGTGGGAGGTGGGGAGAAAAGCGGGGAAGGAAGGGGAGGGGAAGTGTAATGGGGTGAGAAAGGAGCAAGAAAGAAAAGGATATAAAGGCATGGTCGCGGCATCGCCCCCAACTTGGTCCCACCTGTCACGCCCCAGAGGGATGTGTACAGATATCTGTTTCAGTGGGGTCCATGGGGTTATTCTCAGGTAGATAAGGATTGTGTCTGGGCTATGTCCTGTAGATATATGTCGGTGCCAAAAAAATATCTCCAGGGTCTCCATTTTTCCATAAATTGTTCCTCTTTGTTTTGTAGGGTTGCCGTCAGTTCCTCCATACGTAAAATACAGTTAACTTTTGAGTACCACATGACCCTGGTCGGAGGTAGGGGATTCCGCCAGAGCGCCAGAATGCATGTTTTTGCTGCGTTCAGGAGTTGCATTGTCAATGTTTTCTTGTACTTTTGAATCGGTCTCGTGGTCAGGTGTAGGAGGCATGCTGCCGGGTTATCCCTGAGATCGACCGAGGTCAGACTTTGGATTGTTGAAGTCACCCCCTCCCAGAAGGGTCTCAGGAGTGGGCACGACCAAAAGACGTGAAGCATACTTCCTGCTTCCCTGTCACACCTCCAACACCTATCCGACAGCGACGGGTTCATTTTGTGTAACACGTATGGGACTCTGTACCACCTGGTCAGGATTTTGTATCCCGCTTCTTGGTAATGACTCGCAATCGATGACTTGTGTGCCAACACCAAGACCCTCTCTCTTTGCTGGGTGGTGAGCTGAGTCCCCAGGTCCCTCTCCCATTTCAGGAGGAACTCTGGAGTTGAGTCGGGTCTCGGATCTATTAACCTAGTAACAGCTTACTGAAGCCTTAAAGGCGCCAGATTAAAAAAAAAAAAAAAAAAAAACAGTATTCAAAACTGCCAAACTTGGTGTTTTGAATGCTTTTAAGTGCAAAGGAGGGATATGGGGTGTTATAGACACCAGATCCCTCCAAAAAGATACCTGACATGTGACTATTGTTTACATCCCTTGTGACAGCAATAAAAGTGATAACTTTTTTTTTTTTTTTTTTTTTTTTAAAGAAACAGTGTAAAAAAAAAAAAAATGGAAGCACCCCATCCCGCTGTACTTGCGCATAGAACCAAACACATACGTAAGTAAACAGTGTTCAAACCACACATGTGAGGTATTGGCATGATCGTTAGAGTGAGAGCAATAATTCTAGCACTAGACCTCCTCTGTAACTCTAAACTGGTAAACGTTAAAAAATGTTAAAGCGTTGCCTATGGAGATTTTTAAGTACCGTTGGTTGTCACCATTCCACGAGTGTGCGCAATTTTAAAGCATGGCGTGTTAGGCATCCATTTACTCGGCATAACATCATCTTTCACATTACATAAAAAATGGGCTAACTTTACTGTTTTGTTTTTTAAATTAATAAAAGTGTATTTTTTTCCCCAAAAAAATTGTGTTTGAAAGACAAATACAGTGTTACATAAAATATTGCAACAATTGCCATTTTATTCTCTAGGGTCTATATATAGTTTGGGGGTTCTAAGTAATTTTCAAGCAAAAAATACTGATTTTAACTCGTAAGCAAAAGTGTAAGAAAAAAGCTTAGGTTTCAAGGTGTTAATCCTTACTGGAAGGTTGAATTGTGAAAGAGGACTTGTTATGGAAACCAGTGCCCAAAACAATTCAAGTGGATGGCAAAAGACTAGATAGCTTCAGGGAACCTATGGTCACTTCTAATAATCTTTCCTGAAGTATAAGGCCCACTTTCAGTGAAGTGGTGAATCTGTGGAGGACAGGGCTGGAGAGAAGGTGAGCATAACAGCGAAAGCAGTTTTTTTTTTTTTTTCACTGCTGGGCAATTTTTGTGTTTGAAAACATTTGAGTTCTGCTCTGAAGGAAAGGCAAATTTATTTACTTTTACTTTATTTTCTTCTTCCACTGGATTTTCACCGCAGAGCCAGTGCTGGTTTTTCTTAGAAAGATACCATGATAAAAAGAGTGTATCATTAAAACTTACTGTATTATATTTTTATTTGTAAAAAAAAAGAAATAAAAATGATACACAATGTAAGTAAAATGTACAAGATAATGAACAAAATAAATAAAACATGAGTTTATTAACTGCTAAGTTAGAAAAAAAACTTAATAAAATTGACCAAAAACCAATATACATGTATGCACTTTAAAATTGCTTCATTTTCATGTCTTTGTGTAATAAAAAGACAGATGCACAATTTGACAGGTCTTTGTATTATTTTTATTCCTGTGTCCTCTTAATGTGACACTGCAGAGCATACAGCATGTACATTGCTCTAGTCAACTGCCCCACTTCAATCCCTGACATTGAAAACACCTTCTAACCAAAATAGAGCAGACCTGACAGCGTAACAAACGATCTAGGTTGGAAGTTATAAAGTGGCATCTTGCTTTTTAAAACCTTTTTTGGCCTGTAGACACTCTAAGCAGAGTCATATTTCCCATGAGGCATTTGTTGCACTGTACTTAAGTCGGCAGGGTAAGTGGGGGAAGAAGAGACTACAACATTTAAAATACAAGTTTACTTTTTTTATTGTGTATCAGAATCTCTAACCTCTTCCAGTCTAATGGGAACCTTCGAGGCCAAAGATAGCTGACATCCTTCAAAATGTGGTGGGTTGTGAGGCATAGTGGGTGCAAAAGGTGGTAAAAGTCATTGGGCACCAGACACTTCTTGGATGTAAAAGAGGTTTTATTTCTATGACAGTCCTTTCTATATTTTGCAAGGGAAAGAGGGTTAGGGCCAGGACACCCTTAAGTAGTTGCAATTTCAAATGGCAGGCTCCGAGACTTCAACAGGAGGACAGCTGTACAGGGAAAGAACCCAGCAAGGTGCCACTTCTGCACATGCAGGATTGCTGTCTCCTATGGCAACAGTACTTAAACAGTTCCTAACTCAAAGTACCAGTTCTCTCAGCTGTACTACAACATCTCCTTGTAGTTCTTCATCCCCTTGAGCTCCCGGTTTCTCACTGGACCCTCTGATTCACTGATTCTGATTCCCGTGAGCTCCTCAAGGCTTTTGTGGTGGTATCTCCCTCAAGCGTCACCCACGCTTCCCTTCTGGGTCCATAGCTTGGCACTTCGGATACCTTCAAGCTTCACCCCTGCTGACCAGCTCGGTCCCTAGCTTGACACACAAGGCTGCTCTGCAAGTGTCACCTCCGCAGGTTGGGTCCCTGACTTGATCAACGCCTGAAATTTCCTGATTCTCCACCGTGCCTGTTTGGTGAGAATACTGCTCCGGTACTTGCTTCAGTTACTCAGTGTGGTCCCTGGTAAAGGCGATTGGTCCCTTATTGGTGACAGCTTCCATTCCACCTCCGACCACGACAGGTTCTCCGGCTGGCAGAACCGTCACTTTTGGTTGGACTGCAAGCCGCAGTCCCAACCCTACGCTGCCCTCTTACTTCTGGATAGGCCCTCACACAGCCTGGCAGCCTGATGCCCCCAGGATAGGCCCAATCTCCGGCCTAGCAGCCTGGGGCAGATGACACACGTCCACCCAGACGGCGGTCTGCGTGGCACACAAGAACTTGGATCACCTGACCTCACCCGAATATACAGGCTCTCCCAGCAGGCCAAGGAATTCAACAAAATCCCTGCCCATTGGCTGATATACCCCATATACCCATAACCTGACCTTTAGTTGTCCTTCTCAATCTAATACCTCCAAGTGCCCGGCCACCTGGTGGTAGAAGAGGAAAGTACAACCAGGCAAAACTTAGGGAGAAGTCAATGGATCCCTAGTAATTAACTACAGTAGCTACTCCTGATGAGGAATTTGATGAGGAGCTCCCTAAACCCCAGGGCGCTACAATTATATACTGTATGACTAACTCTGGATACATATGGGTAAATCCTGCAGCATAGTTAATGGGTGCAAGGACTGCTGAGAGAAGCCACAAGACTATCTGTGAGTTAAATAAATCTAGATCCAATCACTAAAATCTTACACTGTATTTGTTTTATTATATCGATGTCATGCCAAAAGGTGTTTTCAGTCTTTTTAACTGCTTTTGGACCAGCCGCCGCAGTTATACTGCGGCAGGTTGGCTCCCCTGCGTGAGCCGTCATCTCTTTAAAAAGCCTCCGGCAGCACGAGCGCAGTGTTTTCCCAGAGCTGATGTGAGTGTCCGGTGGGCGCTATGACCACCGGGCACCCACGATTGCTCATTACAGAACGAGAACGGGGATGTGTGTGTGTAAACACATAAATCCTGGTTCTCTCAGGGGAGATGAGACAGATTGTGTGTTCATACTAAGTGTGAACACCGATTTCTCTCTTCCCCTAGTCAGTCCCATCCCCCCTAGAGTTAGAACACACCTAGGGAACACAGTTAACCCCTTCCCTGCCAGTGTCATTTATACAGTAATCAGTACATTTTTATATATAGTGTCCGATTTGTCCGCCGCAATATCGCAGTCCCGATAAAAATTGCAGATCACCGCACTGCCATTACCAGTAAAAAAAAAAAAGTAATAATAAAAATGCCATAAATCTATTTCCTATTTTGTAGACGTTATAACTTTTGCTCAAACCAATCAATATACGCTTATTGCGATTTTTTTTTTTAACCAAAAATATGTAGAAGAATACATATCGGCCTAAACTGAGGAAAAAATTTGTTTTTGTTTTTTTTAAAATTTGGGATATTTATTATAGCAAAAAGTAAAAGAATGTTTTTTTTTTTCAAAATTGTCGCTCTTCTTTTGTTTATAGCGCAAAAAATAAAAACCGCAGAGGTGATCAAATACCACGAAAAGAAAGCTTTATTTGTGGGAAAAAAAACCCACCAACTTTGTTTGGGTACAGCGTCGCACGACCACGCAATTGTCAGTAAAAGCGACGCAGTGCTGCATCGCAAAAAATGGCCTGGTCATTGAGCAGCCAAATCTTCCAGGGCTGAAGTGGTTAAATGAGCAGCTATTGTTAAAAATGCAATGATTTCTCTCCTATAATTAAAAAATAATAAACATTTTTTTTTTTATGTAAAAATATCTAAAGCCAGACTTTTCTTAGTTTTGAGAACAGCAAGGAGATAAGAGTCAGGTATTATTTTCTGGTGTTTGTTTCTCATTCAGAGGTTTAGCTTCACCTCCCTCCCCGGAGACACAACTGTCCCCTTTGGAGGAAAGGGAAAGCTCCGCTTGTTCGCACCCCCCCCCCCCATTGCCACATTTGGCACTTTTTTTGCTCTCACTTCCGGGTAAGATCCCTGCAGTGATCTGTGAGCATTTCCAGCCCCTCCTCCTTCCCCCTGCTGCCTTCTGGGACACACACAGGCCCCAGAAGATGGCGGGACCATTCAGAAAATAGGGATGAGCCCACGGTTCGAGACGAACGCAAGTTCGACTCGAACATCGGGTGTTCGCCAAATACCGAACATTGGGGCGTTCGCGGGAAATTCGAGTGCCCACGGAACCCGCCATAATGAACAGCAAGACCGTCAATGCACTGCGAGATCGTGCATTGACAGCCTCTGATTGGCCAAAGCATGCACCTGACCTGCATGCTTTGGCCAATCACAGCGCGCTCTGCTGTGAGAGCCATGATTGGCCACAGGCACGGTGCCTGTGGCCAATCATGGCTCAGGGGGGTGAATCCACGCCCCACACTATGTAAGGCTGCTTACACGGCAGCCGTACATAGTTTTACGAATGAGAGCAGCAAAATGACATATGTAAAGGAAAAAATGTCATTTAAAACTGCTCACGGCTGTAATGTATTGCCGGATCCTGGCAATATAGATAAAAATCATTGAAAAAAAAGGCATGGTCCCCCCCCCGTCCATTACCAGGCCGTTTGGGTCTGGTATGGATATTAAAGGGAAGCTCGCACCAAAAAAAATTAATGGCGTAGGTGCCCCCCAAAATCCATAGGCCCTTATCTGAGCGTGCAACCTTGCAGGCCACAGGAAAAGGGGGGGGGGGGGGGCCAAAGAGCTTTTTCATTTTCCAATCCAAGAGATTTTCCAACTATGCCATGCGTTTGTAAAACAGTACATATCTTTGCAACGGGTGAATTATACCTTTTTTCAGGACACATTGGGCCTTCATTTGGAGGTAAATGTTACATGTACTGTATATCTCCTGTTTTTTGTCATTATCAAAGGAATCATTTTTTATTTTTGTATATTTTTAGCTGTTACCATGACGCGCCACCAAAAAGCAACCCAAAATATATTCTCCTATTCCTGATATGGATGGCGATAGTGGTGGAAGGTGTTGGCAAGTCGCTATGCATAGCTTTTAAAAAATATCCCAGCACCCTGCTTTAGTACTCCTCTCAAGTGCCCTCAGCTCCGATGCAAGCAGTGGGCTGGCTTTTGGGAAGAGGTATGCAAATATCAAAATATCTTGATGAGTGGATGTCAGTCTGGAGGAGTGAGCCTTCTGAGGTAGACTGCCCCAAGTAATGCCCCACTGATGTCATTGTATAATATACTGTATATGTAAAGCGCTGCGTAAACTGACAGCACTAAATAAGTACCTGTAATAAATAAAATAAATAAATAATAATGTGATACTGAGCCTCAGTGATTAATATGACTGAAATTCAATAAATGAAAGGGGTGGACGAATGACAATAAAGCTTGGGAGGAAAAGCCAAGATGATGTTGGATGTCCTCCAGCCTTAAAGTGGTTGTAAAGGCTGAAGGTTTTTTTACCTTAATGCATTTCTAAACATGAAGGTAAAAAACATTCAGCGTGCAGCTCCCCCCTCAACCCCTCTAATACTTACCCAAGCCTGATCTCGATCCAGCGATGTACACGAGACCCAAGGCTCTCCCTGGTCTCTCCCTCCTGATTGGCTGAGATTTAGCAGCAGGAGTCATTGGCTCCTGCTGCTGTCAATTACAGCCAGTGAGGCGGGGCTGCGTTCTCTGTGTCTTAAGCACGCAGAGAGCCGGCTCAGGAGCGAGCATGCACGAGTGCCCCCACAGCAAGCAGCTTGCTATGGGGGCACTTGGTAAAGAGGAGGGGCCCAAAGCGCCTGCGAGGGACCTGAGAAGAGGAGGATTGGGGCCGCTCTGTGCAAAACCACAGCACAGAGCAGGTAAGTATGAAATGTTTGTTATTTTTCTTTCAAATAAATTTTTCCCTTTACAATCACTTTAACCACTTCCCAGAGATCGCACGCCGATATACATCGGCAGAATGGCACTGGTGGGCAAAAGGGCGTACAGGTACCTCCCCTTTAAGAAGCAGCGCTGCGCACGCCACGTTACCGAGGGTCCCGCAGACTCGATGTTCGCCGGGTGCCCGCGATCATGTCACGGAGAAGTAGAACGGGGAGATGCTTTCGTAAACAAGCATTTCCCCGTTCTGCCTAGTGACATGACAGAGATCACTGCTCGCTGTCATCGAGAGCAGTGATCACTGTCATGTTTGTTGTAGCCCCTCCCCCCCACAGTTAGAATCACTCCCTAGGACACACTTAACCCCTTGATCGCGCCCTAGTGGTTAACCCCTTCACTGCCAGTGCCATTTACACAGTAATCAATGCATTTTTATAGCACTGATCGTTGTATAAATGACAATGGTCCCAAAATAGTGTAAAAAATGTCCGATGTGTCCGCCATATTATCGTAGTCCCGATAAAAATTGCAGATCGCCGCCATTACTAATATAAAAAAAGAAAATAAATAATAAAAATGTCATAAAACTATCCCCTATTTTGTAGTTGCTATAACTTTTGCGCAAACCAATCAATATACGCCTAAACTGATTAAAATAGTTTTTTTATATATATATTTTTGGGGGATATTTATTATAGCAAAAAGTAAAAAATAATGCTTTTTTTTCAAAATAGTTGCTCTTTTTTTGTTTATAGTGCAAAAAATAAAAACCGCAGAGGTGATCAAATACCACCAAAAGAAAGCTCTATTTTTTTGGGAAAAAAAAAGGACATCAATTTTGTTTGGGTACAACATCGCACGACAGCGACTGGCACATTGTCAGTTAAAGCGACGCAGTGCCGAATCGTAAAAAGTGCTCTGATCAGGAAGGGGGTAAATTCTTCCGGGGCTGAAGTGGTTAAAATTAGGCTTGCTCCCTCTGACTTGCTGCAGATTCTATGGGCCTGTGTCTGTGGATTAGCAGGTTATGTATTTCTAGAGGGCTTTGCATTCAGATTGGCTTTTATTGCTCTCTGATATACCAACCCTTTTGACGTCTGCCCAATGGCTAGCTTGGGCTCGATAATATGAGAGTACTGGTGTAAGGAATTAAACTTGTGTTATATTACAGGTTTATTTTAAGGGGTAATATAGAGACAGAGTTGCAACACATTTTGATAACAGATTTCCCGTTCTGGGAAATAAAGACCCTGAAACTGACACATTCTACACCAGTGCCAACAAAAACATCTTTAAATAAAGAATCTCTCCCCCCTCCAGGCTTTGGGTTCACCCCCGCCAAATAGAAGGGCAAAGAAAACAATTCGGACTCAATAAGGAGCCTTTTTTCCTAATTCACAGAAACATTCTATCTCATTAACCCTCTGCCTTCCGCAGGAAAAAAACAGCAGTTTGGTGGGTTGCAGATCCTAAGGTTCCAGAGCCCTGACAAAGCTCTTTTGAAGCATATGGGTTAAACATCATAAAATGGAACAGAAATAACTACTACGCTAATGGCGATGTAATGAAAAACAAATGCTGGAGCAGAGAAATATGTTAAGGAGCCATTGGATGATAGAAAGCAGAGAGTCCAGAGATACATGAGAGAGGACTGGAGATGACAGCGGCCAAGCCTGTATTGGGGTGTACAAAGTCGTGTTACATTTAAAGAACATTTTGATATTTAAAGATAAACTAACAATGTGTTTGAGATCGCTGTCATTTTTAGCCAAAGTTTATTTTTGATGGGAGTTTTCCATTTTTGTTTTCTTTCTGTTCCATGTTTCTGAATTCTGGAGGATATTGTAAGTAAAATAGATTGTGTTTTGCATCCTCCACCCCCCCCTATCAGACCAGTTCAGTTATCATTCTTATGATGAGTTACTGCTGAGATAAAATCAATTACACAGAGAGTGGAAATAAAGATGGTTATTGCTGACCTCTCCTTCTGAAAATACTAGCGGCCTCTCATACGGACCCTCTGACTTTAACTTTGAGTCCTTGGCTCAAGAGGGCTTCTGGGTTGCTAATATGTATACTTGTTCTGAGTCAGTGATTGCTACAAAATTGCTTACATAACATAATCCTCAATAGACTTTCTGCATGGAGTTTCACGTTACAGCATTAGTTCATTTTTAGGTAAAACCTTTTCTCACCCTCTGCCCCAGGTCTTTCTTCTTTCTGCTAAGGATTAAAAGCCTACATGTTAAGCAGACACACTGCCAATTTTAGAAAAGGGCACTGGTTCTTGTGTTCCTAAGCTCAGCCATGCAGTTTGTGTTCCCTTGGAAAATAATGTTAATAAAACCACCGCTTGTCCACTTAATGTATTTTAAACGGGTGGGCGGTACAGCCCTGCTCCAATTTGAGGCTTGAACTTTTTACAAGCACATTTTGAGGGGTAGAAACAAGCACTTTGGCATTTTTCAATATGGACTATTGTTCTTTCTTTTGACTAGAGGAGAGAGAAAGAAGTGTTAAACCACATGTACAGTATCTCACAAAAGTTAGTACACCCCTCACATTTTTGTAAATATTTTATTATATATTTTCATGTGACAACACTGAAGAAATGACACTTTGCTACAATGTAAAGTAGTGAGTGTACAGCTTGAACAACAGTGTAAATTTGCTGTCCCCTCTAAATAGCTTAACACACAGCCATTAATATCTAACCCGCTGGCAACAAAAGTGAGTACACCCCTAAATGAAAAGTCCACATCCCTCCCCAGTGTCATGTGACTCGTCTCAGGTGTGAATGGGGAGCAGGTGTGTTAAATCTCTCATACTGGTCACTGGAAGTTCAACATGGCACCTCATGGCAAAGAACTCTCTAAGGATCTGAAAAAAAGAATTGTTGCTCTATATAAAGATGGCCTAGGTTATACTAAGATTGCCAAGACCCTGAACCTGAGCTGCAGCACTGTAGTCAAGACCATACAGTGGTTTAACAGGACGGGCTCCACTAAGAACAGACCTCGCCATGGTCGACCAAAGGAGTTGAGTGCACATGCTCAGCGTCATATCCAGAGGTTGTCTTTGGGAAATAGACGTATGAGTGCTGCCAGCATTGCTGCAGAGGTTGAAGGGGTGGGAGGTCAGCCTGTCAGTGCTCAGACCATACATCACGCTCTGCATCAAATTGGTCTGCATGGATGTCATGCCAGAAGGAAGCCTCTTCTAAAGATGATGCACAAGAAAACCCGCAAACAGTTTGCTGAAGACAAGCAGACTAAGGACATGTAATTACAGGAACCTGTGTTCTGATGAGACCAAGATAAACTTATTTGGCTCAGATGGTGTCAAGCTTGTTTGGCAGCAACCAGGTGAGGAGTACAAAGACAAATGTGTCTTGCCTACAATCAAGCATGGTGGTGAGGGAACCATGAATGCCAACATATACTGTGACATACTGAAGCCGAGCATGATCCCCTCCCTTCGGAGAATGGGCCGCAGGGCAGTATTCCAACATGATAATGACCCCAAACACACCCCCAAGACAACCACCGCCTTACTAAAGAAGCTGAGGGTAAAGGTGATGAACTGGCCAAGCATGTCTCCAGACCTAAACCCTATTGAGCATCTGTGGGGCATCCTCAAATGGAAGGTGGAGGAGCGCAAGGTCTCTAACATCCACCAGCTCTGTGATGTCGTCATGAAGGAGTGGAAGAGGACTCCAGTGGCAACCTGTGAAGCTCTGGTGATGCCCAAGAGGGTTAAGGCAGTGCTGGAAAATAATGGTGGCCGCACAAAATATTGACACTTTGGACATTTTCATTTAGGGGTGTACTCACTTTTGTTGCCAGCAGTTTAGACATTAATGGCTGTGTATTGAGCTTTTTTGAGGGGACAGCAAATTTATACTGTTATACAAGCTGTACACACTACTTTACATTGTAGCAAAGTGTAATTTTTTCAGTGTTGTCACATGAAAAGATATAATAAAATATTTACAAAAATGTGAGGGGTGTACTCACCTTTGTGAGATACTGTACTGTATGCGTCGTCTATCCATCAGACACATTATCTGTGTGACAGCGGAGGACCAGTAGAGATTTTCTTATCCAACACACTTGTCCAAGGCCAGTTTTATGGAGAGTGTTGCATGGCTGTGAAATTTGAAAAAGCTACTTTTGAAAGACAAAATAATGTCTTTAATGAAACCTGTCATAAGAAACGTCGAAGGTTTCTCCGACGGAACTCCGACAGAATTCCATTCAAGCGGTCTTGCCTACACACGGTCAAACTAAAGTCCGACCAAAGTCCGACCGTCCAGAACGCGGTGACGTACAGCATGTACGACGGGACTAGAAAAAGGAAGTTCAATAGCCAATAGCTTCCGTCTCGTACTTGCTTCAGGGCATGCGTCATTTTTAGTCCGTCGGAACAGCATACAGACGAGTGGTTTTCCCGATAGGAATTGGTTCCGTCGAAAATATTTAAAACATGTTCTATTTCTAGGTCTGTCAGAATTTTCAAAAAAGTCAGATGAGGCATACACACGATTGCAATATACGATGAAAAGCTTCCGTCGGACTTCCGCTCGTGTGTACGCGGCTTTAGTGTGGGCGCCCACTGGGGAGGGAAGGTAGACTGCCATTCTCCTGTTCACTCTTATCATGTCATATATCACATGACCAGAGACTGCCTTTATTCCTGGGCAGGTGCTGCACTGAAGAGTACAGTGCCTTGAAAAAAGCATTCATACCCCTTGAAATTTTCCATATTTTGTCATGTTACAACCAAAAATGTGAATGTATTTTATTGGGATTTTATATGATAGACCAACACAAAGTGGCACGTAATTGTGAAGTGGAAGGAAAATGATAAATGGTTTTCAAAATGTTGTGTGTATATATATATATATATATATATATATATATATATATATATATATATATATATATATATATTATACACACACAGATTGATACATAGTACAAGTACATAAAATGAAAATTGTAAGCACATATTCCAAACAGTTCATATACATATATACTCATATAAAAGCGAAATAGCAGCACATTCCAATAACCAATGTAAGGAGTAAATACTCCGTATGAAAATGAATAAAATAGCAGTAATTGTATAGTATATGCAATAATGATAGTATAAAACATGGTGCATCCTATCAATGCTTAACGTGTTTCGTGTTACTTAAACACTTCATCAGGAATGGGTACATCTACCATTCTGCAAGAAATATAAAACAATGAGTTCTAGTTGAAACTCCAACATAAAAGGAGGGAGAAAGAAAGAAGATGTTACGGCTAAAGTGCTTACATAGAACTGGGATTGAGAGGTATGTACTACTACAATTTAGAAGAGGCCGCTAAGGTAGGCTGTCTGTCCCGGGAGCTGAGGAGGCCATGCTTTCTATATTTAACTGAATCAGGGATGGAGGCACATAGTACACAGTATGTGCCTAAATCAAAGTCCCAAACCTTTTCCCCCCTCCTTTTTATACTAGTCATTAGGGATGGAGGCACGTGGCCAGTTACTGTACAGTTCTTCCAAATAATTTCAGGTTAATAGTGGATGCACCCTCTCCTGATGAAGTGTTTGAGTAACATGAAATGCATTGAGCATTGATAGGATACACCATGTTTTATACTATCATTATTGCATATACTATACAATCACTGCCATTTTATTAATTTTCATACGGAGAATGTTCTGCTATTTCGCTTTTATATTAGTATATACGTATATGAACTGTTTGGAATATGTGCTTACAATTTTCGTTTTATGTACTTTATTGGCTTTGCTATATATTTCATACGGAGTTCGATTTTATACCCTCTTTATGACAAATAAATTACAATGCTTAGTGAACTATATGTGCATTACCTTACTTGATAACCACCTGCCTCACACAAGTCCCAACTCCCTTTCTATATTTAAATGTCAGGGATAAAGTTGTGGAGAAGTTTAAAGCAGGGATAGGTTATAAATAAATATCACAAGATTTGAACATCTCACGGAGCACTGTTCAATCCATCAGACAAAAATGGAAAGAGTATGGCACAACTGCAAACCTACCAAGACATGTCTGCCCACCTAAACTGACAGGCCGGGCAAGGAGAGCAATAATCAGAGAAGCAACAAAGAGCCCATGGTAACTCTGGAGGAGCTGCAGAGATCCACAGCTGAGGTGGGAGAATCTGTCCACAGGACAAATATTAGTCTTGCTCTCCACAAATCTGGCTTTTATTGAAGAGTGGCAAGAAGAAAGCCATTGTTAAAAGAAAGCCGCAAGAAGTCCAGTTTGTGAGAAGCCATGTTGGGGACACAGGAAACATGTGGAAGAAGGTGCTCTGCTCAGATGAGACCAAAATTTAACTTTTTGGACTAAAAGCAAAAAATGCTAACACTGCACATCATCCTGAACACACCATCCCCACTGTGAAACATGGTGCTGGCAGCGTCATGTTGTGGGGATGCTTTTCTTCAGCAAGGACAGGGAAGCTAGTTAGAGTTCATAGGAAGATGGATGGAGCCAAATATAGGGCAATCTTAGAAAAAAACCTGTTAGAGTCTGCAAAAGATGTGACACTGGGGCGGAGGTTCACCTTCAAGCAGGACAACGACCAGGGCTAGACTATTTTGCACCCTAGGCAAGACCAGTTACTTGCGCCCCCTTCCCAAAAAAAAAAAAAATTTTAGCACCAGAACTTCTGGTGGAGGGTTGGAGCCAGGTGGACAGGAGAGGGGGGTGCAGCCAGGTGGAGGAATGGAGCCAGGTGGACAGGAAAGGGGGGTGCAGCCAGGTGGAGGGAGAATTGAGCCAGGTGGACAGGAGAGGGGGGTGCCGCCAGATGGAGGGAGGAGAGATGCAGCCAGGTGGAGGAATGGAGCCAGGTGGACAGAAAAGGGGGATGTAGCCAGGTGGAGGGAGGATGGAGCCAGGTGGACAGAAGAGGTGGGGGTGCAGCCAGGTGGAGGGAGGATGGAGCCAGGTGTACGGGAGAGGGGGGGTGCAGCCAGGTGGGGGGGAAGATGGAGCTAGGTGCACTGGAGAGGGGGTGCAGCCAGGTGGGGGGGAAGATGGAGCCAGGTGGACTAGAAAGGGGGGTGCAGCCAGGTGGAGGGGTCACACACCAGTGATAAGGTCTGGTCCTCCTATGAAAGCCTTTATCCCCAGCGCTAACCCCCACCACCTGACAAGTTCTTACCTTGGGGCACTGGCACTTTTTTCCAGCTCCCTCCACATGTCAGGCAGCGGCAGTCTGTGTCACCTGTCCCAGGATTAGGAGATGGGGTCTCCTACAGGCTGTGAGTCACAGCTCACACACGGGAGACCTCCTCTAGCTCCTCCCCCATGACAGATCACCTGATCACTTCATTCCACCCCCCGGGCTCCGGCGGCCAAACGCGCAGAGGCTGGCATGAGTGGGGCCACTTTTTGTTGGTCTATCACATAAAATCCCAATAAAATACATTTTACGCTTTTGTTTGTAACAGGGCAAAATGTGGAAAATTTCAAGGGGTTTGAATACTTTCTCAAGGCACCATAGGTCTGAGTCTGTATGTGAATACAAGGGGGGAGGGGGGAGCGGGTCAGCCTGAGAGCTCTCCTCGCACCAAAGATTCTCCCTACCTTCATCAGAACCCTTTAGTTCCTCTCCCTCCCCTAAAGCCACACAAGACCCCTTAATAAATACACCCACAGCGCCCCCACAGCCTCTCTTTCCCTCCTTCATCCCACTGATATGAATGTAAAAACAGTCCTTTCACTGAAACAATTCCTCCCCCTCCGAGGAACACCAGGGCATTTTTAGCGACACAACCAATGCAAGGGCATTTGGAGCCTTCCATTTTACACTACTGATGCAGTGGCATTTTTCACTACCAGTTACACCACCAATCTGTGAAAATTCTTTACTTCTAGTGACACCACCGACCTAGGGCATTTTTCACTTTCAGTGACACCACCAACCTAGGGACATTTTCCACTTCCGTTGGACCCATGGACCCAGGGGCATTTTTTGCTTCCAGTGAGACCACCAACGCAGGGTCATTTCTTGCTTTCAGTGACAGCACTGTCTATCAATCACAAACTCTGCTTCCTCCCAAGCATAAGACACACACAAACACTCTTCTGCCAATAAACCCTACTTGCTAGCGTTTTTTAAATATTTAGTTCATTACCACTTAAAGAGGAAGTAAACTCTGATGGGTTTTACTTCCTCTTTATTCCCCTGCAAAGTAAAAGCATAATGGGCTGGTATGCATCTCATACTAGCCTATTATGTGGCACTTACCTGCAAGCGAAGCCTGCGATGTCCGTGATGTACCCGCTGGTGGAAGCATCCATTTTCACCCCTCTTACTTCCGGGGTGCGGACTCCGGCTCTGTTCATTACCACTTAAAGAGGAAGTAAACTCTGATGGGTTTTACTTCCTCTTTATTCCCCTGCAAAGTAAAAGCATAATGGGCTGGTATGCATCTCATACTAGCCTATTATGTGGCACTTACCTGCAAGCGAAGCCTGCGATGTCCGTGATGTACCCGCTGGTGGAAGCATCCATTTTCACCCCTCTTACTTCCGGGGTGCGGACTCCGGCTCTGTTCATTACCACTTAAAGAGGAAGTAACCTCTGATGGGTTTTACTTCCTCTTTATTCCCCTGCAAAGTAAAAGCATAATGGGCTGGTATGCATCTCATACTAGCCTATTATGTGGCACTTACCTGCAAGCGAAGCCTGCGATGTCCGTGATGTACCCGCTGGTGGAAGCATCCATTTTCACCCCTCTTACTTCCGGGGTGCGGACTCCGGCTCTGTGACTGGCCCGAGCCGTGTGACTTCACTCCCGCACCCATGCTCACGACACGCGCTGGGGTGTTTCTTCACTGCGCATGTGCCGATTACATCATCGGCGCACTACAAGGCAAATATCTCCTAAACGGCGCACGTATTTTCAGAGATATTTTCAGTACATACTGTATAGGTAAGCCTTATTATAGGCTTACCTATATGTAAAAATTGGTCAGGGGGGTTTACAACCACTTTAAGGCTGATGAGAAGTACATTCCTTTACTTTCTTCTTGATGATTCTTCAGACAAGGACACCATGGAACAAAACTGACATAAAGAGTCACACAAACTATAATTAAACAGTAATGACTTAGTAAACTCTTTTCTTAGAACACTAAGTTGTTCACGTCATAGAAGATGGCTTTCTTCCCTCATCTCGCTCTTTCTTTCTCTGTCTCTTTCTCTTGCTAACTTCCTTGGTCCAATTAAAGCATTTTTGAGGTTTCTCTATACTTGGCATGCAGATCCTTCTGATTAGCCACAAATTAATTTCTGAAACTGTAAAAAAAAAACTTGCAGAGACTCAGTAAAACCACATGACTCATAGCAAACTCTTCTCTCTCTTTTTGGGTTCTGGAGCTCAGTGTGGGAAAGACACACAAAAGAATGCCTGCGAGCTGGGGAATATTTTTTTTTTTTCCAAAATACATTCATCGCCGCCTATTGCAAATCAAAACATGCTGAACCCTCTGATTGTTCCTCAGGATTTGCGTATGAATTGGCAAAGGATCATCATCATTGTGTTGGCTCATTTTTAACACTTTCACTGCCCTGGCAGAGTTTCTTTTTTACCCCTTTCCCTTTTTCTTAACTTTCCAATTGAACCACAAAAATCAAGGAAGACCTTTTTTTCTAATGTTCTCATGTTTTCTAACAGCATTGAAGTGAAAATATAGTGCCTACAAATCTCCTACAATTGTTTGTAAAAGTTTTCAGGACATGTGAAATGGCGTGTATCATTCAATTGACACTACTGAAGTTAGCACTTCAGAAAAGGTTCCTGCTCTACTTTGATCCGACTTTGGCATGACTTCAATGCTGGAAAGTAGGGATGCACCGATACCATTTTTTTACAAAGAGTACAAGTACCGATACTTTTTTTTTTTTAGTACTCGCCGATACCAATTACCGATACCTACCGCAACTGTTTTGTTTACACTTTGGCTGTCAGCAATGGTACAAAGCATTGAAAAGTCATTTACAAATGAAATAAATTGATTTTGTTTTTTAATTTTTGTGCTTTTTTTAATGTGAAATGTGTAAATATATGTTAGTGAATATTTTCACGCATATATATTAACAAAGCAAACAAAAAAAAGTTTTAATTGTTTATCGTTTATAAAATAGACGTGAAAAAAAGCAGGAAAATAATACTTAAATTGAGTAGAATAGGGAGTTAATTAAGGCTGATTAGAGTAAATTAAGGTTTAATAAGGGGTTAAACAGAGGAACATTTGTTCATCCCCGCTGACAGCTCAAAGAACTGAGCCTGAAAGTATTGATTTCCGGTATTGGTGCATTTGCACGAGTACCGATACTTGTGCAAATACTTGGTATCAGCACCGATCGTGATACCGATACTAGTATCGGTGCAACCCTACCGGAAAGTGTAAAAGTCTTGTCAAAGCCACTTCAAAGTCGTAGTTAGCTAGTGTGAAAGAAGCTTAATATGTAAACCCAATTGCTAAAATCTCCTATAACATGTTTTGTTTTTCTTTTTTGCATAGTTATATTGATTCAGGTTGGGCCAGTATAACGGCATATTCCATATCTGGCTGTGGAAGCAGAGAATCAGTAATCTACGCTGTCTTTCAGATCCCATGCCAAACGGCTGCCCTGCTGAATAATGACCACAGGGGGTGACCTGCTCAGCACAGGCACCATTCAGGGAGCACCTTGCTTATTTTCTCAGTGAATGGAAGGTGTTCTTTTATTAGACAAAGTGAAGATTATGACATCACCGCCCCACCTCATCCAAGAACACCTTGAATTTGCCTGAATAGCACCTGTTCAGAGCAAGCCATCCCCTGTGGTTACTAGATTTGCTCAGGTCAGATTCGCCGGGATTTATCCAGCAATTTCTGCCAGCATTCTATCTATTTATTATGCAGCAGATCTTGTAAAATCGAGTGTTGTCCAGCTTGTCATTCAAATGTCTAAAGTACAGTAGAGATTATTTTCTGATTTCTGGTTGAATCTTCACATGGTTGTTTGGGCAGTCTTTGTGATCAGGTTAGACATACTGAGAGTGCTATGCCACTCAAACCATGCCGGTGCTTTAGGAATGTATAGGACAGTGTATGGCCTCAGCCAACGCTGCTCAGGTCACGCCCTGACACTTTTCGATCTGCTCACCGGTGGGGTGAAACGCATCAGTGTCGTGGCCGAAGCAATGCTGGCTGAGGCCATACACTGTTATATACATTCCTAGAGCAATGAGTTGACCTTAGCGGCGTCTCACTCTTGGTATGTTTGGGCAGTCTTGTTAAATAATAGGATGTTCTTTTTTCATTTGCTGGCAATTGCTCTTAGTGGTGCTGAAACTGTGTTTATAAACTTTCTGTGGCTTATGTACCATTTTGCTGCCCCCAACAGGGGCCAAATGGATGCTTGTCCCCTCCCTGGGGAACTCCTAACCAGTTCGCTGTGCATGCAGGTATGAAAAATTGAAAAAAAGGCACTGACATTATAAAATTATACCTTTTAGGCAAAGTTCAAATTTTTTTGTGCTTTTTTTTTTTTTTTTTTAAAGGTATTTTTCATGTGTTCCCATTGAAGTCTATATAATACCAAAAGAAGCACTTGCACCTTTTGCACAGAAGCACACTGTATAGGTGTGAATCAGCCCCTTAGACAATAATGCATGTGAAGCATTGTCGTGTGATGACCAAAGAGATAATTTGCACAGGTGTGAACAAGGGATAAGGGAACTAAAGTCATAAAAATGACTTTAAAATGCTTTAAAATGCTGTTTGTAAAATGATGACAGGTGAGTAACTGTGGGAAACATGCCAATCAAGGTGGTCAAAGACTTTATCCTCATACACACGATCGGATTTTCCACAGACAAAACCTCGGACTTTTGTCCTGAAGGCATGTGCCTGGATTTTGTCTTGTATGCAAATGGCAAGGAATTGTTTGCCAACAAACACAAATGTAGTGACATTCTATGTGGTTTTTCAGCTCTTTAGCGTCACCCTTTGGGCTCCTTCTGCTAATTTTGTGTTAGTAGAAGTTTGGTGAGTGTTGATTCGCGCTTTTCAGTTTGCGCTTTTCAGTTCATTTCTGAACGGCCGTTCATCAACGAGACACATTGCAGAATCGGAGGCGATAACGTGTTATTTATTATTGGCCTTGGAGTTATTGCTTTGACCTAAGTCCAGTCCAAGAACAGGAGCAGAAGGAGTTCTTGGACCAAAAATTGGTTGCTTTATTAATCGTGACCAATTATGTCATATGCCTTTGCTGCGGGAGCTCCAGAAGAATAAGCCAGATGTTTTTTGGAATTACAGTCAGGGCCATAAATATTGTGACATCGACACAATTCTAATCTTTTTGGCCCTATACACCACCACAATGGATTTGAAATGAAACGAACAGGATGTGCTTTAACTGCAGACTTTCAGCTTTAATTTGAGGGTATTTACATCCAAATCAGGTGAATGGTGTAGGAATTACAACAGTTTGTATATGTGCCTCCCACTTTTTAAGGGACCAAAAGTAATGGGACAATTGGCTGCTCAGCTGTTCCATGGCCAGGTGTGTGTTATTCCCTCATTATCCCATTTACAAGGAGTAGATAAAAGGTCCAGAGTTCATTTTAGGTGTGCTATTTGTATTTGGAATCTGTTGCTGTCAACTCTCAATATGAGATCCAAAGAGCTGTCACTATCAGTGAAGCAAGCCATCATTAGACTGAAAAAACAAAACAAACCTATTAGAGAGATAGCAAAAACATTAGGTGTGGCCAAATCAACTGTTTGGAACATCCTTAAAAAGAAAGAACGCACCGGTGAGCTCAGCAACACCAAAAGAAGACCACGGAAAACAACTGTGGTGGATGACCGAAGAATTCTTTCCCTGGTGAAGAAAACACCCTTCACAACAGTTGGCCAGATCAAGGACACTCTCCAGATGGTAGGTGTATGTGTGTCAAAGTCAACAATCAAGAGAAGACTTCACCAGAGTGAATATAGAGGGTTCACCACAAGATGTAAACCATTGGTGAGCCTCAAAAACAGGAAGGCCAGATTAGAGTTTGCCAAACAACATCTAAAAATGCCTTCACAGTTCTGGAACAACATCCTATGGACAGATGAGACCAAGATCAACTTGTACCAGAGTGATGGGAAGAGAAGAGTATGGAGAAGGAAAGGAACTGCTCATGATCCAAAGCATACCACCTCATCAGTGAAGCATGGTGGTGGAAGTGTCATGGCGTGGGCATGTATGACTGCCAATGGAACTGGTTCTTTTGTATTTATTGATGATGTGACTTCTGACAAAAGCAGCAGGATGAATTCTGAAGTGTTTCGGGCAATATTATCTCCTCATATACTGCAAAATGCTTCAGAACTCATTGGACGGTGCTTCACAGTGCAGATGGACAATGACCTGAAGCATACTGCGAAAGCAGCCAAAGAGTTTTTTAAGGGAAAGAAGTGGAATGTTATGCAATGGCCAAGTCAATCACCTGACCTGAATCCGATTGAGCATGCATTTCACTTGCTGAAGACAAAACTGAAGGGAAAATGCCCCAAGAACAAGCAGGAACTGAAGACAGTTGCAGTAGAGGCCTGGCAGAGCATCACCAGGGCTGAAACCCAATGTCTGGTGATGTCTATGCATTCCAGACTTCAGGCTGTAATTGACTGCAAAGGATTTGCAACCGAGTATTAAAAAATGAAAGTTTGATGGATGATTGTTAATCTGTCCCATTACTTTTGGTCCCTTAAAAAGTGGGAGGCACATATACAAACTGTTGTAATTCCTACACCGTTCACCTGATTTGGATGTAAATACCCTCAAATTAAAGCTGAAAGTCTGAAGTTAAAGCACATCTTGTTTGTTTCATTTCAAATCCATCATGATGGTGTATAGAGCCAAAAAGATTAGAATTGTGACAATGTCCCAATATTTATGGACCTGACTGTATCTCTAGATGACAGACCCCTGCTTTCACCAACTCTTGGCATTGTTGACCCCCTATATTAAGAAGCAGGACAAATGTATGAGGCTTTCATTTTATTTTTTGGTTGAATAATAATGATTTGATTTGTTATATTTTCTATGTTTTTGGATGCATAGAATCCACTTTTTGGTTAAGTTCTATTGGCAGATAGCATGTTTAATTTTATTTGTTTTCTTTTTTTAATGCACAATAAAACAATTGTGTAGAATAATACTTGGCTATGTGTTTTACTTCAAATGACAGTTTGGGAGTAGGCAGTTACAAATTCGACAACAGACATTTTATCCGCGAAAAATTTTAAAGCCTGCAATCCAACATTTGTCCGTGGAAAATCCGTCAACAATTGTCCGATGGAACATACAAACGTGCATCGGATTTTCCACCAACAGCCTGTCATCACACATTTCCCATCGGAAAATCCAACCATGTGTACGAGGCTTTTGAGCCCAGGTTCACACTGAGCTGCGGTAATGAAGCCATGCGAGATCAGCTGAACTCGCAAAATTTCACTCCCGCATGTCAGTCCCAATTTCGGACGCGATTTCAGAGACATCTGTGCAGGTTTCTGCACAGATGTCAATGTAAATCGCAGCCCAAAAATCGCAAAAAATAGTACAGCAATTGCTTTTTGAAATCGGTGCAGTGCCGCAGATGCTGATTAGGACGGTGCTATTGACGGCAATTGCCACCGATTTGACATGCCAAATCGCATGTCAAAACTATTTCAGCCCGAATTTTTGGCTGAATTCGGACCTGAAACCGACCAAAAGACGCACAGGGCACCTGTGCAAATTTGCACCGGAGGCGCAGCAGAGATACGTGAACCGGCTCCATAATGAGCTGATCAAAATCTCCTGCTATTGCGAATTGGATGCGGTGAACCCACATTCAATTCGCAATGGTGTGAACCCAGCCTAAGAACTGAAGCAAACATAATGGTGCACTCCTGTGCAGGTGACCCCTGTTCCCCTCATACCTTGTCCTTGATATCACAGCATTCACTAAGACACACAGTGAGGACAAATGTCCCCAGGGTAGTCACAGACAGCACCAATAAGGGTACCAACTACCAACTCTTCCACAATTTATCCAAAATATAATAAAAAGAGTTGGGCTTTAATTTATAAAATGCCAACAATTACATACTGTACATTTATATCAATCCCCATCCTCAAGGAGATTACAATTTAGGCTGGGTTCACACTATTGCGAATTGGATGCGGGGAACCCCGCATCCAATTCGCAATACAATAGCAGGAGATTGTGACCGGCTCTCTATGGAGCCGGTTCACATATTTTTGATGCGGCTCTGGTGCAAATTTGCACAGGAGCCCTGTGTGCCTTTTGGTCTGTTTCAGGTCTGAATTCAGCCCAAAATTTGGGCTGAAATCGGACCTGAAACGGCGAACCAGGATGCATGGGAGCCGCATCAGCATTAGGTGTGAACCCAACCTTAAGGTCCTTATCTCATATGCATAAGAGACAATTTGGAAATTAGCCAACTAACCTACCAGCATGTCTTTGGAGTGTTGAAGGAAACCAACACAATCACAGGGAAAGGGTGCAAACTCCATGCAGATCTAAGTGATTGGAGCCACAGTGCGGAATGGCAGAAGTGCTAACCATTAGTCCACGGTGCTGTCCTGAAAAAGAATGTACCGTTTCAGTAAGATAATATCACTTTTGAGTGGACTTGAATGTTGAAGAGGGAAGACAGCTCAGGAAAAACAGTGTATTAAAAGTAGAAGAGATCGTCGATTGATCGAATCCGTGCTACGGGCAGATAAGTAGTCTGTAATAAATACAAGTCCGCTGAAGCATTTCGCTTTTTCAGCATTCATCTTGTGAAGGGCTGGCCTGATTAGAGCCATACTTGTGTCCTAGGCAGCATCTCCAGTAATTGGACACAATCTGCACAGTCAGATGCCCAGTGCTGGAGATTTATGGCCTACAATGTAGACAAAGCTTTCAGTAGAGAAGGAAAAAGTACACTGGCTTGTTTTGCATATTGCAGAGCTTTTCATATAATCTAGTAAGAATATATTTCACTCTATGGGGCAACTGAACTTGCTGAGTCTAAAGCAATCTTCCATATTGCTTTCTTGTTTGTGGTTTCCCCTGACAGTCAGCAGGGGGCAGATGTTGCACTGTTTATTGTGTGCTTGGAGTCCCAGCACAGAGATGGGAAAAAAAGATTACAGCGCACACATACAAAAGTTACATTTAACTCCTGCAATGCACCATCTTTAATGCATTTTTTTAGGGTGTGCCCCCCAAATCTTTGTCCAGCACAGAGATGGACACCGATCTACTAAACTGCATCTACACTACGTTTATGAGGCCGAACAGCGCTCTTGCTCACTGAGTTTAAGTACAAGTGAGTTAAAGTAAGTAGCAAATCCTAGCTGAATTACAATTCATTTCCTAAAGCACAGTATATTGTAAACACTTGCGATTTTTAAAAATAAAATACCTTTTAAATCCTTGTTTGCATTTCCTGCAGCCACATACTGCATACATGCACATACATGATGGCTGCATGCAGTGCCGAAACAAGGTTATCTAGAGCCCAGGGTGAACACGCCAAACTACGCCCCCCTCCCCCCCCGACATATGAGCATTATGTGTCAGCAAACACCCCACGCCCCACAAAAACACTGATCACTAATCTGCATGTTTACCCCCTAAGCATAAATTCCCCCTCCTCCCAGTACAAATCTGCCCCCCTGCTGAAATCCCCCCTATCAGCACAAATCTTTGCCCCCCCCCATCCGCCAGTCCCCCCCCCCCAAAAAAAAATTCACTCCTATCGCAAATCCTCTACCCCTAAAATTTCCCCTCCTAGTACACATCTTCCCCTTCCCCACTTCAAATCCCCTCCCCCCCTCCCAGCACAAATTCCCTCCTTCTAGCACATATCTTCATCCCCTCTCTCAGCACCAATCCCTATAAATCACTACTCTTAGCACTCCCCTGCCCCCCAAATTTCCCCTTCCCCTAGAACAATACTTAGCCCCTGCTGCTGCCTAAATGTCCCCTTCCAACACAAATCCCCTCGCCCCCCAATCTACTTCTGGGCGCCCCTTCCCACGATACCACAGTGCGCAGGGCAGCTGTCCCTCCTGCTCACCCCTTGTCCCATCCCTGGCTGCATGGCATTTCCAAAGGTGATGTGACAACAGTGAACCATGCCTGTGTAGTGGATGTTGAACTGGCCAATACAAGCCCAAGTGGTAGGGCAGTGGCGGTGCATCCATAAGGGTGCACAGGCACCGCCCCCTCTCTCCAGCCACCCTCTCTATGACCAAAGGATAGATTCGGCACCGGAATTACAGCAGCGCGGGGGTGTTTTTGAAACACCTGATTAGAGCCATAGGCTCTAATAGGTGTCGAAAAAGGTGACCCAGGTGTGTTAGAACAGCAAATGAATATTCGCTGTCCTAACACTGAACCGCCTCTCCGCCAATCAGGTGCTCGGGTCTGTTACCCTTCACCTGATTGGCTGAATCGACAGGCACTGGAATTGGACGCCTGACGGGAGGAGAGGACTGGAAGAGACACATGGAGGACACCGCTCACCGCCATCACCAGCTGTCCCACCGAGACAGGGTAAGTGCTGGGCAGACGACGAGCAGGCGGGGGGGGGGGGTCACAGTGGCGGCATTGGATGGCACAGTGGCAGCATTGGATGGGCACAGTGGCAGCATTGGATGGGCAGAGTGGCAGCATTCAATGGGCAGAGTGGCAGCATTTGATGGGCACAGTGGCAGCATTTGATGGCACAGTGGCTGCATTTTATGGGCTCAGTGGCAGCGTTTGATGGGACAGTGGCAGCGTTTGATGGGCACAGTGGCTGCCTTTGATGAGAACAGTGACAGCATTTGCTGGGCACACTGGCAGCATTTGATGGCACAGTGGCAGCCTTTGATGGGCAAAGTGGCTGCAATTGATGGGCACTGTGGCAGCATTTGATGGGCACAGTGGCTGCTTTTGATTGCACAGTGGTTGTGTTCGATGGCACAGTGGCGGCACTTGATGTTTTTTTTTTTCAGTATTTTTCAGTTTGTTTGCGCCCTCCCAAAACATTTTGAGCACCAGCTGCCACTGTGGTAGGGTGACTGTCAAGTCTGTAGTGTGAGGCCGGGTTGCTGAGAGGGCGCCCCTTGCGGCTGAGTGCAGCGCGTCCCTGGATTTGGGTACAGGGAATGTGATGCACAGAGGTGCACGGGTTGCCAGGGATACTGCAAGCTGGCTGGTTGGCTGTAAGTAGCTAGAGTGCGTTGTGGCAGCCGTGCGGAGAGAAGTCTTGAACGGTAACAGCAGGGTAAACCAGGAACAGGGTCCGCAGCCAGGCCAGGGGTCAGATACCAAAAGACAGTCCGAGAGAGGTACAGGAACAAGCCGTGTCATACACAGAGGGCAGAGGATCGGAGAGTAGTCAGCCAAGCCGGGGTCAGAGCGAGGAGATAAACAGGAACACAGGTCAAGCCAAGCAGAGGTCAAGCAGGGGTCTTCAGAGTATACAAGGCACAGGAACATGGGAGCTGTTTGATAATCCAGCAAACTGCAAGTGTCAGTGGCAGGTTTAAATAGGCCGGAGGGGTGTGCCCACAAGATCAGGGCGTGCTCACTACCACCATGACGGTTACTGGCGGAATTGCCCACGACACGGCCATTTCCCTGATAGTGACAATACAGGAGCATAATTGGGAGATAGCGACAGAAAGTTGTCATCCTGTAACAGGAAATGTCTGGTCAAGGACTTACAGGGCAGGATCAGAAGTTCGTCTTTCTGACCATGTTTACATCTATTTGTACGCCTGGTTCACACCTGCAAACGTACATCTTCGCCAGCACACCATGGATCAGCAAAAAGTTGTCCAGAAAGGTTTTTAATGTAAAGAAGTCACATCACAAAAGGGGTGAATGGTCATGTCATCCTATGACCACGCCCCCTTATGACCTCACAGTCCCAGCATGCCCCAGGACTGTGATGTCATAGGGGCGGGGTCACCGCCTATATAAGTCATAGCAGAGCACACAGACAGCATTACAGCCGGAGAGAGCGTTGTGTCAACATCTGTGGAAGAGAAGAGGGAAGAAGACGATCCAGATGTCCGGGCTCCTCCGCTGGCAAAAGAGCAGAAGATAGCGGAGGAGCCCGGAAGAAGGAAGAAGGCACCGGAGAAGAACCAGAGAGCACGGAGATGACACCGGAGAGAAGGAGAAGAGGTCTGAGAGACCCTCGAAGTCGGAAGAAGGCCCCCCGAGTCGGAAGAAGACCCCCGGAGCTGCCTAATAAATACTTTAAAAACCTGTGTACTGTGTTTTTTTTCTTGACACTTTTTTCCCTAGGTAAATGGGTAGGGGTACGATGTACCCCATACTCATTCACAAAGGGTGGGGGGCCGGGATCTGGGGGCCACCTTATTAAAGGGGGCTCCCGGATTCCGATAAGCCCCTCGCCCGCAGACCCCGGGTGGTGGTAAAGAGCTGAAAAACCACGTGATTTGGTGAAAGTTGGCTGGAAAAGTCCTGTCATCTGTATGCAAGACAAACTTCTGCCAACGCCCTTTGTACAAATATCCAAGGGAAAGTTTGTACAAAGTCCTATCGTGTGTATGGGGCTTTATAAATCCTGGCACTTCCAGATGTAGCACCCTCCTAGATAGGTAAATTTAGTTGCCACACTGTAGTCACTGTGGCTGTGATTGTTAGGTAATAGCATAGTTTGCTCCCCGTACTCAGTGAATCTGCATTCTGCTAGTCAGGTCTGCTCAGTGTGTTCAGCTGCTGCCAGCCTGGTAGCTTCCAATGCATTCAGAGAGCTTGAGAAGTTTTAGGATGATAGGTGTGGAGCTATGCAGATAACAGCATACATTTTGATACAGCCCTGGCCAATCCCAGAGAGGCAGGCTCTGATGACATGCTGGGGGAATGTATAAATTCTGTGAGCACACTGAGCTCTGGGTCTTTTCCTGGAGAGGATTAGTCCAGCCTAAAGGGCACGCTGGCCTCCCAGGCAATGCTGCTATGTCTGCTGTTGTGAGGCCTCAGGTGGGTGACCTGAGGGCCTGGATGCTGAGACCCTGGAGCTAGAGAGCTAACTGAGGGAGGCTGCCCGCTGAACATCTGGTCTGGTATCACCGAAGTAATGAGGTGTATACACGGTCAGACTTTTTGGCTACAAAAGTCCGACAGCCTATCCGACAGACTTTCGACAGACTTTCGACGGACTTTTGGCGGACTTTAAACGGACTTTCTAATGACCGGACTTGCCTACACATGATCACACCAAAGTCCAACGGATTCGTACGTGATGAAAATAAGGAAGTTGATAGCCAGTAGCCAATAGCTGCCCTAGCGTCGGTTTTTGTCCGTCGGACTAGCATACAGACGAGTGGATTTCTGGGTCTGGCAGAGTTACGACGTAAAGATTTGAAGCAAGTTCCAAATCTAAAGTCCGTCAGATTTGCGACTGGAAAAGTCCGCTGAAAGTTCGGGGAAGCCCACACACGATCGGATTGTCCGCCGGATTTGGTCCGTCGGCGTCCGTCGTTTTTTTGTAACCGAAAAGTCCAACCGTGTGTACGCCCCATTAGTGTTCTCATAAACTGCTGAAGATTTCTGGTGACTTTGGAGACTGACGGTGGAGTGCTAAGCAGCAGATAGCTATGGTGAAGATAAATATAGGCCCTGTAGGGTTCCTAAGGACCTGCAAAAATTTTTTTTTCCTCTGATGGGTTTATTTTAACCCCTTCCCGCCGACGTAACATATATATGCAGTCCCACTGGACTGGGCTTTTTTTCTGTGGGGGCCGCATATATGTGTATCTCCCTTTGTGCTGGGAGCGCACCGCATACCACAGTGATCAATCACTGTGAAGTCCGCCCCCCTGTTTCTGTCTCTGTGAGTGGAGAGGAAAGATACACAGTATCTTTCTCTTTCCTTGCAGAAAGGAAAAAAAAGCGTGTGTAAAAATAAATAAATAATAATAAAAAAAGAAAAAATACCTAGATCAAGGTTTGATCTAGGTTAGTTTTTGGGTCAAGTAAGGATCAAAGGTCAGGGTCAGTATACTTTGAGCAGATTTTTTTTTTTATTTTTTTAAAATTAACATCAGTGTCAGTTAGTGTCAGTGTGTTTTAGGTAGGACAAAAAAAAAAAGAAAGAAAAAAAAGCACTATTACTTCTGGGCTGTACTACGGGAACAAACAACAAATAACATACAGATATGTGGTAACGCTGCGATCATCAGGTGCAGGAGAATTTACTTTGGGTTCTTCTTTGGTGGTAGGTTATAGTAGTAACCAGAAATATACAGCCAAATTTAAAAAAAAATTTTTTTTACTATTTTGGGCCAGTTTGTCTTTAATAAAAAAAATAATAAAATCAGGAGATATCCATAACCATTTACTACCTTGAATTCTGAGACACGTATTCACTATGCCCTGTGAGTAGGCACGGCCGTGTCAGACATTTCACAGATCCTGCCTTCTGAACTACAAGGTATCATGTGATATGTAGTGCTTAACACCTTCACGGCCAGCCTATAATAAAATGACAGCCGGGTGGGACATTCGCCGTTCTGGGTGGACGTTGTATGACATCTTCCACAGAACGCGCCTCGTGTGCACCCCACGGGGCACGCTGTGGTGCGATCTGTCATCTGGACACAGTGGATAACTGACAGGGGTTACAATGGTCAGCCTTTATTTATTTATGCAAAACCTCTATCACAAATGAAAAAAACTGTTGCTGTAACTGCAGTGTGAGCTGGAGATTTGCTTTAATTTGTTAGCATATCTGAATCAGCTAGTATATCTAACACTCCCCTCCTCCTAGACTGACAATGCTGCTGTCCAAAGGTGCCCCTGTGGAGGCACTCTAATACAAGGAGATGTGTTACTGGCCAGATCACCAGAGTAAAACAGAGGGAAAAAAGCCTAAAAAAGAAAAGTAATGCAGCCACCACATCTAATGATTGGTAAACTGCAATATACTACTTTTTTGGTTTTGGGTAGGGCTACGTATCAGTACCAATACAGACTGTGGTCTGAGAAGCATATTTTTAGGTGATGTGGATGTTGTGGAAGAAGAAACTCATTTCAACAGTCCAAGTGCACAGATCCTCATCGGAGAGATAATGGTGTGCAATCGGGATTTAGAGAAGGTCAAGGAAAACATCAATGATGTACAACAAAAACTGAAGAACATCATTGATGTGTGTGCTAAGTATACCTTTTTTATTATTCATATAGGGGAGAAAAGACTCAGACATCTGAGGACACCAGGAACCCCACTACTCCAGAAGAAGGGGAAATCCCCACACACCCTGAAGAAGATGTGGAGGGAGGAGAGGTTCATGAAGTGGGCGAAATAGTGACCACAACAGGTCAGTGTCTCAGACCACAGCTTCAGGTAATAATTGTATGCTTGCATATTTATAAATATGCAAGCATACAACTATTACCTGAAGCTGTGGTCTGAGAAGCATATTTTTAGGTGATGTGGATGTTGTGGAAGAAGAAACTCATTTCAACAGTCCAAGTGCACAGATCCTCATCGGGGAGATAATGGTGTGCAATCGGGATTTAGAGAAGGTCAAGGAAAACATCAATGATGTACAACAAAAACTGAAGAACAAGGAAAAGAGAGTGGGACATAGGGGACAGTGGCTGATGTTGGCCCCATAATGTTCACACCCTAAAATGGCTGGACTATACCGGTACAGGTAAACGATGATAGACAGAATGTATAAAAGGAATTTATTACAAACAGGAAATACATGGTATACAGCTTAAAATGCAAAAACAGAAATTCAAAGATCACCAAAGAATATCTGTAAATTACAAAATAAGGAATTTATTACAAACAGGAAATACATGGTATACAGCTTAAAATGCAAAAACAGAAATTCAAAGATCACCAAAGAATATCTGTAAATTACAAAATATTGACTGGTCTGGTTCTCGACTAGTTTCGCGATATCATCGCTTCCTCAGGAGGACCAATCTATAAGACAAATAATATAATGCAATACAAGCAAAAACAATGTACAGTACACTACAAGTAGTGATCTTAAAAACAGCATGTAGAAAGGGGAAAAAATGAAACATAATTACTAGTTCGGCTTACCCTATAATTAGGTGATCGTGTGCGGCACCGGGCCACCAAACAACATCAACCACTGTCCCCTATGTCCCACTCTCTTTTCCTTGTACATATTAATTTGGATGATGGTACGGTTTAAATTTTACTACCCTTATTATCTGAGGCTATACTCACAATTTGTGCAAAAACTGAAGAACATCATTGATGTTTAAGGCAGAAACTAAAACACCCAAAAATGGAACAGTTTGTCGTTGTATTTTTTATTTTTATCAAAGTTTTAAACTAATTTTAAAGAAAATTTTTGAAGATGCACACAGTGTCAACATGTGCTATCTCCCATCACGGGATATCAATGTACACGTTTTGTGGGTGCAACCCCATCCTCACAATTAAAGTAGATGAGAGGAAGGGGTTGCACCTCTGAAACATGTCCATTGATCCCCCATGATGTGAGCTAGCACATGTTGACATTATGCATTGGGATCAGGAGGGAAATCCACATTTTCACTCCCAATTTGTGTGCATCTTCAAAATTTGGCTTTTACAGGGGTGAGATCACTCCATCTGATGAAGGCAAAATCAACACAGTTTTGACATACTGATATCACATATTGCCTTCAATTTATCAAAGTTAAACTTTGTAAATTCCTGAGTTGTGAATGTGGATGTTTTATGGTTTGAAACATGCATGATTAACCAAAAAAAGGCTATATACTGTCACACATACATGTTATACACCAAAGATGGTTTGTTAAAAAAACCTTTTTAACACACGTGTGAATGTGCACGGAGTAAAATGCTTTATACTCAACAATGTGTGGCTTCTTATTTCAATGCTCAATACCAGTTTTTGGAGTAAGTTGGTGTAATTACAGTGACAATGGGGGTGCACTTGCAGTGCACTTGTAATACAAAGTGGATTTATCGTTAGTAAATAACCCCCACTGGCTCTAAAATTTGCCCCAATCAGGCCATTTTAGGGACTCAAAGCAATTAATTCATGGAGCTGAAAAGGATGGCTATTTTTCATTAATGCATTACATACATTAACAACAAAAACATTGTGTGTGTATAGCAGACCCACAACATAATAGTTAGCTGAAGAAGAGATTGTCACCTCATGTATCAAATAAATTACATTTGCACTATTGAAGAAAATGGCCTAAAATAAAAAGATCATTGGATAACCGAGGAGACAGCTAAAAGAAACACAACCAGTAAATCAAATGAAATGTGAGTTCAGTTTATAAAAAAAAAAAATTATTTAAAACATGTTTTAGACATTGTCTGGCATATCAATGGCCCCCCTACCAGCAAAGTACTCTACATACTTCTGTTAAACTTCGCAGGCGCTTTGGGGGGGGCAAGCCAGGACGGCCAGCTTCAAGAGCCATCAGGTTTGAAGGATAAGGAAAGCCGGGCTCAGTCCCAACTGAGGCCACATAGTTTGATGCATTTTTCCTTAAGAAATTATGGAGTATGCAACATGCAAGGACAATATGATTTATTTTATATTCCACCATGTTGATCACTGTGAGAAATAGGCAGAACTGGCTGGCCATTATTCCAAAGGCATTCTCTGCCACTCTTCTGGCTCTGACCAGCCGGTAATTAAAAACCCTCTGGTCCGGGGCGAGGGTCCTCATGGGGAACAGCATCATCAGATGGTCACCCAGCCCAAAAGCAGGAGTCCTGCCACGTTGTCTTCTGGAGGTGGCAAGCCCAAGCCGCCATTTTGGAGACGTCTGAAGAACTCCGTCTGGGCGATGACTCCACCATCCAACATGCGGCCATTTTTCCCCACGTCCACATACAGGAACTCATATGTTGCCGACACCACTGCCAACAGCACAATACTATTAAACCCCTTATAATTGTAATAGCATTCCCCCGAGTTGGGGGGTGGGACTATGTGAACATGCTTCCTATCTATTGCCCCTCCACAGTTGGGAAAGTCCCGCTGCTGGGCAAACTGGGAGGCCACAGTCTGCCATTCCTGTGGGTTTGAAGGAAACTGGCGTCAAACAAGAGAAAAGAAAAATAGTACTTTTGCACATAACATTGCAAGGAGATTAGACACAAACATTCTTGGTCAACATGAGTATAACATTTATTTTAAGGAGTATTTAAAGACAAAAGCATACTAAGGTCCACTTATCAGATTAATCACCCCCTCTGATGGCCCATTGGAAAACTTTTAGGGTGGGGGGGGGAGGATGGGTAGATATTTTGGACAGGTAACCCTCTCCACTTCATTGAGAGACGAAAGCATAAATAATGTGTTTTACTTTGGCCAGCCCCTCCTTACACTATTGGAAGCCCACTGGACAGGTAAGACGTGTCATAATACAAAAATAGGAATACACACTGTCCAAATTGAAGCAGATTTTTACATTCTGCAATTACCTATCAAGATAATAGGAGAACAAAACTTTAAGCAGTACCATTTGAAAGTATTCAGGCAGGCCCTTGCACTACAGCTTTGGTAAATTCATCCATAAATATGAACACAAAAGAGATAGGTATAGTGTGTATGGGTTTGGCAAAATCAGCAGATAGAGTATTGGTATCGGTTGACTTAGCGGTTGGGGGGGGAGGGTTCCAAATTAGTCCCCCCCCCCCAAAAAGCCTCTTGCACTCTGCCTGAATGTAAGGACAACAATAACATTTGTACACATTTTAGGGGGTGTTTAGGGTAAGCACCACAATGGAGCTGACAAAATACATTGTTAAGTGACTAGGCTAGGTGTGTATAGGCCCAGGATAGCATGCTGGGGAGGTTAGTGAAGGCAAATATGCATGAAGGACAAAAAAGGAACTTTAAAAGCTTCCAGCATGCATGAGGACAAAGAGGACATTCACAGCATATTACAATAATGGTAATTATGGAATGATGAAATAGATACAATACATTAGCAAACATTAAATACATAGAATGTGATGTTAAAGGAGAAAACTTACCATAATATAGTCCTTCTGCAGGACCTGTATGATGGCAGAACAGGTGTCCGGAATAATGATTCCCATAGCCTGGGGGAAGATTCCAGTCGTAAACTTGATATCCTGGAGACTTCTCCCCGTCCCCAAGTACTGCAAGGTGGAGACAAGCCTTTGCTCGGGAGTGATGGCTTGCCGCATGCAGGTGTCCTGCTTGGTAATATAAGCTGACAGCAAAGCCAACAGACAGTGAAAAACGGGGTCCATCATCTGGAGATAATTCCTGAAATCATCAGGATTATTCTCCCGGATCTCCCGCAGCAAAGGCATGTGAGAGAATTTGTCATGCTGGAGCAACCAATTCTTCGTCCATGAACTCCTCCTCGCCCTGTTCCTGGACTGGACTTGGGTCAAAGCAAGAACTCCAACACCAAGCCCACAAATTCTACGATGAGTACGTACCCGCAACATGGCTTGAAGACGAACGGCTGGTCATAACAAACTGACAGAATGCACTGAAAATCAGAAAGGACCTGAGAAGAACGATCTGAAAATCAGAAACGAGAGGACAAGAACGCACTGAGAAACAGATACAAACTATTAAATAGAACGCTCTGAAAGACAGAAACGAACCCACAAGCACAAACTGACAAGCAGTAACAAACTGAAAAGCACGAGGCTGAAAAGCGCAAATCATCTCTCACCAAATTTCTACTAACACGAGATAAACACGAGATTAGCAGAAGGAGCCAAAAGGGTGGCACAATGGCTATTGAACTTCCTTTTTATAGTCCTGTCGTACGTGTTGTACGTCACCGCGTTCTGGACGTTCGGAATTTCCGACAACTTTGTGTAACCGTGTGTATGCAAGACAAGTTTGAGCCAACATCCGTCGGAAAAAATCCATGGTTTTGTTGTCGGAATGTCCAATCGTGTGTACGCGGCATGAGAAGAATAAGCAGCACACGCCGAATAACGAAGAACAAGTATTTTATATTATTTTATCTTATGCCTATTTATATTTCTTTTAACACATTGTAATTGCATATTTCTTGTCTAAATTTGTTGCATTATTTAAGAAAAAAAAAAACCACCTAAAAAATGACATTATTTATTCAATTCTGACATCCCTCACTGCTTGCTCCTTTGAGGTGAGAGAACGAAAAGTTACAACCACAGGGTTGAATGCCAAGGGGCATATGCATAGTCTTTGACCAAGTAACATAAAATCAAAATTTTGTACCGTTTTCCACAAAGTTTCTAAATAAGAAAGTATTGCTTTTATATTTTCTTTTGTATAAGGCCCCATTCACACCTGATCTTGAATCCCATTGTTTTCATTGAGTTGTGCCTGTTTACACACTCAGGCACCAGTCACTTCAGAAAATACAGGAGCTCTTTTAGGCTCCATTCACACCTAAGCGTACTGCAGCAACACCTGCTGCGCTGCGTTTGTTCAAGCTTTTTTTTTTCGCTTTTTTGTGGTGCGTTTTTGGAGCGGCATCATTCATTTGAATGGGTCTCCCTCCAAAAGCGTGCCAAAGAAACTCATGTGCCAAACATTGACATTGTGTTTTTTGCTGCTATTTTCGTGTGCTTTGTTGCACGACAATCGCAGAGAAATCACACCGCATTTGGGGTGCCATTAAGAAATAATGACATCGGAAACGCATCCCGCGTTTGCTGTGATTCCAAAAAGCTCAGATGTGAATGGAGCCTAACAGGCAGATTTGAGCATTTTTGGACCCAGGGATTTCAAATGGACACTTGAAAAAATGCAGAAAAATGCATGTTACGTGCATTTTTCAGGCATTCCCATAGACCTAAAAGAAAACAAAAACAAAAAAAAAGCCTTTAAATAGTTTTAACGATACAGGCAGAGAGTGGGATATCTCGCACTAGGCTCATTAAGTACATGTGTGCTACATTTCTCTTAGTCACTGGACTGGGGAGTTTACATAGGTGCTCACCTTTTTCTTAAATAGAAATGTCATTTTGTTGTATCGTAAAGAAACAGGGACTTTTCTGAGGATAAGTTTCTTCACAGTGCTAGCAGCTACAGAAGTTAGTGAGAGCTTATTTTAAAGCCAGACTTTAAGCAGATATAAAAGACCCAATTAATGCAGCTGTGTATCCATACTACATCCTTAAATGTATTTATGTATAAATATACTATATATATACGTATATTGTGATGTGTTGGGGGTTCAGATCACCAGCCAGCCCTATTGGTAAAAACAAACATTTTTTTATTTTTAAACGATAAACAAAAACAGCTTATATTCAACATGAAAAAAAAAAACAGTTCATAACACTGTTTGAATACAAACTTCTGGCTCACCGCCAGCATACACGTGTCCATTAAGTCCCCATTCATACATGCACATCTAACTTGTACATGTTTTGTTTTTTTTTGTTTTTTTTTTACTTGACGGCATAGGTCACCCCATTCACTTCAATAGGCAGCCCTACGTCTTACAAACTTGGCACACTTAGCAAAGTAGTTCATGGAGCATTTTGCCATGTTGTGGTTTAAGCATTTTTTATTGTGCATTTTGCTTGTTTGCCGTGTTGTGTCACATTTCCTAGCTACACAATTAAGGGCACCTCAAGTGCAATGCACATTTTTCATGCATTACAGGAACGTGCATTTCTGTATACATTCCTAGAAAGCAAATTTGTGAATAGGGCCTAACAGGGTTTCAAGTCCCTGCTTTCTCCAGGGGTTCAAAAAAAGGTCACCAAAAGAGTTTTGGCCCTGATTTGGAACAAAGTCCCTCTGTCCCTCTTTCCTCCTCATTTTGGTCTAATCTCTATAGTTGTATATAAAATGTACTTTTTATCTTTCAAAAAGTGTTTCCCAGTGCTAAACCTTTCATACAATTTCAAATTGGTGCATTTTTACATTTCACAACCCAATATAAAGGAATAATGGTGGTAAAAAAAAGCACTCGTGGGTTTACCTAATCTTTTTTTTTTTTTCTATAATTCTCCCTTAAGGGGGCATGGCAGGGGATATGTCCTATGCCTACATACTTTTGATAATAGGTGTCCCTCATTCCTATCTCAAAAAGTTGGGAGGTATGCCTTGCACTGATGATAACTCTTAAGGATATTTGGGTTCTTACTGATCTCATACATTAAAAAACAGGATTCTGCTCTGGAGTAAATACTCATTTTGCCTATTGTAACATAATGAAAGGTGAAGTGGTTGAGGGACGGTATTCTTCGCCTTGCATGCTTTCTAATGTGGGAAACTAGGATGGAGTCAGGTCCACATTTTCCAGGCAATCTTGGCTCACTTTTGACCAACAGCAGGTGAGATAAAGAAGGAAAGGCTGGAGCAAGGAGGTGCTCTGGCCTGTGACTCAGTAAAGCTACCTGAGAGTGAGCTACAAGTGGAAATTGCTCTGTAAAAGAAAAAAGAAAGAAAAGGGAGGCCCGACTGGGACAGAAAATAGGCCCGGCAATGGCGGTCCGTGCACTGTCCGTGGACTTCAGACCTGCTTCCTGATTGGCCAAAGCGCCAGGCCACCCTATTGGATGCCTGGCACTAAGGAAGAGGAGCGAGGAGACACGCGCTGGAGCGGAGGTCGCTGCCGCTCTGAGAGGAGCTACTGTAGTGCTGTGGTAAGTCCCCTTGGCTATGTTAGAGCCGCACGCAGGGGGGTGCCAGAGCCACGTTCCGCACGGGGGGGTGGGGGGATGCTGCCAGAGCCACAAACCCCGCGAGTGGGGGGGGTCAGTGGGTGCATTTGTTGGGCTCAGTGGCTGCATATACTGGGCACAAGTGGCTGCATTTGATGGGCAAGTGGCTGCATATGATGGGCACAAGTGACTGCATTTGATGGGCACAGGTGGCTGCATATGATGGGCACAAGTGGCTGCATTTGATGGGCACAAGTGGCTGCATATGATGGGCACCAGTGGCTGCATTTAATGGGCACAAGTGGCTGCATATAATGGGCACGGGTGGCTGCACATGATGGGCACAAGTGGTTGCATTTGATGGACACAAGTGGCTGCATATGATGAGTACAGGTGGCTGCATATGATGGGCACGCGTGTCTGCATATGATGGGCACAAGTGGCTGTATTTGATGGGCCCAGTGGCTGCATATGATGGGCACAATGGCTATATATGATGGGCACAAGTGGCTGCATATGATGGGCACAGGTGGCTGCATATGATGGGCACACGTGGCTGCATATGATGGGCACAAGTGGCTGCATATGATGGGCACACGTGGCTGCATATGATGGACACAGTGGCTGTATTTGATGGGCACAGTGGCTGCGTTTGATGGGCACAATGGCTGCATATGATGGGCACAAGTGGCTGCATATGATGGGCACAAGTGGCTGCATATGAGGGGCACAGTGGCAGCATATGATGGGCACAAGTGGATGCATATGGTGGGCACACATGGCTGCATATATGATGGGCACAGTGGCTGCATTTGATGGGCACAAGTGGCTGCATTTGGGCACAAGGGGCTGCGTTTGATGGGCACAGTGGCTGCATTTGATGGGCACAGTGGCTGCGTTTGATGGGCGTAATGGCTGCATATGATGGGCACAAGTGACTGCATATGATGGGCACAGTGGCTGCGTTTGATGGGCACAAGTGGCTGCATTTGGGCACAAGGGGCTGCGTTTGATGGGCACAGTGGCTGCATTTGATGGGCACAGTGGCTGACTTTGATGGGCATAATGGCTGCATATGATGGGCACAAGCGACTGCATATGATGGGCACAAGTGGCTGCATATGATGGGCACAAGTGGCTGTATTTGATGGGCACAGTGGCTGCGTTTGATGGGCACAGTGGCTGCATATGATGAGCACAAGTGGCTGCGTTTATTGGGCACAAGTGGCTGCATATGATGAGCACACGTGGCTGCATATGATGGGTACACATGGCTGCATATGATGGGCACAATGGCTGCATATGATGGGCACAGTGGCTGCGTTTTATGGGCACAATGGCTTCAATTGATGGGCACAGTGGCTGCATATATGATGGGCACAGGGGCTGCGTTTGATGGGCACAAGTGGCTGCATTTGGGCACAAGGGGCTGCGTTTGATGGGCACAGTGGCTGCATTTGATGGGAACAGTGGCTGCGTTTGATGGGCGTAATGGCTGCATATGATGGGCACAAGTAACTGCATATGATGGGCACAGTGGCTGCGTTTGATGGGCACAAGTGGCTGCATTTGGGCACAAGGGGCTGCGTTTGATGGGCACAGTGGCTGCATTTGATGGGCACAGTGGCTGCCTTTGATGGGCATAATGGCTGCATATGATGGGCACAAGCGACTGCATATGATGGGCACAAGTGGCTGCATATGATGGGCACAAGTGGCTGTATTTGATGGGCACAGTGGCTGCGTTTGATGGGCACAGTGGCTGCATATGATGAGCACAAGTGGCTGCGTTTATTGGGCACAAGTGGCTGCATATGATGAGCACACGTGGCTGCATATGATGGGTACACATGACTGCATATGATGGGCACAGTGGCTGCGTTTTATGGGCACAATGGCTTCAATTGATGGGCACAGTGGCTGCATTTGATGGGCACAATGGCTGCATTTGATGGGCACAGTGAGGCTGCAATCGATGGAGGGGCTCAGTATTTTTCGGTCTGTTTACACCCCCCAAACAATTTTGAGCACCAGCCGCCCAGGCATTTTAGACCGAGCAGCTAATCTTTCTAGGGATGAACAGGAGGGGATGGACGTTCGCGGGGGGCAGTTGGTGACAGGATATTCATGGAGTCGGTCCTCCTCACTGTAATGTAAAGGGGCACTGTAATGATGTACCTGCCGCTTGGAAACCTATTTCGAGGAAAGGTGATCCTCACTTGAGCAAAACTATTACAATTTTGTGTTAAAGTATAACTATATAATAATATTATATTATTAAAATAGGCCTTTGCTTACCCCATTTTTAATGTGAATCTGTCACAAACCTGGGCAAATCAAACTAAGCTGATACATAAACCTAGGTTATCTATTATAAAACAACATGTCAGAATAATTAACAGATGCAGAGATACAGGCAACTGAATTTATATACAATTTTTCTGTATAAGTAGAACTTGGTATTGCCTTACCACCTCCTGCATCTTCTTACTGGTCAGCATGGTTGCCCAAGACTTTAACAGAGAATAGGAGGCTTGGAAGGCAGGGAGGTTCATGGTTAAACTTGACTCTATCAGGACAATTTAAGATTTACATTACTCAGATGGGATGTACATTGTCAAATGTAGCCCTCTCTTTAGTTTCTTCCTTCTTTCGGTTAGTAGATTTGTTTTTGAGAATAGATTTTGTTTCTATAATTTTGGCTTTACTTTAATAATTTGTTACTTTGTTATTTTTTTTTTTCACAATGAATTGTTTTTATGCATATAAACTTTGTCTTTAAAGAGGAAATTAACCCATGTTTTATATTTAATCTCTCCTACCTTGTTCACTGGGTTATCCTCAAAACACAGAATCACACGTACAACGAATTCAGTGTTGTCTGGCTGTAATCTACCGCTCTGCCATCACATACTAGGCCCCCACCACCATTTTCTTGGCTTATGTCGTCAGAAGCTGGCCGTTTCTTCCAAGTACTTGCAGCCATCCCCCTGATGACATGCTGTGACACATGTGCTGTGGATTGCCCGGAAGCCTCCTGAGATGTTTGACTTGATAACCCAAGAGGCTTCAGGCAGCTGTGATAAAGTTATTCTCAGCTCGGTGAGAATAAAAAAGGTACTTGCCAAAAAATAAAAATAAAATCTGCAATTGTGTGAAAGGGGGTGGGGGTTAGATCATGTAAAGTGGGTGAACAGGGTCAAGGTTAGATTTTGACTGATTTATTATTTGATTGCTTCTTCCCATTCCGTTGGAGTTGGGATATTTTAGTCAGTCTTGTGTGTTAGCTATGACTAAGACCCTTTCAGAGTGAAATGCATAAGCCATGCTTGCTTTTTCTAATACTTGATGCCCTAATAAAGGATGTTTGGAGGTATCAATTCATACTGGCATTCTGTTACTATTGTTAAGATTTGCATATAGTTTCAGCTGCCTCTATCTCTAGATCTATTGATCATCCTAACATGCAGTTTTCTCTGAAGATCACCTCTGCTTATGTATTTGTTCATTATATACTCAATATGAATAGGCCACATTTGTGACAGGTTTACTTAAACTCGTTATAATGTCATTCTCTCTTAGCGGATCAATTACAGACAAGAATGTAGGTGTACTGACCATATGTTAGGTCGGCACTGACAGGTAGTTGTCACTTTACTAAACAAGAGCGGTTTCCACGGAAACAGAGAATAATATGTATCTTCTGTGCAAAGGTCCATTCTACTTTATATGATTCACAACTTAGAATTCAGCTGCCACCAGCAAAACCTTTTATACCCTCTCCATTCATAGATAATGTACTAAGGTCCTTGTATCTTGGGAACCTGAGGCTGTAGAAATCAAGCAGTTCATTTAGATGCAATGTTTATTCTTTTCAATTTTTTTTTCAGATAAAGATGTTAAAAATTACCACTTGTAAATAATCTTGTCAGTATATGTTAATGTTTTCATTTATAATTGTAAGTGTAGGCAGCCATATTTGGTCATTGCATATGCAGGTTCAGCTTCCTGCAATGCTACACCATGGTTGTGCTTTACCGCTTCTTCTCATACTGCAAGTCTATGGGGTTGATTTACTAAAGGGAAAAAGACTGTGCACTTTGCAAAGTGCAGTTGCCCTCTTCAAGAGCAGTTGCTCCAGAGCTTGATAAATGAGCAGAAGCTCTGCTGACTTCTATCATCCAATCATGTGCAAGCAAAAATGCAGTTTTTGCACGGGATTGGGTACTCTTTGCAAAGTGAAGCCTTATCTCATTTACTAAGCTCTGGAGCAATTGCACTTGCAGAGGGCAACTGCACTCTGCAAAGTGCACAGTTTTTTTTGCCTTTAGTAAATCAACCCCTATGAGTCAGCTGACTCAGCAGTTGTTTGGTGAGAGTAATTAAACTAAAGCTAGCCCTAGATGCAACAAAAATGTGGGCTCGATTTACTCAAACTGGAGAGTGCAAAACCTGGTGCAGCTGTGCATGGTAGCCAATCAGCTTCTAACTTCAGCTTGTTCAATTAAACTTTGACAAAAAACCTGAAAGCTGATTGATTTCAAGTGGGCAAAATAAGAAATGACATACTTGATGCAGTCTGTCACTAGTATTTACACAGCAGTTTTTGTTTTGTAACATATTTTTATTACCTGTTGATACTGGTAGTAGATCCATGACCAGTGTAGTCCAAATGTCACCTCCATTCCAATTGCAATTCCCCCTTTACATACCAAAACCCCATAACTTAACAATCCCACCTAAAATGATGAGACCACACCTTTATTTATGGAGTAAAATGGCCACAACAGCCTCTTTTATTAAAACAACTCCAAATAAATACTCCAAATAAATAACCAATAAAATAACCAATAAAAACCAACAATGACACATTAATAACATAACTGTTAACCCCAGTCTGATGGTCTCTGACGGTGACCCACCTTTTCCAAATATATATATAAATATATATATATATAACTATATAACCACGGATAACCAACGCACAGCGGGACTTTTACCAAACAAATAGGCCTCCAGCTGTAGCCGCTCGGAGACAACCGCTTCCCGCAGCGCCACCAAACCCAGTATTCCCTCCAACGTTCAGGAATACACCGGAGGGGAACATGCAAATGATGAGCCCCCCACCCCTTTTAATCCATCCGTTTACCGCCCCCGTCAAAGACCACCAGAATAAAACAGCCACAGCCCGAAAGCGTGACCACCTTACGTTTGAGGGCACCTCCACACCCTCAGGGCCTGCTGTATTCCCTCCTGTAATCCTAAGGACCATAAATTGATCCCTACATCCGAGAGATGAACACCATCCCTCCTCAGGTACAATCCCACATTCGTCTCCAACTCTCTGTGCCGGATAACTATACCGCCATTCTGTCTGACAAATCTCCCCACTACCTTATTGATTCTAATCCGGGTCTTATTAATGCTCGCCACTGATCTAGCCCACCGCCATGTTGTGCGAGCCACTATGTCCGACCAGACTAACAAGGTGCCCTGGAATTTTTCCCGTAACAGCATAAAATCCTTTTTGATGTCCGCCATCAGATCCCTGACTGACCGGACCCCCAAGTCATTCCCACCCACATGGATAACCAGAACGTCAGGAGGTCTGTCCAACCAAACATACCTCTCCACTTCGCCGATTACTCTACCCCACAACATTCCCGGTCTGCCTAACCAGTGTATATAAGTCTCCCTTCTGGAAATCCCCAGTTGTCTACCTTCCGGACGTACGTCACCTCTCCTGGCCCCCCAGCAAACATAGGAGTGACCTACGATCCAGACAAGGCGAACCGGGCTGCCATCTGCAATGAAACAAAAACAATATTGCGACACCCTCTTACTCTCAACACTACGACTAACCAACTATTAACCGAAACACTTCTCCCTTGAATATTACGTGACCTGCTTATTATTTTTTTTTTTTTATTCCATTACCAAACTAGGTCTTATATAAGACCTGAATCTCCTAGACTCCCATCTCCCAAGCTGCGCACAGCAGCTTCATCCAACCCGCATCTGGCAGCTTCAGTAGCTGCCCCTATGCGGAAGGAGTGGGAAGCATACTCTGCACCAACCAAACCAGCCCTCTGTAAACATTTTCTAAAAACCGCTATAAATTGAAAACGGGACAGATAAGATCCATCCTCATGCCTCGGGAACGGTCCCGCCCTATCACTCCTGACCGACCTAAATTCCCGAACCGCCTCCACTGGGCACACCCTCGAACCTAGCAAGGCAAACAGGGATACAACCACCCCTTTACCTTGCTGGTCAGTTTTAGACCTTCGCAGCCGCAAACATACCCTGCCTACTCCCAACTGCACATCCTGATCCAGCAACCCCCCCCCCAACATACTTAGACGGGCTAATCAACTCCCCAATACGAAAAGCCCCATAAAAAGCTAGTGAAAACGCCGCTGTAAACATTCGCATTTCATAATGCGATAAACAAACAAACTGTAACATTTCGCATATGGAAACCAGGTTCGCAAAAGTGACAGGCCTTCTCGCATCCCTTTGTTTATGCTGCTTCCTATAGCCTTTTAAGGCCTGCCGAACCCCAAATTTCTTAGTCCAATCTTCACCCCCCCATTAATTTAAACAAAAACGACAATCCTGCCAATTTACGATCAATTGAAGATACTGCGCAACCATTTTCCATGTTCCTAGCCACTAAGTACAACACTAATAATCTCCCTTCCGATCTAAGCGTCACCACACCCGCCTCCTGCACCAGCATAGACCACTCCTTCCATACCTTACTGTAGGCCGTCCAAGTGGAAACACTTACTGACCGCCTAAACCATCCCGCGGTGACTCCAAAAGCAGCTCCCACATCCAATCCGGGCAAGGAACTCCTTCCTTGTCTGCACCTGGCACCAGCTCCCTGAACTTGTCCCACTGAAAACGAGACAAGGAGTCAGCCAACGCATTGTCAATACCTGGAATGTGAACCGCATAAACAAAAATGTTTAGACTTAAACACCTAAACACCAGCTGTCTCAGCAGCCGTATGACTGGCTGCGAAGATGCTGACATGCGGTTCACCACCTGCACTACACCCATGTTGTCACAATTGATTCTCAGTTTCAAATTCCCCCCCCCCCATAGTTCCAAGGCTAACACCACTGGAAACAATTCCAGCAGCACCAAATTTCCGAGGAATCCCGCCTTTTCCCATGACTGTGGCCAGGGCTTTGCACTCCATTTTCCCTGAAAATACACACCAAAACCTGTGGAGCCTGCCGCGTCAGTAACCAATTCCACATCGAAATTGCTCACCGGGCCAGACATCCACACTGCCCTCCTGTTGTATGTGGTTAAAAACTCATACCAGACTTTCAAATCCTCTCTATGCTCCTTTGTCAGCCTAATAAAGTGAGTTGGTATTTTTACCCCCGCTGTGGCAGCCGACAGCCGTCGGCAAAAAACCCGACCCATGGGGATAATTCTGCAAGCGAAATTCAACTTACCCAACAGCGACTGAAGGGCTCTCAACTGCACCTTCCGCAATCCGTGGATATCCCGGATTGCTCCTCCAACTTACCTCTGGGCAACCGGCATTCCATAGGTATCGAGTCTATTACTATTCCCAAAAAACTAATTTCCGACGTAGGGCCCTCCGTCTTCTCAGCCGCCAATGGAACTCCGAACCTGCCTGCGATGTGCTGCAACGTGGAAAGCAGAATCGCACACACATCGGAAGCAGGGGGGCCTATACACAGAAAGTCATCCAAATAGTGAATAACTGAGTCTAGGCCCGAAACCTCCCTAACTACCCATTCTAAAAAGGAGCTAAACGCCTCAAACATGGCGCATGAAACCGAACAGCCCATGGGCAAACATTTGTCAACGTAAAACTGTTCCTGCCAGTGACATCCCAACAGCCTGAAGCTCTCCGGATGTACTGGCAACAACCCGAAAGCCGATTCTATATCTGCTTTGGCCATAAGGGCCCCTTTTCCATAACGCCTCACCCACTTTACCGCCGCATCGAAGGACGTGTAAGACACTGTACACTCTTCCGGGTCAATGAAATCGTTGACTGAAACCCCTTTTGGGAAAGATAAGTGGTGTATCATACGGAACTTATTAGGTTCCTTCTTGGGTACCACCCCCAACGGTCATACCACCAAGTCCGGCCATGGTTTGGTGGCAAACGGCCCCCCCATGCGTCCCAATACCACTTCCTTATTCAATTTTTCCCTAACAATTGTTTGATGCATTAATGCCGATTTCAAATTCCGTGCCATAGGCGGAACCATCGCCAATGAGCAGTGAATCTTAAAGCCCTCCGTAAAACCCGACTCCAACAACCGAGCTGCTCCCCGATCCGGATACTTACTTAGAAAAGGTAGCATTTTTTCCACCCTCACCGGCGTCATCCCTCTTTGGAGTAGAGTCACTGGCACGCTTCCCTCTCTTAAAGCATCTCGACAACGTGTGGGCCACACCCCGAGCATTCATGCTTGAACTTACATGCCCCCCAAATTTACAGGCCCCCTCATTATACTGCCAGTACACTCCCCACTTTTTACCGGCCAACGGTCCTGAGGACTGAGTACCCCCGGCCTCCCCTTGAAAAGGCTGAGGTGGGGTCCTCGCAGATGACATCAGCCGCATCCAGAGGCTGATATCTTTATGATCCCAGCGCAAGGATGCTCTGACTGCCTTCCGCTGCCTGAACTGTTCGTCATATCGCAGCCAAGCAGAACCCCCGTACACCCTATGCGCTTCTCCAATAGCGTCCATGTAACAGAACAACGCCGAGCAATGCTCGGGGTTCTTCTCGCCAATGACGCTCGCCATGATGGCGAAGGCTTGTAGCCAATTAACAAATGTCCGCGGTATCAGCCAGTACCTCCGTTTTTCTTCATCATCCTTCTTAGAGGAATCAGGTTTAACCCTGTCCAGGTTAAACTTCTCCAACGGTAGTAGGGAAAATATCTCTACACACTCACCTTTTTGAATCTTTTCCCGGTCCTCCTGTTTCAGATGTGCTCCCAAGGGGCCCTCGAAGCAGACGTACACCTCACACTTCGCAGCGTCCGCCAACCTGACCACATCTGACCTTTCAGCTTTCTCTGAGGACCCTTTTTCACCTGCCTCCTCCGCAACTACTCTGGCCCCTGATTGACTGGTGGGAGGAACCGCCGGGGGTACCACCCCCCCCCCAATCCCATTACTCCCATCCCCTGACTCCGTTGCCGGTGCCGTCCATGGGGCCACTTGGGGAGGCTGCCCCTGTCCCCCTTCAAACCTACCAATTAAATCCCGCAGACCCTGCAAGAAAACCGTCAGCTGCTGACCAGACCCAGCACTGGCAGGATTGTTACCCGCCAACTGCTGTTCTGGCCGCCCCCCCCCCTGACTGTAACCCAGAAACCCCAGGCGCTACTATTCCTGCTCCCAGCACCCCCGTCAAATCCTGTAATGCCCCAGACAGTGATAAGGAAGTATTAGACTTACCGGGCTGACCAGGCACTCTTCCCACAGCCGTTGCGGTGCGCTCCCTCGCTGGCACTTCTGGCTCATCTTTCTCCGACACCTCTCCTTCCGACCGATCGTCAGACTCCACGCTTGGTTGACTGGGAAGCCGCCTGGGTGGTGATGCCCAAGAGGCCGTAGCGTGAGTTGGTGATGGGGCCCTCCTCACCCCCGAAGGTCCGCTGCCGTCAGACAGGTATCGCTGACCTGTCCTGACCACCTGTGTTCCTCCCCGTTTGTCCCTTCCTCCATCCGACCTGTTGCTCTTCTGGCTAGTGCTCAACCGACCCTCTCCAGCACTGACACTAGCAGCTTGCTCCGCCGTTAAGCTCCGCCCCCTCCGGACATTCCCCTCTTCTTTTGCGTTTCTTGTCTGGGCACTGCCTGGCACTTCATCCCTCCTCACTGCACACCTCAGATGTCCTCCCCGGGCTGTGGATTTACTGTGCTGCGCTCTCCTCTTGCAGGGAACCGGCGCCATGTTGGCCTGTGGCCCCGCCTCCCGATTGCAGCCGGCGGCGTGTGGACCGCCTGGGAGCCGCCTCTGCCTGTATCTGCCTCCTTTTTCCCGGGGGGACCGACCGATCCTCTCCCGGGCTCCTGGGTACCTGTGCGGGCCGAGCTACAGGCCCTGGCGAAAAACGCGCCAGAGGCCGAGACCTCCGCGCGCGGTAAGAAGTCTCACCCGACACTGGTTCTCCTGGCTCTTCCTCCCCAATGTCACCAATCTGTTGCTGCAGCCACTCGGGTTCCTTCTGTGCAGCTGCTCTCCTGAGTTTGTCCAAAATCACCTCAATGGCGGCCATTGTAGAGGAGCAGGTGTGTAAAAACTGCCTCCTCTGATGCACTCTCCTCACACTGCCCCCTTTACTCCTCCCCCCTTTAAATACTACCACTCCCCTTTCTCACAAAGTTTCCCAACTTACCTCCCCTTTCTCCCATACTACCTCTCTCTTTATTTTGTTAACCCTTCCCGTGTCTCCCTTGGGCACACTGTCATGCCCGGCCCTACACTACCCCTCCTTTCAGTCCTTCTCGTTCCGTGCCTCACTTTATTCTTCTACTACCTTTAATAGACCAAGCTGTTCAGAAAAAGCAGCAGAGGGCTGGGACAAACTATGGGGTCAATTCACTAAGAGTTAAATAACATCAAATAAAATGCAGTAAAATAACGCATGCGGTAAATCAGTTGTGAACGTTCAATTCACTAAGAATTTATTGTTAAATACCGAATGCAGTATTTGTTTGATTTAGCGGGAATTACCGCATTATTTAATGCGGTAATTTACCGCATTGAGCTGGTTGTAAAGGAGGGGGCCAGTAAGCCGCCTGTCATGTCCTTAACAATGGATGACTCATCAATGACAGCTGAATGTAAAAAAAAAAAAAAATGCAGACAATTAATGATAAATTAATGATAATAAATGATGAAAAAAACAGTGTGGGGTCCCCCAAAATCCATACCAGACCCTTATCTGAGCATGCAGTTCGGTAGGTCAGGAAAAGGGGGTGGTAACGAGCGAGCGCCCTCCTCCTGAACCATACCAGGCCACATGTCCTCAACATGGGGGGGTGGGTGCTTTGGAGCAGGGGGGCTCTGCCCCCTACCCCAAAGTACATTGTCCCCTTGTTGATGGGGACAAGGGCCTCATCCTCACAACCCTGTTCACAATTGAGGCTAATGTTGGATGCCTTTCTAAAGAAATGTAGTGCACCCCCCTAGGGAGCCGCAGGAGAAATGGGATTCCCCACCCTGCACAGCCAGGCACACCAAATCTTCACAGAATCATAAAACAGTCCAGCACTTTGTTTTGTTATTTTATTGAGGGGATAAAACTTGGATACTACTCAGCTTCCTCCAGCACACTTGCTTGCAGAACTCATCTGGCACACTGATAAAAAATTATCTGACACAGCACTCAGTCAGATCATTGAGCATAAGCCTCTTATAGGCAGGAACCCGAGGCCCCTTTAGGTGTGTAGCAAAAATCAGTGTCCAGCTCACATCCCTGTGGCTACTGATCCCAGCACTACCTCTTTAGGCACTGCCAGCCAGCCTGACTGCAGCTACCCCTTTCACTAGCCTCCTGGCTACTTCTCCACAGTCCTCCCAGACTGAAACTCACTCTCCAGCCCACCCGGCTGACTCCTCTGGAGAACTCCTGGACGTGCTGACCTGCTCCTGCTGTCCTCTCCTTGCTTCCATGCCTCCAGGAAGGATATCCTCCATGTGTTGTGGAGGGTCCCTTCAGCATCCGAGCCCAAGGTCACCCCCCCAGACTAGTGGGCACCCTCAACGGCCACCGATGGCCTCCTCAGCACTCCTTCTTCATCTTTCCCTGACTGCCCCTGCTGGCATGAGTCATTAGTATATATGAGTTACCTGCCCCCTGCCAGCCCATTTTGCTGGGGATTGGCTGGGGCCCTGATCAATATTCCAAGCAGCTCCTCCTAAACTCTAACCTCTACTTCTGGAAACTTCTCTAAAGTTCCAGAGAGCAGAGGGACTTACCAGATGTGCTGCTTGCTGAGTCATCCAGCCTCCTTGAGTCACTCAGCCCTGACCCAGATTCAACCCAGGCCTGCCTCACAGCCAGGCCAAGTTTATCTGCAATAACAACTCTATACACTAGCACTCACTAGAGCAGTGATGGCAAAGCTTGGCACCCCAGCTTTTTTGGAACTACATTTTCCATGACCCTCATGCACTCTGCAGTGTAGATGAGCATCATAGGAAATGTAGTTCCAAAACATCTGGGGTGCCAAGATTGGCCATCACTGCACTAGAGGGTGCTACAGAAATGTATGAGGTGCTCTGAGGAAGAAGGTATCCCTTTGAAACATGTCAGCCAGCAGTGGTCCTTAAGTCCTCTCCTTCACCATCTGGAGACTGTCGTACCTAGATTGACTGCCACCATTTGGAGGCCTTTTACAAAACAAATTATCTTCATATGTTTGTGAGTAGTTTTTAATCTGTTTTTACAAACACATTTACTAAAGGATAATGCATAAGGCTGGTGTGCCCTCTTTTATTTATTTCCTTTCAGAAATGTATGTGGATCATACTGTAGTAGAACCTAATTCCCTTGGTTTACTGCTGAAGTCTAAAAAGTGTAGCTGGACCCCTTGGAAATCCACCAGGCCTTAAGCTCCTGCTTAGGTCGCTTGTGGATGATCTGGCTCTGATCAGGCCCATGGACCTCTGTTTACAAAGTTCAGAATACTTTTGTAGTTTCATTCACGCACAAATTTAATTAATCTCGTACATTTTGAACTTTTTAAAGCCTGAGACTGAAAAGTTTTTTTTTTTCGATTTGTCTACCATAACTAAAACTACAGAGGTCCTATTTAGAGTCCTTGTATTTCAACGAAAATGTGTACAAGCTCTAAGAAGAATTCTTTCCCCTCATTCCTGAAACCATCACAGATATTGCCTCTTCTCTGAAATCCATCCATATTTGTAATAATCTAACACGCGTAGAGTCTGAGAGGAGTGTGCCATCTCCTCCCAGCTTCTGAAGTCTGACTCCGTACCAGGCTGTGAGGAGTGTGACTTTATCTGAGTCCCACAACTAAAAGGCCTCTTGGGTCCAACACACTTTTCTGAAACTGGAGAAAATTGGCCTGTTCCCAGTGGTATAAGGCTTTTCGTCCCTGCAGGCGTCTGGCAGCCATTTCAGATCTTCCCTCCCCGGGTTTGCGCGTCCCCCCCCCCTCTTTTTCTGCGCCTCCAAATAGCAGTAAGGAAGTAGAGCGGGCGGGATGTGTTCTCATGAATTAATCAGTCCTGCTCGGGGGATGCATTATTGAAGCTCTCTGGTTAGTTCTTCATGGAGTGATCCGAGGAATATAGGCCACTGGTTTATTTATCAGGGAAAATAATGATTTCTCTTTGTTGTCTCGAGTGTTGCCCTGTACAAGATGAGGAAGGGTGCAGAGCCGGGATATGACAATGAGATGATGGTCCCGAATATCACACCTCACCTTGCATCCCATTATTCTGTACACATGTAGGATCTGCTGTGGGTCCTTGGTTTAACCCTCACTTTGCTAGGGTCAGCATTGCATTTCTGTCATCTGCAGCAGAATCTATAAATATTTGATAGTTCAGACAGGCAGCTTGTGGTTCATCTGGTGAGCTCAGTCCTGCCAGGTGAAATAGACTCATCAGGTTTTAAATTCATGATACAAGGTATTTTGGAGTCTGCACAGAATGAAGAATAACTTGGCTGAATCTTGATAGTTTTACTAATACCGAAGAAATGCTAACATCTAAAAATTATTTAATTTTGTCAAACATTAGGTAAAATATATGTATTCAGTTTAATATATGGTCTGTGTAGTGTATGGACGTCTGCAAAAGTGCAGCGCGTTTTTTGTGTGGTGCGGCAAAACATGCAATTTAGCCCCTTTTTCTTGTACCTGGTGTGAATGAGCCCTTATAGTCTGCATATTTGTAGTACATCTGCAGTATATTAACTCATGGTGGCAGGATCCCAACATAGTAGTTTGGGGTGTGAATACTCAAAAAGTATTCGTTCCACTTCAATGCTGAAGTTCCTTAAAGTGGAACTACATTGTAAAAAAAAATAGCGTGCAGGCATGTTCTTTATTATTATAGCAGGAAAATGTATAATTACCTGCTTTGGGGAGGTGATTGGAACCAGTGAAGAACCTTGCAGGTGTTGGACCGTTGGAACAGAGGTTTTGCAGACTTTTGTTCTGCTTTAGTTGTCACTAAATTGAAAAGTTTTAGAGCACTAAATGCACACCCTAACACTTTATACTACTCCTTGCTGTACACAAAGAACCCAACTCCAGCTAAATCTTTTTTTTTTTTTTTTTTAGGTATGAACAGAGTGGCGAAGGATCCGATTTTCTGTCAGTAATTTTGGTGTGTTTTTGGGGAGATCTCCCATCACTTCCTGTACTGATGTCTTCAATGGACACACTCTAACAAAAAAAATATTTTTAATAAAATAGGGAAGGGTTAGAGCCACTGTCAACTTATTAATTTTGTCAGTGTCTTTTCAGTGACCACTGCTCCCCTTTTTTCTTTTGTCCTGTTTTTGTGGTGAGAGGAAATGAGTTGAAACTTCTTGTACCAGGTCACAGGCAATAAAAACAATTGGCAAAATATTTTCTTTTCCAAAGTCTGTCCAAGTTGGGACTTTTTAGTCAAACTAAGGTAGGGTTTCTATTGCAGCTTTGGCGCCATTGGGAATATTACTTTTACTTTCATTACTTCTCACTTCCTATCCTAGCAATGCCACGATCGGCACAGGAATATACGTTAAAACTTCTCTGTCTCTTACAGGGACATAATCTCAATAAAAAACAACAACTTTTTTTTTAGTGCAGTTGAGAACCCCTGTGGGCGTTTTATCCCTGTACCTGTCCCCGTTGGAGAGTTCCCCTTACTTCCCGTTCTGATGCCAATATTGTCAAGGGGACTGAAGATCTCCACAATGGGGCCCCAGACAACAGTAAAAACTGACAAAGGCTTTAAACCTTGTACACTCTTTTTAAATAAATAAAAAAACATTTTTGAACATAGGAGTGTGCTATAATCCATTAATCAAATGCTGGGTCTTCGCTTAAAATGGGAAGGTTTAAAGATTACAATTGTAGCGCAGCCCCTAAGGAGCCGCAGGTGAAGTGGGATTCCTGCACAGCCAGGCACACTGAATCTTCATAGTCTTCCAGAGTTAAAACAGTCCAGTATTTTGTTTTGTTATTTTATTGAGGGGATAAAACTTGGATGGGGAATAGGGTTATTATGTGATGCTCATTTGACTGAGATCAAACTTCAGAGACAACTTTGGCTATATACAGTCTATATACACTCCTCAGCTTCCTCCAGCGCACTTGCTTGCAGAATTTCACTGACACGCTGATAAAAAGATGATCTGACATAGCACTCAGTCAGGTTGGTGTGCAAAAGCCTGTTATAGGCAGGAACAGGAGGCCCCTTTTAGATGTATAGCAAAAATCAGTGTACAGCTTACATCCCTGTGGCTACTGATCCCAACACCACCTCTTCAGGCACTGCCAGTTTCCATGGCTGTAGCTACCCCTTTCACTAGACCTCCTGGCTACTTCTCCACAGTCCTCCCAGACTGAAACTCACTCACATCCGGCTGACTCTTCTGGAGAACTCCTGGATGTGCTGACCTGCTCCTGCTGTCCTCTCCTTGCTCCCGTGCCTCCAGAAAGGATTTCCTCTGTGTGTTGTAGAGAAACCCTCCAGCACCAGAGCCCGAGGTCAACCCCCCCCCCCCCCGGACTAGGGGGCACCCTCAAAGGCCACCAACAGCCTCCTCAGCCCTCCTTCTCCATCTTTCACCTGACTGCCGATGCTGGCGTTACCCATGAGTATTTATGAGGTAACTGCCCCCTGTCAGCCCATTTGCTGGGGATTGGCAGGGGCCCTCATCAGTACTCCAAGCAACTCCTCCTACACTCCCCCTCTACTTCTGGAAGCTTCTCCAGAAGCTGCTTGCTGAGTCATCCAGCCTCCCTGAGTCACTCAGCCCTGACCCAGATTCCTTGTCAAAAGAAGTTTATTGAGTATACAATGTTATAAAGATACATAAAGTAAGTTTACAAGGATCTATAAAGTAAGCTCATTGTTTTACAGTAGGGTTTATATAGGTAAATATCATGAAATTTCAAATATTAAACATTGGGTTCACGTAAACCTAAATTAAAGATATATATCATTTCCTTAGTTACTTTTGTAGGTATTTAAATGATTTATACCTACTATACATATTGTTTACAAGTAGAGTGTATATAGGTCAAATAAATTCTGATAATGAGCTTTAATCGTAAGGTGGAGAAAAGGAAAGAGAAAGAAGAAAAAGGGTTGAAAGGTAGAGGTATGGTCCACAAGGTTGTCCCGCTCGTCAGTTTATTATTCTTTTTAGTTCTCTTTGAAGCCTTAGAATGGGTGTCTCTGTAAGTCATTTAATCTGTTACCATGGCAACAGGACAGAGTCATTGAAGTTTGACAGGAACTGTTGTTTTATCCAAGGATGCCAAAGTTTTTCAAATTTTGGAATTTGATTTTGATCGATGGCTACCATCTTAGCATGGGACATTGTATTATTCATTCTGTGAATTGTTTCTGCTAGTACCAATGTAGGAGATTTCCATGCCTTGGCCACTGTTTGTTTTGCAGCCGTTATTAGTTGGATCATAAGTTTGAATTGAGAGAGTGTTAACCATTCCGGTTTTAGATTAAGTAAAGTTAAATATGGATCTGGTTGTATTATTTTTTTAAATATTTTAGATGCAATCACGAAGACTTCCTTCCAGAAGGTTTGGATTACTGGGCACGTCCACCATATGTGTAAATATGTGCCTATTTCTGGGCATCCTCGAAAACAAAGAGCTGAGGTATTAGGTGAATATTTTGCCACTCTAGCGGGTACAAGGTACCAGCGAGTTAGGACTTTATAATTTGTCTCCAGTGCTAAGATGTTGGGTGAAGATGACTTAGATGTGAGCCATATGTTAGACCAGTCCGTGTCTTCTAAAGTTCGTCCCAGGTCCTCCTCCCACCTCTGAACGTAAGAGGGTCTATTAAGATTTGGTACTCCATATAATTGATTATAAAGTGATGAAATTGTACCTTTAGCAAATGGATCTTTTGTACAGATTGATTCAAAAATGGATAATTGGGATAATGGTGTATCCCCCTTTAGGAATGGTGTATAGAAATTTTTGATTTGGAGATATCTAAATATCTCAGAGTTTGGTAGATCATATTTTTCTCTAAGCGATGGGAATGAAATGAATGATTTAGATGCTATGAAGTCATTTAGTGTCTGAATGCCTGATGTTGTCCAAGCTTTAAAAGAATTTGGGTAGATCCATGCCGGATAAAAGGCCGGATTTCTGATAAAAGAAAGGAGAGGATTGTGTGGAGATTGTAACTGATATTTGGTTTTTAGTTTATCCCAGAGAGATAAGAAGTGTTTAGTTATGGGATTATGAATTTTAAAGCGGTCTTTAGGATCAAGCCATAATAAATTTGATATTAATAGAGGGTCATTTTCTGAAGCCTCTATAAATACCCATAATGGGATTTCCTGTTTTGCATGGTATTTGGACAGACTGGCCAAATGTGCCGCTCTGTAGTAGTTAGTAAAATTAGGGTATCCCAGGCCTCCTTTATTTTTGGGAAGATGTAGTGTGTGTATAGGTATACGTGGTTTAGAAGAGCCCCATATAAACGAAGTTGCTCTTTTTTGTACTATTCTCAAAAAATAGGAAGGAATTGGAATAGGGAGGACTCTGAATAGATAAAGCAATTTGGGTAGAATAGTCATTTTGATTGCATTAATCTTCCCCATCCAGGATAAAGGAAGTTGCGACCATTGTTTTATTAGATTTGTGATCTGTCTTAATACAGAAGGATAATTGGTTGAGAATAAGTCAGAATGAGAGGCTGTTAAATGAATTCCAAGATATGGGATTGATTTTTCTGCCCATGTGAATGGGAGTGCAGCCCTAGCCGGGATCAATTCCATGTTTGTGAGTGAAATATTAAGCACTAGGCATTTCTTAGGATTAATCATAAGGCCGGATAGGGCTGCAAATCCATCAAGAGCTGGTATTAAGTTAGGACCAGAGACCTGTGGTGATGATAGAAAAAGTAATATATCGTCTGCAAATATACATAATTTGTGTGTAATACCTCCTACTTCAATGCCAGTTATAGTTTGGTTTGTTCTGATATATTGGGCCATGGGTTCGAGTATAAGGGCAAATAATAAGGGAGATAATGGGCAACCCTGTCGGGTACCTCTTTCGATATTAAAGGCTTCAGATTTGTATCCAGCATATTTTATATAGGCTTTGGGTTTATTATATAATGCTTTGATCCATGTTAAAAAGTGGGGTCCAAAACCCCATTTTTGTAATGAATATTGCATATATTGCCAGGATACTGTGTCAAATGCCCTCTTAATATCGAGAGATAGAAAACATAAAGGGATTTTCCGTTTTTTAGCAATATGTGCCAATAACACTGCCCTGCGTATATTATCGCCTGCCTGTCTATTTGGCATGAAGCCTACTTGATCTTTATGTATTAAATTTTCCTATAATGCTATTGAGGCGTTTTGCTATTATTTTTGCTAATAATTTAATATCGAGGTTTAACAGAGAGATAGGCCGATAATTCACACAGGAAGTATCATCAGAAAGGGGTTTTGGGATCATACAAACAATTGCCATTAGTGTTTCTTGCCGAAAAGAATGTCCATCTAGAAGTTTGTTAAAAGTTTCAGTGAGAATGGGAGAGAGTATTTCTGAGAATGTTTTATAGTATAAAGCCGAGTAGCCGTCTGGGCCTGGTCTTTTGTTAAGTTTTAGGTCTTTTATGGCGTTAGCAACTTCATCTATAGTTATAGGCTCATCCAAACTGCTTTTTTGATTCTGAGATAACTCAGGTAAGGTTATTTTTAAGAAGAAGGATTCAGCCTCTGTAGGATTAAATTCATTGTTTGTCTTGTATAAAGTTGCGAGATGTGAGTGAAATTTATGGATTATTTTAACTGGATTACAAGTGTAAACATTTTTTGATAATTTCAAACGTATTGGTTTGAAAGATTTGTTAGTTGAATTTAATGCCCGAGCCAAATATGTACCTGGTTTGTTTGTATTCATGTAGAAATTGTGTTTGGAACGTTTGAGGGATTTATCAACTGACTTAGTGAGAAATAGATCGTATTCCAATCTAGATTTTTCCAGATGAGATTTTGTACTCTGAGATGGATTATCTTGAAATGATATGTAGGCTGCATTAAAATTGAGTTCTAGTTTTTTTGCTAGATTTTTGCGTTCCCGTTTAAATAGTGCCATTTGTCTTTGTATTGTACCACGCAAGACAGGCTTATGAGCTTCCCACAGTGTTATTGGGGAGATGTCTGTTGTATTATTAATTGATATGTATTCCTTTAAAGCTTGTTCAATGGCCATCTGATGTAGTGGGTGTTTGAGCATTATGTCCGGTAAGTACCACGTTGGGTCATGCGCTTTTGGTATGGCTGAGGCTATAGTAGTGTATACTGCATTATGGTCAGACCACGGAATCGGAATTATATCTGATGCAATAATTTCTGGTATCATTCCTATTGTTAGAAAAATATGATCTATTCTGGTGAAGGTTTGATGAGGGTGCGAGAAATAAGTGAATTTCTTTTTCATTGGGTTACTTTCTCTCCATGAATCTACCAGATTGTATTTGGAAAGAAGTTGAGAAAAAGGTAATCTAGAGGTTATTTTGGATGGTGTAAAAGGTGATTTATCTAGAAATGGGAGGAGGACCTGGTTCGAATCCCCACACATTATCACTGTTCCTATTTTGTGTGTATTAATCACTTGTAATATATGTGAGAGGAATGGTGTAGGTTGTTTGTTAGGAGCGTAGTAGGAAATCACCGTGATTGCTGTATCCATTATATGACCCATGAGTATCAGGTATCTACCTTCTGGGTCTTTAATTTCTGATGATAAGGTGAATGGTGTGGATCGGTGAAATGCAATTAGAGTTCCCCTTTGCTTGGTACAGGCAGAAGCCGTGTAAATTTGTTGATAAAAAGGAGAAATATATTTTGGAGTAGAATCTTTGGTGAAGTGTGTTTCTTGGAGGCATACTATGTGAGCCTTCTTGTTATGGAAAGTACGGAAGGCTTTGGTCCTTTTTTGAGGGACATTTATTCCCTGAACATTCAGGGAAAGTATATTCAGTGGTGCCATGGCAATAGATCAAATAGTTTTGACTTACTTTTTGTTATGCAGAGCTGACTGCGCAGATCAACCTGTGTGGACTGAAGAGATGAATAGATAGAAAAGAAACCAGTGAATTCTGGAGTAAAGAGTAAACAAAAAACATATGAGATTAGATGATACATTGTATAAATTATTTTTTGCAAGTAATCACAATTTACCCGTGAAAGAGAATAAATATCTCTCTCAGGGGAATAAGTGCCTTCGTCACACTCCCACATAATATGGTTGGGAGAATGAGGAGGGCTAATGGGGGTACACGGATCTTCCGCTTACAGGAGAGAAGTGCTATGTCAAAAGACATCAAAATGATGTTTCATTAATTGGAGTGCAGAATATAGTTTTTGTTGAAATTATTTATTCCAGGGTGGTTGTATATGGTTAGTCTTGCCCTAGGCTAAATAATTCAGTTAGAAAGGTACTGTTAATAACTTTGGTATTGATGAAGATAGTTTGAATTATTTTGGGATTTTAACCCTTTTAGAGTAAACAATTACATATTTTATTCATATGTAACTGTTTAGATATGTTAACTCATAAAATTGAGGTTGTATTGCTTCAGATTAAAATAAACAAAAACATAATTCTAGGAACTAGTTAGGTAATAATATATTTGTTTTAAGAAAAGAAAGAAAAAAAAAAAAAAAAAAAAAAAAAAAAGCTTCCATCACTTCTGGATTATTGAACATATTTGTCCTAAAAAGTAATAAATCTATTGTTATTACCTGATAATATATAACTGAACAAGAATTTTCTTATTTCACTTATATATTCTAAGGCTATATGAATCAGAAGTAATAAGAAATATAACTGGAATGTAACATGATCCCACACAGTGTGTGACTATCAGAATTCAGTTACATTCAGTTATAAATATAGGTTTTTTATAGAGAACCATCTCTTAGTATAATAAATGAAGAGATATCAGGAATTAGGATGTCAGTCCATTGAATCTTCTTGGTCCATGGATGATGTGGCATAACGGCCTCTTTTGTGAGAATGATGATTCCCATTTTGTTCTGGAATTTTCTGGGTGCTGCCTGAAGGTGAAGATGATGCCATTCTTCTGCGTGTGGGAGTGTTGCTGCTTGTGGGTTCTGTCAGATTTAATTTTAAAAGGATTTGTTGTAGTTCATCTGCTGATCTGCTTCTGTAAATTGTACCTTGGTAGTTAAATCTGACTGAAAAGGGGAAGCCCCATTGATACATAATGTTGTGGCGTTGCAGTTCCATTAGTTGGGGTTTCATGGATCGTCTTTTAGTAATAGTAAGTTGGGATAGGTCAGCAAAAATTTGATAATTGTGTCCTTGAAAATTAAGTTCCTTTTTTTCTCTTGCAGCAATTAGTATTTGTTCTTTCGTTCTGTAATAATGAAATTTTGTGATTATATCACGTGGGGGTCCATCTTTCTTTTTGGCTGTGAGGGCTCTGTGTACTCTGTCCAGTTCTAAACGTTCAATAGGGATATCTGGCTTTAGTTCTTGTAATAGAGCAGTAATAGTAGATTGCAGGTCTGTCACAGTTTCAGGTATTCCCCTTATGCGCAAGTTTGAACGTCTGGCTCTATTTTCGTAATCTTCGAGCTTAGTTTGAAGTATTAAATTCTCTTTTTTTAATTGTTCCAATTCTGTTATATTTTCTTGGGTTGTAATTTCAATTTCATCCATTTTTATTTCTAAGGCTGCGGTGCGGTTTCCCAGCTCTCTTATTTCTTTGGTTAGGCTGTTTGTTATTTGGTCTGAGGTTTGTTTTACAGCCTTATGAAGCATCTTTTCAAATTGTAATAATATTACTGGGGATACTGAGGAGGCTTGTGGAGAAGTTTGTGAGAGGATTTGTTCTGTATCTGACTCAAATGGAGAGTCTTGCTGTGACATTTTCTGTCTGTGAGAGCGCCCTGATGCTGTATCTTGTGAGGTGACTGGAGCTGCTTCAGCTGCAGTGAGTGCCTGTGAGCTCTTTGTGAGGTGATTTTTATTTCTGCCACGGTTTCCTCCCAGTACCATATTTCCTGCCCAAACTTTCACAGTTTGTTCCCTGGGGCAAAAAGGTTCAAATGGATACCTTTTGAGCCTGCAGGCTCCGCTTTGTCCTTCTCTTCTCTCCTCAGCGGTGTGGAGCTCTAACAATGCATGTCTGCTCTGCTAGGCTCCGCCTCCTGCCCCCAGCCCTGACCCAGATTCAACCCAGGCCTGGCTCCCAGCCAGGCCAAATTTTCCTACACTAACAACTACAAAACTTACACTAACAACCCTAGCACACTAGAGGGTGCTACATAATTGTTAATGAAAATGTGTCAAGTATATAGACATATGTCATTTTTAATACATGCTATGTTGCGTTTTTTTTTCTTGGGGCAGAGCTTTGTAGTATGTGTTTGTAAGGGTGTGTGTGTGGTGGGGGTTTTGGGGGAAGCTAATCTTTGGTTGTAAACTGGCTTGTGAGTCACCTATTCCTGAGCCCTTTGCTAATTTCTGAGCCTTGCACAATCCGCATATTTGAGCCTTGCACAATACACATACTTGCACAATACACACCTCTGAGCCTTACACATTATTATCCCTTTCATGACTAAGCCTATTTTTGAAATTTGGTGTTTACAAGTTAAAATCCGTATTTTTGCTAGAAAATTACTTAGAACCCCCAAACATTATGTATATTTTTTTAGCAGAGGATCTAGAGAATAAAATGGAGATTGTTGCAATATTTTATATCACACGGTATTTGTGCAGCGGTGTTTTAAACGCAAATTTTTGGAAAAGGGACACTTTCATGAATTTTAAAAAATCCAAACAGTAAAGTTACCCCAATTTTTTTGTATAATGTGAAAGATGATGTTACGCCGAGTAAATAGATACCAAACATGTCAAGCTTTATAATTGCACGGACTCGTGGAATGGCGACAAACTACGGTACCTAAGAATTTCCATATGCAACGCTTTACATTTTTTTTACGGTTACCAGGTTAGAGGAGGTCTAGTGGTAGAATTATTGCTCTCACTCTGACAATCGTGGCGATACCTCACATGTGTGATTTGAACACCATTTACATATGCGTGCGCGACTTCAGTATGCATTTTCTTTGCTGCGCGAGCTTGCGGGGACGGGGGGCGCTTTAAAAATAAAAAAAAAAATTTCTTATTTATTTTTAAATTCATAAATTGTGTTAAAAAAAATGTTTTGATGACTTTTATTGCTGTCACAAGGAATGTAAACATCCCTTGTGACAGTAATAGGTGGTGACAGGTACTCTTTATGAAGAGATGGGGGGTCTAAAAGACCCCCCCATCCCTCCTTTACACTTCAAAGTATTCAGATCGCCGAAAACGGCGATTCTGAATACTGTGTACTTTTTTAAAACTGACGCCATTGGCAGCCGAGTAAACGGGAAGTGACATCATGACGTCGCTTCCGCGTTTACAATTTGAAGGCTGGAACGAAGCCACCCACAGCTTCGTTCCAGCCCGCCCCCAGCCGCCGGAGGCATCGGATTGGTCACCGAGCCTCCGGATCGACCGGGAGGCCCGGTAAGAGCGGCGGGAGGCGGCGGGAGGGGGGGACGTCCCCTCCCACTGCTCCGGTATAACAGCCGAGCGGCTTTTAGCCGCATCGGTTGTTATACACGGATAGCCAATCGCCGGCTCTACACAACGGTACCGGGATGATGCCTGCAGCTGCGGGCATCATCCCGGTATAACCCCCGAAAGCCGATTATGCACATCTGTGTACGGTTGGCGGGAAGGGGTTATGCACTCCTCCTGACCCTACGCGATACACACTCCTACTCCCTGCATGCTGTGCACTATGCACCCCTGAACCCTGTGCATTTTGTACTCCTGTGCTGCGTGCCATATGCATTCCTGAGACGTGCACCCTGTGTGATACACACTCCTTTGCCCTGCTCCCTGTGCCATATGCACGCCTGAGCCCTGCGTCCTGTGCGATATGCACTTCTAAGCCCTGCACAATATGCACTCTGGAGCCCTGAGCAATATGTACTGCTAACCCCTGTACCCTGCACAAGACACACTCCTGAGCCATGCTCCTGGTGCATTACATACTGCTGATCCCTGCACCCTTACACACTCTTGAACCTTGCACTCTGGGCATTGTGCTCTCCCGAGTCCTGAATTCTGGGTGATTTGCAGTGCTGCACCCTTGGCCATATGCAGTCCTGAGCCCAGCACTCTGTGCAATACACACTTCTGATCCCTGCATTATATACACTTTGTTGTACATTTCATACTCCTGACCACTGCGCTCTTAATGCTATATTTTACCATAAATACTTTTGACCAAAGTGTTTATTGCCTCAGTTGCTGGTTACTAAACAGTCTTTAGGGTTGATTTACTGAAGGCAAATAGACTGTGTACTTTGCAAGTGCAGTTGCTCCAGAGCTTAGTAAATGAGATGAAGCTTGTGAGATGAAGCTCACTGTAGCACAGCGTCGACTACTACAGCATAGCTCCCTACTGTCCCTGATTGGGTTGATTTACTAAAGGCAAATACACTGTGCAGTTGCTCCAGAGCTTAGTGAATCAGCAAACACGCTGCTGACTTCCATCATTCAATCATGTGTAAGCAAAAATGCTGTTTTTTTTTATTATTCTTGCACGTGATTGGGTACTCTTTGCAAAGTGAGGCTTTACCTCATTTACCAAGCTCTGGAACAACTGCACTTGCAGAGTACAACTGCACCTTGCAAAGTGCACAGTCTTTTTGCCTTTAGTAAATCGACCCCTAATTAGTGGTAAAAAAAAGCACTTGTGGGTTTAACTAATCATTTTTTTCTATAATTCTCTTTTAAGGGGGGTGTGTCTTATGCCTACATACTTTTGCTAATAGGTGTCCTTCGTTCCCATCTCCAAAAAGTTGGGAAGTATGGTACAGTGATTGCCAGCTTCCCCAGCAGCCCCTCGGGCATGAGACATCTCTCTCTAGAGAGCCACTGGCTCTTTCATAAGTTGCTTTATTTATACTTCAATAACTTGCAATGTAACAAAAGGAGTCACCGTGGCAACTGACACCACCTGCAGGAGTATGCTCCTGAGCTTCTCCTATTTGTGCATGCGTGGCTCACACAGCAGCATGAGAAAATATGACTGCAGCATCCAGTGTTTGGGACAACATCAACTCTTATAGTGGAACTAAAAGAACAAGTAATCATCTAAGCTCCAATGCTCGCGAGGTCCCTCGCCAGTGCTAACAAGTTCTCTCTGGGTTCCTCTGACTTTTGGTCTTCCGCTATTTTGATTGGTTGGCGCAGGGTGACATCACTATCCTGGCACACTGTCAGTGTGCAGCTCAGTGTCCATTCTGCGAACATCATTGCATGTCTCTTCTGCAATAAAAAGTCTACCTGTCAGCACTTTTTCGATTTTTACGCCTTCAGTTCAATTTAAAGCGGAACTAACATCAGCAATACTTACCTCCATTCCAGCATTGCAACATCTGCCAGACACTTCCCCGGGATGACATTTTCTCCCTTGCCTCTTCTGGGTGTGGTGTCTTTTACCATCTTGATTGGTCTGCGGGGATGACATAACTGACATATATGTGTGCAGTGTTTATCAATTCTGGCACCAAGGTGTGCCAAAAATGTTACATAGTTAGTGATGTTGAAAATGGACAGAAGTCCATCTGCTTCAACCAACAAGAAAAGGATATTGAAAAGCCTCATATACACAATCTTATACCCACAATTGATCCAGGGGAAGGCAGAAAACCTCCCAATAAAGTATAATTCAATTCGCTCCAGTGGGGAAAAAAAAATTCTTTCCTGATCCCTCAGGAGGCAATCGGATATTCCCTGGATCAACTACCCCGGTGTTGTTACCTCTAATGTTAATATCCAGTTATATTACGTGCATTTAGGAATGCATCTAGGCCTTTTTTTAAAAACAAACAACCATCTATCTTATGAGCTGCTATGCAATAATATATTAAACAAAATATGAAATGCTTTTTCCTCTGCTCTTCTGTGTTAGCTGCCCACAGTTTTCCATGTGCATCCAATAAACCTGAAACCAAACAGTGTCGTGCTTTACACAATTTAAAAAACCCAAACTTAAAAACATAACGTAAATCAAAAGTCCATAACATTAGCAGTCCTTATTATCCACTTTGCTCCTAATATCCCACTTCTTATAGTGCATCACCCTTCCGTGGCTTTAAATACTTGTGACCACAACCAGATGTGCTCTCATCTGGAGCCTATGACAACTATTACAATTTTGTAGGGTCATAAAGCACATGTGTCCCACAATGTGGACTACAGTATGTTGTTTCTTCCCAACAAGTGGATTCTTCGCTGTTCCGTTATCATGCTGTATAATGCTTTTACCAAACTCACTCAGCTGATCATTGGGAATAGAGGAGAGAGATCTGTGACAGCCAGAAGAAGAGCAGATTGGAGTGAGTTTGTTAAAAGCAAAAAAAAAAGTGGATAATAAGGACTGCTAACGTTATGGACTTTTGATTTATGTTTTGTTTTAAAGTTTTGTTTTTTTTAAATTGTGTAAAACGCGACACTTTGTTTTTTAAAAAAAAGATAAAACCAATCTTTTGAGGTGACCAGAACCAGCTCTTGGGGGAATCTATTCCATATTTTCACAACTCTAAGGCCCCTTTCACAGTGGGGCGGTAGGGGGCGTTGGCGGTAAAACAGCGCTATTTTTAGCGCTGTTTTACCGCGGTATTCGGCCGCTAGCGGTGCGGTTTTAACCCCCCCCCGCTGGCGGCCGAAAAAGGGTTAAAACCCCTCGTATAGCGTGGCTATAGCCGCGGTATTACCGCGGTATAGCCGCGCTGTCCCATTGATTTCAATGGGCAGAAGCGGTTTAGGAGCGGTGAGTACACCGCTCCTTCACCGCTCCAAAGATGCGGCTCGCAGGAGATTTTTTCTTCTCCTGCCAGCGCACCGCTTCAGTGTGAAGGCCCTCGGGCTTTCACACTGAACAAACAGCGGAGACTGTTTAGGGGCGGTTTGCAGGCGCTATTTTTAGCGCAATAATGCCTGCAAACCGCCCCAGTGTGAAAGGGGCCTTACTGTGAAGAAGCCTTTACTTATGTGTAGGTTACATTTATTTTCCTATAGCCGTAATGAGTGCCCCCTTTTGTCCTCTGTAATGACTTGAAAGTGAATTACTCTACACCAAGTTCACTATATGGACCACTTATATATTTATACATGCTGATCATATCCCCCATAATCACCTCTTCTCAAGAGAATAAATTCAGTTCCTCTAATCTTTCCTCATAGCTGAGCTGCTCCATGTCTCTTATCAGTTTGGTTGCCCTTCTCTGCACTTTCTCCAGTTCCCCGATATCCTTTTTTGTGAATTGGTGCCCAAAACTGAACTGAATATTCCAGATGAGGTCTTACTAATGATCTGTACAGGGGTAACCGTAAAATGATCTTTCTGCAGTCAATATCTCTTTTAATGCAAGAAAAGATCTTACTAGCTTTAGAAACTGCAGCTTGGCATTGCATGCTATTATTGAAATGATTGTAAAGCCTAAACATTTTTTATCTTAATGCATTCCTTGCATTAAGGTAAAAAATGTTTAGGTATCAGCATCCTCCCCCCCCCTTTCACTTACCTGAGCCCTTATTTGATCCAGTGCCATGCACATCTACAGCTCTTCTCTCCTCTCACTTATGGGTCTCGCTGGCTTTGCTGGGGCACCAGAAGCCATAGGCTCCCAGTGCTGTCAATCAAAACCAGTGATGATTAAGCAGGGGGCTGGGCTCGGGTGCAAGCACGCACAAGTGCCCGCATGGGAAGCGGCTTCCCATGAAGGCACTGGACAGAGGGGAGGGGCCAAGAACATCGGCAGGGGACCCAAACAGAGGAGGTTTACAGCCGCTTTGTGCATTGAGGTTGGCTTGTAAGTTGGAGACATCTTGTAAAGATGTTATTCCACTGCATAGCTTGGTGTCATCTGCAAACACTGAAATTGTACTTTTAATTCCAGACCCTATATCATTTATAAATATGTTAAAAAGTAAGGGTCCCAGCTCTGAGCCTTGGGGTACACCTCTAATAACCTTAGACCATTCAGATTATTAATCATTTTAGAGGTTGTAACCCTAAAATAAAGAGATTCTGTTCCCTTATAGCAGGTTAAACAGCATAGTGCTTGTGCTGTCTAATCTGTCCCTCTACAAGCTGTAAAAAAACTGGCTTATCCTGCCTGTTCCTGTGTCCCTCTTAGTGTGCTGACCAGGGTAATCATGGCTGCTGATCCATGATTACCATGGTCAGGTTATGTGCCTCTGTCATCCCGCTGCTCTCCTCTCTCCCCCTGCCTCCCTGCCTGTCAGCTCCTGTGTGTGTGAACCGCCCCTCCTGCCGCTATTAGCAGCTGGCAGTAAAGTTAAATAAAGATTACTGCCAGCCCCTCTGTTTTATCAAGTCATCCTTCACATCCTACACAGTGCAATGTTTGTGTAAGGGAGAGAGGAGGAGAGCGGCTCACATGGAGGAGGAGAGCGGCTCTCCCCTGTGTTTGAATCCATCGGGGGCTGCTTCCCACCTCTGTCTCCTCCAACAGGCTGTGTTCTCTCCTCTCCCTCCCCCCCTTCAATGCAGCTGCACATCTCCTCTTCTTAGAAGTCAAAGAAGGCGGTCTGGGTACAGTCTTTCCCATTGGCTGAGGAGGCAGAAGAGAGATTGTATATCAAACCACTTCTGAAATCTTCTTGCCGGTGTCTTGCCGAGAAAGTTCCCCCGGCAGATAAGGACCCCCCTGTACTGCGCAGGCGCATCGCTTGCGCAGTACGAGCGACTAAGGAGCCGCCGAAAATAGGCGAAGCTGAAAGCCTTCAATCAGCTGTACACGGCGCCTGCGCCCTGAGTCCAGGTTCAAGCCCCACCATCCGAGTGGACCTAGAGGTAGAATAAAAAAGTGCCGAGTGAAGCGAGGCCGTGCCCGAAGCACGGCGAGCGAAGCGAGCCTGCGAGGGGCCCTCTTACAGGCGCCGTGTACAGCTTATTTACAACTATTTGGCTTCGGCTATTTCCGCCGGCTCGTACTGCGCAAGCGCTGCGCCTGCGCAGTACAGGGGGGTCCTTATCCGCCGAGGGGAACTTTCTCGGCAGAACACCGGGTCTAAGTAAAGATCATCGGGTTGCGGCTAGGCTGCTGTATCCCTCCACAAGTAAAAAAAAAATACTCCCCAGCTTCCAGGCAGCAATAGAGGATATGCAGGCAATGACATAAAAAAAAACACAGTAACATCTGCAAATACTAACATAAATTTTGGGGGTGCTTAAAGAATTTTTGAGGCAGCTTGAAGTAAAAATGCCTCTCTCCCTATGCAGTGAATGCTTGACAGAGGGGTGGGTCTGGGTAGCAGTCCCGCCCACACCCGACATCACAACTCGGATCTGACAGCTGCAGTCTCTCATGGGGACTGCACAGTGCACACCCAGCCATCTTGCTCACCAATCCCTGGCTGTTCTGAATGTGCACATTGCTGCAGGTCCTATTGAGCTAGAAGGCAACATTAATCAACAGAATAATGCGAGACAAACTCCCCGCACGGTGGGACAGCGGGACAGACTTGTAAATGCGGGAAAGTCCCGCTCAAGCCGGGACAGTTGGGAGGTATCGTCCTATATAAACGTGTATGCATGTGCAGGCGCACATATTCATGTGCTCCCACACATGTACACAAGGGACGTGCATATAAAATCCATACTTGTCAATAGTCATGAATTTGCCGAACTATGTCCCGATTTTTTATTGTCCCAGCATTTGTCACGAAAATTGATTTTTGTCCCGCCCCCAGGCCGCTCTGTCACCCCCCCCCCCGTCATGACACACACAGTGTATCATGACGCTATGCATATCGGCGCATCATCTTGGCACATGCACGCTGTAGGGAGACAGGCAGCGAGCGGCTGTTTCTCCAGCTAGGAATGAGTGGGCGGGGCCGTAAGCGTCACTGCTGCTCTGATCCCGCCCTATGCCATGCTGCCTGCATGTTGGGGACTCCGTGGGGGAAAGAGTTGCTGGGAGCGGTAGAAGGCAGTATTTACAGCCTGCAGATTGAACTCGGCTGGCCAGCAGGACCAGGTATGTGCTGACCTCCGTACACCGCCCTGCAACCTGCTGACCTCCGTACACCGCCCTGCAACCTGCTGACATCCGTATACCGCCCTGCAACCTGCTGACCACCGTACACCGCCCTGCAACCTGCTGACCTTCGTACACCGCCCTGCAACCTGCTGACCACCGTACACCGCCCTGCAACCTGCTGACCTCCGTACACCGCCCTGCAACCTGCTGACCTCCGTACACCGCCCTGCAACCTACTGACCACCGTACACCGCCCTGCAACCTGCTGACCTCCATACACCGCCCTGCAACCTGCTGACCTCCGTACACCGCCCTGCAACCTGCTGACCACCGTACACCGCCCTTCCACCATGCTGACCTCCGTACACCGCCCTGCAACCTGCTGACCTCCGTACACCGCCCTGCAACCTGCTAACCTCCGTACACCGCCCTGCAACCTGCTGACCTCCGTACACCGCCCTGCAACCTGCTGACCACTGTACACCGCCCTGCAACCTGCTGACCACCGCACACCGCCCTGCAACCTGCTGACCTCCGTACACTGCCCTGCAACCTGCTGACCTCCGTACACCGCCCTGCCTCGTCCCGATCGGAACTTGTCCCGATTCATTTTTCGGGATGGCTCCACTGCTGGGGACACCAGATGTAAAGTAGGGCTCTGCTGCTGGGCACACCAGATGTAAGGAGGGGCTCCGCTGCCGGGGACACAGATCTGCAAGGAGGGCCTCTGCTTCTGGGGGCACCTGATGTAAAGACAGACTCTGCTGGGGGCACTTGATGTAAGGACGGACTCTGCTAGGGACACCTGATGGCATCTGGTGGCAGGCGACGTGGCAGGTGACATGCTCAGGGGTCCCACTGATTCTGGATTATGGTGAGTTGAATGATTTCATTCTATATTACAATGTAATAATAGTAATAATGCGCTTCAATCATCCTGACACCACAACAACCATGGTGCTGGGATTATTGAAGCGCTAACACAAGGTGTTTGGAGTATCTTTATCTGCTGATTTCTTAACCTCTGGAATACACATTTCTATTGTGGTGTAAGATCTGGGCCTGCTGTCCCTCCATCCCTCTTTCCTTCCTTCTCTCTACTTCCCTCCTTCTTTCTCTCTCCCTCCCTCCCTCTTTTCCCCTTTCTTTCTCCATCTCTCATTCATCTCAGACTGTAACCACACCCCCATTTGAACCATGCCCACATAAGCCACACCCACCATTTCACGTAAACCAAGCTCATTTTTTGGCACGGCGCGCTAAGCGCCGCTTTTTTCTTTTCTCACTATGTCATGCCTACAAAAGCATGCCCCGCCCCCTAATTAGAATAAGACTCCGCCTACAGCCAGAAAAGTGTCCCTAAAATTTTTTTTTACGATGTTGGCAACTATGAAAATCATTTGCTAATCCATACTGGACCAATGAAAAATCCACAGAGAAATGCATGTGTATCCAGCATGCATATATACATCAAGGGAAGCTGCCTCCATTATAGGATCCATAAAAACGCACCATGTCCCAGAATAAATGCAGACACAGTGCAACACCTGACTATTGGATCCATACATATGTGACATGCATTTACCAAGATGAATCCAGATACAATGCATCTACATAAAAACACTTGCAAAAGTTGCAATAGGAAATGGTGAGGACTACTCTAAGATGCACATAGAAAAATAGTAATAATAACAATTAGATATATATTTATATATATGAGAGATATAGATAAAATGAAAAAAATGTGTGTGTATGTATATATATATATATATATATATATATATATATATATATATATATATAAAGTGTAATAGTATATATATGTGCCAGCTCGAAAGTAGAACCCAAGCAAAGCATGGAGTCCACTATAAAGTTGGCGAATCAAGGTAAAGCGGACCCCAAACAGCCCAACAACCATCCGACAAAGTCCATACATAAGCCAATAGCGATTGCATAGCGATCGCACGATAGCACAATAACCACGCTGTGTTGTGTATGAGAGGGTCAATGTATATCTCATATGGGGGTCATAAAGATAGAAGGTACTTGGCACAATAAAAAGCTGGCAAACCAGTTCCTGCCCAGCCTAAAGCAAAATGAAGGCCGGGCGGGAGATTTGTCTATCTGCGTGGACGTTATATAATGTGCTCCTGGATCACACCTCGCACGCGGCCATGCCATCTGTCACTGACTGTATCCAACGGATGTGGTTTTGACAGAGCACGAATCTCGTGTGAAACGCGACAACCTTTTTTTCTCCCCTGCCTATAACTGGTTGTTTTTACGATTTTTGAAACAATAAAGCCGACATTGCATTGTGTGAGAATACAGCCAATTGTCTTTTTGTTTCATGAGTCCAGCGGATGACTGATCAGTGTACAGGCTCGCGGCCGGTACCATGTGATCACTGTGACCAATCACAACAGATCACATGACAATTGTAAACAATGAATGGCTTCCTTTCATGCCATCCATTGTGTATAATTGTGTTGCTAGCTGTGATTGGTCACACTGATCACATGGTACAGACAGCACCAAACACAGCCCATCTTTGCCGTGTGATTAGATGTGACCAATCACAGCTTATCACAACAAAACACACTGAATTAATCAGTTTCATTCAGTAAAAATGGTTGCTTATACCAGTGAAATTCACTGTTATAAACAATCATAATGTGTAAAAAAAAAAAATCCTGATCAATTCCTTAGAGTAGTACATTACTAAGTTAACGCTGTATTGGTCTGGTCACAGTGTGTAAAAAAAAAAAAATCGTAAGAAAAGAACTAAGAAAAAAGTAATAAAAAATTGTAAAAATATAAATTACTACTTTTTCTTTTAACATACTGTCACCAGTCAGTGTCCCCAATCACCGCCACACCCATTATACGATAACACCTTCCTGCCCTGGGGACAGTATGTAAAAAAAAAAATTGTGAGCAAATTTTTTTTTACATTTCTTCATTTTCCAAAAATTTTTGACAATTACAACTTCAAAAAAACTCACCATTACTACTATACAGTACATCAAGATTGATCGATTTTCAGATATAAACTTTACCAGTAGTTTGTGGACTCTATATATCTTTCCTACAGACTAAATAATTTACATGGATTTGGGTTATTTTCACCAAAAAATGTAGAAGAATACATTTTGGCCTAAATTTATGAAGAAAGATTTTTTAGGCTACCTTCCCATTGGGGCAGGGGGGCGTTAGCGGTAAAGCGCTGCTAATTTTAGCGGCGCTTTATCGCTGTAATAAGGGGGGGTTTTGGCCGCTAGTGGGGTGCTTTGAACCCCCGCTAGCGGCCGAATAAAGGGTTAAAAGTGCCCGCAAAGTGCTGCTGCCAAAGCGCTTCACAGGTGCTTTGGAAGCGGTGCCTGTTGATTCCAATGGCAGGGGCGGTGGAGGAGCGGTGTGTTCACTGCTTCCGCACCACCCGAAAGATGCTGCTTGCAGAACTTTTTCTAACGTCCTGCAAGCGCACCGCCCCAGTGTGAAAGCACTTGGGCTCTCACACTGCGGCTGCAGGGGAGGTGTTTTTCAGGCGCTTTGCAGGCGCTATTTTTAGCCTAAAAGCACCTGAAAAACACCCCAGTGTGAAAGGGGTCTTATTTGCAAAATTTTATGACAGAAACATGGGTTTTTACCCCCAAATGTTTGATTTTTTTCCCAGTCGTGTGACTGGCGGAAATGATCTCAGACTTTTCTGGTCTGCCTCAGGAGATCCTATGTATTGAGTAATGTGTACACCACCAGAAAAGTAGTAGCAACTGCACTATGGCTGCACTGTATTGTGTAATGTGTACACCACCAGAAAAGTAGTAGCAACTGCACTACGGTTGCACTGTAGATATACGCTACACTGGATGCTGCAGAGTGTATATACTGTGTATATATATATATATATATATATATATATATATATATATATATATACACACACACAGTCAGGTCCATAAATATTGGGACATTGACACAATTCTAATATTTTTGGCTCTATACAACACCATAATGGATTTGAAATGAAACTAACAAGATGTTAGTTTAACTGCAGACTTTTAGCTTTAATTTGATTCCATCCATCCATCAAACTTTCACTTTTTAATACTTGGTTGCAAATCCTTTGCAGTCAATTACCGCCTGAAGTCTGGAACGCATAGATATCACCAGAAGCTGGGTTTCATCCCTGGTGATGCTCTGCCAGGCCTCTACTGCAACTGTCTTCAGCTCCTGCTTGTTCTTGGGGCATTTTCCCTTCAGTTTTGTCTTCAGAAAGTAAAATGCATGCTCAATCGGATTCAGGTCAGGTGATTAACTTGGCCATTGCATAACATTCCACTTCTTTCCCTTAAAAAAACTCTTTGGTTGCTTTCGCAATATGCTTCGGGTCATTGTCCATCTGCACTGTGAAGCGCTGTCCAATGAGTTCTGAAGCATTTTGCTGAATATGAGCAGATAATATTGCCCAAAACACTTCAGAATTCATCCTGCTGCTTTTGTCAGCAGTCACATCATCAATAAATACAAGAGAACCAGTTCCATTGGCAGCCATACATTCCTACGCCATGACACTACCACCACCATGCTTCACTGATGAGGTGGTATGCTTTGGATCATGAGCAGTTCCTTTCCTTCTCAATACTCTTCTCTTCCCATCACTCTGGTACAAGTTGATTATGGTCTCATCTGTCCATAGGATGTTGTTCCAGAACTGTGAAGGCTTTTTAACCACTTCAGCCCCGGAAGGATTTACCCCTTCCTGACCAGAGCACTTTTTACAATTTGGCACTGCGTCGCTTTAACTGCTAATTGCGCGGTCATGCAATGCTGTACCCAAACAAAATTTGTGTCCTTTTGTTCCCACAAATAGAGCTTTCTTTTGATGCTATTTGATCACCTCTGCGGTTTTTATTATTCGCGTTATAAACGGAAAAAGAGCGAAAATTTTGAAAAAAAACGATATTTTCTACTTTTTGTTATAATAAAATACAATAAACTCAATTTTAGTCATACATTTAGTCCAAAATGTATTCAGCCACATGTCTTTGGTAAAAAAAAGTCAATAAGCGTATATTTATTGGTTTGCGCAAAAGTTATAGCGTCTACAAACTAGGATACATTTTCTGGAATTTACACAGCTTTTAGTTTATGACTGCCTATCTTATTTCTTGAGGTGCTAAAATGGCAGGGCAGTACAACCCCCCCCCCCCCAATAACCCCATTTTGGAAAGTAGACACCCCAAGGAAATTGCTGAGAGGCATGTTGAGCCCATTGAATATTATTTTTTTTGTCCCAAGTGATTGAATAATGACAAAAAAATAAATAAAAATTTACAAAAAGTTGTCACTAAATGATATATTGCTCACACCGGCCATGGGCATATGTGGAATTGCACCCCAAAATACATTTAGCTGCTTCTCCTGAGTATGGGGATACCACATGTGTGGGACTTTTTGGGAGCCTAGCCACGTACGGGGCCCCGAAAACCAATCACCGCCTTTAGGATTTCTAAGGGCGTAAATTTTTTATTTCACTCCTCACTACCTATCACAGGTGACAACAACTGTGCAAAAAAAAAAAAATTTGTCTTTTTTCCTGCAACTTGTGTCACAATATAAAATATTCCATGGACTCAACATGCCTCTCAGCAAATAGCTTGGGGTGTCTACTTTCCAAAATGGGGTCATTTGGGGGGGTTTGAACTGTCCTGGCATTTTATGCACACCATTTAGAAGCTTATGTCACACATCACCCACTCTTCTAACCACTTGAAGACAAAGCCCTTTCTGACACTATTTGTTTACATGAAAACAATTTTTTTTTTTTGCAAGAAAATTACTTTGAACCCCCAAACATTATATATTTTTTTAAAGCAAAGGCCCTACAGATTAAAATGGTGGGTGTTTCATTTTTTTTTTTACACAGTATTTGCGCAGCGATTTTTCCAATGCATTTTTTGGGGGAAAAACACACTTTTTAAAATTTTAATGCACTAAAACACACTATATTACCCAAATGTTTGATGAAATAAAAAAGATGATCTTAGGCCGAGTACATGGATATCAAACATGACATACTTTAAAATTGCGCACAAACGTGCAGTGGCGACAAACTACATACATTTTTAAAAGCCTTTAAAAGCCTTTACAGGTTACCACTTTAGATTTACAGAGGAGGTCTACTGCTAAAATTACTGCCCTCGATCTGACCTTCGCGGTGATACCTCACATGCATGGTGCAATTGCTGTTTACATTTGACGCCAGACCAACACTTGCGTTCGCCTTTGCGCGAGAGCAGGGGGGGACAGGGGTGCTTTTTTTTTTTTTTTTTTTTTTTTTCTTTATTATTTTTTTGCTTTTTTATCTTATTTTTAAACTGTTCCTTTCATATTTTTTTTTATCATTTTTATTGTTATGTCAGGGAATGTAAATATCCCCTATGATAGCAATAGGTAGTGACAGGTACTCTTTTTTGAAAAAAATGGAGTCTATTAGACCCTAGATCTCTCCTCTGCCCTCAAAACATCTGACCACACCAAGATCAGTGTGATAAAATGCTTTCCCAATTTCCCAATGGCGCTGTTTACATCCGAAATCTAAGTCATGAAATGCTTGTAGCTTCCAGTTTCTTAGGCCATAGAGATGATTGGAGCCATTCTGGTCTCTGATCAGCTCTATGGTCAGCTGGCGGAATCACCGGCTGCATTCTCAGGTTCCCTGTTGGGACAGGAGAGCCAGAGAAAAACATGGAAGACAGTGGGAGGGGGGGACATTCCCTCCCACTGCTTGTAAAAGCAGTCTAGAGGCTAATTAGCCGCTAGGATTGTTTTTACATGAAAGCTGACCACTGGCCGAAAAGAATGATACCAAGATGATACCTAAACCTGCAGGCGTCATTCTGGTATAACCACTCAAAGTCCAGCAACATACCAGTACGTTGCTGGTCCTTGTTGGGCATATATTGTAATCTTTTTTTTTCATGCAGCCTGTGGGCTGAACGAAAAAAAGAGATTGATTGGTGGGTATGCCCACCATTAGAATACCTCCCTTCATCCACCCACTTCTAATGATGGGCATACATGCACCATTTATATATGCCGAAGCATGGGGGCATCCGCCCCAAAGGTTAGGAGCAAATCGCTCCTCCGCCCCTGCTGCCCCATGCTTCGGCATATATCACCTCCGCTGGAGTCACGGCTTTATATATCGTGGGAGCAAACGCTGTTGCTGTCAAGATAAATAAATCCGCGCTGCAGCTGAATGGCGTACCTGAAAACAAAAAAATGGTTAACAATAAAACACAGTAAACAGTAAAGTATAAAAAATTGCATACCTGAAAAGCAAACATGATAAAACATAATAACAATAAAACATTGCAGAATAGAATACAGTAAAAAAGAGCAGAACAATAGAGAGAGAGAGAGAACAATAAAACAACAACTATTTTTTTTTTTTAATTTTGTATATTTTTTTGTGTTTTTTTTTACACTTTTTTTTGTAACTGTAACTTTTATAACTGTAACCGGTTCCAGGTTCGGGTCTCCCAAAATGCGATGGCATCTTGGGAGACCCTGTGAAAGTGTGCTTAGTCTGTGCAATGCTGTACCCTACACTAATACTCAACTAGTGTATGGTAGTGTTCAAAACATTCACCAATGCAAAGACCAGGATTGTCAGGACAGGAGGGACAATAATAGCGGGCGTCACGGCTATATCCGCGCTTGCTGCAGACACGACATCTTTTTTGGGGGGGTTCGTTGGGTAGGGGTACTCGGGAGGACATAAAGAAAATGCCTCTCATGCAGCCAACTGCATTTGGTTGGGGATGTGAATGGGGGAAGTACGGGTGCTGCAGAAGTGGTGGGTTCCCAGTTAGGATTGGCGAATGCAGCAGGAAGGGCATTATGGGCACGACGGGCCTGTGTTTGTCTTCTTCTTGGTGGCAGTGGGACACTGCTTGTGCTTGCCACCTCACCAGCTTGAACTGCACTTGTGGGACTCGCCACGTCACCAAGTGTTACTGCAGTGCTGGTTTGACTACGACTGGGGTGTACTAGGACACTGGTGCTTGCCAGTTCACCAAAACGCTACCAAAAAAACTGTTAGCGATCGCAGGGATCAGGCCTGACTCAGCGAACGCTGCAGTTATGCGTTTAGTGTTTTGTAAGTGACAGTGATCGATCGATACTGCACTTGGGTGGGCTGGGCTGGGCTGGGCGGAGGTGCAAAACGCAGGTGCTAGCAGGTATCTGGGCTGATCCCGCTAACTCTGCGTTTTTGGGAACCCTAAACTGCTGGGGACGCTAGTATAAATCTGATCTGATCAGATATTGATCCGTTCAGATACTATACCACTAAGGGAGGTGTACGGTGCGTGCATGTTACGCTATGGGGCGTTCCGCGGGCACTCAAATTTCCCGGCGAATATGCGGCGAACGGGTGAATGCCCGATGTTCGGGTCGAACTCGTGTTCGACCCGAACATCAAACTCATCCCTAATCATACATAGTAAGTTCATGATAGCCCCCTGCTAATCCCTATATAAAAATATATTATTATACAAGAACATGAACTTCAACAAAATTGTTTCTAATATGGTTTACTTTATTTTATTTGTGATTTGTATAATAAAAATTCATTTATTTTCTTTTTTATATACTATCATGTTTGATTATTTTGAACTTATTGTATTTCTATTTTTATTCACTATAAGAACTATTTTTACTATTGGATAATCACCGATGTGAATGCAGATTAGAAATAGTTTTATTGGCTTCAGGTTCCTGATGCCTCACATTACTGCATCTACTCTGGTGTTTTCCTTCATGTGTTTCTTATTTTGACTTGATTGTGCATGGGGGCATCTTTGATGAAATCTTTTTTCTTTGTTTAACCATTCACCCCTATTTATATGCACAGACAAGCAGTGCTGCATTAGCTATGATTACGCACCGATTCACCTCTGTACCATATGGACTGACTTTTTGGTTTTATTCTATTTTGAAACAATAAAGGTGTTACATCGTTGTGCGGCCGTCCAGGAATTTCTTTCTCTTTGCCTGGTATTGAAGTGGTTAAAGAGTTTAAATTTAACAGAGCTCAACACTTTGAGAACTCTTGGGTGTAAGCCATCTGGTCCAGGTGCTTTATTCACCTTTATTTTGCCTAAATGTCTCTGGACCATGTCAATATTGAGCCATAGTGGATCATTTGGGGCTGTGTGAATACTATCCCCATTAAGAACCTGAGCTCTCCCATGCTCCTTTGTAAAGAGCTAAAAAAGGCATTTTAATACATTACCTTTTCTTTGTCCCCAATTACCCACTGTAGATTATTTTGTAAAGGGCCCATATGCTCAGACCTGACCTTTTTACTTTAAATATACATGTATTTGAAGAATTGAATTGGGCCTGTCCTACTCTCTGTGGCAACCTGATGTTTGTTATCAGTTTTTGTGGCCTTGATTTTCTTTTTACATATTCTGTTATATTCTTTGTAACCTTTAAATGATGACTGTGTTTCTTCATTTTTATATTTTTTAAAATGTTCTCTTCCTATTATTTATACCTACATATTTTAATTGTAGAGGTTAGTTACATAGGTTAGCCTTAGCCTTTTAAACTTATTGCACATGGAAATATATTTTGCAGTGTTTTTGCATACAGTTGATTTGAAACATTCCCATTTCAGTTCTTCAATGACAACATTTATTCCCAGTCTAATGCCGTGTACACACGACCGGACTTTTCGTCGGACTGAACCCCGAAGGACTTTTCGCCGGAGTTCCGACGGAGTTCCAACCAAACGGACTTGCCTACACACGATCACACCAAAGTCCAATCGTTTCGAACGTGATGACGTACGACCGGACTAGAATAAGGAAGTTCACAGCCAGTAGCCAATAGCTGCCCTTGCGTCCTTTTTTCTCCGTCGGACTAGCATACAGACGAACGGATTTTTCAATCGGACTCAAGTCCGTCAGAAAGATTTGGAACATGTTCTATTTCTAAAGTCCGACAGATTTTTTGACAGAAAAGGTCCGATGAAGCCCACACATGATCGTATTGTCTAACGGATTTATTCCATCGAACCACTTCGGTCGAAAAGTCCGGTCGTGTGTACACGGCATTAGCCTTGGAGATCAGCCCTCAGCTTTGGAAAATTTGCTCTTTTAAAATTGAGTGTTTTTATCTTTCCAGTTAAGTGTTTGTTTAAAGCTAACATTAAATGAAATCATGTTATTGTCACTGCTATCCAGATGTCATTTTATATAGGGCTGAAACAACTAATCGATTAATTGACAACTAATCGATTATGAAATTAATCGATTACTATTTTCATAATCGATTAATCGGCCAGTAACATAATGGGATTAAAAAAGCTCAAATTAGCCCTATATAGTACAAAAAGAGCAAATAATCTCTACTGTAAATATTACTTTCACTGTTGCACAGTAAAAAAAACTATTTTTTGAATTTATTTTTTTTAACTCCATTACGTTACTAAATGTCTTAGGCCTGGTTCCCACCCATGTGTTTTTTGGTGCTTTTTGCAGAAATGCACTACAGTTCATTTAACATTCACATCTGTGCTTTTTTCAGCTGCTGTGTATTTGGAAAGGGTCAAGGACCTTTTTCAATCCAAAACGGTGCTTTTTTGGTTCAATATACTTCAATGGAGAAGCTGCATAAAAGCATGTAATATTACAGTTCTGTTTGAAAATCTGCAAAACAGTCTAGAATTTTTTTTTCTTTAAATAAAAAAAATTTGATCTGAGTCCAGATTCAACCTCTAATAGTATATAGAGTATATCTCTTCTGTCTGTTATTCCCAGAGATTAATGATTTTACTCCCTAACTATATAGTTGGTTATTTATATTTACCCCTGCGTATTAAGATATTTAGGAATAAATTGCCTTTTTTTTAAACTTTACATATTAACTAAATTATACACCACACTTTCTTTTAAGGTTATTAACCGATTAATCGATTAATCGAAACAATAATCGGCCAACTAATCGATTATGAAAATAATCGTTAGTTGCAGCCCTAATTTTATATGAACATTAGTAATGAGCTCCACATGGGTTAAGATTACCAGAGATTACCAGCAGAGCATCATTTCTAGTTGGGGCCTCTATGAACTGTACCATAAATTTGTCACGTAATAGGTTTATAAATTGCTGCTCTCTTACTGTTCCAGCAGGGCCATTACTCCAGACAATTTCGGGGTAGTGTAGCACTACCCCCCCGCAGAAGCCGTTTGGATAATGGTCCCCGGATCTCCCACTGATTGATCCACAGCCCGTCACAGGGTATTTTTGGACAGCCAGATGCACACACTCTTCTGCTTGTTAATTCCAATGACCAGTCTAGGAGATTTGTTTTTGTGTTTTATTTGGAGAACTTGCTTAGGAGAAGGGAATTAGTAGGATACTCCAAATTATTCACAGGTGAGGACAACTCTTTCAATAGAACTGTGTACCAGATTATCTGTAAGACCATACAGCAGCAGTATGGTATGAACAAGTCAGTTTGTAGCAGAAGGAACTCAGTGAACTTTGCCTCTTTGAGACACTAGCCTGTGTCCCCTTTAGCTTGCACTCAGAAGCTGATTTCTAGCACCCAGAGGGGGATCTAACAGCACAAGTCCCAAGGACTGTGGGGGTCTGTACTCACAAAGCTGCTGAAGCTCACACGGAAGCCTTCCCCAGCAGTATCAGACAGGATCCGCGGACATCCTCCTTATTTACAATAAGTTAAGGTGAAAAAATATAAAGCATCTGCTGTACAATATATACACGTTAAGGCAGAACTCTACCTAGTGCACTGTTGTTTTTGCACTCCCCAACAAATAAAGAATGGTTGGTAGGGTAAGATAAGCAAACACAACCTGACTATGCTACACAATATATTACAGTCACATATTACAGCATATCACTGTGGAATGCCTCCGAGGCAAAGAAACTCCTTGCACTCCTGCAAAGGAAAAGAGAAAAGTACACATATATACATCATTTTTTTCCTTTTTATACATTCTAAGCAACTACAGTGGGAATATCCTCTCTCCGCAGAGGTGACCTTTCCACCTGACATGCATCTACTGCTAACATTCACATAGAGGCACTTCTGTGAATCCTGCCCCCTAAGGGCAACTCTTGACACGTCGTCTCCGTGTATCCATGCAAGAGACAAAACAAACATCCTACCAATCTAACTGGCTAGGCATGTTCAGCAATTACTTGGACTTTAGCAAACAAGACTGGAGTAGGTAAAGTCCCTTTAAGTACCCGGGTTCTGACCTCTGCTAGTCAAACCCTGCAACCAGCATGCAGAAATGTTAAGTCAACTCAACTGGTACTTGCAGTGACATCACCCCTGCAGCATCAGAAGCAACACATCTTCTTTTTGCTGAACCTACAGCAATCACTCGCCTGCATGCGGACAAAAACAAAGAGTTAATTGAACTGGAGAAGCTTTCAGTGGAAGTCCTTTAACCCGGCACTTCACTTATAGAACAACTGAAGGAGCTTTTATCATCAGTCCTTCCTCCAGCACTTTACTTGAAGAAAGGTAGCGAGCAACTGCCCTTTGACATGGCAGCAACTCACACAGACTTGACTTTGTGACAATAATGGCCCACTGACCAAAAGATCTTCGCAAAGTGTCCAAAAATTAAAGGATCTTCGCAAAGTGTCCTTTGAGCAACAGAAGGTTTACCCCCTCCAGGTAGCAGCCCCTGGATGAAACAGGAGAAGTCCTCTGCAGCAGAAGTCCCTTTTTCCAGATGATAGAGCAAATCCCAGATGCCCCTTCTTTAATTTGCAAGAATAGAAGGGAAAAGGGGATTTGGGAATGGGGCCCAGGATCTCAAGGATCCCCTGTGTGAGGCCACATGGCAGCCTGCACTGGGGAGAGGCAACAGCCCCCTCCCCACCTGGACCTCTCTCTCTAGAGGAAGACCCAGAGCCCACATGCTCTTCAAATATAAATACAGTCACCCAGCATGCCTTGGGGCACATCCCCTTCTAATTGGCCAGGGCTGTATGGACATTCATGCTTTCATCTGCTAGGTTTCCTCCCACTATCCAGGATACTCTATAGCTACTGGACCAGTGTGAAACTTTCAGGACAGCATGAGCAGCACCAGAGCACACTGAGCAGACCTTACTAAACAATCACAGCCTCTTTTAAGCAGACAGCACATAGATTTGCCTAGCTGTCTCTCTGTAGATAAACCAAAAACTATATATACTCACTTTAGCACCTACAGGAGGGTGCTACAGTAGTTAAAATCCCCCATGATTATCACTGTCCCAATTCTTGAAGCCCTTTATATCTGTACAAGGAGCTCACCACCTCACTGGGTGGCCTATATCAAACTCCAATGATTACCTTTTGTTGCCCTACTTAATACAGATTTTAAAATTTTGACTAAATTACTTACCATCAGACTACAGCCACTATTACCATCTGTTGTAGATATTGATCAAACTGGCTTCATGGCCAACAGGTAAACCGATGTAAATTTGAGACGTTTGTTTACTAATATACATGCAAAGCATTTGAATGAAGGTACTAGGGTGGTGGCCTCCTTAGATATTGAAAAGGCCTTTGATACTATCGAATGGCCTTTTCTTTGGGAGGTCCTTAGAAGGATGGGGTTCCCCCTGATCTTTATTAAATGGATACAGATAATTTATCAAAACCCCACCTCAGCTATTAAGTTGGGAGGTAGCTTATCACAGTCTTTTTCTCTGTCAAGGGGTACTCGACAGGGCTGCCCCCTCTCTCCAGCCCTTTTCACCATAGCGATGGAACCGCTGGCGGAGGCTCTCCGTACTTCCCTTCATGTTAAGGGATTGCGTGTTGGCTGGCTGGAGGAAAGGGTCGCCTTGTATGCGGACGACCTACTCCTTTTTCTTAATGACGCAGGACCATCACTTAGGGGGGCCCTACAGGTCCTCAATTCTTTCTCCGCAGTCACAGGCCTTAAAGTAAACTGGGAAAAGTCACTTCTATTTCCTATGGACTTTGTGGCTCGTGCTACTGCTAATATGGATACCCCCCTAAGATGGGTGGGGAATTTTAAATATCTAGGGGTGGTGGTTTCCAGACAGGTTTCAGACTATATATCCCTAAATTTAACACCTGTGATCCAGGAGACTCAACAACGGCTGAAGGCATGGGAGTCATTACCCCTTTCATTGTTAGGACGCATAAATTTAATAAAAATGAATGTATTACCTAAATTCACATATTTATTTCGACACTCTCCCCAGTGGATCCCTAAATCTTTCTTTGCAAGGCTACATCGTATTTTCTCAGCATTCATATGGAGATCAAAGCCCCCTAGGTATAGCTGGGCTACAGTGGTACGCCTGACCTCCCAAGGTGGCCTGGCATGTCCAGATTTCCATAAATATTACTTGGCTTCTCAGCTAGTAACTACGGCCTGGTGGCTTAACCCAGATACCTCAAATTCCGCTACTCAGGTAGAAGCAGCAGTGCTGGGATCCCTAGAGGCGCTGAAATTTTTGATCTTTCGGGGCCCTTGTGCTCCATATTCATTGACACCATCTATGCTTACCACGCTACGTGTATGGGGAGAGGGCCTCAAAATTGAACGATATCCCCTACAGGCAATATCACCTAATGCTCCCCTCTGGTTAAATCCCACTCTGGAGCATTTCTATTCACTACCCGACCCCTATGCTTGGACTAATTTTAAGATAAAAACAGTGACACAGATCATTTTGGATAAATCTTTGATTTCTTTTTCCCAATTAATTTCTGATTTCAATATCCCTCAGTCGTATTATTTTCGTTTCCTTCAACTCTCCCATGCCTTCAGCTGTCAATTCTCTGGCTCTCCTCTACAACTAGTCCAATCTGCCTTAGAGAAGCTTCTTAGGTTGGATTGCACAAAGAATGCCGCATCTAAATTGTATCTTCACTTAACAACTGCCTCTCTCCCTGATTTAGAGAGATTAAGATTAAAATGGTCTAAGGATATCCCTGAACTTAATGAGGATGATTGGGATAATATATGGGACTCTCCCTTCAACTCTCTCGTCTCCTTGAGAGACAGACTTATTTAGTTTAAGATAGTCCACAGGGTATATTACACCCCCCATATATTAAATAAAATTAATTCAGACTCGGCTCCTGGCTGTTGGCGATGTGGGGAGATTCCTGGAGACTTTACCCATATATTCTGGACTTGTCCAGCTATCGTAAGGTATTGGGAAGAAATACTAGCTTTTATACTCAAAATAACATATATCCCACAATAACATATATCCCACTGCAACGATCAATGCCAATATGTATTCTTGGTCTGACAGAGCAATTTATTCCTATGACAGCAGGACGCACTTTGGTGGGGCTGCTTTTGTTCTATGCTCGTAAAGCCATAGCTCTCAGCTGGAAGAAAACCACCCCCCAATCGCTGACCTTGTGGAAACAACTCATTAATAATAGCTTACCATTATACAAAGAAACATATATAAATAGGGGTTGTCTCCTCAAATATGAAAAGGTTTGGTCCAAATGGCTCACGGACCCCTCTACAGCCTCAATAGCCTCCTAGAGGAATATGACTCTAAACTGGCATAGGAACCAGGTATGACCAATGTATGTATGTATGTATGTATGTGGGGTTTGTTTTTTTTTGTGTGTTTTGTTTTCTATGTATATAGTTTCTTTAATTGCTGCAAGTATTCATTTTTGTTTGTTGTCTGTTTTTTTTTAAATTAATAAAAACGTATATTTAAAAAAAAATGATTACCTTTTGTAGTATGCACACCCATGTGTAGTTCCACCCATAATGCTTCTGCCTCAGCACACTCTCCATCAACTAGGTCCTCTTTCACAGTAGCTTTGAGATCACTTCTCACAAAAATACAGACACCGCCATCTTATCGTTTTACCCTGTCTCCCTGAATGTATACTGGGCTGCACATGTGCAGCTTGGTGTGCATTCAAAAGATGATTTTTAACAGATAGGTAAGTTTGTTTTATTGCAGAAGAGATAAAGCATGTCTCTTCTTCAATAAAAAGCCTGTCTGCTAACCAATTTTTACTTTTTTCCCCTTAGTTCCACTTTAAGTCTCTCTGGCCATAGGGAAAAAGTCTTGTATGTCTCTGGCACTGGGCTGATAGCTTTTAGAGTGTATGGGTATATTTTTAGTTTTAGCGTTTGTATGAGTATTTTTTCTAAGTTGTGGAAAGGGTGGAGAAGGGTAGGAATCCCTGCTGGGATTGTATTACTATCTAGGAGACATTTCCTCTCACTTGCAACTGGACCCAATGGTTTCACTAAACAGGATGTCTTTTTTTATTGTAGTGTAAGTGAAGGCTAGGACTCTTGTCAGCTTTATTTTGCTGTATGTGTGCCTGTTGCAGACTTTTCCCCACTTCTTGCCTGGTAAAATCATTGTCACCTAGGGCAGAAAGTGAAGGAAACTGTCCAACAAATAGCAGTAAAAACCCCACACGGGCACTAAACTTTCCCCGCCCTATCCAAAACTTTAAGAAGTCTTGGCTTTACTCACATCCTGTTTACTCAAAGCACTTCCATTTGTGCTCCCTGTTCCTCCCCACCCTCTGTCCAGTCGAGTGACAACCAGTCCCAAACTTACTAATCTACTGCCCTTTCGTGGTTTATGGCCCAGTGTCCACCCACCCTATTTATTCCCGGTTATTACCAGCATTCCATTTTGCTTCTAGAGCTTAGGGAGGGAGATGCAAATAACCAGCCTGAATATTTATCATGCTCCAGCTATAATCCCTGGAGAGGAGTGCCCAGAAGGGGGCTGGGAAGGTGTTAAATATACTGAAGCACTAGAGAGCTGGGTTCCTTCTCCACAGGAGGGTTCCAAAGCCTGAGGGGCTGAGGCCCTCAGGCAGCCCATGGACTGTGTAGCTGTTCTGGAAGCCTCAGCAGTGTCGGGGCTGAGGGCCTGAATGGAACTGCTTGGAAGCTGAAGCTGCAGGAAGCTGCAGGAAATTACCAAAAGGGATCCGGTCTGGAGAAGGACTGACACACTCACTGGACCATGTCTGGAGGAAGCTAAAAGGTGACAGCTGTCCTGGGGACATCTGAATAAAGACCGTAAACAGATCACTGTGACTTTGCAGTGTTTTGGAAATCAAACTGGCTACCAGTAATTGTGCATATGTGCAAGGTAACCAGATGTCAAAGAAACACGCCTCATGTTTTTTTTTGTTTTGGATAGATTGGAGAGGGATTAGAGCACCTGTAAGTTTTTATTGCAGTCTGTGCCCCTTTTAAGGAGATTCACCCTGTCTATTTGTCCTGTTTACCATTATCATTGAAAGTGAAAGTAAAAAGAAAATCCCAAATTTTGGGTTGTCCCCAGAAAAGTAATAGAGGGGAAATCTCCCAATGGGGACACTAGTTCTGGTGACCTGGGGGTCCCCAAGGAATTCCCTTAATTTACATGGATTTCCTCTCACTTCCGGTTTGGTTATGGGACAGGAAATTAAGGTAAATCTCCGCAAAGGGACACAGATGGTGAAAAAACATCTGACAGGGTTTATAACCCTCCCTTGCACTATTCAAAATGAAAAAAACAGTTTTGCCTGAAGTTCTGCTTTAAGGAGAAGGCTGTCCTCTAATTGCTATGTGCTAATCATTTTGAAGCATCCCATGCCCTAACCCCTCTACTGTTAAGTTTCTTCAAACAATAAATATTGACATCCTCCAGCCTCTGTACATTTAAGTAAGAACCAGTTAATAATACCAGCAGCCCCTATGGGGGTAACACTACATTTATATGAAATATGATCTGTAAAATATGACAAGCACAAGAGATTGTCAGACAAACTTTACTATAATAATTGGAAATCAGCACTTGCTGAAAATGATATTTTTTTATAAACCGCATCCTTATATGTTATAATTTTACACAAGAATCACCACCGTACCTAATTTTGTGAATTCTACATTTTCCACATTTTCATATCCGACATTTTTTTCATATATTTACGTTCTTTTCCTTTGCTTGTCACTATTTATTCCCTCTACCGCAGCGTAGATGCCAGAGCTCAAGTTTTAATTAGAGAGATGCAAACAGCAGCAAGCGGGAGGGACGTTTAAGACAACGCAATCATGGCAACAATTTAATTATTTATCAGAGTAAATAAAATTAAATATTTTTTTTCTACCAGGATGTGAAGTAATTACACTGCCACATTCATCAAAAGCTTCCACCATCAATATAAAAGCGGTGGCTTTGCTTAATAATTCATATTACAAATCCTCGGAATCAGGGAGGTATTACATATAGATGCTGAAGGTACCAGACATGTTTGATTTCAGCTCCCGCTTGCTCCAAACCTTGTCAGAATCACTATACATTTTAACTCCTGCTATTTTTCATTTAATTTACAGCTTCTGTGATGATGGGAATCTAGAAAATAAGTCTTGTCTTTAAAGCTTATCCCATTGCCCAAACACACTGGAGGCAATTTAAAAACACATATGTGACCCTAACATACACACGGATGCAGCCTTCTGTGCAATACTCAGTACAAACACACATGTAAAATGAAAAATCCTGACCTAGCACAATATACAGCAATAAAATAATTTTTCAGAAAAGCTGTATTTTTATCAGTAAAAGGCAGTTCTTGAGCTAAAGTCAGCGACTTTGCCTAAGCACAGATCATGTGATGAGTCTGCTGCAGGCAGCATTTCCTCAGTCTCCTCTCCCTCAGAAATCAGACTGCAACACTGTATCTTTGTAGCATGTCACAAGGTGTAAGACTACAGCAGGGGCTGATACCTGGACACTCAGGGATGATCGGGCGATTTGCGGGGGAAGTTATAATCACCGATCTCCCTGTGTGGCTTTCAGTAAAGCAGCTTCCCCTCCTCTCTTCTCCGCGGCTTTCAGTTGCTTTATTGAAAGCCACACAGGGAGATTGGTGATTATAACTTCCACCACACCGATCATCCCTGAGTGTCCTATGTATCCTCCTCCGGCTCCCCTCTGTTCTTCTTCCGTGGGGTCCTCCGGCCCCCCCCATCCTACTTTGTTCCCCCTCTGTGTGCTTCTCTGGTCCCTGTCCTCCTCCAACCACCTGTCCTAGATCTTTCAGGATGGAGAGTGGAGGAAGGAGCCGGCAAATATGTAATTTACCGGCTCCTTACTTTTCTGAATGAACAGAGTCAGTGATCACTGACCCTGTCCATTCATAACTGAGCATCGTAAACTCTGTTTACAATGCTTCCGTTTATGAATGGAGAGGAGACTCCTCTCCATTCATGTTCGGTGCAGCTGAGGCTGCTGAGAAAGGGACTGGGGAATCTCTGTCCTCAGTCCCTTTCCATGTCTCGAAGGAAATATGTCAGACATCTCACCAAAGCCCCCCTACCCCCCTACCCCCCAACAGGGTTGAAAAAAAAAATGTAAAAATAGGAAACATTGTAATAAATAAATATTTAGTTAAAATTGTAAAAAAACGAAAAAGAAAAAGCACTGGCAGATAGATAGATCTGTCTATCTATCTATCTATCTATCTATCTATCTATCTATCTATCTATCTATCTATCTATCTATATATATATATACATATATATATATAGTAAAAAATAATTTTAAAAAAATTGTAAAAAATAAAATTGTAAAAAAATTAAAAACTACTGACACAGTCCACGCCTCATCAGTGCCCATCAGTGCATATTAGTGCCACTGTCACGTGATATTAAAATAAAGTATCGGTAATCGGTATTGGCAAGTACTTGAAAAAAGGTATCAGTACTTGTACTCGGTATCAGTGCAACCCTAAGGGCCCTTTCACACTGGGGCAGGGGCGGCGTTGGTGGTAAAGCGCCGCTATTGTAAGCGGCGCTTTACCGTCGGTATCAGGCCGCTAGCGGGGGTGGTTTTACCCCCCCGCTAGCGGCTGAGAAATGGTTAAAAACCACCGCAAAGTGCCTCTGCAGAGGTGCTTTGCTGGCGGTAAAGCCGCGCTGTCCCATTGATTTCAATGGACAGGAGCGGTGAAGGAGCGGTATATACTCTGCTCCTTCGCAGCTCCGAAGATGCTGCTAGCAGGACTTTTTTTCCCGTCCTGCTACCGCACCGCTCCAGTGTGAAAGCCCTCGGGGCTTTCACACTGGAGACAAAGCAGCGGCACTTTCTTGTCGGTTTTCAAGCACTATTATTAGCGCAGTAGCGCCTGCAAACCGCCCCAATGTGAAAGGGCCCTAATTGTAAGACGTTTAGTTTTGTCACAGGAAATATAAGTTCTCAAGCTACAGACAGAGGTTATGCATTAAAGCGAAGTTCCACCCCCCCCCCAGCAAAAAAATTAAGGGTCAGCAGCTACACATATTGTATCTACTGACTTTAATATTCATATATTCAAACACTTACTTGTCCTGGAATCCAGTGATGTTGGCACCCCAGCCGATGTTTCCACCAGCTCTCAGGTGCTGCCGCCATTGCCGCTTTCTGAATGGCCTGGCGGTGGGGGAAGAAGGAGGGGGCCGAACTTCTAAGTGATATTGCCACTCCGAGATCTCTTGGAAGTGGGGATGGGTACCTGTCAAAAACAAGTATCTGCTCCCATCTCCCCCCAAAAGGTGCCAAATGTGGCACCGGAGGGGGAGAGGAAGCAGATAAGAGGAGTTTCCACTTTTGCAGAAACTTCTGACACCGGAATGTGATGATTTACTCTACTATAGGCTGTGCATACAGGGCAACAAATATCACCAAGACACTGCTAAAGGCAACATTTTTATTTTTTTTTTAGTTTTGGATAGAGTGGAGAGGGATAAGTACACCTGTTAGTTTTTTGTTGCTTTCTGTCCCCCGATTAGGTAGAGTCACTCTCTCTATTTCCCCTGTTTACCATTATCACCAAAAATGAAAGTAAAAGAAAATACTAAATTGCTGGTTGTGACCAGAACAGGAAGGAATAGAAGGGAAATCTTCCAATGGGGACACTCATTCTGGAGACTCTGGTGACAACAAGGGACTCCCTCAACTTGGAGGGATTTCCTCTCACTTCCTGTTTTGGCTATGGGACAGGAAGTGAAAAGAAATCTCTCCGATGGGACAGAGATGGCAAAAAAAAAAAATACCTGACAGTGATTATAACTGTCACTCCAATATAATCTTATGGGAAGATTTTTTTTTTTTTTTTACAAAAAATGATCAGGCATCAAGCTCTCTTTAAATCATACAATGAAAGAAAATATGGAGGCTATTTTTATTTTCTGACTTATCGTTCAGAAAATGCTAATTTCTTATCTGGCATGCATACACTTTTGTTTTAATGCTCCAGTTCCCTGACCTAAAACAAATATACAGCTCATGATTTCTGATTTGCTCTGAATTTTTAATCTGAGATCTGAGAAAGTATTGAAGCCAGTGGATCAGTATGCTAAAGAGGCAGATTTTTTTTAGAAGGAAAGGACATCAAAGGTAGGCTCCATGTTTCTCTTTTGATCTTAAAAATATCCCATTGATTATAAAGCTCAGTAGCGCAAGCTAAAATGTACAAACACATCTGAGTTTCAATTATATTGACAGAGTCTGAAGGCAAATAGGGGGTTATTTACTAAAGGCAAATCCACTTTACACTACAAGTGCAAACTACAAGTGCAAAGTGCACTTGAAATTGCAGTCACTCTAGATCCGAGGGGGACATGCAAGGAAAATAAAAAACAGCATTTTAGCTTGCACATGATTGGATAATAAAATCAGCAGAGCTTCCCTCATTTCAGAACTACCCCTCAGATTTACGGGGACTGCACTTCTAAGTGCACTTTCACTGCAATTTCAAGTGCACTTTGCACTTGTAGTTTGCACTTGTAGTGCAAAGTGGATTTGCCTTTCATAAATAACCCCCAGTGTATCTGTTGTGCTCTCTTTTTAGAAAACCCAAAATGCCCTGGGAATCCAGGGTCATGGGTGATGCTTGTCCTAAAAGTTTAATGTTTAATTATAAATAGTAAAAAAAAAAAAAAAAAAGATGTAAAACATCAGTTTGCAGACCTATACAATTTTCATAGGCGTGCGCACGGGGTGTGCCGGGTGTGCCTGGGCACACCCTAATCACCAGTGCTGTCTCCCAAGATCTGCTCCGAAATGTTGCATTCAAGAGAGAGTGTAGCCCCCCTGCTACCTGTGAAACAGTTACACAGGCAGCAGATCGTGGAGTTTAGAGAGTCTGTTAGAAAGAGCCCCCATCAGTGCCCATCAATGCAGCCTCATCAGTGCCCATCAAGGCAGCCTCACCAGTGCCTACCAATGCAGCCTCATCAGTGCCCATCAATGCAGCCTCACCAGTGCCCATCAATGCAGCCTCATCAAAGCCCATCAGCTCAGCCTCATCAGTGCCCATCAATGCAGCCTCTCCAGTGCCCATCAATGCAGTCTCATCAGTGCCCATCAGCTCAGCCTCACAAGTGCCCATCAATTGAGCTTCCCAGTGCGCATCAATTCAGCCTCACCGGTGCCCACTCTCATGACAGCGGCCGCCAGGCAATGAATTCAAATCCATGCTTTGTCACAGCAGGAGATCCCCGCTGTGTGATCCGGCAGCGCCCACCCCCCTCTGAGGCAGCCCCACACATGGTCACCCTCCCTTTGCCTCAGCTTGCGGCGCCTGGGAGTGGTGCACCCTGTGCACCAGCCCAGGATTGGCCCTGGTTGCAGCCACAGCTCAAAGCGGACCCAGGGCAGATGACCTACCGGGAAATTTCCGCTATCCCGGTAGGCCAGTTGGGCCCTGCTTGCAGCTCGGTGTAAGGAAGTGCTCAACAATGGCTGTGAATTCCCGGAAACTGTCATATCATCCATAGGCTCCCATGGCGCAGCCATTGTCAGCACTCACTCCTCTCCTCTGCAGGAGTGGCTCACTGACACAGAGGAGTCAGAGCTGCAGGATCACATGACTGTACTGGAGCAGATTAAAAATAGGTAAGTACACATATCTTTTTATACAAGTTAGGCAAGATACTGTAGGTCAGAGAAAGGGGAGGAATATTTTTAAGAATAGCTATACAGTGCCTTGAAAAAGTACTCATACCCCTTGAAATTTTTCAGATTTTGTCATGTTACAACCAAAAACTAGAGATAGATGAGATAGACCAACACAAAGTGGCACATAATTGTGAAGTGGAAGGAAAATTATAAATGTTTTCAACTTTTTTTACAAATAAATATGTGAAAAGTGTGGCGTGCATTTGTATTCAGTCCCCCTTTACTCTGATACCCCTAACTACAATCTAGTGGAACCAATTGCCTTCAGAAGTCACCTAATTAGTAAATAGAGTCCACTTGTGTGTAATTTAATCTCAGTATAAATACAGCTGTTCTGTGAAGCCCTCAGAGAATTATTAGAGAACCTTAGTGAACAAACAGCATCATAAAGGCCAAGGAACACACCAGACAGGTCAGGGATAAAGTTGTGGAGAAGTTTAAAGCAGGGTTAGGTTATAAAAAAAATATCCCAAGCTTTGAACATCTAACGGAGCACTGTTCAATCCATCTTTTGAAAATGGAAAGAGTATGGCACAACTGTAAACCTACCAACACACCTAAACTGACAGACCGGGCAAGGAGAGCATTGATCAGAGAAGCAGCCAAGAGGTCCATGGTAACTCTGGAGGAGCTGCAGAGATCCACGGCTCAGGTTTGGAGAATCTGTCCACAGGTATTTTTAGCGCCGCTTTACCGTCGTTTTAGTGTATTTGGCCGCTAGCAGGGTGGTTTTAACCCCCCGCTGGCGGTCGAAAAGGGGTTAAATCTGCCCGCAAAACGCCGCTGCAGCGATGGACAGGACAGGAGCGGTGGAGAAATGGTGAAGGAGCGGTGTATTCACCACTGCAAAGAAGCTGCTGGCAGGACTTTTTGTGACACCCTGCCAGCGGAGCGCCCCAGTGTGAAAGCACTCGGGCTTTCACACTGGGTTTGCAGCTGAGGCTTTTTCAGGTGCTATGCAGGTGCTATTTTAATGCTGTAGCGCCTGAAAAACGCCTCCAGTGTGAAAGGGGTCTTAGTCGTGCACTCTACAAATCTGGCCTTTATTGAAGAGTGGCAAGAAGAAAACCATAGTTGAAAGAAAGCCATAAGAAGTCCCATTTTCAGTTTGCGAGAAGCCATGTGGGGGACACAGCAAACATGTGGAAGAAGGTGCTCTGATCAGATGAGACCAATACAGTAATACCTTGAATTGCGAGTAACGCGGTTAACGAGCAATTCGCAATATGAGCTATTATTTTTTTTTAATCCTGACTCAGTTTGCGAGCGTTGTCTCACAAATGCACGTCACACTTTTCACATATTTAGTTGTAAAAAATGTTGAAAACCATTTATCATTTTCCTTCCACTTCACAATTATGTGCTACTTTGTGTTGGTCTATCACAAAAAATCCCAATAATGTACATTTCCGTTTTTGATTGTGTAGCACTAACTCTCGGTGGAGCTGCTGGTTTAAGCGGGCTGTTACCTTCACTCTCGATACCTCTGTTTCACTGGCACCGGGTCTAGGGTTCCGTTGAGTTTACCTCTGGACGATATAAGCACCAACACTTGAGTACGTTTTCAATGCTTTATTGAACCAAGTAACGAAGGAAGTAGCAGGAAAGAGGCAGGAGGAAAACTGCAGGGAAGCTCAAATACCTTTCTTTAGGTTTCTTTAGAACATCCTTTAAAGTTGAATACTGCAATTGAATGCAATCCCCTTTTTTGTGGGATACAATCTTTGCTTGCCTGGATAGGCCTCTCTCACTTGCCTAGCAGCCAGTACGTAGCACGAACAAAAATCTCTGCCACAGACTTGCTTGAAATAAACCCGTACTATCCTCTGCCACAGGATGTATTGGTTCGTGATGAATGTCAGACACAGCACTAGGACCTCTAAGCCAACCTGGCAGTACCATGCAATAAGACTACTTCAGGACACGTCCTCCAACCGAGTCACCAGGCCCCTCTCCAGACCAGCACTCCGCACGATCCATCCACAACGGGTCCTCCCCCGGGATCCCCTCGGCTGTCCAGCTTCTTCACTCTGGATAGACAGCTCAGGACCATTCCTCGGCTGCTGCGGTAGGCCCCAGACAAGCCCCTGGGCCCACGCACGCGCCGCAGCGACGTGGGCCTCCGCACCGGAGGACCACGAGGTGGTACTCTAACACATACCTGTCGGCCAGGAGGGCCAGCAGGTGGCTGAAAACGAACCCCTAAACATGGCGTCTGTCCCAAAAATACCCTCTCCCAGAATGCAACTCGGAGGACCACCTCCACCGAGCCGTCTCCGGGACTGAGGAGCACTCATACGCTTTAACACGTTGCTTTTCCAACACCCGCCGATGGTGACAACGGACGACACCCACCGGCACAATGTGGAACCACACGCAACGTGAGCCAAGCTGGAACAGAGGCAAATCTAACTTCCTATAACTAGCAATTCACTAAATTTACCTATCAGATGGTAGATCATAAATCTACCAGTGCTACATACTCCCCCCACTACAATAGACATTGTCCCCAACGTCTGTCCAAAAAGTAATGATAATAACTCCCAAGCCTGGGAGTAGGTATTTGAGCTTTAAAACTTGGATTAGATAAAGAAGAAGGAAAGACAGTGGAAAGGCATTATAAGATTAACATCTATAAAACAATATGTTCACGTCCGTAAACAAAACCATCCTATGACTGTACATAACCTCACTGTCTATCTAGCTAAAAATCCTAACAGCTTGATAGAGGATCAAATGGTTCCTGAAAAGGAAAGCATATTAACACCCACATATCCTGTACAACTTCAGGAGCAAAGCCTCATTTAAAAATTAGACTCTCTTCCCATAATCTATATCAAAATAATCTTTAGGAGTCCATCCCTGTATAAAAATTTTTTTTTTCTTCAAATGAAAGAAATCTGGCTAGCAAAAAGAAGACCTTGGATTTGAAACACTGAGATGAATATCCAGATCTTGACCACGAAGATCTCTTTATACTGACACTAACTAACTAACTCCAAAGTTCTTTTGTCCATAATCACCAATAAAACCGGGGATCTGGCAAGGTCAATGTCTTTCCCAGTTTATCCACTGTAGTAATGAAATATACAACGTCCTCTTTTCCGGGACTGCAGATAACTATTTTGTCAGCATAGGTGTGCCGACCGAAGTTCCAGTGCATAAAACATCCACTAAAACGTTCATCCATTTTAACAGAACATCCAGTCTTTCGGAAAGGCATAGGCACAGACAAATAGTCCCAAACAGCTTCACTGTACCAAAGTTCCCGGTTAACTTCAATCACTTGCATTATGTCCTGAGGGACATAAGGGAACTCCAAGCCATATTCCGTAGCTACATGCTTGTTCAACATTCTCTGCAAACGTGCAAGTTTGGGCAAGGATCTGTTTCTCCCCATGCCAGGAGGCACACATGAATCCAATGATTTGCTCACCATAGACCCAGCCGGTGTCTGAAGTGAACTAACAACTTTTGACAATATCTCATTTACAGTGCTGTGTGGCTCCACACAGGGTGACGTCTTCCCAGAACTCAGGGCTGTCCATTCAGGGAAAGTCATAGCAGAGGCGACATCCTCGCCTTGTGCCCATAACATCTCTTGTGACATAGTCTCAAATAGGTCATTATCACCGGAAAGATCCGACAAGGATTCTATTTCCGAATCTCCCAGTTCTTCTGCTGGCAGATATTTATTTACAGTCCCAGATACATTCCCCATCAGCTGCTTACACGTTCCCATCGTGGACTTTGTTGGATCCAGTTCAGGTAGTCTCTGGGGTAGGCCTCGGCCACGGCCGCGGGAAGCCTTCACATATCCCACCTTCCTCTGGACAGGTACAACAGTGACAGGTGTGGTGGACACAGAATTCAAAGCAATGTCCGCTGATGAGACGGCAACAGCAGTGTCTCTCTCCGGAACATTCTCGGCAACAACAGGCGAAGTGGTAGCCTGCCGTTCTCTCTCCGTAGTAGTAGCAGCTTCTACTATGGCGATACCTGTTGCCCAATCCATTCGATAAGCACGGGGCGACATGGTAGGTTGCTCCACCACAAACAAATACTCTCCACATTGCGGACATCGGCCAAATGGACGGAGATATACGACCAGTCCTTCACATCAGTGGCAGATCATGCCCAGTCCTTCAATATCTCCTGAGGTATACAGAACAAACCTCCCCTGTGGCTTCAGATGAACACCAGTGTCCATAAGCAGGGTTCCAGTCAGTACAATACTCGACACAGTGCTTGCAGGGAACATTCTTGGTCCCATAATTGGCTGCATCGCTGAAAAAGACATGGCCACACTCTGATCTTCTCAGCACGATCACAAGGCCTCTCTTCTTCTCTGGCGCCAAAAACATACACGCGTCCCACGAGGTATCAAGTAGGGTAGGCTCCTCCCACTTGTTCTTCTGATCACGTAGCTCCAGGGGTTTTACTAGCGCTCACCGCCTACACATTCAGAAATAAAGTCCTGCAACTTTTAACCTCTTCTCTTCCTGAAAAATTGACAAAGTCCAGCTCTCACCGTAAACTCCCGGTGAAACACCTCTCTGGGTTGTGAGAATTGATGGTCAACAAATCCCAGATGACGCCCCCACATGTAGCACTAACTCTCGGGGGAGCTGCTGGTTTAAGCGGGCTGTTACCTTCACTCTCGATACCTCTGTTTCACCGGCACGGGGTCTAGGGTTTCGTTGAGTTTACCTCTGGACGATATAAGCACCAACACTTGAGTACGTTTTCAATGCTTTATTGAACCAAGTAACGAAGGAAGTAGCAGGAAAGAGGCAGGAGGAAAACTGCAGGGAAGCTCAAATACCTTTCTTTAGGTTTCTTTAGAACATCCTTTAAAGTTGAATACTGTAATTGAATGCCCCTTTTTTGTGGGACACGATCTTTGCTCGCCTGGATAGGCCTCTCTCACTTGCCTAGCAGCCAGTACGTAGCACGAACAAAAGTCTCTGCCACAGACTTGCTTGAAATAAACCTGTACGATCCTCTGCCACAGGATGTATTGGTTCACGATGAATGTCAGACACAGTACTTGGACCTCTAAGCCAACCCGGCAGTAGCATGCAATAAGACTACTTCAGGACACGTCCTCCAACCGAGTCACCAGACCCCTCTCCAGACCAGCACTCCGCACAATAGAGGTGGTACTCTAACACATACCTGTCGGCTAGGAGGGCCAGCAGGTGGCTGAAAACGAACCCCTAAACATGGCGTCTGTCCCACAAATACCCTCTCCCAGAATGCAACTCGGAGGACCACCTCCACCGAGTTGTCTCCGGGACAGAGGAGCACTCATCCGCTTTAACACGTTGCTTTTCCAACACCCGCTGATGGTGACAACGACACCCACTGGCACAATGTGGAACCACACGCAACATCAGCCAAGCTGGAAGAGAGGCAAATCTAACTTCCTATAACGAGCAATTCACTAAATTTACCTATCAGATGGTAGACCATAAATCTACTAGCGCTACAATTGTAACATGACAAAATGTAGAAAATTTCAAGGGGTGCGAATACTTTTTCAAGGCACTGTAATTAGGCTTTTCTTCCACTTTATTACCTTTCATTTTTGGCAACAAAAATACTAAGAGTGAAGTCCTGAAAATCTGCAGCAGTGGATATTTCAAAGGCTCTTCCTGTAATGATGTATTAATGAATCAACACAAAAGTGTACTTTATATTGGCCTATATTTTGGGTACAAACTAGAACTTATGCAGGCTTATATATATTTTTGTCTAAAGTGTATTTTTTCTGAATTATTATTTTCTTCTTAGCTCTATTAATTGGGAGGACATTTTATTATTTTTTTCAGATTAGTAATCAGAACAAAGGTATTGATTTGTAAAGAAAATATTCTGATTCCAGTTATTGTAATAGTGACTTATCTCTTTCTGAGACCTCTGTGCCTGGCCTGAATGTAGACAGCCACTGCAGACAATCTTCATCAGATGCTGAACTCACCAAAAGCTTGACATCCATGACTATCTTTACTGCATGCAAAAGAGGATATGTTGGCATCTGCATTGTTTGAAGGTCAAAAGGAATATTTTTCTCAAACCTTAACATGCACATCTTCCTTGAACAATACAGGAACTTACAATGAGAAAGGAAGGAAGTTACATCATAAAAGAGGCAGGATACACAGAACATTGTAAATAAAATAATGACTATGGGGTGGCAGCATAACCATAAAAAATAGCATAGTGTAACTACATAGGCTATAAACATAGATGCAATTCAATTAGCCATATAACTACAGGCGGAAGCACAGAATAAAATGTTATCTGATTCCAGTTCATAAAAACGTATCAATACCACCCATTGGTGTTATCTGGGATTTTTTATGTGTTAAAGTGACTTTGTCTTCTGGGCTGCCTGGTATCCCTTGCACTCTGTGGTTCCTTCTTCCTGTAGTGACATAGAGACCAATGGAGGAAAACTACAGAGTGTAACAGTGTACACCAGCATCCAACACATTCTGAATTGTTGAATGCTGAACATTCATTAGCAAAGCTTGGACCTTCAAGGAAGCAGAGTTGTTCAGCATGGCCAAGCAAGAAAGGTAAGTATTCAATGCTTTCTGTGGAAGGGTAGCTTAGTTGGATTTTTTTTTTAATTTTATGTGAGAGTCACTGTCAGGGACTTGCTGGCCATAACAGAGCAGATGTGCAGAGGCATGTCCGCAGGTTCAGGCAAACGCCTATGCGCATGCGCGCAAGTGGTCGTGTGTGCGGGTGCCCATTAGCACTGGCGCCCATGGCATTATATAAGGAGGGCAGATGCACTAGGGCCTTTGCTGTCTGATCTGCAGTCTTTCCCCTGTATCCTTTTTCCAGTACCTGCCCTTGATCTGATTGTACCCGGCTTTCCTGACTCCTCTAATTCTCTCCATTCCTGTCCTCGGCTTGCTTGATCTTTCTTCAGTCTTACTCTTTGGATTTCCTGTTGCCAAACCTCTGCTTGAACTTGACCATTCTTATTGATATCTCTGATGTACCTGATTCCTCTGTATCTGACCTGGCTTGTCTGACTCTGCACCAGTCTCCTCCCTTTGCTACAGCCTCCACGTACCTGCATCTGCGGTACCTGGCACCAGCAATCTACCTGCATCCGCAGCACCGCTGCGTCCACGAGTGCCTGCATCCACAGCCACCAACCGCAGCTCCACTACCGCTGCTGGCTACTACTAGTGTCCCCCTGCTACGGAGAACACCACAGGCACTCCTACCTCGCCGTGCTCCCGCGGCCGCTGTTGCAAACTCAGTGGTCCCTGAACCGGGGCTATACGAGAGGCCTTCCTCTGCTCATCAGGCTCTACAAGAAAGGTACGTGACAGTCACTTTACCATGTTTACAAGAGTCAAGGCAGCCAAAATAATATAAAAAGGAACAACCCCCATCCTTTTCTGTACACTAACACATGATTGCCCATCAGCTGCGTTTTCTGGGTAAAATTATGCAAATCAAGACTTTCTGTATGTTATACATTTTTCTTTAATGTGTGCTCAGAGTCCTACAAAACCCATGAAGACCTAGTCATAAAATAAGTATTTCATTCTGCGGCACACAGTTATGGCCTGCTATAACACCCCCTCTTTTAACAGCCCAATTTGTCAAGAGGCAGCTGAAGTCATTAATGCTGTACCTGGCTTCTAAGAGTCGTCCCTAATGATGAATGTGAATGAGAGGCTGAACACTGCCCTGTGGGAATGTGGCGCTTTAATGCTAATCCTCTTTACTAGACAAAACACCTGTTCAGCTGAGCAAGTCAGGGGGTTCCCCATATTTAACCTTTTGATGCCCAGGCTCACTGCGCAATGGGACATTTCCACTATATGTTATTATTGCAGGTGTGCAGCTGAATTATTTGGTTAAAGCTTAACCAGAGGTGTGTGTAGTGTGGACAGCAGGGGTAGATGTGGAGAAAAGAGAGGGCACTATATTACAGTGGATAAAAAACAATTGCCTGAGAAGTATATCAGTCTCTTAATGGGGGCATTTACTAATGTTTAGTTAGGAGCATAATAAAAACTCCCACCAGGCTTCCTCAAGAAGACAGTGCAAGAACTGAAGTGAATATGTCAGTGTAGCAGAAGCTTTAACCTCTTCCAGTCTAATGAAAACCTTTGAGGCCACAGACCGCTGACATCCTTCAATATGTAGTGGGTTGTGAGGCATAGTGGGTGCAAAGATTGTGAAAGTCATTGAGCGCCAGACATTTCTTGGATGCAAAAGAGTTTTTGTTCTTTTAACAGTCCTTTTTATATTTTGCAAGGGAAAGAGGGTTAGGGCCAGGACACCCTTAAGTAGTTGCAATTTCAATAGGCAGACTCCGAGACTTCAATAGGAAGATAGCCGTACAGGGAAAGGCCCCAGCAAGGTGCCACCTCTGCACGTGTAGGTTTGCTGTCTCCTATGGCAACAGTATTTAACAGTTCCTAACGCAAAGTTCAACAGTTCTCTCAGCTTCATTACAATGTCCACTTGTAGCTCTTCAGCCCCTTGAGCTTCTAGTCTCTCACTGGACTCTCTGATTCACTGACTCTGAATCCCGTGGGCTCCTTAAGGCTATTGCGGTGGTATCTCCCTCAAGCTTCACCCACGCTTCCCTGATGGGTCCCTAGCTTGGCACTCCAGATACCTTTCATGCTTTACCCCCACTAACCGGCTCGATATCTGGCTTGACACATAAGGGTGCTCTGCAAGCGTCACCGCCGCTGGTTGAGTCCCTGACTTAGTCACCACCTGAAGTTTCCCGATTCTCCACCGTGCCCGTTCGGTGAGAATGTTGCTCCAGTACTTGCTTCAGTTACTCACTATGGGCCCTGGTAAAGGTGGTTGGTCCCTTAGTGGTGACAGCTTCCCTTCTACCTCCGACCACAAAAGATTCTCCAGCCGGCAGAACTGTCACTTTTGGTTGGACTGCAAGCCGCAGTCCCAACCCTGCGCTGCCCTCTTAATTCTGGATAGGCCCTCACACAACCTGGCAGCCAGATGCCCCCGGGATAGGCCCAATCTCCAGCCTAGAAGCCTGGGGCAGACATCACATGTCCACCCAGGTGGCAGTCCGGGTGGCACAGAACATAACCTGACTCCACCTGAATATATAGGTTCTGCCAGCAGACTAAGGGATTCAAGAAAACCCCTGCCCATTGGCTGAGATATCACATATACCCATAACTTGACCTTGAAATGTCCTTCTCACATCTAATGCCTAGTGGCAGAAGAAAAAAGTACAAGGCCAAACTTAGGGAGAAATCAATGGATCTCTAACAACTATCTACAGTAGCTACCCCTGATAAGGGATTTGGTGAGGAGCTCCCTGACTAAACCACAGGGCTCTACATCCTCCCCCTGCCCAAGAAACGACGTCTCAAAGTTTGCAAACAATTTGAGCACCCAAGCCTGAGAGCGGATGTCCTGGCAAAAAACTGGGATGGGTAGGAAAACAGGGAAAGGGTTAACAGTATAACAGTATAACAAGTATGTGGCGTACCACATGAATAAGCATTAGTATCAAACACGAAATAGTTAGTCACGTGTGACATTTAGATATAAAAATAGTTATTTACACTTTAACCACTTCCCTATAGCAGATTGACTGCCGGGCGGTGGTTCCGTTATCCTGACAGGGCGTCATATGACGTCCAGCAGGATAACATGCCGCCATGTGCCCGCGGGGGCACGCATCGTGGCGATCGATGGAACGCTATGTCAGTCTGACACACCGCTACACTGATCTTGGTAAAGAGCCTCCGGCGGAGGCTCTTTACCATGTGATCAGCCGTGTCCAATCACGGCTGATCACGATGTCAATAGGAAGAGCCGTTGACAGACGCGAGTAGAGGAGAGCCGATCGGGGGCTCTCCTGACAGGGGGGTCTGAGCTGATTGTTTATCAGTGCAGCCCCCCCTCAGATGACCACACTGGACCACCAGGGACGCCACTAGGACCACCAGGGAAGGGGGCAACATGTGGATGGCCAGGTATGTACCCCATGGCCATCCACATGTGCCCAATTTGTGCCAATCAGTGTCCACAAATGGGCACTGATTGGCACCATTATATTTCAGTGATGCCCAGCAGTGCCACCAATCAGTGTCATCAGTGCCACCAATCAGTGTCATCAGTGCCACCCATCAGTGTCCATCGGTGCCAGCTGTCAGTGCCCATCCGTGCCCATCAGTGCCCGCCCATCAGTGCCCATCCATGCCACCTATCAGTGCCACCCATAAGTACCCATCAGTGCCACCCAAAAGTACCCATCAATGCCACCTAAGAGTGCAAATCAATGCCGCCTATGAGTGCCCATCGGTGCCACCTATGAGTGCCCATCAGTGCCGCATACCAGTGCCACCTATCAGTGTGCATCAGTGTCACTTATCAGTACCCATCAGTGCCGCCTATCAGTGCCCATCATCAGTGCCCGTCAGTGCCACCTCATTGGTGCCACCTCATCGGTGTCCATCAGTGCCGTCATATCAGTGCCCGTTAGTGCAGCCATATCAGTGCCCGTCATTGAAGAAGAAAACGTACTTATTAACAAAATTTTCAACAGAAACAAAGAAAAACTTGTTTTTTTTTCACAATTTTTGGTATTTTTTTATTTGTTGCGCAAAAAATAAAAACTGCAGAGGTGATCAAATACCACCAAAAGAAAGCTCTATTTATGGGAATAAAATGATAAAAAATTTGTTTGGGTACAGTGTAGTATAACCGCGCAATTGTCATTCAAATTGCAACAGCGCTGAAAGCTGAAAATTGGCCTGGGCGGGAAGGTGTCTAAGTGCCTGGTATTGAAGTAAAGGCAGCAAAGCAATAACGCTGCTCCCTGACTATCTATCTAATATAGATATATATATATATATATATATATATATATATATATATATATATATATATATATATATACAGTCCTAACAATATACAAAAGGTTAGTGTTGTTATCCGGCTAGATCACTGTCTCTCCTTGGCCAAGGAAGACGTACCGATTAGGCAACACCTGAAAGAGAGAAATCAAAACAATGCAAAAGCATCCTATCCTATAAGAATATGGTGCAATACGTACACAGTGATTTAAACTGGTCCTCAGTAGGGATGAGCCGAACACCCCCCTGTTCGGTTCGCACCAGAACATGAAACAGGAAAAAAGTTCGTTCGAACATGCGAACACCGTTAAAGTCTATGGGACACGAACATGAATAATCAAAAGTGCTAATTTTCAAGGCTTATATGCAAGTTATTGTCATAAAAAGTGTTTGGGGACCTGGGTCCTGCCCCAGGGGACATGGATCAATGCAAAAAAAAGTTTTAAAAACGGCCGTTTTTTCAGGAGCAGTGATTTTAATAATGCTTAAAGTCAAACAATAAAAGTGTAATATCCCTTTAAATTTCGTACCTGGGGGGTGTCTATAGTGTGCCTGTAAAGGGGCGCATGTTTCCTGTGTTTAGAACAGTCTGACAGCAAAATGACATTTTGAAGGAAAAAACTCATTTAAAACTACCCGCGGCTATTGCATTGCCGACAATACACATAGAAGTTCATTGATAAAAACGGCATGGGAATTCCCCAAAGGGGAACCCCGAACCAAAATTAAAAAAAAAAAAATGACGTGGGGGTCCCCCTAAATTCCATACCAGGCCCTTCAGGTCTGGTATGGATATTAAGGGGAACCCCGGCCAAAATTTTAAAAAAAAAATGACGTGGGGTTCCCCCTAAATTCCATACCAGACCCTTCAGGTCTGGTATGGATTTTAAGGGGAACCCCGCGCCAAAAAAAAAAAAAAAAAACGGCGTGGGGTCCCCCCAAAAATCCATACCAGACCCTTATCCGAGCACGCAACCTGGCAGGCCGCAGGAAAAGAGGGGGGGACGAGAGTGCGGCCCCCCCTCCCTCCTGAACCGTACCAGGCCACATGCCCTCAACATTGGGAGGGTGCTTTGGGGTAGCCCCCCAAAACACCTTGTCCCCATGTTGATGAGGACAAGGGCCTCATCCCCACAACCCTGGCCGGTGGTTGTGGGGGTCTGCGGGCGGGGGGCTTATCGGAATCTGGAAGCCCCCTTTAACAAGGTGACCCCCAGATCCCGGCCCCCCCCGTGTGAAATGGTAAGGGAGTACATAAGTACCCCTACCATTTCACGAAAAAAGTGTCAAAAATGTTAAAAATGACAAGAGACAGTTTTTGACAATTCCTTTATTTAAATGCTTCTTCTTTCTTCTATCTTCCTTCATCTTCTGGTTCTTCTGGCTCTTCTGGTTCTTCTGGTTCTTCCTCCGGCGTTCTCGTCCAGCATCTCCTCCGCGGCGTCTTCTGTCTTCTTCTCCTCGGGCCGCTCCGCACCCATGGCATGGGGGGGAGGCTCCCGCTCTTCTCTTCTTCTCTTCTTCTTTTCTTCTTTTCTTCTCTTCTTCTCTTCTTCTCTTCTTCTTCATTTTCTTCTCCGGGCCGCTCCGCAATCCATGCTGGCATGGAGGGAGGCTCCCGCTGTGTGACGGCGCTCCTCGTCTGACAGTTCTTAAATAACGGGGGGGCGGGGCCACCCGGTGACCCCGCCCCCCTCTGACGCACGGTGACTTGACGGGACTTCCCTGTGACGTCACGGGGAATGCCACAGGGAAGTCCCGTCAAGTCACCGTGCGTCAGAGGGGGGCGGGGTCACCGGGTGGCCCCGCCCCCCCGTTATTTAAGAACTGTCAGACGAGGAGCGCCGTCACACAGCGGGAGCCTCCCTCCATGCCAGCATGGATTGCGGAGCGGCCCGGAGAAGAAAATGAAGAAGAAGAGAAGAAGAGAAGAAAAGAAGAAAAGAAGAAAAGAAGAAGAGAAGAAGAGAAGAGCGGGAGCCTCCCTCCCATGCCATGGGTGCGGAGCGGCCCGAGGAGAAGAAGACAGAAGACGCCGCGGAGGAGATGCTGGACGAGAACGCCGGAGGAAGAACCAGAAGAACCAGAAGAGCCAGAAGAACCAGAAGATGAAGGAAGATAGAAGAAAGAAGAAGCATTTAAATAAAGGAATTGTCAAAAACTGTCTCTTGTCATTTTTAACATTTTTGACACTTTTTTCGTGAAATGGTAGGGGTACTTATGTACCCCCTTACCATTTCACACAGGGGGGGGGCCGGGATCTGGGGGTCACCTTGTTAAAGGGGGCTTCCAGATTCCGATAAGCCCCCCGCCCGCAGACCCCCACAACCACCGGCCAGGGTTGTGGGGATGAGGCCCTTGTCCTCATCAACATGGGGACAAGGTGTTTTGGGGGGCTACCCCAAAGCACCCTCCCAATGTTGAGGGCATGTGGCCTGGTACGGTTCAGGAGGGAGGGGGGGCCGCACTCTCGTCCCCCCCTCTTTTCCTGCGGCCTGCCAGGTTGCGTGCTCGGATAAGGGTCTGGTATGGATTTTTGGGGGGACCCCACGCCGTTTTTTTTTTTTTTTTTGGCGCGGGGTTCCCCTTAAAATCCATACCAGATCTGAAGGGTCTGGTATGGAATTTAGGGGGAACCCCACGTCATTTTTTTTTTAAAATTTTGGCCGGGGTTCCCCTTAATATCCATACCAGACCTGAAGGGCCTGGTATGGAATTTAGGGGGACCCCCACGTCATTTTTTTTTTTTAATTTTGGTTCGGGGTTCCCCTTTGGGGAATTCCCATGCCGTTTTTATCAATGAACTTCTATGTGTATTGTCGGCAATGCAATAGCCGCGGGTAGTTTTAAATGAGTTTTTTCCTTCAAAATGTCATTTTGCTGTCAGACTGTTCTAAACACAGGAAACATGCGCCCCTTTACAGGCACACTATAGACACCCCCCAGGTACGAAATTTAAAGGGATATTACACTTTTATTGATTGACTTTAAGTATTATTAAAATCACTGCTCCTGAAAAAACGGCCGTTTTTAAAACTTTTTTTTGCATTGATCCATGTCCCCTGGGGCAGGACCCAGGTCCCCAAACACTTTTTATGACAATAACTTGCATATTAGCCTTTAAAATTAGCACTTTTGATTTCTCCCATAGACTTTTAAAGGGTGTTCCGCGGCATTCGAATTTGCCGCGAACACCCCAAATTGTTCGCTGTTCGGTGAACTTGCGAACAGCCAATGTTCGAGTCGAACATGAGTTCGACTCGAACTCGAAGCTCATCCCTAGTCCTCAGCATGAAACATGAGAACCTCTTATGCATGTCTACAATATTTGTATTTTTTTTTAAAGCAGGCCCCATTCTCTTCAAGAATGCCACCCCTTTACCCCTTTCATAATCAGTATAAAACTATAAACCTCAGTAATACTCTGATCCAAACAGTCCTGACAGATGTGTATGAGTCCATTATTTGATGAAATAGGCAATCATTTCTCTATTACAGCCTATTTTAACTAACTACAGGCTCAATGTTCATGACCGGTTACTGTCCATTTTGGCTTCACTTCAAATTAACTACATTTCCCAGTAATTCACTTTCTTCTTTAAAAAAGGAATTCCGGGCACAGGGCATGACTACATTTCAAGCAACAAGCAGTCAGGCCAGATTGCAAGGGATCACACTTCAGGACACATGTCCCCTTGTAAGAGTATCTTACCCCAATGGCAGCCAAAGACAGAAACTTTCTTCATTCTTTTGCAACCAACAATCTGTTGAAGTTCACAGATCGGTCTTCAGGGTGAAACACCCCAACAACTTTAATCTTTTAGCCAACGTGGCTCAAATGATCGCTCCTTGTAACTGCCGGCAGCTATCAGCCCAGCACAGTCCAGGCCTAGGGCGGCACTGTGCGGGGGGACGGCAAAAAGCCGCCCCCCCCCCCGAAAATGGCAGCGGCGCCCTCTTCCCGCACAGCAGGGCCACCATCTGGGGAGTACAGCTTAGCAGTGCGGGTGCGGAGGGGGCTAGAAAGTAGTTAAAGTAAGAACTGTCAAGCCGCCCCTCCGTAAAGCTGTAAATCTGTCTCTGATTGGCCCTCTGCTGTGGCCAATCATGGGGAGGAAAACAGCGATCAGGAAGCTGGGCGGCGGCACAGCGAAACCAATTAGAGCCGCTCTCTCTCTTCTCCCTTCAGCTGACAGAAAGGGGAGGGGGGGCGAGCGGGGGGAGTTCTCTGGCAAATGGATCAGCAGCGCTGTGACAGGGAGAGGAGAGATGCGGGCTGTCTGTGTATCTCCCCCGCTTGCCCCCCTCCCCTTTCTGTCAGCTGAAGGGAGAAGAGAGAGAGAGCGGCTCTAATTGGTTTCACCATGCCGCCGCCCAGCTTCCTGACCGCTGTTTTCCTCCCCATGATTGGCCACAGCAGAGGGCCAATCAGAAGACTCTGGGGGGCATCATGGGAAAATAGTCCCTGAAGAATGGCGGCCCTGTGTGTCAACAGACATGCTACAGCCCCCAGCATGCATGCACTCTGCTGAGGGGGGGTGTTAGAGGAGAAAAAGAGGGAGCCACACTGTACCCGCACCACCAGAGAGCCACGCTGTACCCGCACCACCAGAGAGCCACGCTGTACCCGCACCACCAGAGACACGCTGTACCCGCACCACCAGAGAGCCACGCTGTACCCGCACCACCAGAGAGCCACGCTGTACCCGCACCACCAGAGACACGCTGTACCCGCACCACCAGAGGGCCACGCTGTACCCGCACCACCAGAGACACGCTGTACCCGCACCACCAGAGAGCCACGCTGTACCCGCACCACCAGAGACACGCTGTACCCGCACCACCAGAGATACGCTGTACCCGTGCCACCAGAGAGCCACGAGGTACCCACACCACCAGAGAGCCACGCTGTACCCGCACCACCAGAGAGCCACGCTGTACCCGCACCACCAGAGAGAGCCACGCTGTACCCGCACCACCAGAGAGAGCCACGCTGTACCCGCACCACCAGAGAGAGCCACGCTGTACCCGCACCACCAGAGAGCCACACTGTACCCGCACCACCAGAGAGCCACGCTGTACCCACACCACCAGAGAGCCACGCTGTACCCACACCACCAGAGAGCCACGCTGTACCTGCACCACCAGAGAGGGAGCCACACTGTTCCCGCACCACCAAAGAGAGAGCCACGCTGTACTCGCACCACCAGAGGGGGAGAAAGATAAAGCCACTGCCAGGGTACAGACATGCTACACTACTGACCAGAGTCCGCCTGGGCAACCCAGAGTGAGCGAACGTCCAGCTGGAGGGATCACTGTTGCGGTTTCATTGGGTCTGGTAAGAGAGCCTGTTGGCCATTATCCATTACTGTTCCCAGGGACTGAGCCATTAGGAAGTGCCTAACCTGATATCCTCTAGGCCTTGTTGACCGCCACAATGAGCTCCAACGCTGGGCCTCCAGTCCTAAAATTAAGGGGGGGGACACAATTTTTACAGCTCCAGGTGACACCAAACCTAGTGACGCCACTGTCCCGGAGCCCACAACAAGTTCCGGCACTGAGCTTCGGTAACTGGCAGCCAGAGTGCGCTAGCGTGGGCACCCAGGAAATCTGCCACCTGGGGTCCCACAAGCGGCGATCGGCTTTCCGTAGCAGCCGCCACCTCTCTCCCCACTGTCAGCCACACACACTCCTCGGCTCCTCCTCCTTCTCGGCTCCAATGTTCTAGTGTACACAGCCAGGAGGAGAAGGAGCCACAGAGGAGGGACACGACTTCAGTGCAAGAGCCACGCTGCCAGTCTGAGGTCTGTGTATAGTTTACAGTGGAGGGGGACACAGTAACCGGGAAGGGGGGCAGATAACAGATGCACACATGGATGAGGGGAAGGGGGGTAAGGGGATATGTGCTGGGTGCTTTGGGAGGGGAGAGGATATGTGCTAGTGAGGGGGGTCTGATCCTCCCCTCCCAAAGCAACTAGCACATATCCCCTTACCCCCCAAATGAAAAGATGCCACATGCCTCTCTGTCTTCTTCCCGCGGCGTCCCTCTGTCCTCCTCCAATGAAGATGACAGGGCGGATCTTTAAAAGAAAGGGGTGTGGCCTTGACAGGAAGGGGTGGGGCATATTTAAATTAGGGGGTGCGCAAGCTCAGTCAGGCCTAGGGCAGCACAAAACCTAAATACACCACTGATAAATACCCGTAATTTTCTGCTACTTTCTTAAAGTGGTTGTAAACCCTTACAGACCACTTTGACCTACAGGTAAGCCTAGATTAAGGCTTACCTGTAGGTCCAAGAAATATCTCCTAAACCTACACGGTTTAGGAGATATTTGCAAAAAGACAGGCACCGCTGTCTACGGCGCATGTGCCGTAGACAGCAGTGCGCAGGCACACTGAGCATGCCGCTGCTAACGGCGGTATGCCGTTAGTGGCGGCTCCCGTGCGCATGCGCGGGAGTGACGTCATCGTGGCTCCGGCCAGTCACAGAGCCGGAGCCACGATACCCGGAAAGAAGATGGACGCTCCGTAGCAGAGCGGACAGCGGTGACATCGCAGGCTCCTGTGTCAAGTAAGTGACACATAATGGGCTACTATGCCATGCATAGTAGCCCATTATGCTTTACCTTTGCAGGGAAACAAAGAGGAAGTAAACCCATCAGGGTTTACGTCCTCCTTAATGATGATACGTTGGATCTTAGAAAGCCGGGCAGGGTTTTAGGGTCTTCGTACCAAGATAGACCCTGAGCATCTGGGGGGCGCTGAACTGGATATCCAGCAACCACCTCCGGCTTATGAGCTTGGCATGGGCATAATAGACCGGGCTGCGGGAACCCATTGATCTTCCTCAAAGGACCTGGCAATGCTAATCAGTGGAGCTGCACTGGCTGACAACATAATCTGCACACTTGCGGTAGTAGTAGCAGGTTTCTCATCTTCCTGCACATTGCTACTTAACTCTTCATCACTCTCTCCCCACTTCCCTGAGTAAGACAAAGTGTCCGAATAGAGTTCCGATAGCTTATCAGATGAAATGTCTGAATCTGAGATAGTCGAACGCTATTCGGCTGGCAGATAATTTCTCTTGGCTTTGGCCTTGGTTGGCACCTCTAGGTGAACTCCCCTTGCAGCCATCGGCATCACTTCCCCCACAGGCACACCACGCTTACTGCTCACTGACTTAACCGACCCCGGTACTTTTCTTTTGGGTGACTCATCAACGCGAGCAACCTGGCTTGGCCTCGGCCCTCGGGAGCGATCGGAGCGCTGGGTCCTGGGGTAGCCACTGTGGTAGAGGTAGCAGCTTCCTGGATAACTTGGGTAACCGCTGACAAACTTTGGACATCACTCTCCAAAGGAACAGCAACACTCTTGTCCCAATCCACTTGTAGGACCCGTGAATGTAGGGTTGGAGAGGTAATCTCAAACAGCATTCACGGACGATCCAAGGCCTCAACTGCATGGTCAGGCGAGAACATTTTCCACAAATCAACCCCAGAGACTCATAGCCTCCAGCCGTGTACAAAGCAAGCTGACCATTCGGCGTGTACCGCACTCCGATATCGCTCATGGCAGGTTTTCCACCGCTCAGGGCAATGTAGACACCCGGAGCGTACTTTCTCCAATTCGCCATCTCACTCACAAACTGTGCCATCTCCTTCACTAACCCACAATCAGACACACGTGGTGGAACTTCCTTATCCTCCTCTGCAGAGCGGGAACTCCTCCCCCTGCCAACGGATTGGTGCAAATTTTTTTGGGAACTGTGGCACCCGCCTCCCTGTTGCTGTGGCATGCCAAAACTGTAATGGAGTCCATCTTGGGGCCTGTTTTAACCCTTACAGCACTGGAGGGAAGTGTCAAAAAACCAGGCTGATTCTCTCCTATGAGCAGTGAGACTTGTTGGTTCTTCCCCACACTGATGGTACACATGACAACACAGTATATAAGAAATGTTATTCTTATATACCTTCCCACGGAGCCAGGCGAAGACCCGATGGAGCTGAAGCCGGTTGCTATGGGCGACTGCTGCAAAGACAACACCTTAGCCTGCCAAATGTAGCAGAATCTTTAAACTCTTCCAGTCTAATGAGAACCTTTGAGGCCACAGACCGCTGACATCCTTCAATATGTAGTGGGTTGTGAGGCAGGTTGTGGACTCCAGACACTTTTTGGATGCAAAAGAGGTTTTATTTCTTTTAACAGTCCTTTTTATATTTTGCAAGGGAAAGAGGGATAGGGCCAGGACACCCTTAAGTAGTTGCAATTTCAATAAGCAGACTCAGAGACTTCAATAGGAAGACAGCCGTACAGGGAAAGGCCCTAGCAAGGTGCCACTTCTGCACGTGCAGATTTGCTGTCTCCTATGGCAACAGTATTTAACAGTTTAACAGTTCCTAACACAAAGTTCAACTATTCTCTCAGCTTCACTACAATGTCCACTTGTAGCTCTTCAGCCCCTTGAGCTCCTAGTCTCTCACTGGACTCTCTGATTCACTGACTCTGAATCCCATGAGCTCCTTAGGGCTTTTGCGGTGGTATCTCCTTTAAGCGTCACCCATGCTTCTGTGCTGGGTCCCTAGCTTGGCACTCCAGATACCTTTCAAGCTTCACCCCTGCTAACCGGCTTGGTCCCTGGCTTGACACACAAGGCTGCTCCTCAATCATCACCTCCGCTGGTTGGGTCCCTGACTTGGTCACTGCCTGAAGTTTTCAGATTCTCCACCGTGCCTGTTTGGTGAGAATGTTGCTCTGGTACTTGCTTCAGTTACTCACTGTGGTCCCTGGTAAAGGTGGTTGGTCCCTTAGTGGCGACAGCTTCCCTTCTACCTCCGACTACGACCGATTCTCAGCAGAACCGTCACTTATGGTTGGACTGCAAGTTGCAGTCCCAACCCTGCACTGCCCCCTTACTTCTGGATAGGCCCTCACACAGCCTGGCAGCCAGATGCCCCCGGGATAGGCCCAGTCTCACAGCCTAGCAGCCCGGGGCAGACGACACATATCCACCCAGCTGGCAGTCCAGGTGGCACAGAACATTGATCAACTGACTCCACCCGAATATATAGGCTCTCCCAGCAGGCCAAGAGAATTAAGAAAACCCCTGCCCATTGGCTGAGATACCCCCATATACCCATAACCTGACCTTGCGTTGCCCTTCTCATATCTAGTACCACCAAGTACCCGACCACCTAGTGGTAGAGGAGAAAAGTGCAGCAAGGCCAAACTTAGGAAATCAATAGATCTCTAACAATCAACTAGGATAATTATTCCTGGCAGGTAAATTTGTGAGGAGCAACCCTGCCTAAACTCCAGGGTCTTACAGTTGTTATATACTCAAGCCTGAGGATAGCTCAGATCTCCCAGTTTGGAGACAACCCCCAGTGTGAGAGACAGAAGGTCTCACCTGGGGTTCAGAGGATCCCCAACCAGGAGCCAAGAGACCAGAGGTCTCACTCAGGGTTCAGAGGTGCCCAAGCCAGGAGTCCAATGGCAGTAGGTCTCACCCAGCAGCCAGGAGGTCTTGTTCCAGCAGTCTCGTGGGCTTCTAGTGTCAGGGAAACCCCGGACCAGAGGACAGAAATGGGCTGCGCAGCATCCATGCATTTTCCCACATGCTCCCTTTGAACTCTATAAGGGAAAAACATACTGAGTAGTACCCAAAGGCAAACATGCACCTTTTCAAAAATTGCAGCACACCATATAGCATTGATGTGAACTGGCACCATTGAGAATAATGTGGCTTCCATAGATGCATTGCAGCATGATGGCAGACACATGACAGATCGCATTAGTGTGAACGGGAGCTAAAGTTCCTTTCCCAGGTGTGAATTGGGGGAGCATTTGCAATGTGGTCATAGATAATACTGACCTGGATGTCCCTCTGCAGATAGCCTCAAGGTACAGTGCAGTGAGGTGAAGTGAGCCAATCTAAAACAGTCTGCTAGAACTAGCTTCTGTGGAAGGCTATTGCACATTTTCATATCTCTTAATGAAGCCATTAGTGACCTTAAAGTAAAACTTGTCATAAGAAAAACATGAAAGCTGCCATTGCTGACCTCTCCTTTTGAAAATGCCGGCTGCTTATCATGCTATTCCACTAGTTTCAATGCATCCGGTCAGTGACCTGGAATAAATATGCAAACTGGGACATTTGAGATTTCGCTGACTTCCTCGTGAGAAGACGTGCTCCTTGTCAGTACTGACATCGGTTTGTTAGTATAAGAGCCAGGCAACTGGCATTTTTAGAAGGAGGTCAACAATGAGAGTTTAAATATTTCCTTTATAACAGGTTTACTTTAAAGCTGAACACCAGGTATGGCTTTTATTCCATAGTTACATTGGTCTCCTTTCGATCAATGTAAAAGAATGCAAGATGTTCATGAATGATGCCTGTATAATGTTTTAATAATAGTGCCCATATTAGGAAATGTATGATAATTAGCTCCACCTACTGGCCAAATGCAGTATTTTCAGTTTAAAATCAAATATTTAGAATTGAAAAGCACAGGCTATAGCCTAATAACATTTGTTTTATAAATAAACATTCTTTATAAATTAACCCCTTTGAGTAAAATGATCAAATTCCCCCATTATTATCTCTTTTTAAGGGTGGATAACTTCAAATCAACTAGTCTTCCCAAGAAGCTGAGGTCCTTCATGCCATTTATTAATTTAGTTGGGTAATAATTATGTTTCTATATCTCTTCAGGCTATGTCATTTTTAATGCAAGGAAGTATCTTGCTAGCTTTGGAAGCCGAACATTGGGGTTACATGCTGGTTTTAAGTCTAATATCTTTAAAAGATCTTTGAAGCATGAGGACGGTGGTCAGCCAGGGCTAGAAGACACTGGGACTTAAGGCATAAAGTTCTTTTTGAACAATTTACAGAAACAAAGTTTACCAGCACATCAATAAAATAGAATTCACTCTCAGAACACTTCAGTAACACTATAGGGCTGATTTACTAAGAAGAATGCGCTGCGCCAGTTCATACATTAATTAGTGCGCTGGAAAAGTCATTACCCAATTGTGCGAACTGGCTTACATTGAAGCGCAAATAACGATAATAAATACCCGCGTATGTAAACTGCAACTGTCGCAGGGGTAACTGTGGTTTTCTCATTGCTAATAGCGCACGCCCAATCCAATTGGTTAATTTCATCTCAGTGGATGTGTCTTGTTAGGCAATTAGTAGGTGTTCTCAGTTAATTAATGTTTTTGATGCTAATCTCATTCCTATCACTTCTAATATATCTTTGAAATGTTTTTTTTTTCTTTTTTTACCCAAATCTTTCAATACATTACAAAGAACAGAGAAGTATTTCTAAACCCAACAAGTGTATATTTTCAGATCTTGATCTTTAAAGGTGACCATACACTGCAATCAGTTAGATGTTAACCACTTCAGCCCCGGAAGATTTGGCTGCTGAATGACCGGGCCATTTTTTGCAATTCGGCACTGCGTCGCTTTAACTGAAAATTGCGCGGTTGTGCGACGTTGTACCCAAACAAAATTGATGTCCTTTTTTCCCACAAATAGAGCTTTCTTTTGATGGTATTTGACCACCTCTGCGGTTTTTATTTTTTGCGCTATAAACAAAAAAAGAATGACAATTTTGAAAAAAACGCATTTTTTTTACTTTTTGCTATAATAAATATCCCCCAAAAATATATATAAAAAAAAAATTTTCCTCAGTTTAGGCCGATATGTATTCTTATTTTTGGTAAAAAAATCGCAATAAGCGTGTATTGATTGGTTTGCGCAAAAATTATAGCGTCTACAAAATAGGGGATAGTTTTTTGGCATTTTTATTATACATTTTTATTAGTAATGGTGGCGATCTGCGATTTTTATCGTGACTGCGACATTATGGCTGACACATCGGACACTTTTGACACTATTTTGGGACCATTGTCCCCAAAAAAAATCCACTGATTACTGTGTAAATGACACTGGCAGTGAAGGGGTTAACCACTAGGGGGCGATGAAGGGGGTTAAGTGTGTCCTAGGGAGTGATTCTAACTGTGGGGGGCTACCTAGGATATGACAGCGATCACTGCTCCCGATCACAGGGAGCAGTAGATCTCTGTCATTACACAAGGCAGAACAGGGAAATGCCTTGTTTACAAAGGCGTCTCCCTGTTCTACCTCTCCACACCGCAATTGCGGGCCACCGGAGAACATCGCGTTCCTGGGGCCCACGGGCACGCACCAGCGGCACGCGCGCCCGAAAGTCAGCAAATTTAAAGGGACGTACCTGTACGCCCATTTGCCTGCCTGTGCCATTCTGCCAAAGTACATCTTTGTGCGGCGGTCAGCACGCGGTTAAATAAATTAGATTTAGTGCAAGAGCCTGTTTGATCTCCTATAATTGTAATTTCTTCAAGTGCGTCATCCTATTACATATTTTGCCTAAATATCGAGTTGGACAGAGATTGGCCAATCAGATTGCATAGTGCATGACCATCTTAAGTGCCAAATTTGGAATGTAGATGTGTCATGACCCACTGGTGAACACAAGAACCTACATCTGTAGATATATATTTGGGCAGCACCGTGGTGTAGTGGTTAGCACTTTCACCTAGCAGCAAAAAGGGTCGCTGGTTTGAATCCCGCCTGCGACACCATCTGCCTGGAGTTTGCATGCTCTGCCTGCGTGGGTTTTCTCCATGTACTCTGGTTTCCTCCCACACAAACACCACCCCATGTAAAAAAAAAAAAAAAAATAATCTTAATTTGCAAATAAGGATTATCTCTTCCTCAGAGAACAGTGAGCAGGGCATGGTGGTGGGAAGAAATTAGCAGCAGTACAAGCAACTTTCTGTAGGGGGCGTGATGTAATTCCTGTGTGCTGGCCACTGCTTCCAGGAACCAAATATGCACCACGGGTACATACCCCCCCCGCACACAGCAGTTGCGCATCTCACATACACAGCGGTCATGCATCTAGCTGCAGGAACCCAATTTTTAAGAAAATTAATAGTAAAGCAGATGCAGATTGCCAGGATTGGACTAACATTTAACAAATGTTTCTAGTGAAAGGCAACTGGTGTTTTCTATTAAACAAGGTCCAAATTTTGCCACTTTCTCCTTCAAATTTATTCACTTCCTGTCACATAGCCAAACAGGAAGTGAGGGTAAAACCCTACCAATGTCTTTCCTTGGGGACACACAGGTCAATCTAAATAGTTTCCCCATTACGTAAATTGCACTCTAACATTTTGCTCTGTACACCCCAAATTAGTAGGTAGCTTGGACTTTGGGGTTTATTTACTAAAGGCAAATCCACTTTGCATTACAAGTGCACTTGGAAGTGCAGTTGCTGGAGATCCAAGAGAGACATGCAAAGAAAAAAAAAACAGCATCTCTGCTTCTACATGATTGGATGATAAAATCAGCAGTGCTTCCTCTCAGATTTACAGTGAGTACACATGTATTGCAGAGTGGATATCCCTTTAATAAACCCCAAAATACCTAATAATTTGGGGTGTACACAACAAAGTGCTAGAGTACAATTTGCCTAATGGGGACACTAGTTAGATTGACCTGTGTGTCCCCAAGGAAAGACATTGGTAGGGTTTTACCCTTACTTCCTGTTTGGCTGTGACAGGAAGTGAAGCCAATTTTCAGAAAAGGGACACAAAGCCCAACCTAAAAAAGACAAGCAGGGGTTCTAACACTCACTTGGTTTCCCTCAAATGCCCACAATTATAATAGCTAGAATTTAAACCAGTGCTCTAAATCAGTGCTTCTAAACCCTGTCCTCAAGTACTTCCAACAAGCCATGTTTGCAGGTTTTCCTTCATCTTGCACAGGTGCTTTAAATCACAGGCAATGGCTTGGTATTTTGGACAGCTATTTTAGCGAAGATAAATTCCCAAAACATGTCCTGTCAGGGGTACTTGAGGACTGAGGCTGAGAACCACTGCGCTAAAATGGAAAATTGAACACTTACCTCTCTGTAATGTACCTTTTCTGGTGCCTATCCATGGCAGCATACACACAATCCATGCATATGCTACCATGAAGGCACCAGGAAAGTAGCTTTTAGGCAAATCACACCTTTTTTGTTTTGCCATGCCAATCAGATTAAGCTGCAGCTGGGAAATATGTTGTATGAAAATTAACAAAACACCTAAAAATTTGCTACAAATTGTATTGGTCAACAAAACAGGACTTGGAAAAGAGCAAGGTAAGCAAAAAACACATGTATGTTAATTTGAGACACTAACAGAATATGGTTTTGAGGTCTGACCATTTTGCAGAGGAAAGTAACAGGAGTTAAAAGGACGACGCCCACAAACGGACAGTCTCTTAAGGATTTAAACATTTATTAGTCACAACATCTTGAGGAAGATTTTGCAAAATAATGCAGCACAGACAATTAAATCAAAGTGAAACTAACAACCTACAAAACGACACACATTGACAACATCAAAAATATTTCAGGGCAAAATATCCCCTGCAACCAAAAAAATAAAATAAACAAAAGTAAAAAAAAACTTGCTCTAAAACACATCTGTTTACAAAGACATAACAAACAAAATACAAGGAGAAAATACATGTGTTACAAATTCTATAAGGACACCCACATGTACGCTCTTGACACACACTTCTTTTAAGGCCAAGGTAAGCCCAATACCAACAACTTTGTGGTTGGTATTGGGCTAAGCCCAACATGCCCCAAAGGCAGCCAGCTATGTAGAGTGCATGTGGCCTTGTATGGTTCAGGAGGGGGTTGGGTGATCGCTTTTCTCACCCCTTTCCTAGCTGGCCCTGTTGCTATCTGTAAGCTTTATATAACATAGGTTTGCATGCTAATGAGGCAATTGAAAATACATGCGCAGTCCATGAAACACACAGAATGCAATGTAGAGACAGAACTTCAAAGTGGGTACACCTCTTAAGGATGTCCTTAAATTACTAACCCAAAAAACACACTCTGAGCATAAAAAATCCAAGTGCTGTTCACACGCAAAAAGAAAAATCAAAGTCCTTGAGCATGCCCAGACCAACCCAAATGCAGCTAGCACAAAATAAGCCACCCCCCTGTCCAAAATTAAGCACATAATCCAGCATGCTACAAAATTACAGATTACAGTTTGTCCAGGGGGGCAAACAAAGAGCCTAACATGGGCAAAAGTTATACAACAAATACTATTGCAGTCTATTCGAACTGACTTGTTCATTTTGCTAGTCCCCACTTGGCTGTCTTATCTTCTAGTTATTGGCCTTAAAATGCGTATGGGGGCCCAGGTCCCACCCTGAGGGACATATATCAATGTCCCCAATTTGGACAACCCCAAAAACGAAACGGGGGGGTGGCTTACTCTGCCTGTAAAGTGGTGCATCTGTAGCATGTATCCAAAATGCTGCTTCAAATATGTATGGCTTTAGAGAAAACTTACTAATCTACATTGCAACTGCAACATTTTAATACAGAACAAAAAACAGCCTCACAGCAAGCCAGCCCATGAAAGGGGGGTGGATGCTTGGGGGCAGGAGGGGCACCCCAAACGTCAACCACCTTGTTCCCATATTCAGGGGGACAAGAGCCTCTTCCACACAACCCTAGGCTAGGGTTGTGGGGGGCTGCAGACAGGGGAAAGCCCCTTTACACTAGTGGGTACAAAGTGCTTTGTGGTTGGTATTGGGCTGAGCCCAACATGCCCCAAAGGCAGCCAGCTATGTTGAGTGCATGTGGCCTTGTATGGTTCAGGAGGGGGGTTGGGTGATTGCTCTTCTCACCCCTTTCCTAGCTGGCCCTGTTGTATGCTCTGAAAAAGGATGTGATTTGGATTGGTGAAGGCAGTTCACAGCCTTTTGAGAATGGAGTGGAATGTGGAGTTCCCCTTTAAAAGCAAAAGCTAGCCCATGGAAATCCAAGGGGTTAGAGGGGGGGAGATAAGAGCATTGGAGAATGGAGTGTGGAGTTCCCCTTTAAAAGCAAAAGCTAGCCTATGGAAATCCAATCGGTTAGAGGGGGGAGACAAGAGCATTGGAGAATGGAGTGTGCAGTTCCCATTTAAAAGCAAAAGCTAGCATGACCTGTGTGCAAATCTCCTTAAAAAAATACATAAAGGCGAACCAGCGTAAAAAAAAAAAAAAAAAAATCAATTTTAGATGTGCGCCTGTTCAACCCACGCAATTGCATGTACGTTGCTTAGCATTTACTAAGATTTTGTCCATGCAGTGAACAAACGCATTTGAACGAGCGCAAGAGCCGCTTGCGCAAGGCCGTGCTTTTGAAACACGTTCTGATTGGCCAGACAGGGTGTGGGCTGCTCCCCAGTTTGACAGCCCGTGTACCACTCCCACCCAGAGACACACAGCCAACGTCTCCACGAGGCTTACCAAGGCTCCAGCTGCAGCTAACACATGGCGCTCATGGATCCCTCAATAGAGACCTCCTGGCGGTCCTCCTATGCTCCTGTGACACTGCATGTGGAAGCTCCCACCCACTCTAGCACTCTGCAAGTTTTCCAACATTTTTTACGCAAGTTTTTAGTGTTGTTTTATACCTATATACTGAATACCTTTCTAAGCTGTTTAAAGGATTGGCTTGGCGCTTCTCTCTCCTCCTTCAGCAGCTACATTATCCTCTTTAAAGAGTAAGTTCACCTTTACAGAAAAATCTGTAAGGTGAACTTACACAGGACCCCCTCCATCATTTTGAATGGCACCCCAACACACCAAGGCAATGTATCCTTTTCCAGTGTGTTGCACTACCAAAAAAGGGTCATGAACAATTTTTGACACATTAGGGTGTGCTGGCAGCCCATTCATTTTAATGTGCATTAACATGTGACACAATGTGTGTTAAAGCGGAGCTCCACCGAAAAGGGAAAGCTCCGCTTGTTCACCCCCCCCCCCCGCCTCCACTGCCACATTTGGCACTTTTTTGGGGGAGGAGGGGGGAGCAGATACCTGTCAAAGCCAGGTACCCACTCCCACTTCCAGGTAAGATCGCCGCACAACGATCTATGAAATTTCCAGCCCCTCCTCCTTCCCCCTGCTGCCTTCTGGGAGACACACAGGTCCCAGAAGACAGGGGGACCATTCAGAAAGTGCGACAACGCTGGATACCTGGACAGGTGAGTGTCCTTATATTAAAAGTCAGCAGCTACAGTATATGTAGCTACTGAGTTTTATTTATGTTTTTTTACAGGCTGGAACTCTGCTTTAATGCATGTTTATTAACACACTGCAAAGAAGTAAATGGGCTCATAAAGATGGCTTAACCATCCAAATCCTAGTGCTTTTGCTTTAGCATTTAAGTTTTATATCTGTGTGTACACATGTGGTCTCCCACAGATCGGTTCCTTTGCTGCTACCTTTTATCCCATCACTTGCTACTAATATACAGTGTAATGAATGACAGGGGGAGACTGAGGAAATGCCTCTTCCTGTCTGCAGTGGGCTAACAACAGCATCTCAGTCTGGACAGTTCACTTGGCTGGAACTCCAGGTCTGCATTTTGTGATAAATTGAGGAGCAATATACTTACCATCTTACCATACTAGTCTAGGTATTGGCCCACAAAAGCCTTGTTACTATGCAAATTCACAAACCAACATCTTCTCAAGGGCCATATTTACAATTAAGGCAAAAAGCCAGTTTTTCATGTATACTTGTTGACCAATATTTTTTTTTCATCAATTATAGAAATTCTTTCATCTCCTATGAACTTATTTATACATTTTTACAATTAGGACCAGTAAAACCAGAATATGCTAAAAATGGACACTAGCAGATGGGTGTTGCATTGTGCCCTGGAGGCCATAGGTATCTGTGTGGGGGAAACCTTACCATCACAAACTATGCGCCTGTCCCCACCTTCCCTATTACATCATTATGACACCACTACTTATACATGGCATTATGGGAAATAGGATTTTCTTCTCATTTCGTAAGAGTGGCTACAGAAAGAAGAAAAAAAAAAATCCAATTTGTGCATATACAGCATACCTGACAAATAAAGACATCAAAAATGTTTTTTTTATTGTTTTATTTCAACAGCAAGGTCTGTTGGTAGTTTCTCAAATTCCTTTCAGGTTATAATATATTTCTTTGCAAACATTTAAAATGCAAACAGTGCTTAGCTAAGCTGCCAACCGCATTCCTTGAGCATTGCACACAGAGGTACATGAATGAGGCTACCTCTTATACCCGATCTAAGAACTTGCCCATTGCTAAGTGAGCTTGTGAAAAGCAGGTCACAGTTTTCCATTGTAATAACCCAATTAGCTGCACTGCGTGTTTGTTTTACGAATCTCTAAGCTCCAATAAAGCTGGAGGTACGCGAGTTGGCAGAGTAATGAGTGCGAGGTGTAAGAATTAAAGGCCTGTCTTTGCGGCTCTTTAAACTTCAGCCCTTTTAACGCCTCTAACACTCTGTCCCCGTGCTTCTGGGACACAACCCAATTAACATCTCAGCATATTCGATGTAGCCCTTTAATTGCATTTTGCCAGCTTTCCTCACCCTGCTCCCTTTCAAGGTGAGAATCTGTTGGTGTCCTTGGGGAATGACAGAACGTGCGCACACATGCTACAGAAAGGCTCTGTTCATACATATATGGAGACATTCCTCTCTGCCGCAGAATTCTTTTCTTATATTGTGCATTTGGCTGTTCACAGCTAAATAGGATACAAATTGATGGTTATATACTCTTGCTTCTCGTGTTAAATATATTTTATTGAGATGTAAACAAAGTGTCTTTTGGCATTTTGTAGACAATTTTCCAGTAAAATGTAATGGTAAGGTAAAATGGTTTTCTTATATTTTAGAGCATATCTGTACTTCAAAGGGCAAAGCAACAGGTTGGCCTAATTACCTCCTTCCCCAGCTGCACATACCTTTCCTTTGCTTTGTTCGGCTGCCAGGATTAAAGAGGAGAAGCCCTCTAATTCTTCATTTGGAGCCTACTCAGGGCTGTGAACTCTCTATCCACCCCTATGTCACGGTGCTGGCTGCTTGAACTGCCAAACACTAAGCATTACCACTGTCACAAGGAAGGAAAGGGAATCACATGCTTCTGTGATTCTGCTTCTGGGAATCACCTGGAAGTATTAAAGTGATTCTAAAGAAAAAAACAAAAAACAAACATGTTATACTTACCTACTCTGTACAATGGTTTTGCCCAGAGCAGCCCTGATCCTATTCTTCTTGGGTCCCCCTCCGGCAGTCCTGGCTCCTCCCCCCTGCCAAGTGCCACCAATAGCAAGCCTCTTGTCCATTCACACACAGAGCATTACTCAGCCCCACCCCCACTCTCTCCTAATTGGCTCACTGGCTGTGTTTGACAGCAGCAGGAGCCAATGGCTCCTGCTGCTGTGTGAGCCAATGAGGAGAGAGAAACCTGGGAAAGTCGCTGCTCTCATGCACATCACTGGATCGAGATGGAGCTTGGGTAAGTATAAGGGGGGCTGCAAAGGGAGCTGCACCCAGAAGGTTTTTTACCTTAATGCATAGAATGCATTAAAGCATTTCTTAACCCAAATATATATATATATATTGATCCTGTTTCTTTAAAGCATTTTATTCAGCAAAATACTTGTGCTGTGTGATTTGGCCCCCTGTAACACCTGTAATACCTGTTTGATCCTGCCAGTTTCTGCCCTCCCCCCTGTAAACTGACCACGGTTCATCATGGCTGCTGAGCCTTGACACCATGGTCAGTTTACGTGCCTCTGTCATCTGCAGCCTGCTATCTGCAGTTCTCCTCTCTGCTCCAGTGTCCTCCTCCCCCTCCCCCCCTCCCCCCTCTGTCCGTTAGCTCTGTGTGTGAGCCACCCCTCCCCTCCCCTTCTAGCACCGTTTGGAGCAGCTCGCACATTACTGCTGCCAATTACTGCCAGCCCCTCTGCTAGGATTACATGATGTATATACTGTTTGCCATTTTCTACAGACGGAAGGGCTGAGCTCTCCCTCTGACGTCTGCCGGGCGTTCACGTAATCTCCTGGTGCTGTCTTCCTCCAATATTTGTATTACAGAGGGAGATCACGTGACCGCTCGGCAGACGTCAGAGGGAGAGCTCAGCCCCTCCCTCTGGAATACATACAGCGGAGAAAGACAGCACCGGGCGGTCACATGACCGCTGATCAGGGATAAGAAAAACAGTATTTTAAGAACAATTTTAGAAAAGGGCAAACAATATATACATCATGTAATCCTAGCAGAGGGGCTGGCAGTGGCTGTGTGCACTGCCTTAACAAACACTTTAAGGTAAAAAACCTTTAGAACCACTAAGTATTTAACTTTGCTCCAGATGGTCAAATATAGCAGAAGGGGAGTAAAACTAAGTGGAACATAAAAATCTAGGCAGGGTGGCAGGTAAGTTATCCTGTTGCTTTGCTCTGCATGGGCAAAGCACTGGTTCACCAAAAGAGATACAGTGAGACACTTGTCCCAAGTGGTGCCTTCTGGGTATGAACATGAGACTGCGTTTCTCCTTTTTCTTCTTTATTTGTCCTTTGTTGTACTTGGTATGTTCCTGTGTGTTCCCTTCTGTTTGTATGTTTCTTAGTGTAGCCCTATCTAGATACTCACAGTCTCCCCTTCTAGGATTTAGTTATTATTATACATGATGTATCTAGTGCCAACAGTTTGTGCAGAGCTTTATAATATCAAGGGAGGCAGGACAGTTACAATATAATTCAAGACAAGAGGTTTAGAAGGGTCCACTCGTGAAAGTTTACAATCAAATACGGAGGGGTAAGTGGTACAAAAGCTAAGAACTGTGTGGGGAGGAGTTAATGAAAGAAGAAAAGTTTCATTGTTAGGCAAAAGCTTCATAGTTTTTCCTACAGAGATTTCAAGGTCCAACTAAAGATAGACAGAGTAGGACATAGATGGAAAAATTTGGATAGAGAAATCCGGAGAATGGGGGAGTCTCTGGAAAAGGCCTGGATGTGAGCATGGGAGTTGAAGACAAGGAATCTAGAGCAGGAGGTCTTAGGAGGAGCGTCAAAGCATCCCTGATTTGCTGTCAGCTCCCACCAAGCTGGCCAGGGGCTCCTCTAATCTCCTTCATGCTCAGAGAGGGATTAGAGAACACACACACCTGTATAGGGAAAAACTCCACCATTTTAGCTACTTACACTCTCCTGGCCTGAGGCCCACTTCTGATAAACAAGGAATGTCTACACGAGCAGCGTTTTAACAATTTTACTGTGGTAGCAACATATTACAGATCTTTATATCACGCTCTTCAGCTCCATATTCTCACGTGTAGTAAACAGCTCACCACAGAGTAGAAATACATGAATACAGAATGTCCAGCCAACTCTCCCACACTGTGAAATTCATGTCCTCCACAAGTGTTCTATTTTTCAGGCTACAGACTTACATATGTGTATATCAGGGATGGCCTATTTCCATTACTCCTCTGCCCAAAACTCCTTCCACACAAGATTACATAGTGGTACAGTACTCCAACCACTAGTTTTACCCAAAGGAGAGACCTCACTAAAAAAAAATTCTATTTTTTCCTCACCAAAAGGGGTACTAACCCCTGCTAACAAGCAGAGACAATGGCTTGGGTAATATTTTGAGACAAGTCTTGTGATGTAGCTCTTACCAGAGTTGTAAATAGTTTTGTATGTTGTTGTTATTTTGAATTTTATTTGTTGGGTAATTCGAGGCCAGTGGAGAGATTGTCAGAGTGGGGTGGTGTACAATGAACAGTTATTAGGGTAGATGAGTCTGGCAGCATCATTCCAGACAGACTGAAGGGGGTAGAGGTAGGACAATTCTGCAATATTTGGACAGAGATTGTATTTGAAGGGACAGAAAGAGCTGAAAAGGACAGGTCGGGGGCCAGGATTATACCTAGCACCCTGGCATGGGAGGAGGGTCTGGTAGCTGTATTACTGATCTTAATAGAAAAGTTGGGGGTGAGGGCACAGGGGAGGGGGAATATTATAAGCTCAGTTTTAGAAAGATTTAGTTTTCGGAAGGGGTGTGACATTCATACTGATATGTCATAGGGTGTGGTGAAGAGTAGAGAGATAGATTTGGATGTCATCAGCATAGAGGTGGTATTGGAAGTCATGGAAGGTTATCAGGTGACCTAGGGAGGAGGTTGAAGAAAAAAAAATAATATCTAATATTCTTGTATCTCAAGGACGTTTCTGGATGAATAGCATTGATAGTCAGACTGACTTAAGAACAAAGTGTGAGTTTATTGTCACACAGTTGGCATCATAAATACAATGAAAAAAGTTCAGTTCAGTGTAGGTAAAAATATATGAAATAGAATAAATAGTTATAAAGCTGTAATAAGCTTATGAAAGTATGTGTGCTTCATGGCTGATGCCTTCTGTCTTCATGCTGTCTTGTGTAACCAAAAAGAAGCAAATGACATTCTTATGCCCTGTACACATAACCGGTTTTCCCGTCGGAATAAACTCTGAAGGTTTTTCCGACGGAGTTCCGATGGAATTCCGCTGAAACTGTCTTGCGTACTCACGATCACACCAAAGTCCAACCGTCAAGAACGCGGTGACATACAACACGTACGTCAGGACTAGAAAAAGGAAGTTCAATAGCCAGTAGCCAATAGCTTCCGTCTCATACTTGCTTCAGAGCATGCGTCATTTTTGGTATGTCAGAACAGTATACAGCCGAGTGGTTTTCCCAATAGGAATTGGTTCCGTCGGAAATATTTAGAACATGTTCTCTTTCTAGGTCTGTCAGAATTTTCGACGTAAAAAGTCTGATGAGGTATACACACGATCGGAATATACAATGAAAAGCTCCCGTCTGACTTTTTCTGTCGGACATTCCGCTTGTGTGTACGGGGCATGAGACTTCTGGGAGAATTCAGCTGTTCCAACTTGTCAAAGTGTCTTTGTGTGAATATGTCTGTGTCATCTCTCCTAGTGGTGTGCGTGTGTCTGCCTGAACGTCAATATCGAATTGTTGGTCTTATATGTTACATGTGAACGTCATAACCTCACAAAAACCTAGAACCTTGTATGGCACACATTTATTTCTGCTAACTTCAGCAATTTGCTATACAAAAGGAGATACTAACTCAGAGAGTCATATATAGAGTTTGATTGACAATCCCACATCTAACACTTGTAGTAATGTGCTGATCATGTAATGTCATATAACCAAACATCTACTAATATGAACACACATTACCAACTTTAACTACATTACGTAACTATATACTAATACTTATTAATATCACTGAGACTACACTAAACTAACTTAACAGGATATAAACAAATATGTATTTTTCCTCTAACTACATAAATACTGGTCTATTCTGGACCTCCCTTGACATTCTATACCAGATACCTTATATGTCATTCTCAAAGTAACTACATACACCAGATACTTCTAGCGATACTCAGCTTTAGATGAGGATCTATTTTACCGAACATTTGATCAAGGTCATTCACACATACTATATTTATTATGACTAATCATAAAACCAAATATGTTTTGCAAGCTTGCCATGAATATAATATAACACCTATAAGTGCTGAATTATGAATTTGGAATAATATTCTAACAATCCCCCCTGAACTATGATTAATCATATTAAATTATTATTAATACATTCAAATATCATTCATATCACATATACACATCCTTGTATCAAATGATCGGACACAATATTCCTCAGAACTGAAGCAGCTAGAAATAACTCTCCTTCTAAACGCTTATCTCTTTACTTTTAACTCCTCTTAGATCTATCTATTCAAAATCTTAAACTAATGGTATAGGATTTAAAAATGTATAACATAATGATGATTAATATCAATAATTAACCACTTGACGACCGCCTCACGCCGATGTACGTCGGCAAAGTGGCACGGACAGGCAAAATCACGTACATGTACGTGATTTGCCTTCCGCGGGTGGGGGGTCCGATCGGACCCCCCCCGGTGCCCGAGGCGGTCGTCTTTTGTCCAGCGGCGATCCGTGATGAGGGGGAGACCATCCGTTCGTGGCCCCCCCCTCGCGATCGCCGCCGGCCAATGAGAACACTCCTTTGCTGCTGTATGCTAAACAGCAGCAAAGGAAGTGATGTCATCTCCCCTCGGGTCGGTATTTTCCGTTCCGGCCCGAGGAGAGAAGACATCTATGTGAGTGCACCAACACACACACACACAGTAGAACATGCCAGGCACACAAAACACCCCGATCCCCCCCCGATCGCCCCCCGATCCCCCCCCAATCACCCCCCCCCCTGTCACAAACTGACACCAGCAGTTTTTTTTTTTTTTCTGATTACTGCATAGTGTCAGTTTGTGACAGTTACAGTGTTGGGACAGTGAGTATTACCCCCCTTTAGGTCTAGGGTACCCCCCTAACCCCCCCTAATAAAGTTTTAACCCCTTGATCACCCCCTGTCACCAGTGTCACTAAGCGATCATTTTTCTGATCGCTGTATTAGTGTCGCTGGTGACGCTAGTTAGTGAGGTAAATATTTAGGTTCGCCGTCAGCGTTTTATAGCGTCAGGGACCCCCATTTACTACCTAATAAATGTTTTAACCCCTTGATTGCCCCCTAGTTAACCCTTTCACCACTGATCACCGTATAACCGTTACGGATGACGCTGGTTAGTTCGTTTATTTTTTATAGTGTCAGGGCACCCGCCGTTTATTACCGAATAAAGGTTTAGCCCCCTGATCGCCCGGCGGTGATATGCGTCGCCCCAGGCAGCGTCAGATTAGCGCCAGTACCGCTAACACCCACGCATGCAGCATACGCCTCCCTTAGTGGTATAGTATCTGATCGGATCAATATCTGATCCGATCAGATCTATACTAGCGTCCCCAGCAGTTTAGGGTTCCCAAAAACGCAGTGTTAGCGGGATCAGCCCAGATACCTGCTAGCACCTGCGTTTTGTGCCTCCGCCCAGCCCACCCAAGTGCAGTATCGATCGATCACTGTCACTTACAAAACACTAAACGCATAACTGCAGCGTTCGCAGAGTCAGGCCTGATCCCTGCGATCGCTAACAGTTTTTTTGGTAGCATTTTGGTGAACTGGCAAGCACCAGCCCCAGGCGTCAGGTTAGCGCCAGTACCGCTAACACCCACGCACGCAGCATACGCCTCCCTTAGTGGTATAGTATCTGAACGGATCAATATCTGATCCGATCAGATCTATACTAGCGTCCCCAGCAGTTTAGGGTTCCCAAAAACGCAGTGTTAGCGGAATCAGCCCAGATACCTGCTAGCACCTGCGTTTTGCCCCTCCGCCCGGCCCAGCCCAGCCCACCCAAGTGCAGTATCGATCGATCACTGACACTTACAAAACACTAAACGCATAACTGCAGCGTTCGCAGAGTCAGGCCTGATCCCTGCGATCGCTAACAGTTTTTTTTGTAGCGTTTTGGTGAACTGGCAAGCACCAGCCCCAGGCAGCGTCAGATTAGCGCCAGTACCGCTAACACCCACGCACGCACCGTACACCTCCCTTAGTGGTATAGTATCTGATCGCATCAATATCTGATCCGATCAGATCTATACTAGCGTCACCAGCAGTTTAGGGTTCCCAAAAACGCAGTGTTAGCGGGATCAGCCCAGATACCTGCTAGCACCTGCGTTTTGCCCCTCCGCCCGGCCCGGCACAGCCCACCCAAGTGCAGTATCGATCGATCACTGACACTTACAAAACACTAAACGCATAACTGCAGCGTTCGCAGAGTCAGGCCTGATCCCTGCGATCGCTAACGTTTTTTGGTAGCGTTTTGGTGAACTGGCAAGCGCCAGCGGCCTAGTACACCCCGGTCGTAGTCAAACCAGCACTGCAGTAACACGTGGTGACGTGGCGAGTCCCATAAGTGCAGTTGAAGCTGGTGAGGTGGCAAGCACAAGTAGTGTCCCGCTGCCACCAAAAAGACAAACACAGGCCCATCGTGCCCATAGTGCCCTTCCTGCTGCATTCGCCAATCCTAATTGGGAACCCACCGCTTCTGCAGCGCCCGTACTTCCCCCATTCACATCCCCAACCAAATGCAGTCGGCTGCATGAGAGGCATTTTTATGTCCTCCCGAGTACCCCTACCCAACGAACCCCCAAAAAAGATGTTGTGTCTGCAGTAAGAGCGCGGATATAGGCGTGACACCCGCTATTATTGTCCCTCCTGTCCTGACAATCCTGGTCTTGCATTGGTGAATGTTTTGAACGCTACCATTCACTAGTTGAGTATTAGCGTAGGGTACAGCATTGCACAGACTAGGCACTCTTTCACAGGGTCTCCCAAGATGCCATCGCATTTTGAGAGACCCGAACCTGGAACCGGTTACCGTTATAAAAGTTAGTTACAAAAAAAGTGTAAAAAAAAAAAAAAATATGAAATAAAAAAAATAGTTGTTGTTTTATTGTTCTCTCTCTCTCTCTATTCTCTCTCTCTATTGTTCTGCTCTTTTTTACTGTATTCTATTCTGCAATGTTTTATTGTTATTGTTATTGTTATTATGTTTTATCATGTTTGTTTTTCAGGTGTGTAATTATTTACACTTTACTGTGCTTTATTGTTAACCATTGTTAACCATTTTTTTGTCTTCAGGTACGCCATTCACGACTTTGAGTGGTTATACCAGAATGATGCCTGCAGGTTTAGGTATCATCTTGGTATCATTCTTTTCAGCCAGCGGTCGGCTTTCATGTAAAAGCAATCCTAGCGGCTAATTAGCCTCTAGACTGCTTTTACAAGCCGTGGGAGGGAATGCCCCCCCCCCCCACCGTCTTCCGTGTTTTTCTCTGGCTCTCCTGTCTCAACAGGGAACCTGAGAATGCAGCCGGTGATTCAGCCAGCTGACCATAGAGCTGATCAGAGACCAGAGTGGCTCCAAACATCTCTATGGCCTAAGAAACCGGAAGCTACGAGTATTTCATGACTTAGATTTCGCCGGATGTAAATAGCGCCATTGGGAAATTGGGGAAGCATTTTATCACACCAATCTTGGTGTGGTCAGATGCTTTGAGGGCAGAGGAGAGATCTAGGGTCTAATAGACCACAATTTTTTCAAAAAAGAGTACCTGTCACTACCTATTGCTATCATAGGGGATATTTACATTCCCCGAGATAACAATAAAAATGATTAAAAAAAAAAATATGAAAGGAACAGTTTAAAAGTAAGATTAAAAAAGCAAAAAAATAATAAAGAAAAAAAAAAAAAAAAACACCCCTGTCGCCCCCTGCTCTCGCGCTAAGGCGAACGCAAGCGGCGGTCTGTCGTCAAACATAAACAGCAATTGCACCATGCATGTGAGGTATCACCGCGAAGGCCAGATCGAGTGCAGTAATTTTTCCAGTAGACCTCCTCTGTAAATCTAAAGTGGTAACCTGTAAAGGCTTTTGAAGGCTTTTAAACATGTATTTATTTTGTTGCCACTGCACGTTTGTGCGCAATTTTAAAGCATGTCATGTTTGGTATCCATGTACTCGGCCTAAGATCATCTTTTTTATTTCATCAAACATTTGGGCAATATAGCGTGTTTTAGTGCATTAAAATTAAAAAAAGTGTGTTTTTTCCCCAAAAAATGCGTTTGAAAAATCGCTGCGCAATTACTGTGTGAAAAAAAAAATGAAACACCCACCATTTTAATCTGTAGGGCATTTGCTTTAAAAAAATATATAATGTTTGGGGGTTCAAAGTAATTTTTTTGCAAAAAAAAAAAACTTTTTCATGTAAACAATAAGTGTCAGAAAGGGCTTTGTCTTCAAGTGGTTAGAAGAGTGGGTGATGTGTGACATAAGCTTCTAAATGTTGTGCATAAAATGCCAGGACAGTTCAAAACCCCCCCAAATGACCCCATTTTGGAAAGTAGACACCCCAAGCTATTTGCTGAGAGGCATGTCGAGTCCATGGAATATTTTATATTGCGACACAAGTTGCGGGAAAGAGACAAATTTTTTTTTTTTTTTTTTTTTTTTTGCACAAAGTTGTCACTAAATGATATATTGCTCAAACATGCCATGGAAATATGTGAAATTACACCCCAAAATACATTCTGCTGCTTCTCCTGAGTACGGGGATACCACATGTGTGAGACTTTTTGGGAGCCTAGCCGCGTACGGGACCCCGAAAACCAAGCACCGCCTTCAGGCTTTCTAAGGGCGTGAATTTTTGATTTCACTCTTCACTGCCTATCACAGTTTCGGAGGCCATGGAATGCCCAGGTGGCACAAAACCCCCCCAAATGACCCCATTTTGGAAAGTAGACACCCCAAGCTATTTGCTGAGAGGTATAGTGAGTATTTTGCAGACCTCACTTTTTGTCACAAAGTTTTGAAAATTGAAAAAATAAAAAAAAAAAAGTTTTTTCTTGTCTTTCTTCATTTTCAAAAACAAATGAGAGCTGCAAAATACTCACCATGCCTTTCAGCAAATAGCTTGGGGTGTCTACTTTCCAAAATGGGGTCATTTGGGGGGGTTTTGTGCCACCTGGGCATTCCATGGCCTCCGAAACTGTGATAGGCAGTAAAGAGTGAAATCAAAAATTTTCACCCTTAGAAATCCTGAAGGCAGTGATTGGTTTTCGGGGTCCAGTACGCGGCTAGGCTCCCAAAAAGTCCCACACATGTGGTATCCCCATACTCAGGAGAAGCAGCTAAATGTATTTTGGGGTGCAATTCCACATATGCCCATGGCCTGTGTGAGCAATATATCATTTAGTGACAACTTTATGAAAAAAAAAAAAAAAAAAAAAGTGTCACTTTCCCGCAACTTGTGTCAAAATATAAAATATTCCATGGACTCAATATGCCTCTCAGCAAATAGCTTGGGGTGTCTACTTTCCAAAATGGGGTCATTTTGGGGGGTTTTGTGCCACCTGGGCATTACATGGCCTCCGAAACTGTGATAGGCAGTGAAGAGTGAAAGCAAAAATTTACACCCTTAGAAATCCTGAAGGCGGTGATTGGTTTTCGGGGGCCCCGTACGCGGCTAGGCTCCCAAAAAGTCCCACACATGTGGTATCCCCATACTCAGGAGAAGCAGCTAAATGTATTTTGGGGTGCAATTCCACATAGGCCCATGGCCTGTGTGAGCAATATATCATTTAGTGACGACTTTTTGTAAATATTTTTTTTTTTTTTTTGTCATTTTTCAATCACTTGGGACAAAAAAAAATAAATATTCAATGGGTTCAACATGCCTCTCAGCAATTTCCTTGGGGTGTCTACTTTCCAAAATGGGGTCATTTGGGGGGGTTTTGTACTGCCCTGCCATTTTAGCACCTCAAGAAATGACATAGGCAGTCATAAACTAAAAGCTGTGTAAATTCCAGAAAATGTACCCTAGTTTGTAGACGCTATAACTTTTGTGCAAACCAATAAATATACGCTTATTGACATTTTTTTTACCAAAGACATGTGGCCGAATACATTTTGGCCTAAATGTATGACTAAAATTGAGTTTATTGGATTTTTTTTATAACAAAAAGTAGAAAATATCATTTTTTTTCAAAATTTTCGGTCTTTTTCCGTTTATAGCGCAAAAAATAAAAACCGCAGAGGTGATCAAATACCATCAAAAGAAAGCTCTATTTGTGGGAAGAAAAGGACGCAAATTTCGTTTGGGTACAGCATTGCATGACCGCGCAATTAGCAGTTAAAGCGACGCAGTGCCAAATTGGAAAAAGACCTCTGGTCCTTAGGCAGCATAATGGTCCGGGGCTCAAGTGGTTAATAATAATAATAATAATAATAATAATAATAATAATAATAACAACAATAATAATTATTATTATTATTTTAAGTAAAAGGATGCAATAATATATTTCCATATATGTGCTCAAATAATATTTTAGCTCTTTGGAAATATTCTTTACATTCTAAAACATGTTATAATGTTCCATTGTTCTTTCAAGAGTGATATGTTTCTTAAGTTATTAACAAAAGCTGTTCTATTAACTAGAATGATTGTGCAGTTGTAAACTAAAAAAATTCAATATATGAATAAGGAAAAATAAATAAAAACAATAATAATAATCCTAACTTAATATGAACATTACTATCAGAATAATTGCATAATCAAAAAATGTATATGTGGACAAATGTTTCAGTCCTAAATTATTTATTTATAGTAGATAAAGTTTCTTCTGATTATTTTTTCTTCATGAAATGTCTTTAAAATGTCTTCTTCAAGTTCTGATAGGTTAGAAAAACCTTGTAGAACAAAATAAAACAGTCATAAATCTGAAGTATAAATCTTTTGTGAAATATTCTTCCCGAGAGGATTCCTTCTTTAACTTTGAATTTCCTGATATTCTCTTTGCGCTTCATAGGAACTTGTTCTCCTCCATATTTATTTGATTTTAGATGCCATTTCGTATTTAGAAGAATTTCTCGTCTTCAACCGTCTGTTACTGGACTGTTGTCCACATCTGACACAACACAAATGCCTCTTAGTTGATAGGTTCGGGACTGTCTTTTTCTCGAGACTTGAATGTACGCAAAACTGTGATAATCTCTCCCCCCTCAGCAAGGATTGAGATTTCCGTAAAAAGGGAGAAATGACGGCAGTGTCTGTCTCGCCAAATGAAGAATAAAAATAATATCTAATATTCTTGTATCTCAAGGGCGTTTCTGGATGAATAGCATTGATAGTCAGACTGACTTAAAAACAAAGTGTGAGTTTATTGTCACACAGTTGGCAGCGTAAATACAATGAAAAAAGTATAATAGTTCAGTTCAGTGTAGGTAAAAATATATGAAATAGAATAAATAGTTATAAAGCTGTAATAAGCTTATGAAAGCATGTGTGCTTCATGGCTGATGCCTTCTGTCTCCATGCTGGCTCGCCAAATGAAGAATAAAAATAATATCTAATATTCTTCTATCTCAAGGGCGTTTCTGGTTGAATAGCATTGATAGTAAGACTGACTTAAAAACAAAGTGTGAGTTTATTGTCACACAGTTGGCATCATAAATACAATAAAAAAAAGTATAACAGTTCAGTTCAGTGTAGGTAAAAATATATGAAATAGAATAAATAGTTATAACGCTGTAATAAGCTTATGAAAGCATGTGTGCTTCATGGCTGATGCCTTCTGTCTCCATGCTGAAGCAGGAAATGACGTTCTTAGACTTCTGGGAGAATTCAGCTGCTCCAACTTGTCAAAGTATCTTTGTGTGAATATGTCTGTGTCATCTCTCCTAGTGGGTGTGTGTGTCTATCTGACCTACAATATTGAAGTGTTGGCTTTATATGTTACATGTGAACATCATAACCTCACAAAAACTTAGAACCTTGTATGGCACACAATAATTTCTGTTAACTTCAGCAATTTGCTATACAAAAGGAGATACTAACTCAGAGAATCATATATAGAGTTTGATTGACAATCCCACATCTAACACTTGTAGTAATGTGCTTATCATGTAATGTCATATAACCAAACATCTACTAATATGAACACATATTACCAACTTTAACTACATTAAGTAACTATATACTAATACTTATTAATATGACTGAGACTACACTAAACTAACTTAACAGGATATAAACAAATATGTATTATTCCTCTAACTACATAAATACTGGACCTCCCTTGACATTCTATACCAGATACCTTATATGTAATTCTCAAACTAACTACATACACCAGATACTTCTAGCAATACTCAGCTTTAGATGAGGATCTATTTTACTGAACATTTGATCAAGGTCATTCACACATACTATATTTATTATGGATAATCATAAAACCAAATATGTTTTGCAAGCTTGCCATGAATATAATATAACACCTATAAGTGCTGAATTATGAATTTGGAATAATATTCTAACAGAGGTGGAGATAGAGAATAAAAAGGGTTTGCGCACAGAGCCTTGAGAGACCGCTACGGACAGAGAAAGTGCGGAGGAGGAGGTAGAGTTGTACATAACACTGAGGAAAAAGCCTTTTGAGGGCAAGGGAGTGGAGTTTTCTGGAGGATTGGGTGGTCTACCTTATTAAAAGTGGTAGAAAGGTCTAATAGAATGAGTATGAAGTAATGGCCATTGATTTTAGCAGTTAGTAAGTCGATACTGAGATTTAGTAGGACAGTTTCTGTGGAGTGCTGCAGGCAAAAGCCAGTAGGTAAAGTCTGTAAGGGGAGGTTAAAGGGGTCAAGAAGATTGTTGTCAGTAACGTAGCAGCTTAGACGGTTGTAGACTAGACTTTATGGAAATTTATAGAAATTTAGAGGTAAATGAAATCAAGTCAATGGGTTTTAAGTTGTTCAGGTTGGTGGGGGTCCAGTGGGGCCTTTAAAGTATGACCAGTGAGGGGTTGACCAGTGCATGCTTTAGAGGGAAGGGGAAGGTGCCAATGCTACATCTGTCTGTATATAATGTCATCTTACAACACTAGACTTTTTTTCTTGATGTTGGGAACCCAAAACTGGTAATTTGTGGCATGGGGCTTTTAGCACGGAAAACAAGTGTAAATAAAGTGTTGTCTCAAATATCATGGCCTAAATTTATGCTAACCTCTTTTCCACAAATGATGTATTATATACACCTGGGCTATACCATCATGTAGACGGCCAGTGATGTAATACAACATGGCATTTAAAAGGTTTAAAAATGAGCTGGAATTGCATCTTGTTTTAGTTCTAAAATTTGGCCTTTGAGTAAACTGTAATAATTCTACAAAGTTAGGAAATTATCTCTTGTGAAACTAATAAAGATATATAAATGATAGTAAAAAGAAGACAAAAAAAAGTAAAATGTAATAAAAAATATAACATACACACACACAAAACATCTGCATACACATTACATAAACGAGTGCCCAGTTAGGATGCACAGATATACATTAGCCTCTACTGCAGTGGTTGCCAACCTTTTGGACCTCACGTACCACTAAACTCATAATTTTGAATTCTGTGGACCACTAACATGAATTTTACATGCCTTATATGCACAATGCATCGGCTCTCTGCCCCTCTCTCCTATGATCACACTGCTGCCTTATACATACAATGCTCCGGCTTTCTGCCCCTCTCTGCCCCGCCCCCCCACCCTGCACTCTGCATCACACTGCTGCCTTACACAGACTCATCATTGGATCTCGCCTCCTCACCCAGCCATGTGCTCAAGCTCTGTGCTCCCTCTCACAGTCTGTGATCAGTGCTGCCATTGAAAGTCCCCTCCTTCTTCACTTCCCGCTCTCTGCACTACTCCCGGGGCCTCCCTCTGAATTTACAGGAGCCGGGACTACAGAAGAGGCATCAGGTATCAACGCGTGCTGACAGTATTGACTGTTAGCACGCATTGAGAACAACACTGGAAACAACATTGGGCAGTATACATCCACCACAATATTGATCTGTGGCAGAATCCCTGGGGACCACCAAAATGTTCTCGTGGACCACCAGTGTTTCATGGACCACTGGTTGGCAACTGCTGCTTTATTGCACTACACATGTTTGGTATCCTAACACATGTTAGAGGAGTTTTAGGTGTATGCCTGGTCATAATCTAAAAAAATTAGTACATCTCTGCAGTATGTACACATTTCCATATGATTTGTCTGCTTAAATGTGCTGCAAAAAAAGTCCAGAAATACGGTCAGCTCCTAACTTCCTGTAACAGGCTGGCAACTCTTTTTCACTGAAATCCCAGTGTAAGTTGCTTATTTACACCTTAGGCCAGGAGTCTCAAAGTAGCGGCCCGCGGGCCATTTGTGGCCCGTGGACTGGTTACAAATGGCCCGCAGGCAGGGCCGATCCTAGGTGGGTGGCAGCGGCTGGGAGCTTTCAATCTCTGTCTTCTCTCCACCATATGCTGCTGCAACCCAGTACAGAAGAGCAGAGTGGAGGGAGGATCTGCCCATCGCCCCGCCCACCTGTTCTGTTGAGAAATGACCCCATCGAATAGTGCCCGGGCTGAAGGGCGCATGCTCCGTACGTAACATCACAACAGCTGATTTTACCATTTACCATTGTGACGGCGCAGGCGCACAATAGCCGACAGAATTTTTTTTTCTGTCAGATTGTGCCCTGCACTACGCCTCTCTCCTGTGGCGAGTACATGTCCATGATGGGTGGATTTCTACACGTTGTGGGCAGATTTATGGGCACTTGGGGGCAGAATTACATGTCCAGTGCTGCAAAACAAAACTTTGTGATGGGCGGATTTCTACATTTCTTATGGGCGGACTTATGGGTACTTTGGGGCGGAATTAGATGGCCAGTGCTGCAAAAAAATTAAAAACGTTGTGATATTCCGGTCTATAGTTACTTGGTAAAGACTTTGATCCCTTTTTAAATATAGGCACCACATTGGCCTTACGCCAATCCAGTGGTACTTTTCCAGTCATTAAAGAGTCTCTAAAAATTAGAAACAATGGCTTTGAAATGACAGGGCTCAATTCTCTTGGGATCCATGGGTGTATGCCATCTAGTCCAGGTGCTTTATTTACCTTTATTTTGTCTAAATATTTCTGGACCATATCAATTTTGAGCCATAATGGTTCATTTGGGGCTGTGTCAATACCATCCCCATTATGGACATGAGCTCCCCAATGCTCCTTTGTATACACAGAGCTGAAGAAGATATTTTATAAATTTGTCACCCACTGCAGATTATTTTTTAAGGGCCTATATACTCAGACCTGACCTTTTTACTATTAATATATTTGAAGAATTTTTTGGGGTTTGTCCTACTATCTTTTGCAATCTGTCATTTGTTTGGAATTTTTGCATCTCTTATTTTCTTTTTACATATTCTGTTATATTCTTTTTAACAGTTAAATGATGATAGTGTTCCTTCATTTTATATTTTTTATAAGCTCTTTTCTTATTATTTATAGCTCTTTCAACTTTGGATGTGAGCCACATCAGTTTTATTTTTGTCCTTTTAAATGTGTTGCCCATGGGAATATACTTTGCAGTGAGTTCACATACAGTCTTTTTAAAAAATTCCCATTGTTCTGAAGGCAGAGGTCCTGGAGAATAAGATGGTGGTTGCTACATGATTTTTGTGCAGCCATTTATCAAATGCAAATTTTTAGGAAAAGAATACACATAAATGCATGTTTGTGCACACAAACACAATATAATACCCATTTTTGGTAAAATATAAAATATGATGTTTCACTGAGTAAATATATAAACTAAGCATGTCAAGATTTAAAAATTCACATGCTTGTGCAATGGCGATAAACTATGGTACCTAAAAATCTCTATAGGTGATGCTTGAAAAGCGCCTTTACAGGTTACCAGTTTAGAGTGAAACAAGAGATCTAGTGCTAGAACTATTGCTTCGCGGCCATACCTAACTTGTCTGGTGTAATCACCGTTTACATATGTGTGCAAGACTTACATGCGCGTTTGCATTTATGTGTAAGCATGGAACTGGGGGTGCTTTCATTTTTTTAAATTTATTTCTAATGACAAAAGTTGCAATGTTTGCATCCCTTTATAAGTGATTAACATTTAGGGAGTAATAGCTAACCAAAATTTAACTCCTATTGTAGAGGATGCCTGAAATCTGAACACACAATCAGGAAATTACATTTCTAGGTGCGTTCTATACACCAACTGTGTACAGGAGGCCTGCAAATTGCCATATTGTATTGAATTTTACAGAAAATTACAATGACCTCAGTTTATAAAGAAAAGGTAATTTTTAACAACATTACATTACAATATGGCTTGTGTAGCAATTGTATATGCTATAATATTATTTTGAATTTGCTATTTTTGTTTTACGATAGTGGAGTTATCCTTTAAAAATAAAATAAAAGATTTTAAAATATTAAATAACTTTAGGTTAAACAATTCACTAAAAAATCAAAATATGCGCTTACTAGAAAGTAACTAGTACTGTAGAAGAAAAGAGGAGGAATAGCACTTTCAAACAAAAATAAAACCCATAGAAGGTAGAAGTGTAATGACATCAAAATGATTGAGGCCTCTTTCACACAGCCAATCCGTTCAGGTCCGCCTGTCAGTTTTTTAGGCGGACCTGAACGTACCCTCCATAGACATCTATGGAGCGGCGGATGTCCACTGACATCCGACCCACTCCGATCCGAAAAAGTGTAACGGAGGAAAAACCTACTTTTCCATCCGTTTTTTGATCCGTCATCACCCGATCCACCATAGGGGAGAGCGGCGCTCTGACAGGTCCGTCGCTGCACAGTGTGCAGCGACAGACCTGTCATTTTCCTGCTCAGCGGGGATCGGCGGAGCGATCCCCGCTGAGCAAGCGGATATTCACGGGGCGGATCATCACTGATCCACCCCATGTGAAAGAGCCCTAAGAGCCCTTCGGGCAGCCCACTTGTTACCACTTTTTTTCCCAATCTCCACGGTGCTGTAGCCAATCGAGATCTAATATCCTGCAAATGAAACAGAAAATGAAGGATAACTACTAACTGCTGTTACTGATCAGTTTATTCCTTTAAGCAATCACTCCATAAATAGAAGACGGACCACTAAGCCTTTGGCACTTTCACACATCATACACTCCTATGAATTGTCCTTTGCCTTTCCCGTGAATTTTCACACCATTTGTGAATTTCCCTGTCTGGATTTTATATAAAATTATTATTATACATTAATTATTATTATGATATTTTTATTGTTGCTGCTGTTACTATTATTAATAATATTAATAATAATAAAATAACATCATATAAAATGTATTGTTCACCTTACCAATTACTCTGTGTCCGCTACTCCTCTCTGTCAATACCTCCACTGACTTCCGCTCACCCAACAAATTGAATTCAAAATACTAATAACTACCTAAAAAGCCATCCACAACTCTGCCCCCAGCTACATCACTGACCTAGTCTCTAAATACCAACCTACGGTATATACTCGAGTATAGGCCGATCCGAATATAAGCCGAGGCCCCTAATTTACCACAAAAAAATGGGAAAACTTATTGACCCGAGTATAAGCTGAGTGTGAGAAATGCAGCAGCTACTATAAGTGGAAAAAGAGGATCAACAATGCCCATCTGCAGCTGCATGCCTCCCTGTGTCCTGTGCAGCCTCCCTGTGTCCTGTGCAGCCTCCCTGTGTCCTGTGCAGCCTCCCTGTGTCCTGTGCAGCCTACTTGTGTCCTGTGCATGTGTCCCTGTGTCTTGTGCAGCCTACCTGTGTCCTGTGCATGCCTCCGTGTGGCGATTTGCAGGCTTCGTGTGGCGATCTGCAGCCTCTGTGTGGCGATGTGCAGCCTCCGTGTGCCGCTCTGCATCCACGGATCAGTGTGTCATAATAACATACGGCGGCCATTCCACTGTTCAAAAGCCGCGCCTCCTCCTCTTCTGTGATAGGCAGAACACTCAATTTCCCAGCAGTCAGTGTTCAGCCTATCACAGACATCCGCTCATCCTATCCTACCCACACCTAACAACTGTATTTTCATTCTGTCCATCTGATCACCCCCCACAGCTACTACACTTTGTTCCACTTGACCCTCTCTTCTAGATAGTATTGTAATTGTACTGTCTTCCCTGATGTTGTGAAGCGCAAACTGTTGGCGCTATATAAAACCTGTATAATAATAATAATAATATTGTAAAGATAACGTTGTATTTTGTACAGAAAGAGAATATATAATATTGAGTTCCCAAACACACTGATCCGGCACTGATTGAGAGACAGCACGCCATACGTCGGACGGGGACACCCTCAAGATACACCCACCCAGGGACACTTGGATATTGATCCACCAGTCACTCAGCTTATACTTCAGGCTCCAGCGACTGTCTGCCCCATATACCTCATACTTACATTTTATGATATGGCAGATGCAGTGCACTTAAAAATTTGTCCAATATCACAGTCTGGCGTCCATGCAACATTTGATTGGATCTAATTACCTTTGGTGCCTCTCTAACATGGCATCATTCCATTGGAATCAATATTTATGTAAATGTATCCAACTCTCATACCCTGATGAAGGTATCTGAACACTGCAGCATCAGGAGATCGACACCAACTTTGTTTTTTTGTGGAGAATCTGACAGAAACAATGGAGGGAAAGAGAGAGCAGAGGGTGACATCTCCATCTCTCCCTTAAAATCTATGTTCTCCTCCTTTATTCCTAGGTAATTTCTTACTGCACATCATAACCCCTACATGTGTTACTAATATTAGCATGGTAGTTAACCATAGTTGGTCTTTTTCCTTGCATTATATAAAATGTAAACTTCCACAACACACTCACACCAATATATAAATATTGCCATATAGCACTCACTCTCGTAGGAGCCACTGAATTTGTTGGGCCTTTCCTCCATACAGCAAGGCCACAGGAATTTTCACACTTTCTTCACAGGCTCAATAAATAGTCTAGGAGGTTTTGTTTTTGTTTTTGTTTATTTAGGGGACAACTTGGATATGGAATAGGGATGCCGAGAACTGAAGAACTTGAATAAATTCTTGAGGACTGCTAAGAACTGTCTTCAAAGGTGCTGCCCACCCGTGGGAATGATGATACAGCAGGAAAAACATCAAAAAAGGTTCCAACTGACAATGCATGTACTGCTCTTTGCAGGAATACTAATGCACTTGGTTACTACTGTCCCAAACTAGAGATGTGGGGATGCTTCTGGCTGCTTTGCGGTGGTCTAATCTATCCCCTGGTCCCAGACATGTAAAATATTGCAGCCTTACTGTACTTCTCTGTACAGGCTTGGGGTACATTTAAATGGAAGTTACTCACCCAGTCCCTTTAAGTGATTCCTGGAATCTAAGAGGCTGCTGTGTGAGCACACTGCTATACAAGCCGGGTCTTGCTTTTAGGATGCTTCAGCTAAGCCTAGCTGAAGCTGGTAAAGGTGAGGCTTACAGCTGCTTCTTTTCTCTTTCATTCGCTCTCTTTCTCTCCTGGACTTCCTCCTACCCAGGGGCAGAACCACAAGGGTCCCCTCCAGACAACTGGAACTTGGACTCTGCTTCCATGGCTGTCAGGCTTATGACTATTTATGGGTTTTTCCCCTACCTACAGAGCCTTGCCTCCTCAGGACCTAGTGGGAACTCCATACGTATTCAGGCTGCAGTCTCTGCTCCTTCACCCACTAGATTCTAGAACTATCCACAGAGTTCCAGAAAACAGGGGGAGGTAACAGAGCCACGGCCTTTGAAGCACTGCAGTCAAAACATAAATTAACCACTGCTCCTCTACCTACAGAGGAGCCAAACTAAATTTACCTCACCTAGCAATTAGAAGGGTGCTACATAAAGATGACAGGCCCAGCAGGTAGCGGTAGTAAACTATGAGACAACTAAACAAACAGGGCGGCTGTCATAGGTTTCCCCAAACAAACAGGCAACTTTTGTTCCTTTTTAGTGCTCTGTCAGGATTCAGACTTTTCACCCAGCATCAGAGAGCGTGAGAATGAGTGAGCAGTCAGCTCACAAATACAGTATAAAGGCCTGTGCATAGCTGAGACAATGAGGTTTGGCTACAGGTAAGATTTGGACCTACGGAGAGAGGCTTTATCCTACCCAAAGTTCTACATGACACTGAGCTCCAGGACTCAGACCAAAGCTTAATAAGATCTCTGAAAGAATACAGTGGATATAAAAAGTCTGCACAACCCTGTTAAAATGTCAGGTTTCTGTGATGTAAAAAAATGAGACAAAGGAACTAAAACTTATTTCATTGGACCTTTATAAGGCCTTTGATAGCTTAAATTGGGACTACTTATTTACTATCCTGGAGGCTTTTGGATTTGGCTCTGCCTTTATCTTATTGCTTAAACAACTTTATAGTAACCTGTCAGCCCAGGTTTCCATTCAGGGTTATAGATCAGCATTGTTTCCTATCCAACGAGGAACGAGACAGGGTTGCCCGCTTTCCCCATTGTTATTCGCCCTAGCAATTGAACCCCTAGCTGTAGCAATTCGATCTCATCCTAATATACGTGGCATATGTTGTGGGCAGCAGGAACATAAATGTTCCCTGTTTGCCGACAACATCCTCATGTATGTCACAAACCCTCAAGCAACCCTACCTAATCTTTTGACCCCGTTCCACCAATTTTCCCAGATATCAGGGCTCTCTTTAAATACCCAAAAGACGACTGCCCTTAATATCTCTTTAACCCCCTCAACAGTCTCGACTTTGCGAAACACCTATAATTTCCAATGGGCACAAAACTCCCTTCCATATTTAGGTATACAACTGACACCCTCGATCGATACTCTCTATCAGGCTAATTATCCCCCACATTTCCGTCGTCTCCAGGAAGATCTTCGACGATGGGCGGACTATCCCTTGTCCTGGTTTGGTAGAATCAATTCTATTAAGATGACTTTCCTACCTAGGTTACTCTATTATTTTAGGACTTTACCGATTGCGGTTCCGAGGGGAGATATACAGCGACTGGAAACGGACGTCCTCCATTTTATTTGGAATAATAAGAAACCTCGAATGAACAAATTAACACTGTACGTCTCAAAACGGTCTGGTGGCCTTGGCCTCCCTAATCTACAAGCTTATTACCAAGCTGCTCAAATGACCCAGCTTTCTTACACAACGGCCAAAGGATCTACACCCCTCTGGGTCTCTATTGAAGCCCTCTCGTGCCACCCTTTCGCTATAGGTTCTCTAATGTGGCTCCCTAGCCGTCTTTGCCCTCCTATTTTGTGCCCTACCCCTCATTCACTAGCAGTCTGGGACAGAGTACGACATCGTAAGCCTCTGTCCTCCCCCATACTCCACTAGCTCCCATATTCTTTAATACTGAATTCTCCCCCGGAATGACTCCAATGCTATTTCTATGGTGGCTCAACAAAGGGCTCCTTAGGATAAGAGACTACCTTAATGGGGATCAACTGCACTCGATACAACATCTTAAAGACACATTTCAGATGCCCTCCGACGAACTATTTCGATATAATCAAATTATTTCCTAAAGATCTAAACTTAACTGGTTGGATGAACCCCTTGTACTTACAAATTTTGAATTATCTTGCCAAATGAGGGGCCTTTTACGGGGAAGGATATCTACAATATATGCTATCCTTACTGACCCGGGGGCTAAGCTCCCTTACATGAATCAATGGGAACGGTATTTGAATACCATGTTGGAATTATCGGATTGGCAAGATATTGCCTAAGCTTTATCTATAAAACAAAAATATGTGTAGCGCTAAGAGTTTAATATGGGGACACTGAAGTCCAACCAAAAATGTAAAACATCAAAGAAGAGAGAAAAAGTCCTCAATATGTATATAGAACATAATCCACATAGATGTGATGATTTCGTGAGAAAGGCAATTCAAATACGTGACATCCAAGGTGAAAGAATAGAAGAAGCACACCACCACCGAAAATGGAGAGGCTTACCAGATCTCATGGACCCCAGAGGGCATGCGCCCAAATGGGTCAAATCAGGCTTGGGTGGTGGGTGATGATGGATATTCCGCAGGTATGATGGGGATGGACATCCAGAAATATACCAGAGACTCGTATGTCCCTCAGGATAAGGTTGAGGAGTAGATGGTAGTATTATAAAATAAGGAGGAAAAAGGCCACATAGCGTAATTCCGTAAACCAAATATCCAAACTTATTAAAATAAAATAGGAAATACACTCACATGTATGTCTTGATAAAAACAGCGCTGTACATAAAATGGCGGCAGTGGGGTCCTACCCGACGCGTTTCGTCCTATTAGACATCGTCTGGGGGGTCCCCCCACTGCAGCCAGAAAGATATATATAGAGACAATGTTCCTGTTAATGGGGGACCGCTCCACACAGTGTAAACAGTATCACTTCCGGTATCCAGGCAAGATGGCCGCCCGGCGTGCGTTCCACGCCTCTCTATGGAGCCAGATGCCGGCCGGAAGTGAAACCATTGGGGTCAATAGTGAATTGAATAAAGTACCTAGAATTGTCCCATATAAGCTTGTATAAAATATAAATCATGTGTATAACTCAGATCGTATATAAAACTCTCAAAAAGTGTTAAGTGAATAAAAATAAAAATGGGCGCTGCGTTCATCCTTACTATGAACGCGCTCAGCTGAAGCCGGTGATAGTGTGCGCAAGCATCGAGCATGCGCACACGTTAGGTCATACAAATGACCAGCTCGGATCAACATTAGTGTGCGCGCGCACCCTGCGCACGCGCAGTGGCCAAATGAAGTCAGCGGGGAATGTCAACTCCTACGGAGGGCAGTCTCACCTACGCATTGAGGTGACTCCGCCTGAAATTGAATGATGTGTGCCTAGAAAGTGACAATGATGTGTGCCTAGAAACAAATAACCATGCGCTTACTCTCAATTGCAAGCAGCTAACAATGCAAATAGAAATTTTGCTAATAACTCAAACCAATAAAAAATAGTTAGCGCTAATAATGACAAATAAATGTGAAATAAAGTTAAAATATTGACAAATGCTTGAAACATTCAGTGCATATCAAAATAAATTCATAGATCATTAGATAAAAAGTCCATCTTAGTGTAAACAATTATGATCACCACGTGAAAAAAAGGCTGAAATCCTAACAAAAATTTCCCAAAATTGGATGAAAGTGTTCCAGAAACCCTAGATCCAAGAGCTGTTCCATACCACATGGGTCATCCAAGTTAAACGGCACTATGAGGCACACATATGTTCTTGAAAGCCTTCAAAACAGAATCCAGTGTGGGAAAACATAAAATTGTGCAAATACCACCACCAGAATAAATGGAGGCTTACCAGAGAGTAGGGACGCGCAGTGGCCAAATGAAGTCAGCGGGGAATGTCAACTCCTACGGAGGGCAGTCTCACCTACGCATTGAGGTGACCCCGCCTGAAATTGAGCGATGCGTGCCTAGAAAGTGACACCTCACATTTATAAATGAACACCGTGACATAAATACTATGTAGTGACCCCAAAAGAGTTAGGGTCACTGTTGTGTAATGATGTGTGTATGGCACCTGATATTTATGTGTAAGTGTATAGTGAACAACACCAATAATCTGTAATTAATAGGTAATGTCCATATCAAATAAAAGGACATACCATACATAAATATCCCAAATATGCTAGAGAGTGTATTGCTATCCCAAGGCCAATTTAGTGTATCAGGGGTGAGCATGGGAAACAAAATTTGCAAATAGAACATACCCGTATTTATCGGCGTATAACACGCACAGGCGTATCACAGGCACATTCATTTTAAGAGGGAAGTTTCAGGAAAAAAACTTAAATTTTAAATAAGGAACTTTGAAGCAAAATAATCTGCCCATCTGCAGCCTCACCATTGCCATCAATGCAGCCTCATCAAGTGCCATCAATGCAGCCTCATCAAGTGCCATCAATGCAGCAACCTCACCATTGCCATCAATGCAGCAGCCATGCCATTGCCATCAATGCAGTAGCCTCACCATTGCCATCAATGCAGCAGCCTCACCATTGCCTTCAGTGCAGCAGCCTCACTATTGCCATCAGTGCAGCCTGATCGATGCCCATCTGCAGCCTAGTGGGGACACGGAGGGGGCGGGACAAGCGTCGACAGATTACATACAGTGAGAATCTCCTATGATAGACAGAACAGTGGTCCAGTGGCTTCCCAGGAGACGGGACTTCCTATTACAGAGGCTGCCAAGTAAACAGGAGATTCTCACTGTATGTAATCTGACGGCACTCGTAAGGCCCCCCTCCCTGTCCCCTCCGAGGCAGCTAAAATTGAAGTATTGGCGTATAACACGCACACACTTTTTGCACCCGATTTTCATAGTGAAAAAGTGAGTGTTATACGCCAATAAATACAGTATATCCATATGTACCTTTGGAACAGTGGGGTAAATCTACAAATAACCCACAAAGCAGCATGAATACGTATGGTGGAGTGGACCCCCACAAAAGCATATGAATAAAATTCCCACATTCATGTTCTAAAACACATATATGTATTGCGTGTACAACTCAAAAGGACAGATCCTTAGATACATATATATAAAGTAAAATGGAATAAAAACAAGGTGAACTATATAAAAATATAGAAGTATACATAAATACAAAATGCAACAAGAGAGAGCGAATAAGGAAAAAATAAGAAAAAATGAAAAAATAAAAATATATGTAGTGCAGCTGGGCATCAAGCCCTATTAATAAAGGCATTAATGTCCAGCTCCACGTTAATACCCAGGGGAAAGAGCGTTCGGAGCTCATGGATCCAGAAGGTCTCCAGCTGTGATACCCCTCTAGTCCTGGCACCACCCCTCCAGGGAGGGATGTATTTATCAATCACCACAAATTGTGTTCCTTTAATTACACGATTGTGATTTAGCTTGTAATGTCTTGGGACAGTATGTTTGGTATCACCATTCTTGATGAGAGCAATATGCTCCGCTACGCTAACCGCAAAAGAGCGGATGGTGAGACCTACATACTGTTTCCCACAGTGACGTGATTAAATAAACAATATAGCTGGTATTACACGTACAGAACTGCTTGATAGGATAGCTTTTCTGGGTAACTGTGGATGTAAATGACACAGTTTTCCGTCCTATCCCTGAATTATGTTGGCACACTGTGCACTTTTTGCACGAGTAGAACCCTTCCATTTCATGAAAAAATGGCTGACGTATGGGGGGGTTAATAATATTTGGGGCGATTTTACTCTGTAAAGTTGGGGCTCCTCTGAAGATGACTTTAGCCCGATCGGGCAGAACTGTATTTAAAACTCGGTCATTTCTCAGAATGCCCCAATGTTTTGATAAGATAGCCTTGAACTGTTTATGCTGGGTGGAGAAGGAAGTGAACATGGACCACCTATAAGTGTCTCCCAGTTCTCTTTTAGGTTTCTCCTCCAGTAGAGACTCCCTGTCAACTGCAAGAGCATGTTAAAATTCACGATCAACAAGGCTAGGGTCATAATCTTTGTCTAAGAATTTTTGTCTTAGAAATTCAGACTGTGATTTGAAGGTGTCTACATCAGAGCAGTTCCTTCGCAGTCTGAGGAACTGACTGCATGACACAGAATCAAGCCAGGATCAATAGTGACAGCTATCTGGTGGTATGAAGCTGTTGCGATCTGTGGCTTTGAAATGTGTCTGGAAATGGAATTTACCGCTACGTATTCCAATCTCCAAATCCAAGAAATTGATTTTGTCTCTACTGGCTGTATAAGACAAAGAAATACCTCTGTCGTTATCATTTAAGGACTTAAAAAATACATCAAGAGATTCAGCACTACCTCTCCAGAGGAGGAGGATGTCGTCTATGTAACATACCCATAACGTAAGGGAAGGATCCCTATTAGCATAGACGACATCCTCCTCCCACTTCGCCATAAATAAGTTGGCAAGGCTAGGGGCGAACTTCGCACCCATAGCCACGCCACGTAACTGTAGATAATACTGTTGGTTAAACCAAAAATAATTTCGTTTGGTGGCGAATTCCAATAACTCTATGATAAAGGAGCGTTGAAAAGAGGCGATACTGGGGTCCCTTTCTAGAAAATACTGAACGGCATCAATCCTCTTGTCTTGGGGAATGCACTGTAAAGGGATGCGACATCTGCTGTCGCAATGATATGGTCCTCATGTAGTTCAAAATTCTCTAATAAACGGATGGTAGCTCCTGTATCCTTCAAATAGGACGGCATGCGTCTCACTAGAGGTTGGAGATAGAAATCAATGTACCGGGCCTATCGTGAGTGGGATAGATTCTGTCACCTCACGTATATATGTATTCTCCCCTTAGGGGTGTGCGAGATGAGGAATATAGAGATGACTATAGATATGATATTGCCTCTAGACGCGTGCATTTACCCCATGGTTATCATCAACCTAATCAATACAATGGTCAGGTTTTTTACGGGGACCAAAGACCACGAAAAAGGGGTCCAGAGCCAAGAGAGGTACAAGGGGAGGGAGAAGAGCACAAAGGAGGAAAGAGAAGGAAAACTTAAAAGGCCAAGGAGTCTTCAATCTAAGTGCCAAGTCATTAACCAAGGAGGAACTTTCTGTCCTAGACAAAGCTTGAAGTTTGCCCCCCCAAGAAAATTGGATAGATTTGGCACTTATATTGATGTCCATAAATATATACGGAAATTAAATATTCAGCGCTACCTAATTTCTAACCCCTACAGGGGTGGAGGTCGCGCCGTCTCATCTGGAACTGTTCATTCAGGTCTATGTAACCCCTCACTATTTAATCCACCCGTCCCTGTAGCACCTGCTATAGGTATCTTTAGAGATCTCGTTCTCAAAGATTTAGCGGAACTTCCGGACAAACGTATACGCCACCATCCTCTATCCAACATAGGTCTCAAATCCCTATGTTCACAAAAAGATCTGATCATCCGCCCAGCGGATAAGGGTGGTGGGATAGTTGTCCTAGATAAAAAAGACTATGAACTAGAGATGCATAGAATCCTCAATGAATCCGAGACATATAAAACTATATCCAACAACCCCACTTCTGTATACAAGAGAGAGCTGTCTGATATCGTGAAAAGAGGTTATGATTTGGGCATTTTAAATAGAAAAGAGAGAGACTTTTTGGTACCCTTGGCACCTAGGGTTCCAACCATCTATTATTTGCCCAAGGTCCACAAAAACCCAGTACAACCACCTGGCCGGTATATCGTGAGTGGGATAGATTCTGTCACCTCACGTATAGGCCGGTACATTGTTTTCTATCTCCAACCTTTAGTGAGACGCATGCCGTCCTATTTGAAGGATACAGGAGCTACCATCCGTTTATTAGAGAATTTTGAACTACATGAGGACCATATCATTGCGACAGCAGATGTCGCATCCCTTTACACGTGCATTCCCCAAGACAAGGGGATTGATGCCTTTCAGTATTTTCTAGAAAGGGACCCCAGTATCGCCTCTTTTCAACGCTCCTTTATCATAGAGTTATTGGAATTCGCCACCAAGCGAAATTATTTTTGGTTTAACCAACAGTATTATCTACAGTTACGTGGCATGGCTATGGGTGCGAAGTTCGCCCCTAGCCTCGCCAACTTATTTATGGCGAAGTGGGAGGAGGATGTCGTCTATGCTAATAGGGATCCTTCCCTTACGTTATGGGTACGTTACATGGACGACATCCTCCTCCTCTGGAGAGGTAGTGCTGAATCTTTTGATGTATTTTTTAAGTCCTTAAATGATAATGACAGAGGTATTTCTTTGTCTTATACAGCCAGTAGAGACAAAATCAATTTCTTGGATTTGGAGATTGGAATACGTAGCAGTAAATTCCATTTCCAGACACATTTCAAAGCCACAGATCGCAACAGCTTCATACCACCAGATAGCTGTCACCATCGATCCTGGCTTGATTCTGTGCCACGCAGTCAGTTCCTCAGACTGCGAAGGAACTGCTCTGATGTAGACACCTTCAAATCACAGTCTGAATTTCTAAGACAAAAATTCTTAGACAAAGATTATGACCCTAGCCTTGTTGATCGTGAATTTCAACATGCTCTTGCAGTTGACAGGGAGTCTCTACTGGAGGAGAAACCTAAAAGATAACTGGGAGACACTTATAGGTGGTCCATGTTCACTTCCTTCTCCACCCAGCATAAACAGGTCAAGGCTATCTTATCAAAACATTGGGGCATTCTGAGAAATGACCGAGTTTTAAATACAGTTCTGCCCGATCGGGCTAAAGTCATCTTCAGAGGAGCCCCAACTTTACAGAGTAAAATCGCCCCAAATATTATTAACCCCCCCATACGTCAGCCATTTTTTTCATGAAATGGAAGGGTTCTACTCGTGCAGAAAGTGCACAGTGTGCCAACATAATTCGGGGATAGGACGAAAAACTGTGTCATTTACATCCACAGTTACCCAGAAAAGCTATCCTATCAAGCAGTTCTGTACGTGTAGTACCAGCTATATTGTTTATTTAATCACATGTCACTGTGGGAAACAGTATGTAGGTTGCACCATCCGCTCTTTTGCGGTTAGAGTAGCGGAGCATATTGCTCTCATCAAGGATGGTGATATCAAACATACTGTCCCAAGACATTACAAGCTAAATCACAATTGTGTAATTAAAGGAACACAATTTGTGGTGATTGATAAATACATCCCTCCCTGGAGGGGTGGTGCCAGGACTAGAGGGGTATCACAGTTGGAGACCTTCTGGATCCATGAGCTCCGAACGCTCTTTCCCCTGGGTATTAACGTGGAGCTGGACATTAATGCCTTTATTAATAGGGCTTGATGCCCAGCTGCACTACACATATTTTTTTTTTTCATTTTTCCTTATTTTTTCCTTATTCGCTCTCTCTTGTTGCATTTCGTATTTATGTATACTTGTTCTTCTATATTTTTTTATAGTTCACCTTGTTTTTATTCCATTTTACTTTAAATATATGTATCTAAGGATCTGTCCTTTTGAGTTGTACACGCAATACATATATGTGTTTTAGAACATGCATGTGGGAATTTTATTCATATGCTGTTGTGGGGGTCCACTCCACCATACGTATTCATGCTGCTTTGTGGGTTATTTGTAGATTTACCCCACTGTCCCAAAGGTACATATGGATATATGTTCTATTTGCAAATTTTGTTTCCCATGCTCACCCCTGATACACTAAATTGGCCTTGGGATAGCAATACACTCTAGCATATTTGGGATATTTATGTATGGTATGTCCTTTTATTTGATATGGACATTACCTATTAATTACAGATTATTGGTGTCGTTCACTATACACTTACACATAAATATCAGGTGCCATACACACATCATTACACAACAGTGACCCTAACTCTTTTGGGGTCACTACATAGTATTTATGTCACGGTGTTCATTTATAAATGTGAGGTGTCACTTTCTAGGCACGCATCGCTCAATTTCAGGCGGGGTCACCTCAATGCGTAGGTGAGACTGCCCTCCATAGGAGTTGACATTCCCCGCTGACTTCATTTGGCCACTGCGCGTCCCTACTCTCTGGTAAGCCTCCATTTATTCTGGTGGTGGTATTTGCACAATTTTATGTTTTCCCACACTGGATTCTGTTTTGAAGGCTTTCAAGAACATATGTGTGCCTCATAGTGCCGTTTAACTTGGATGACCCATGTGGTATGGAACAGATCTTGGATCTAGGGTTTCTGGAACACTTTCCTCCAATTTTGGGACATTTTTGTTAGGATTTCAGCCTTTTTTTCACGTGGTGATCATAATTGTTTACACTAAGATGGACTTTTTATCTAATGATCTATGAATTTATTTTGATATGCACTGAATGTTTCAAGCATTTGTCAATATTTTAACTTTATTTCACATTTATTTGTCATTATTAGCGCTAACTATTTTTTATTGGTTTGAGTTATTAGCAAAATTTCTATTTGCATTGTTAGCTGCTTGCAATTGAAAGTAAGCGCATGGTTATTTGTTTTTTAGTACGCGTTCATAGTAAGGATGTACGCAGCGCCCATTTTTATTTTTATTTTTATTCACTTAACACTTTTTGAGAGTTTTATATACGATCTGAGTTATACACATGATTTATATTTTATACAAGCTTATATGGGACAATTCTAGGTACTTTATTCAATTCACTATTGACCCCAATGGTTTCACTTCCGGCCGGCATCTGGCTCCATAGAGAGGCGTGGAACGCACACCGGGCGGCCATCTTGCCTGGATACCGGAAGTGATACTGTTTACACAGTGTGGAGCGGTCCCCCATTAACAGGATCATTGTCTCTATATATATCTTGCTGGCCGCAGTGGGGGGACCCCCCAGACCATGTCTAATAGGACGAAACGCGTCGGGTAGGACCCCACTGCCGCCATTTTATGTACAGCGCTGTTTTTATCAAGACATTATTTTATAATACTACCATCTACTCCTCAACCTTATCCTGAGGGACATACGAGTCTATGGTATATTTCTGGATGTCCATCCCCATCATACCTGAGGAATATCCATCATCACCCATCACCCAAGCCTGATTTGACCCATTTGGGTGTATGCCCTCTGGGGTCCATGAGATCTGGGAAGCCTCTCCATTTTAGGTGGTGGTGTGCTTCTTCTATTCTTTCACCTTGGATGTCACGTATTTGAATTGCCTTTCTCACGAAATCATCACATCTATGTGGATTATGTTCTATATACATATTGAGGACTTTTTCTCTCTTCTTTGATGTTTTACATTTTTGGTTGGATTTTAGTGTCCCCATATTGAACTCTTAGCGCTACACATATTTTTGTTTTATCGTTATTTGCCTGTGTCCTATTGGTCGTGTTAGCTGCTGAATTTATTTTATTTTTTGGGTAGCGCAGAATTATTGATACACCTGTCTATGCTTTATCTAAATCTCAATCAATACATTAATTGAAGCGAATTATAAAACACTTCTACGTTGGTATTTGGTTCCGACCAGAGTCGCAAAGATACACCCATCTGTGTCGCCCACCTGCTGCAGGCGGTGTGGTAAGATGGGTACAATGTTTCATGTTTGGTGGCAGTGCCCTGTGGTCACTAGATTTTGAATTTGTATATTTAATCTAGTATTTTCTGTGATGGGGTAAATATATGTAGATCCCAGGAACCAGCGCTTTTTCAAAAAATTATCTGATGAGGCCCCCCAAAAAATCGACAAAACGAATAACATATATATTTCTAGCAGCTAGAATTACTATTGTTAAATACTGGAAGCAGTCGATGGTTCCTCTTGATTACGTGAAGAATAAACTTAACTGGATCATGGTTAACGACAGACTTACCTGTGTCCTTCGCAATTCTACCAAGAAGTTTGATGCAACCTGGGACCCATGGATTTATTATCTATCTACACCTTAAAGTGCTTTTGGCTGAACCTCTTCTCTCTCTTTTCTCTCTCTTTTTTCTTCTTTCCTTTTTTCTTTCTCTCAATTTATTTCCTTTTCTCTTTTCTTTTTTTAAAAATTCATGTTGATCTGGTTATTGTTGCTAACTATAAGATGCTATAACAGAACATATATCTCTATGCTGACATGATACTAGTAGAAATGTATACAGGGGTTCCCCTTTCTCCTTCCCCCTCCCTACCCTTCCCAATTCCTATCCCCTTCTTTCCTTCCCTCTGTTCCTTACAACATACATTTATCTCCCTGTACAGTACACTGAAGCCGATTAGCTGCTCGGGTCAGAGGCCCCTCCACTCTCCACTGTACAGGAGAGACCTGCTAGCTGGACACCACAGAGCTACCGTCTGCCCCCCCTCTTAATTCTTAGTCAGCTGACAGCCAGAGGTGCAGGTGGAGATGCTGCAGGCACCACAGTTGCAGGTGAGTGGCCATGGGGTGATATGCTGGGCGTTCTGTGTGTTGGGGGGTACAGAGCTGAGGGGGGAGGTACAGAGCTGTGTTAGAGGTTGGAGGTGCACATCAAGTCCTGTACCATGTCTGCACACTCTCTGTCTTCTCTATCATGTCCGCATACTCTCTGACCATCTTCTGTACCATGTCCGCACCCTCTCTGACCATCTCCTGCACCATATCCACGCCCTCTCTAACCATCTTCTGTATCATGTCCGCACCCTCTCTGACCATCTTCTGTACCATGTCCGCACCCTCTCTGACTGTTTCCTGTATCATGTCCGCACCCTCTCTGACCGTTTTCTGTAAAATGTCCGCACACTCTCTGACCGTCTTCTGTACCATGTCCGCACCCACTCTGACATCTCCTGTACTGTGTCCGCACCCTCTCTGACCATCTTCTGTACCATGTGCTCACCCTCTCTGACCATCTTCTTAAAAATCTGTGGGGTGATCTGAAGAGGGCTGTGCACAGGGGATGCCCTCGCAATCTGACAGATTTGGAGTGTTTTTGCAAAGAAGAGTGGGCAAATATTGCAAAGTCAAAATTTGCCATGCTGATAGACTCATACCCAAAAAGACTGAGTGCAATCATAAAATCAAAAGGTGCTTCAACAAAGTATTAGTTTAAGGGTGTGCACACTTATGTATATATGTATATATATTATTTTAGTTTTTTAGTTTTACTTCCCTCCACCTAAAAGATTTCAGTTTGTTGTTCAACTAAGTTGTACAGTTTATAGGTCACATTAAAGGTAGAAACAGTTCTGAAATTATTTATCTTTGTCTCATTTTTTTACATCACAGAAACCTGACATTTTAACAGGGGTGTGTAGAGTTTTTATATCCACTGTATTTATACATTATATATATTTGCTGTGTATAAATATATTAAATTATATTATATATTTTATATAAATATATTTCTTTTAAAAATGCTTTTCAGTTAAAAGTAAGATAGAGGACTTTTACATATACTGTATGCTGTGCATACTTGTACCTCATGGCATAACCTACATCAGGGCCTCTAAAAAGTAGTAATGTTAGCAAACTACCACTTTAATATTACAGGATATTACAGGATCCCAGGAGCCTCTCATGGGGCCCCCTACTGACCCGGTGACCCTGGGGCAGTACCCAAATGTATAGTTGCCAACATTTCAAAATATTTTCAGGGACACTTTTTTACCAGTGGTATATTTAGAGTAGCTGACATCTCCTATATTCCTCTATACATCACAATAGTAAAAACAAAATTAAATGGGTACTAATAATGGGCAGAACACAAATATGAGGACTGAGAAGATTTTCTTTAGTTGAACTAACAAAAGTGTGCCCATTCTAGAGCTGGTAACATTGAGGATATTCAATATAATTTTAAAGAACTGTTTTTGTGGGTAAGAGGCATAGGGGAGGAGTATGGATGGTATAAAATGGGAAGTATGTGCAGGTGAGGGAGAGGAATGTGGAGGGTATAACAGTGGGCACTATGTACAGGAGATGAGTATGCAGGGTATGACAGTGGGCAGTATGCACAGCAGAGGAGTGTGGAGGGATGACAGTGGGCAGTATGTACAGGAGAGGAGTGTGGAGGGTGTGCCAGTGGGCAGTATGTACAAGAGAGGAGTGTGGAGGGGATGACAGTGGGCAGTATGTACAGGAGAGGAGTGTTGAGGGTAGGATGGGGGCTGTATCTACAGGAGAGGAGTGTGGAGAGAAAGACAGTTGGCAGTATGTACAGGAGGGGAGTGTGGTGGGTATGACAGTGGCCAGTATGTACAGGAGAGGATCGTGGATGGTATGAGAGTGGGAAGTGTGCACAGGAGAGAAGTGTATGACAGCCGGCACTAGGTAGCGTAGAGGAGTTTATGAAAGTGGGCTGTATGTACAGAAGAGCAGTGTGGAGGGTATAATACTGAGCAGTATGTACAGGAGACGAGTGTGGAGGGTAAGACAGTGGGCAGTATGTACAGGAGAGGCGTGTAGAGGGCATGACAGCAGGCAATATGTACAGGAGAGGAGTGTGGAGGGTCTGACAGTGGGCAGTATGCACAGGAGAGGAATGTGGAGGGTATGACAGTGGTCACTATTCTACAGGAGACAAGTGTATGACAGTGGGTAGTATGCACAGGAGAGAAGTGAGGAGGGTATGACAGAGGGCAGTATGTACAGGAGAGGAGTGTATGACAGCGGGCACTATGTATAGGAGAGTAGTGCGGAGGGTATGACGGTGGGCAGTATGTACAGGAGTGGAGTGTATGACAGTGGGCCTTATGTATAGGAGAGGAGTGTGGAGGGTATGACAGTGAGCAGTATGTACAGGAGAGGAGTGTGGAGGGTATGACTATGTACAGCTGAGGAGGATGAAGGAATCTGGGTAGGAAAAATGTAAAGGTTTGTGGAAGGATGTTTAGGGACTGCGTAGTGGTTAAGCGGGCCATACATGGATTGAAATTAGGCCAATTAAGTAAAGACCATCCATAGTCGATCAATGTATGGGCTAGCTGGTTGTACACAAGTCAATCTATTAATCGACTTGAGTGCAACCAGCCTGTCAGGTTTTTCCCAAACCAACAGTGCTGCCAGCTATTGTTAGCAACACTGATCATTGTATTGTGTGGGTAGGGAAGGCTCCCCACTGGCAGAACACAATAACACTGCGGGAGTGATTTCCCCATCCACAGGTCAGCAGGTGAGAGGGTGTGTGGGGACAGGCTGGGGAGAGAGGTCTGTCAGCAGGGGGGTGTGAGGTGGTCATGGAGGGATATCAATCAGCGGGTGGGGGGAGTAACTGGGAGTGATATATTTTGGAGTAGGATCTGTCATCTGCAGGTTGGGAAATGGGAGGTGGCTAACTTGGGAAGTGGCTGGGGAGTGACCTGGTTAGCGGTAAATGTGAAGAGGATGATGTGTTTCACGTTTCTTTCACATTTGCAGTAATGCTTACTGCCCTCTGAAAAGTGATCTGTGGTATAGCAGCAGCTGACAGGCGTTCAGTGCTACTGCTGCCTCCCTGTTTTTTTTTTTTTACATTGCTGAATGGTATTTTTACATTGTTGGACTATGCTGCTATTGTGAGAGAGTTTGGCTTGCAGTTGCAAAGTGGCCCCATTGAAATCAATAGGTGAGTTCGACAGGCGGTGCAGCCTGTCAAACTCTGCAGGCTGAGTTAAAGATGCTGCAGCTAAAGAAATTACAAAAAAAAAAGTCACAGCTGTGAAGTAAAGCATCACAGCTACGCCATTCGCACAGCCCTGTCCAAATGTATTTTTAAGATTTTGGTCAGGGACGTGCGTTGAGGCAGAGCTGTGTCTTGGCCTAGGCCGACAAGGCCTAGGCCTAGGGCGGCACTTTGCGGGGGGGCGGCGGCTTCATGCCGCCCCCCGCACAAAACCCCCCCACCCGTACTCCTCAAGTCCTGCACATATACAGCCTACCGCGGCCGGCTCCCGCACATATACAGCCTCCCGTCCCGCAGCTTGCCTTGCTATGTCATGTGCAGTTGTGCACTTGCCGGGCGTGTACTTGGCGGGGGGGGGGAGCGACTGCCGCCCCCATACACCGGACCGTGAGTGACCGTCAGTGTCACTGGCTGGCCAATACCTGTGGTGCACAATGCACTGCCACTTACTGGTAGCTTAAATCACAGAGGGCGAGGCGGAGCCTAATGCTCCGCCTACCCACCTCTGCGCGGCATTACACGTTCTCGGGAGACGGACGGGGCTCTCTGTAACCACTGCCAGAGAGCCCAGAGGAGGAGGAGCGAGAGAGAGGAGGACAGCGGCGGGAACGGCTCAGGTAAGGACGAGTGAATTATCCCCGGCCCAGGTCCTGGATATATATAAAAGAATTGAGTGTGTGTCAGGAGGCAAATTTATCTGGTAAACCCAGTCAGCTTTAGTAATGCAGGCAGTCACTGTGCCCATCAATTGCCACCATTGTGCCATCAAACGCAGCACTGTGCCCATCAATTGCCACCATTGTGCCATCAAACGCAGCACTGTGCCCATCAATTGTCACCATTGTGCCATCAAACGCAGCACTGTACCCATCAATTGCCACCACTGTGCCATCAAACGCAGCACTGTACTCATCAATTGCCACCACTGTGCTATCACTGTGCCATCAAACGCAGCACTGTGCCCATCAATTGCCACCACTGTGCCATCAAACGCAGCACTGTGCCCATCAATTGCCACCACTGTGCCATCAAACGCAGCACTGTGCCCATCAATTGCCACCATTGTGCCATCAAACGCAGCACTGTGCCCATCAATTGCCACCACTGTGCTATCACTGTGCCATCAAACGCAGCACTGTGCCCATCAATTGCCACCACTGTGCCATCAAACGCAGCACTGTGCCCATCAATTGCCACCATTGTGCCATCAAACGCAGCACTGTGCCCATCAATTGCCACCACTGTGCTATCACTGTGCCATCAAACGCAGCACTGTGCCCATCAATTGCCACCACTGTGCCATCAAACGCAGCACTGTGCCCATCAATTGCCACCACTGTGCCCTCAAACGCAGCACTGTGCCCATTAATTGCCACCACTGTGCCATCAAACGCAGCACTGTGCCCATCAATTGCCACCACTGTGCCATCAAACGCAGCACTGTGCCCATCAATTGCCACCACTGTGCCATCAAACGCAGCACTGTGCCCATCAATTGCCACCACTGTGCCATCAAACGCATGCGTTTGTGCCATCAGACGCATTAATTGCCACCACTGTGCCATCAAACGCAGCACTGTGCCCATCAATTGCCACCACTGTGCCCATCAATTGCCACCACTGTGCCCTCAAACGCAGCCACTGTGCCCCCAAACGCATCCACTGTGCCCCCAAACGCAGCCACTGTGCCCCCAAACGCAGCCACTGTGCCCATCAAACCCTGCCACTGTGCCCCCAAACGCAGCCACTGTGCCCCCAAACGCAGCTGTGCCCCCAAACACAGCCACTGTGCCCCCAAACACAGCCACTGTGCCCCTAAATGCAGCTACTGTGCCCCCAAATGCAGCTACTGTGCCCCCAAACGCAGCCACTGTGCCCCCAAACACAGCCACTGTGCCCATCAATAGCTGCCACTGTGCACATCAAACGCACCACTATGCCTATCAATTGCCACCACTGTGCCATCAAATGCAGCCACTGTGCCCATCAAATGCAGCCACTGTGCCCATCAAATGCACCACTGTGCCATCAAACGCGGCCACTGTGACCATCAATTACCACCACTGTGCCCATCAAACGCAGCCACTGTGCCCATCAATTGCCACCACTGTGCCATCAAACACAGCCACTGTTCCCATAAAACGCAGCCACTGTTCCCATCAAATGCCGCCACTGTGCCCATCAAACACAACCACTGTGCCCATCAATTGAAAGAGGAAGGGGTGTGGTTTACAGGGCGTGTCTTAAATAGGAAGGGGTGTGGCCTTGACAGGAAGGGGTGGGTCATATTTAAATGAGGGGGCGTGAGTTAAGTCAGGCCTAGGGCAGCACAAAACCTAAATACACCACTGCGTTGAGGTCAGTGGCTGGTGAGGCACTGGCTAGTATCAGAGCCAGATACACACAGGTTTCATACACCACGATCGTTAGAGCGAGAACAATAATTCTAGCACTAGACCTCCTCTGTAACGCTAAACATGTAACCTGTAAAAAAGTTTAAAACGTCGCCTATGGAGATATCTAGGTACTGAAGTTTGGCGCCATTCCACAAGTGTGCGCAATTGTAAAGTGTGACATGTTAGGTATCTATTTACTCCGCGTAACATCATCTTTCATAGTATATAAAAAATCGGGCTAACTTTAGCGTTTCTTGTGTTTTTTTTGTTAATGAAAAAAAATTGCTGCGCAAATACCGTGTAACATAAAAAGTTGCAACAACCGCCATTTTATTCCCTAGGGTGTCTGCTAAAACAATATATATAATGTTTGAGGATTCTGAGTAATTTTCTAGCAAAAAAATGATGATTTTTACATTTAGGTGAGAAGTGTCACAATTGGCCTTGGTGGCAAGGGGTTAATTACCATAAGTAAGTAATATACAAATAATTATTATATATTGTTTCTAAGTTAATTTACTATATTTTCTAAAACTGTAGTCAAGCAGGTGGCTTAACTGACAAATTACTGAAGTTTGAAGTTATAACTTCCAACCAGTAATTTCACTGTAAATAGATAAATAATAAACTCAGTCAAAAAAAGGCAGATTTTATGGGCACAACAGGAGACAGTGATTTCTTTTAAAAAAAGTACTAATCTTTATTACAAATATGTTAATTAAAATAACATAAAACAGAAAAAATCACCTGACTGACAGGCTCAACAAGTACCCAAAACAATAGGCATGGAAATATGGATAAAATCCATATAGATAGATAATACTGTAATATTATATCACCAAGTAGCATTCATAGGGTTTTCCATACGTTCTTGTTGACGCGTTTCACAAATTGCTTCTTCAGGACATTTATTGGGTAACAAGGGGACAAGATATAAGACCCAAGTATCCACTGGATGTGTCCACCAAGGTGTACCTCCAGTTTTCAGCCAAATATGCTGACTGGAGCCTTTGGTATCTGTTTACAGCACTTCCTCCTATTTAGGGGGGCTGGACAGGTATAACTGCACTCAAATTACTTCCCAGATGGAGTATGGGAATCTACTAACCGCACGAATGGGTGTCCTCGCTGGTTCCTAGATAAATAATAAATTATCTTATAACATATAGCATAATATATATGATTTAGCTTGATTAAAATCAGCAGCAGAAGATTCTCATTCTCCCTCTTAACTATGTGAGAAAAACATGGGATTGTGGGTAAACCATATACCCGTGAACCCATGTATTTCCTTGTAATTAAGAGGGCTAGGCTGGAAGGGAGCATGTGTATTTTATTGGACAGCTTGGACCAAGGAGCCCTGTATTTCCGGAACCATAGGTCCTAGGAGCCCCAAATTTTGACCAGTGGCGGGGTAGGTCTTTGGCTACCTACCCCCCCCCCTCCCCGAATTGGGGTCTCCACAACCCTCGAAACTCAATCTTCTTTTGTTTGTTTTTTGTTTGTTTTTGGCAAATGGGCCTATCTTAAGGTAAGGGGCCTGGAGCTGCAGCTCCAATAGCCCGTATCTTAATCCAGCCCTGCCCAGGTAAAAGTCACTGATGCAACAGTACTGACAGGTTTAAACCACGAATGGCCTTACTCATAGCCAGCTCTAGCACACAGCCTATGATTGACAACCTCAGCTCTGTTCCTGTGTGCTGTGTGAAGGGGTGTGTGTCCCTTTCCTCCAATCAGCTCTTATTGAGCTCTGCAGTGTGTAACGTCAGCCTAAATTCTGCACTTTGAACAGTTGAAGAGAATAGAGGGCTGCAGATAAACAGGTACAACTTACAATGTATGTAAGAGGATTTTTACAATTTTTTTCATCTCTGTGTATCAAGAGTTTAAAACTAGGGATGAGCCGAACCCCCCTCCCCCCCCCCCCGGTTCAGTTTGCAGCAGAACATGCGAACAGGCAAAAAATTTGCAGCAAACTGGAAGACGAGCGGGGACGAGGCTTGCTCCACACGCCGGCGAACGAGATAGACGGCGACCCTTACCATCCATTCAAACTGCTGGATAAGCTTGGTGACGGCTTTGCTTTTACTTGATCTTAAATAAATGTTTTTTAGCATATTGCATTATGAATGCTATTTGTTTTCTATGAGGACGGATTGACGTGCTAAACGGCACTGGGGACAGCTTAAGGCGGATTGGTTATCCCTTAATGAACCGAGGGCTTGTATGTATTTTTATCTGGTGAGTGGCCAATTTTTATGCGGTGGTGGTGTTGGCAATGAAAGTCACTTTAAGCACTAAGGAGGAACTAGAACACTACAACAGCACAACGGCAGTGGGGAGCCCATTCAGGGACCCACGTTTTTATCAGCACAAGTGGATTTAAACTGGACTCTATACATTTCAATTTATATATGCTTTTTAGAATGGTAGATTTGAGTGGTGATATTTATGTCGCGTACACACGAGCGGACTTTACGGCAGACTTTGCGCCGGACTTTGTCTGCTAGGTGAGCCGGACTTAAAAACGGACGGACTTGGACACACACGATCACTCCAAAAGTCCGCTGGTTTTGAACGCGGTGACGTACAGCACGTACGACAGGACTAGAAAAAGGAAGTTCAAGCCCCACTACGGCACCCTTTGGGCTCCTTCTGCTAATCTCCTGTTTATCTCGTGTTAGTAGAAGTTTGGTTAGAGACGATTCGCGCTTTTCACACTTCAGCTTATTTCGATCATTTTCTGCGGTTCAGTTTGTGCTTGTGAGGTTTGTATCTGCTTTTCAGTGCGTGTTGGTCAGTTCGTAACCTGCCTAGCAGGCCGTTCTGGTCCGCTCGTTCCTGATTTTCAGGTCGTTCTTCATAGGCCTTGCTGTTCTTCAGTGCGTTTGTTATAAGTTTGTTTGTTTGACCAGCCGACCGTTTTGAAGCCATGTCGAGTGGACGTACTCGTTCTCGAGTTCGTGCTGCGTGAGGACCTGGTGTTGGGGTTAATACTTTGACCCGAGTCCAGTCCATGAACAGGGCGAGGAGGAGTTCATGGATGAAGAATTGGTTGCGCCAGCGTGACCAATTCTCGCATATGCCTTTGCTCCGTGAGATCCGTGAGAATAATCCTGAGGATTTCAGGAATTATCTCCGGATGACGGATCCCGTTTTTGAACGTCTGCTGGCTATGCTGACCCACTATATCAGCAGGCAGGATACCTGCATGAGGCAAGCCATCACTGCGGAGCAGAGGCTAGTTGCCACTTTACGTTACTTGGCGACTGGGAGAACTGTTCAGGACTTGAAGTTCTCGACAGGCATCTCCCCCCAGGCTCTGGGGATCAATATCCCAGAGACCTGTTCTGCCATTATTCAGGTCCTGCAGAAGGACTATATGAAGGCAAGTTTTATCCTTTAACATTACATGATATGTATTAAATGTTTGATAATGTATTGTCTAAATGTCCTCGTTACCTAATTACCATGCTTGGAATATGCTGTGAATGTCCCCTTTATCTTCATGCATGCCTGTTTTTTTACATTAATCCTTTTTTGCCCTACATGCATATTTACCTTCAATAACCTCAACACCATGCAATCCTGGGTCCATTTATATCTCTAGCCTATATTCCCTTGAACAATGTATATTGTCAGCTCCATTGTACTGTTTGACCCTCCCCCACCCCCTCAAATGTTTGAAACTGTCAGGTGTGTTTGTGACCCTAATTAGAACCCCTCCCCCACCCCCTCAAATGTTTGAAACTGTCAGGTGTGTTTATTAACCTAATTAGTACCCCTCCCCCACCCCCTCAAATGTTTAAAACTGTCAGGTGTGTTTTTGCCCCTAATTAGAACCCCTCCCCCACCCCCTCAAATGTTTGAAACTGTCAGGTGTGTTTATTAACCTAATTAGTACCCCTCCTCCACCCCCTCAAATGTTTGAAACTGTCAGGTGTGTTTTTGCCCCTAATTAGAACCCCTCCTCCACCCCCTCAAATGTTTGAAACTGTCAGGTGTGTTTATTAACCAAATTAGTACCCCTCCCCCACCCCCTCAAATGTTTGAAACTGTCAGGTGTGTTTTTGACCTTAATTAGAACCCCTTCCCCACCCCCTCAAATGTTTGAAACTGTCAGGTGTGTTTATTAACCTAATTAGTACCCCTCCCCCACCCCCTCAAATGTTTGAAACTGTCAGGTGTGTTTATTAACCAAATTAGTACACCTCCCCCACCCCCTCAAATGTTTGAAACTGTCAGGTGTGTTTATTAACCAAATTAGTACCCCTCCCCCACCCCCTCAAATGTTTGAAACTGTCAGGTGTGTTTTTGACCCAATTTAGAACCCCTCCCCCCACATTAAAATTGATCAATGGGCCATCAGAGGGGGTGAGTAATCTTATAAGTGGGCCTTATGTTTTTTATAATTAAACTAACAAAAAAACATATTAATAATGTTCGACTGCTGTTGTTCAAGAATGTTTTTGTGTAATCTGATATCCAAGTTATGTTTAAAAGTACTTATCTTATTTTTTTTTGTTTCACTCCACAGTTTCCTTCCATTACACAGGAATGGCAGACTGTGGCCTCCCAGTTCGCTGACCGTTGGAACTTTCCCAACTGTGTCGGGGCGATTGATGGGAAGCATGTCCGCATTGTGCCACAACCCCATTCGGGGTCTTATTTCTATAACTATAAGGGGTTCCATAGTGTAGTTTTGATGGCGGTGGTCTCGGCACATTTGGACTTTCTGTTTGTGGACGTGGGGAAAAACGGCCAGATGTCTGATGGAGGAGTCTTTGCACAGACCGAGCTGTGCCAGCGTCTCCAGACTGGTGGCCTGGGATTGCCACCTGATGACCAGAATGTGGATGGACTACCCTCAGTTTTTATCGCTGATGAAGCATTTGCTCTCGGCAAGTACTTGATGAGGCCGTTCCCCCAAAGGACACTCACCCCTGAGAGGAGGGTATTCTGGCCAGCCGGTTCCGTTTGTTCCTCTCGGCCATAAATCTGGTGGACTATAAAATAAATTATGTCATACTGGCTTGCTGCATACTCCATAATTTTTTTAAGAAGACATTCCGCTACATATCTGACCTCTATTGGGCCTGAGGCCGGACCTGGAGTTGACCAAACTCTCACAGGCCTGGAAATTGGCCGTATTGGCTTGGCCCCCCAAACCGCACGTCACGTGCGTGACCGATATGTCAATTATTTTAATGGTCGGCAGGCCATTGCTATTCAAGAATAGCTCTAATTTCTTAAAAAAATAAAGAAAAAAAATTTTGGCGAAAATATCTTGTTTTTATACTTGTTTGCATTTAGTTTTGTCTGTCTCCTAGTGCACTTGTAGTAGTGGCAAGTACATTTCCCTTTATTTAATAAGGCCCTTTGTCACTGTAACCACACAAAAATTAGCAAAACATCTTATTGATAAATCATCAGCCACACACATTGTAGTAGTTAAATCATTTTACTGTGTGCACATTGAAAGGTGCATTTTTTTGGAAATTTTTTTTTTTTTTTGGAAAAACATTTTTTTTTGTTCTTTATCTAAGGCATATTTAAAAAAAATAGACCTTGTTTACAAAATTACAATTAACAACAGTGTTTTCAAAACATACATAAAAAAAAGAACTTACAAAGTTCAACATGTGTGAATAGCGGTGCTGGTGATGTCACCCTTGTAAAGGCTAAAATTTGCAGATGTTAAAAATTGGGTATTAAAAAAGGTTCACGTCAACATGTGCTATCTCCCATCATGGGGGAGCAATGTACGTGTTTTGTGTGTGCAATCCCTTTGTTCCTCTCACAAAATAACATTTTTTGGATGAAGGGGTTGCAAACACAAAACAAGTACATTGATATCCCTGATGAAAGATAGCACATGATGACACACCGTGTGCATCTGCAAATTGTTTTTTTTGAATGCTAAAACTTCAAAATTGTAACAAAAAACAAACTTGACAATGAAATGAAGAACATGATTGATGTTTTTAGGCAAAACGTTATTATATTCTGCCCAAAACATCAATCATGTCCTTCATTTCCTGTTGCATGGTGTCCAGCCGCATTTTCATGCTCTCAATTTGGTCACGCATTCCATCTATTTGGCCATTCCACAACATTATCTGGCCAATAAGTCTTTGTGTACTGTCTGTGCTGAATGGCTCTGCCGCTTGGCCTTCCACAACCAGAACCTCACCTAAAATGTGTGGATAAAAAAATGGGTTAAAATATGCACGCCTAAATAGATTACCTTAAGCTGGGGTGTCAGTCACTCACTTGGTGGGGTTGAAAGCTCGCACACTTCCTCCACCTCTCCTTCCTCTAGCTCGTCGGGTGGGCGTGCTCTTGGGCTGGGGCTTGGGGTATCTTCAGCTTCAGGCTGGTGACTTGGGGGGGTCCTGGGATCCTTGGACTGTTGTCTGAGTCTTTTCTCCCCTATGATAATTAAGCAAAAGGTATAGTTAAAACACAGTGATATTTTTTAATTTAAAAATTAATATGAAACATTGGTTATGAGTTGTGGACAATTGCCTTTTTTTGTCCACAAAAATTTAGATGACAGGATCTAAATTCCCTCTGAACAACAATTATAAACAAGACACATTTTTAGGCAAGTTTCACAGATGCAGACACCTCAATGATCTCCTATGTGTATTACCCCTCAAAAATGTATTTATGGTCACAAAGTACACTAGTGCTCGTGAGTCCAGATGTGGAAAAAGCTGCTGTGTCCTGTCCTTACATTACACTGAATCATTTTTGAAGAAGCATTATATTTTCAAACACATCTACACCACATCACCAAATTTTGGGAATACGACAAATTATCAAGACCTAAATGTATGTCCAAACCTGTAACATCGTATTTGGCGAAAAAATAACGTCATTTTCTTAGTATCATATGTATTTTACAAAGAACGGTCTTCATGAACGATGCTGTATAAACGAAAAAAATATGGATCAGCATGCAAGTTAAGTATCTCACTAGGAACACACAACAAGTACTTACTTTTTTTAAGCAGCTGCTTTATTCGCCAATATTGTTCTGGCTCCCTACTTTTGATGTCAGACCACTGCTTCCTCAATTGTTCTTTAGACCATTTAGTGCCAAATTTAGCTTCTAGAGCGGTGACAACTGAGGACATTATTTTGTCCTTACGCATATTCGGTCTTGTGTACGGTCCTTTTTTCCCATCGTAGTCCTCCCTTCTCAATATGGACACCATCTCCACCATCTCTTCAAAAGCCATGTTGGTGGCCTTATATCTCCTCCTGGATGTGGATGGTTGTGGCTCCGGGCTTTCCTCCGCGCTACTTCCACTTAATCTCTCCGCCATCTTTCTCGATATACTCCCACTGCGCAACGAAGAGTGAAGGGGCGGGGACAAATCGTACTAAAGAACGTCAGGGGCGGGCGACGCAGACGGAGCATGACACATGCGCAGTGTATATAAAGCTATTACGATGGCCTACGTATGTCCGTGCGGAAGAAGCGAGCGTCAGGAACGAAGGTTAGATTAAACGTGGGGGTGTGTGTGTGTGTTTGGTGAATGTGTTTGGTGTGTGTGTGTGTCCCCTAGATTCTTCAAAAAATAATCCTAGGAGTTCTGACTGACATTACAGTTTTGATGTTGTGTCTTGTCTTTCAGCAAAAATGAATCCCTTTAAGGAGGCTGATTTTTTGTCCAGATTTATAGATTTATATCAGGAAAACAAAAATCTGTGGGAGGTCAAACACCCACTACATTACAATAGAGATGTAAGGAAGGCAACACTGGGCACACTTTTAGAATTTGTGAAGACTTGAGTCCCCCAGGCAGACCTCAAGTTTGTGGACAAGAAAATTGGTATCTTGCGAAACATGTATAAGCGGGAATACAATAAAATCCAGGAGTCACTCAGATCCGGAGCAGCCAACCAGGTTTATGTACCCAAGTTGTGGTACTACCACAAAATGTGATTCCTGGATGACCAAACAGAAGCCAGGTAATCACTTTCGACCCTTCCCCCCACCCTTCCCTCCAGCCTTCCCCCCACTCTTCCCTCCAGCCTTCCATCCACCTCCACCCCAGCTGAGGAGTCCCAGGAAGAACTGGGCCTTTTCAGCCTTGATGAAGTGGATGCACCAAGCTTCAGCCAGGTATCCTTTTTTGTGGAATTTGTGATTGTGTAAATCTTAATGATGTTAACGTCTCTTTTAAGTGCTTCATAAAAAATGACTTAATCACAAATATTAATATGTAGACATATCACTAGACAGTAGTGGCCAAAAATATACTTCTGCATAGGTGTGCGCAGCCTCTTGCATTAGGGTGTGCACCCCAAAGCTCAAATACATATGCATGTGTATATGTACTAATGGTGTCAGTAGGGCAGTGGACAGTGTCAGTAGTTTTGTTAGATTTTTTTTTTAAATTATTTTATTTTGTAAAATTTTTTTTTGGGATGAAATATCAGTGGTCTAAACAGGGGGGAATATGCACCACACAAGTCATGAGCTGAAAATTGTGTGTGATTGCGTAACACAAAATTACAACTATGTTCCTTTTTTTGACACAGGATGACCTCAGCCAGGAGGAGGCCTTGCCCAGTGGGAGAGAGGAGGAGGCCTTGCCCAGTAGGAGAGAGGAGGAGGCTGTGGCTGGGCCCAGTAGAAGCTGCACGGAGTGTCAGGTGCCTCCCCTCCGCATTACCACCAAAAGGCCCAGAAGAATGACACAAACTGAGGAGGAATCCCTAGCCCTCATTCGTGAAGCGAGCCAAATAATAAGCACACCACCCAATGCAGAGGAGGCGTATGGGACATATATGGCCAGCAGATTGCTGGAACTGGAAAAGGGGCAATGCCTCCTCTGTGAGGTCTGATTTTGCAGGCCTATCAGAAGGGCTTGAGAGGGCAGCTTACTGCTACAACCTATCTAGCAGATGAAGCCACTCCTCCTCCTCCTCCTCCTGCCCCAAGTACACCACCAGAGGCACAGCCTCCAAGGAAGGCTGCAGAAAAGTGTGGAGGGAAGGCTCCACAGAAGAGTCGAAAGTGACTTCTGTCTAGTCTGGCTTCTGTCTAGTCTGACTGTGCTCCCTGTGCTCCCTAGTCGCAAGAGACCAATTTTCTTGTCCTAAAACTTGATGTGTGTCCTGGGTGACCAAAGGCTTCACAGATTCCAAAAGTGTCTCCAGTGTTGCCTTCCTAATTTTTTTTTTTAAAATAAATGTATTTTTTAGTTACCTTACATTATTGACTATGTGTTTTGATTCCAAAACGACATTTTGTTTGGGAGTAGGCAGGTATAGGTCAAAAAGACTATAGGGTTGATTTACTAAAAGCAAATAGACTGTGCACTTTGCAGAGTGCAGTTGCCCTCTGCAAGTGCAATTGCTCCAGAGCTTAGTAAATGAGGTAAGGCTTGACTTTGCAAAGAGTACCCAATCCTGTGCAAGGAAAATTCAAAAAACAGCATTTTTGCTTGCACATGATTGGATGATGGAAGTCAGCAGAGCTTCTGCTCATTTACTAAGTTCTGGAGCAACTGCTCTTGTAGAGGGCAACTGCACAGTCTTTTTCCCTTTAGTAAATCAACCCCTATGTGTGTTTGTTCCAAAAGGCTAAATCATTTAGAAAATCAAGTGCAAAGTACTAGTGAAAAGTGCGCTTTAGAAATTGCACTGCAAGTGCACTTGTTGGAAGTGCAGTCGCTGTAAATCTGAGGGGAAGAGCTGAAACGAGGGGAAGCTCTGCTGATTTTATCATACAATCATGTGCAAGAAAAAGTTTTTGTTTTTTTTTTTGTGGTTCCTTGCATGTGCCCCTCGGATCCACAGCGAATGCACTTCCAAATGTTCTTTCTGTGCAATTCCAAGTACAGTTTGCACTTGTAGTGAAAAATGAATTTGCCTTTGGAAAATAAACCCCCCTATGTCTAATTAACAAGGGACACCAACCTCATTAAGGTTCGTTAAAACAACACAAAATATTAAGGTTATTGTGGTAACTCGAAACTACAAAAATAAAATAAAAAAAACAAAAACATTTTGTATAATTTAGCACACACTGTAAAATAGATAGTGTTTAAATCTAAAAAAAAAAAAGGATGAGTCCAAAATCTAATTTAATACTTTATTTATGGAGATCTGGCTTTTTAAAAATATCATATTAGTCATGACATGAGGATAAATCATGAAGAAAGTAGTTTGTGAGAACTCTGTGTGAATATAAAGCACCAAAACAACTTCATTCCTCTCGCATTATAAAGAAAAAAAAAGCGCTGTATTAAAAGATCACAGAAGAGGAATGTGCTAGCTTCAATACAAAGGCTAGTTTTACCAGACCGAGCGCTTCCGTCTTGTAATTGCTTCAGAGCATGCGTCAGTTTGAGTCCGTCGGACTAGCACACAAACGACCAGTTTGTCCGCTAGAAAGAAGAGTCCGTCGGATAGATTTAAAACATGTTTCAAATCTAAGTCCGTCCAGCTTTTGAGCAAACAAAGTCCGCTGGAGCCCACACACGATCGAATTGTCCGACGAAATCCCGTCCGCCGGGCAAAGTCTGCCGTAAAGTCCGCTCGTGTGTACGCGGCATAATGCCCCGTACACACGGTCGGACTTTGTTCGGACATTCCGACAACAAAATCCTAGGATTTTTTCTGACGGATGTTGGCTCAAACTTGTCTTGCATACACACGGTCACACAAAGTTGTCGGAAAATCCAATCGTTCTGAACGCGGTGGCGTAAAACACGTACGTCGGGACTATAAACGGGGCAGTGGCCAATAGCTTTCATCTCTTTATTTATTCTGAGCATGCGTGGCACTTTGTCCGTCGGATTTGTGTACACACGATCGGAATTTCCGACAACGGATTTTGTTGTCGAAAAATTTTATCTCCTGCTCTCCAACTTTGTGTGTCGGAAAATCCGATGGAAAATGTGTGATGGAGCCCACACACGGTCGGAATTTCCGACAACACGCTCCGATCGGACATTTTCCATCGGAAAATCCGACCGTGTGTACGGGGCATAAGAGTTAATGAAAATCACTGATATATATGTAGATCATTGATTTAGATGGTAGCGCAGTCAACACCAGATATACACACATTTTACACAAGTTGGAGGAATAGTTTTTTGACTGCAGCAACCATGGTTTTTTTAATTTTTAATTTATATTTTATTTTAATTTTTTATTATTGAATTTCACATTAAAGCACATACAATAGTGCGCTGGTGGCACACATATCACATATCAAAAATTTTAATTACATGCCCCTGTTAAACAGTGGCAGAAAAATTGGGCATTAGGCAGTGGTGGTGGTGGTGGTGGCACAACACTGTAAAGCCTCCCAGATACTTTTGTTGAGCGCAGGAACGGGCCCTGCTATGAAATATTAGATCAAAAATTGTAATTACGCGCCCCTGTTAAACAGGGGCAGATACATTGCGCCTTAGGCAGTGGTGGTGGTGCCACAACACTGTAACCCCTCACAGATTCCCTTGTCGAGCGCAGGAACGGGGCCTGCTGTGAAATAGAGCAAAAATTGTAATTACGTGCCCCTGTTAAACAGGGGCAGAAAAATTGGGCCTTAGGTAGTGGTGGTGGTGCCCTGAACCAAAAATATTCTTAGAAGCTATCATCATGAAGATTGAGGAGGATTAGGATAGTCACTCAGCATAATATATTCTATATGCAGTCTTCTAGGGATCCCACATCCATAGAAAAATCAATCGGTTACATCAGCACCAGGTGCTTGGTAGCTGGTAATCCAAGACTGATTCATTTTTATGAATGTGAGCCGATCAACAGAGTCTGTGAACAGGCGCACTCTGTGATCGGTTACAAAGCCTCCAGTAGCTCAATTGAATATTGAGCAAGCTCTGGCCAGTGGTCCATTCTCAAGACCCAGTAACCCAGTGGATGTTTTGTTGTAAAGGTCTCCAAGTCTGATCTTGCCCCTAGATATTCCTGCACCATGTAATTCAGACGCTGGCGATGGTTGCTAGAACCGATCAGACCTTGGTGCTGAGGACTGAAGAATTGTCTGAAGGCATCGGTCAGCCGGCCACCTTCTCCACGGCTCTTTCTGTGACTGAACGAAGCCTCAGCAACACGTTGTCCAGCACCAGGAAATTGTAACCTCCCGGGCTCTGGAAACGCATTGCACAAACCTTTCTGCAAGGCCTGCCGAAGATGTTTCATCCTTTGCTCCATCTGCGAAGGCTGGATGAGTTCTGCAACCTTACCCTTGTAACGTGGATCGAGAAGGGTTGCCAGCCAGTAATGATCCCTCTCCTTGATACCACGAATCCTAGGGTCCTTTTGCAGGCTTTGCAGGATCAGGGAGGCCATGCAGCGTAAGTTTGCAGAGGCATTCGATCCTGAGTCCTCTGGGTCACTAAGGATCACATGATCCTCAACCACATCCTCCCAGCCACGTACATCTCCATGGGTTTCTGGGGACTGAAAACGATCCCTTGAAGACTGCTGCTGATGCTGAGTGTTATCCTTCACCTCCATGCTGACACAATCCTCCTCCTCTTCTTCTTCCTGTGTGATCAGCAGGCCCGCAGGAATACTATCTGGATAAAGGGGGCCTTGAGAGGTAAGGAAGTCCTCCTCTTCCTCCCGCTGTTCTACCTCAAGTGCCCTGTCCATTATTCCACGAAGAGTGTGCTCCAACAGAAAGACAAGAGGGACAGTATCACTGATGCATGCACTGTCACTGCTCACCGTCCTCGTGGCCTCCTCAAATGGTGACAGGACAGTGCATGCATCCTTGATCATTATCCATTGGCGTGGCAAAAAAAAGTCAAGCTCCCTTGACCCTGTCCTTGTGCTAAACTCACACAGGTACTCATTTATGACCCTCTGCTGCTTGTGCAGCCGCTGCAGCATTGCCAACGTTGCGTTCCACCTGATGGGCATGTCACAAATGAGGCGGTTCTTGGGCAGGTTGCATTTTCTTTGAATGTCAGCCAGCTGAGCACTGGCATTATATGACCTGCGGAAATGACCACAGACTTTCCTGGCCTGCCTCAGGAGATCCTATAAGCCTGGGTACCTGCTCAAGAACCGCTGCACCACCAAATTCAGGACCTGAGCCAAACAGGGAACATGGGTCAAGTGTCCCTGTCGGAGGGAGGAGAGGAGGTTGGTGCCATTGTCGCATACAACCATTCCTGGCTGAAGCTGGCGTGGCATCAACCACCTCAGCCTGCCCCTGCAGAGCTGACAGAATCTCTGCCCTAGTGTGGCTCCTGTCCCCTAAGCAGACCAACCTAAGCACCGCATGGCATCTTTTTGCCTGAGTGCTTGCATAGCCCCTTGAACGCCTACGGAGCACCGCTGGTTCAGAGGACAAATCTGCAGAGGAAGAGGCCATAGAGGAAGAAGAAGAGGAGGGGGTGGAGGAGAGAGCTGTGGCAGAATCACCACTACTAGCATTTTGGAGGCGTGGTGGCGGAACAAGCTCCAACAATACTGAACCCTGTCCTGCATCTTTCCCAGCTGCCAGCAGAGTTACCCAGTGCGCCATGAAAGAAAGGTAGCGTCCCTGTCCATGCCTGCTAGACCATGAGTCAGCGGTAATATGCACCTTACTGCTGACCGCCCTGTCCAACAAGGCCAAGACATTGCCTTCCACATGCTGGTAGAGAGCCGGAATGGCCTTCCGTGAAATGAAATGGCGTTTGGGAACCTGCCACTGAGGTACTGCACATTCCACAAATTCACGAAAGGGAGCAGAGTCTACCAGCTAAAAAGGCAGCAGTTGCAGTGCTAGCAATCTGGCCAAGCTAGCATTCAGATGCTGAGCATGTGGATGGCTGGGACCAAATTTCTTCTGATGGTTTAGCAACCGGGGTAGGGAAATTTGTCTGCTAAAATCGGATGTTGGTGTAGCGCTAACAGATTGGCCGCAAGTACTTGGGACACCTATTTCTATACCTTCATTCCTCTCAGTGCAGGTTTCTGAGAGGACTGGAGGTATAGTGGGGTTGGAGATCCCAGCTGATGAGGAGCAAGGAGAGGTCCGCCTTGTTCTTTGATGTGGGTCTTTTTAATGCTGTTGCCAATGGACTGCATGGGAGGTCGTCATATGTCTGGTCAAGCATGTGGTGCCCAAGCAGCTTCTGTTTTGGCCATGCTTGATACGCTTCAAACATATGTTGCAAACAGCAAAGGTGCGATCTGCTGCACACGTGTCAAAAAAGGCCAACACCAAAGAACAAAATATGCGGGGAGTTAGCAGCGCCCTGCACCTGCTTAGCTCTGTGGTGTGATGGAATAGGGTGGCTGCCTTTAAGCTGCCCCCTGGAGGGCATCTTGCCTCATTGGAGATGTGCCTCCCGCTCCTCCTCCTCCTCTTTTCTATCAGGCACGCAAGTAGAGTCAGTGACCTCATCATCCCCTCCCTCCTCGTCACTGGAGCAAACTTGGCAGTATGCTGCAGCTGGGGGGAACATGACTGCCAGTTTCTTGACCTTCTTGGTCACCCTCTCTCTCTAAGCTCACGTTACTCCCTTCCTCAACCTGGGTACCATCATCGGATCCTTCAAATCGCTGCGCATCCTCCTGCAGCATGTACCCGACACTGTGGTTGAATAGTTCGGGGGACTACTCCGTGCATGATGGTGCGGCTAGAGAAGGAGAGGCTGTTGACATGGAGCCAATGGAATAGGCTGCTTTGGCAGCTGCATTGGCAGGCAAACTACTCTGAGCCTGGGTGACAGAGGATGAGGAGGATGAGGATGGCTTTGTTATCCATTCCAACAACTCTTCTGCATGTTGTGGCTCAATAACATGGCCAGCTGCAGAAAAAAAGGACAAGCGTGCCCCACGGCCACGTGCTGAGGATGCACCGTGTCCATGACCAGCACTGTCGACTGTAGACACAGAGCCTGCTTGCCCTCTTTTAGTGGCCTGTGAACGTCTGCCTCTCCTTGGTGGCCTTCCGGACATGCTGTAAATTTTGTTTACCAAAACCACGCTACACAGTATTGTGTACTGTGTACACCACCAGAAAAGTAGTAGCAACTGCACTAGGGGTGCACGGTATTGTGTACACCACCAGAAGTCTAATAGCAACTATGGGTGCACTGTATGTATTGTGTACTATGTACACCACCAGAAAAGTAGTAGCAACTGCACTAGGGGTGCACGGTATTGTGTACACCACCAGAAGTCTAATAGCAACTATGGGTGCACTGTATGTATTGTGTACTGTGTACACCACCAGAAAAGTAGTAGCAACTGCATTATGGATGCATGGTACTGTGTACACCAACAGAAGTGTAATAACAACTATAAGTGCGCTGTATGTATTGTGTACACCACCAGAAAAGTAGTAGGAACTGCACTAGGGGTGAACGGTATTGTGTACACCACCAGAAGTCTAATAGCAACTATGGGTGCACTGTATGTATTGCGTACTGTGTACACCACCAGAAAAGTAGTAGCAAGTGCACTAGGGGTGCACGGTACTGTGTACACCAACAAAAGTGTAATAACAACTATGGGTGCACTGTATATATTGTGTACACCACCAGAAAAGTAGTAGCAACTACTACACTTCTAATCAGGGCACTGATTTTCAGTGTCCTGATTATCAGTGCAATCCCAACAGTGCCCACCAGTGCTGCCAATCAGTGTCCACCAGTTCTGTCAATCAGTGCCCATTAGTGCTGCTAATCAGTGCCCATCAGTGTCACCTATCAGTGTCGCCTATCAGTGACCATTAGTGCCGCCTCATCAGCGCACATCAGTGAAGGAAAAACATTTTTTTGTTTTTCAAATGTTTTTTTCCTTTTGTTTAGGAAAAAAATAACTACCACCAAATGAAAGCTCTATTTGTGTGAACAAAATTATTACAATTTTTTATGGGTACAAAATAGCATGACCATGCAATTGTCATTCAAAGTGTGTCAAAGCTGAAATCTGAAAATTGGCTTGGGCAGGAAGGGGGTAAAAGTGCCTAGTAGGCGAATGGTGGTTAAATTATGTGTTTTCAGATATAAACTTTTGCTGTTTATCTTTCTCTTCCCACACATTAGAGCTGTCATCAAGGGCCCAGTCAGATTGAAGACCTTTTGTTGATATTACCCATTCTTCAGACACTGGGTTCTAAGCTGTGTCCATATGAAGTAATATCATAGAAGTGATCGCTGGAACCCTAGCGGATGAGACTTAGCTCACGACTGCCAGGGAGAAGCTGACACAAGACACAACCACATTACTGCTGGGGATCCTTCCTTTTTCAAATCCTACAATTTTTTATTCTCACTGCATTTTTCACTAAAATCTTCAATTTATGTCTTCTGTCTTTGAATTACCCAGCTAATACGCACCAAATAACATTTCATCTCTATTTTTATCACGGACATACAATTATTTAAATATGTTAGAATTCACCATAAAGTTCTGAGACCTCCATAAAAATGCTCAACCTGCGGCCTTGTGCTTTATTGTGGTCATGGAACTCCTCCATCACTGCTAATATTCCTCATTTCAGGAGGGGCACCACGTATATATATATTATGAAATGATGAAAATTATACTAATGATGTATCTCTTTTTAGGCGCCTGTGATGTCATTACAGGAAGACAATTAATCACCGCCGCTCGTTACTGCTTGATTAATCCCGTGTCTGCCCCTTCACGGAATGTATCACTGAATTAGTGACTGTATCCATTTGATTTATGCCTCTCCAGCTCATAATCAATATTTATGATAAATGGATGATTTTCCCTTATCTCTTGTTTGGTGGCTTTTTTTTACATATAAAATCCCTTAATTAAATAATGAGAGAAAATTATTTCTTCCTTAGGCATTGCAAAGCCTTGCGGAGTCATAAGAGGCTTATCGGGGAAGGAACAACCTATGAATCCATAGGAGCCATTCATCAAAGTCTAAGCGCTGCAAAACTCGGGCGTAAAGTCATCAGGAAAGCATATTTCTAATTAAGCTAACGAGATTTTTCTTCTTTGATAAATCTAGGACGATCTATTTGCCCCAGATTTATATTGTGCTGCCATTAATAAATACTCTGTATTCTTCTACAATGTTTGCTTCATTAAATTAGTGAATTCCAAAGCATGGGAAAAGGGGAACTTTGCACCTGTCCCCATAACCTTCCACCTTGCCAATAATCTGCCTTATTAAAGCTGAACTCCAGGTAAACAGCTAACTACGCAGATAAAACACATGCATGGGTGCTGTTTTATCTGCCAAAGGATTTGTTTTTTACTGACATCAGTTCTGTCTGATGGGGCAGAAAACCTGATTTTTAACAGTGAAGGGAAAAGTAGCAGACTGACTAGTTCATCTCTCTGTCACTCAGCTTTCTTCTCCTATCAGCATGATCATATTAAGCACACAAGCATTTCAGTACAACTGATTGGATCCCTTTGCGGCGTCTCCCTCCCCCAGCCTCAGCTCTGCTGTACAATGGATTGCAAAAAGTTGATACCGATTGAATTTAGAAACTTACACTGCTTGCATTAAAAAAAAAAAAAAAAAGTGTTAATAAATATAGAGCCGTGTTATATGATTTTTTTTATATCTGCATGGAATTCAGTTTCAAAGAGCTGAAAAGTTTTGAATGGCGTTGACGAATTAGAATCCCTGTCTGTGCCTGTGGAGACATTTCCCCTGATTTTCTTTGTCATTAGAACAGGTGAGGGGAAATGTCAAATGTGAACGCAAACAATAATGAACACCTTTTTTAAGTAAAGTGGGGTAAGACTAGAACATTGGTCAGCTTTTCATTGCTATGTGTGTGTCTCCCCCCCATCTCAGTGAACCCATGATCACTAAGGACTGGTTCACACCTATGCAGGTTGCAGTTTGCGTATTCCAGGTGCATTTTGCGTTTTTCAGTACACGTTTTTGATCCATTGAAGTCTATGGAACCATAAACCAGAAAAAAAGTCCCTGGTTCTTTCCATAAAATGGACAGTTGTGAACGTGACCCATAGAAACCATGTTAAATGGACTATAGTGTTTCTGTAAACTGAAAACGCACAAAAAAATGCATAAATGTGAACCAGGGCTAAAAAGAAACAGGGAAATTTTCCATAATGGGGCCACAAACACAATACGAGTATAAACCAAAAAACATTTTAACTTTTTCCTACTCTGTTCTAAATGAAAAGGAAAGATTTGGGCTGTTACACTTTCAGAAAATAGAGTTATGCCCCGTACACACGATCGGACATTGATCGGACATTCCGACAACAAAATCCATGGATTTTTTCCGACGGATGTTGGCTCAAACTTGTTTTGTGTACACACGGTCGCACAAAGTTGTCGGAATTTATGATCGCCAAGAACGCGGTGACGTACACCACATACGGCGAGACTAGAAAAGGCCAGTTCAGAACCAAGCGCGGCACCCTTTGGGCTCCTTTTGCTAATCTCGTGTTAGTAAAAGTTTGGTGAGAGACGATTCGCGCTTTTTCAGACTCGTGGTTTTCAGATCGTTTTCTGCTGTTCAGTTTGTGCTTGTGGGTTTGTATCTGCTCTTCAGTGCGTGCAGCAAGCTACGCGTGACTCAGGCATTGTGTTCTTGTTCGTTCGTTACTGTTTTTCAGGTTGCTCTTCACAGGCCTTGCTGTTCTTCAGTGCATTCTGTTACTTCGTTCTGAGCAGCCGATCGTTTTCTAGCCATGTTGCGTAGAGTTCGTGCTGTGCGGGGGCTTGGTGTTGGGGTCCTGACCTTGACACAAGCCCAGTCCATGAACAGGGTGGGGAGGAGTTCATGGACCAAGTATTGGTTGCTTCAGCGTGACCAGTTCTGTCATATGCCTTTGCTCCGTGAGATCCGTGAGAATAATCCTGATGATTTCAGGAACTTTCTCCAGATGACGGACCCCGTATTTCACCGTTTGTTGGCTTTGCTGACCCCCTATATCAGCAGGCAGGATACCTGCATGAGGCAAGCCATCACTCCGGAGCAGAGGCTCGTCGCCACCCTGTGGTACTTGGTGACGGGGAGAAGCCTGCAAGACCTCAAGTTCTCGACAGGCATCTCCCCCCCAGGCTCTGGGGATCATTATCCAAGAGAACTGTTCTGCCATCATTCAGGTCCTGCAGAAGGAGTATATTAAGGTAAGATTTTTATCCTTTAATATCACATTTTATTGTATTTAATGTTTGATAATATATTGTATTTCTTTCCTCATTCCCTAATTACCATGATTGTAATATGCTGTGAATGTCCCCTTTGTCCTCATTCATGCTGGATTTTTATGTAATTATTTTTTTGTCCTTCATACATATTTGCCTTCACTTACCTCCCCAGCATGCTCTCCTGGCCCTATATTCACCTCATGTAGTCACTTAATAATGTATTTTGTCAGCTCCATAGTAGTGCTTTACCCCAAACACCCCCTAAAATGTTTTTAAATGTGATTTGTGCTTTAAATTCAGGCAGAGTGCCAGAGGCTTTTTTTGGGGGTTCCCCAAATCAGTTGGAACCCTCCCTCCCCCCAGCTGCTAAGTCAGCTGATAACAATTCTCTATCTATCCTCAATCATCTATCTGCTGACTTTGCCAAGCCCATACACACTATACCCACCTCTTTTGTGGACAGATTTATGGATGAATTCCCCAAAGCATGTAGTTCAAGGGCCTGCCTGAATACTTTCAAATGGTACTGTTTAAAGTTTTTGTATACTATTATTATCTTGATAGGTAATATTAGAATTTCCAAATGTGCTCAAATGTGTACAGTGTGTATTTATATCTTTGTCTTATGACACTTCTTACCTGTCCAGTGGGCTGTCAATAGTGTAACTAAGGAGGGGCTGGCGAAAGTAATACCCATTATTTAGGCATTCATCTCTCAATGAAGTGGAGAGGGTTACCTGTCCAAGAGCCCCCCCCTATAATGTTAGAAATGGCCCATGAGAGGGGGGGGGGGGGGATATGATAGGTGTACCTTATACTTTGGTCTTTAAAAACTCCCTCCAAAAAATTTTATCTTGATGTTGGCCAAGAATGTTTGTGTGTAATCTGCTTTCCCTGTTTATGTGCAAAATGACTAATTTTTGTTTTGTTTTGACTCCACAGTTTCCTTCCACACCACAGGAATGGCAGACTGTGGCCTCCCACTTCGCCCAGCGGTGGGACTTTCCTAACTGCAGAGGGGCAATTGATGGGAAACACGTCCACATCGTCCCACCACCCAACTCGGGGCCGTACTATTACAACTACAAGGGGTTTAATAGTATTGTGATGTTGGCGGTGGTGTCGGCTACTTATGAGTTCCTGTATGTGGACGTGGGGAAGAATGGCCGGATGTCCGATGGTGGAGTCATCGCCCAGACCGAGTTCTACAGGCATCTCCAGAATGGCAGCTTGGACTTGCCACCTCCAGAAGACAATGTGGAAGGACTCCCATTCGTCTTCGTTGCGGATGAAGCATTTGCGCTGGGGACCCAATGAGGACCCTCACCCCGCACCAGAGGGTTTTTAATTACCGGCTGGCCAGAGCCAGAAGAGTGGTGGAGAACACGTTTGGAATCATGGCCAGCCGGTTCCGCCTATTTCTTACACCCATACACATGACGGAGTACAAACTGAATCATATTATCCTGGCGTGCTGTGTAATTGCATATTTCTTGCCTAAATTTGTTGCATTATTTGGCAACATTCTGCCAACTATGCTGGCTCAGTTGGGCCTGAGGCCGGAATTCAAAATGAACCAACACTGACGGCGCTTGAAAGTGGCCGTCCTGGCTTGCCTCCCCTGAGTGCCCGTGATGTCCGGCTAAGATACCTTGAATTCTTTGCGGGTAGGGGGGCTATCGATATGCCAGACAATGTCTAAAACCTTTTTCAAATAAAAAAAAGAAATAATCAAATCTTCGGTGACATTTACTGCTTGTGTTTGTTTTAGCTGACCCTGAGAGAAATGTGGTGAGTCCTGAAAATGGCGTGATTGTGTAACATTACAAAGCACTGTTGGGTGTTATTTACTAAAGGCAAAGACACTTTGCACTACAAGTGCACTTGAAACTGCACTTGTAGTGCAAAGTGGATTTGCCCTTAGGAAATAACACCCATTGTCACAGAAAACAGCAATTAGAGCACCACAAATGTGTTGTAGCGTTGAGACAATAATCCACACATTCTTGATTAACAATCTTTTTAATACCAGCACAATCACATGTGCATTTAGAAAAGGTTTTTAAAACAAACCAACATGTTTGTTGTATAACAATTTTTGGGGTCACATTAGAAAAAGTAGAAATGTCCATTTAAGATAAAACAGGCATGTTTAAAACCAACAAGAAAGACACAAATCTTGAACTTACAAAGTTCACATTTGGTAGAACTTGAAGGCAATATCAGACATGAGTATTTACAAACTGTGTTTGATATTGCGTTCAGATGGGGTGAAGTCACCCACCCACCAAATAGCCGAATGTCAACATGTGCTAGCTGCCATCATGGGGGATCAAGGGACATGTTTTGGGGGTGCAACCCCTTCCTCTCAGCTACTTTATTATTGAGGAAGGGGTTGCACCCCCAAAACGCGTCCATTGATCTCCCGTGATGGCAGATAGCACATGTTGACACACTGTGTGCATCTTCAAAATGTGGCTTTTCTCCAATTTGTCAAAAAATGTTAAAAAATTGTAGCACACCAAAAAACAAAGGGATTTGGAGGGGTTTTAAACTCTCCCTAAAACATCAATGATGTTCTTATTTTTTTTAAGAACATCATTGCTGTTTTTCTTGATGTTTTCCAAGTCCCTATTACACCCCATGATCTCCCCGATCAGGATCTGTGCACTTTCCGAGGTGAAAGGATCAGGATCCACAACATCATGATCACCTAAAAAGATAGAAACCAAAAATAAACATGTATTATAAATATGCCGGCATCCATCTCTTACCTGAACCTGTGGTCGCAAACACTCACCTGTTGTGGTTCCAATTTCCACCACGTCTTCCTCCTCCTGCTCTGTTTGTCTTGGGTGGATTTCCCCTTCTTCCAGAGGTTGGGGGTCTCTGGTCTCCTCAGATGAGGGGTGTCCTCCGAGTCTTTTCTCCCCTATGTAAAAAAAAAAAATGGTATACTAAGCACACAGATATTTGATGGCAGAACTATAAATATGAAACATTGTTTGGAAATGGGGTACAATTTTTTTTGTGGGCAGAGTTCCAAGATGTAGTATTTTTCTTGTCCTTTGTCAAGCTTGAATACTTTACCTGTCTTGTACAAGCTTCACAGATGGAGACACCGCTATAGTATACACTGGAGCACCTGTGTGGGCCCCCTAATAAAAAGGGTATTCTTGGGTCCCACACTAGTGCTCCAGCGTCTAGATGTGAAAAATGCTGAGTGTCCTCTCCTTACACAGAATCTAGTTTGCATTTCATTCTAGTTACAAACCCATCTACCCAACCAAATTACTTTCAGACAAGTAGGTTCTAAAAAATGTGGCCAAATGCATATGGCCAAAACCATGGTGTTTTCTAGGCAGAACGAACAATGTTTGATACGAACGAATAATGTGCCCATGAACATGAAAGTTGCCATTTTAAACTGGACAACAGTTAAGAAAAGCACATGGAGCAGCACGAACGTAATAAAAATAAAGAATAGGAACACAGTACAACTACTTACTTTTTTGCAGCACTCTCCGGATCTTTCGGTACTGCTCGTGTTAATTTTAGGTCCGACCACCACTTCCTGAGCTGATCTTTCGATCGCCGTACCCCGAAATTCCGGTGCAGACTCTTGACCACTTTCGCCATGATCTTGGCCTTTCTGACATTGGGGTTGGGGTAAGGTCCATACTTCCCGTCATAGTCGGCCTTCTTCAGGATGTTGACCATCTCCAACACCTCCCCAAAGGACATATTTGAGGCCTTAAATCTTCTCCTTCTGGCTCCAGACGTTTCAGGCTGCGGGCTTTCCTCCTCCTCGTTGCTGTAATTAGCATGCACCTGCTGTGTCTCTGCCATGTGCTCTTCACCCACTGCGCCGAACAAAAAGGGGCGGGGAATAGGCTAGAAAGAACGTTAGGGGCGGGCGGAGTTACACGCATGCGCAGTGTGTATAAAGCGTAACACGCGTGCGTAGTACGTACGATCTGTGAGCGGAGGAAGGAGTAGCGGAGGCGCTGATTGTGAGAACGAAGGTAAGATCTAATTTAAAGGCCTTTACTGCTTCTACATTGAGGCCTATATTGTAACAAGATTAGGAGAGTTTTGCCTGACATTAGGGTTTGTCTCGTGTTGTGTCTTGCAGATAAAATGGAGGGCTTCAATGACCACAACTTCCTCCCCCTGTTCATAGACAAATACAGGGAGCTGCCCTGTCTGTGGCAGGTCAAACACCCACCTTATAATCATAAACAAAAGAGACAGGCAGTGCTGGAGAAACTTCTGGAGTTGGTGACGCCGGTGGTCCCCACAGCAACCATCCCCTATTTAAAAGCCAAAATTGGTGGCCTGAGGAGTACTTATCTTAGGGAGCACAAGAAGGTCACGGTTTCCCAGAGATCCGGAGCTGCAGCACATGACATTTATGTCCCCAGACTGTGGTACTATGAGATACTGCAATTTCTGTCAGACCAGACTGGAGTCAGGGAATCCCTCTCAACCCTTCCTTCCACTCTTCCTTCCACCCCAGCTGAGGCTTCCGATGTCCAACCTGGGACTTCCAGCCAGGAAGAAGTGGAGGAGCCCAGATGGAGTCAGGTATAGCATTATTCTACAATAAAGAAATGATGTTTACTAGATGTTATTATTGATCACTAATTGCTGATTTCATAAAGTGTTTTACATATCAATAGACAGTAGTTTTGAAAAATACTTGGGACAAGAATGAAAAATGCTGGGCTCAGAATGATAGTCTTTTATATTTGTTAACATTCAATTTGCAACAATCATGAGGTGAAAATTGTGTGTGATTGATGAATAAAAAGCTAAAACGATGTCCCTTTTTCATACACAGGAAGACCTCAGCCAGGAGGAGGCTGTGGAATGTGGCAGCCAGGAGGAGGCTGTGGAATGTGGCTGCCAGAAGGAGGCGGGGGTTAGTGGCAGCCAGGAGGAGGCAGGGCTAAGTGGCAGCCAGGAGAAGCCTGGGCCCAGTAGGAGCCTGACCAAATCGCAGGTTCCTCCCCTCCGCCTTCCATACAAAAGACCGAGGAAGGGAAGTCACGTTCAGGATTCAGCACTCAGGCTCATTCAGGAGGCTTCTGCATCCCTAAGAGCCACCCCCACTCCTGAAGAGGCCTTTGCCTGCATGGCTGCCACCAAACTGCAGGGCATGCAGGAGGGTCAACGCAAGCTGTGTGAGGACCTTCTGTATAAAGTCCTAACTAAGGGGGTGAGTGGCGAAATCACACACAATACCCACCTGAGTGAGTTGGCCCTTCCCCCTCCTCCTCCTCCTCCTGCTGCCACATCTCCAACACCAGAGCCACAGCGTGGAAGGAAGCGTGGAAGGAAGACCAGAGAGTGATGACCCTGGGTTCAGTCCGGTCTGGCAAAAGATGCAGTCTTTTGTATGACCACAGCCTGGGGACACAGATGTCATCTGCTGCTTTCCGGATCTCTGGGACTTCTGGACCAGACTGCACTCCCTTAGATATGGAAACCTCAGGCCACCAATTTTGCCTGGAAATAATTGATGTCTGCCCTGGGGGTCAAAGGCTTCGCCAATTTCTGCTGTTTCTCCAGCGTTGCCTCCCTCTTTGGTTGTGAGCCCTTAATAAAGGAATTTTTTGTTTCAATTATACTTGCCTATGTGTGTTTTCCTTCAAAAAGGACAGTTTGTTTATGAGGAGGCAGGTACATTTCGAATATACAATGTGAAATTAACAAGAGACACCAACACCAAACAATCTCCTTGAGATTAAATAATACAAGATAATAATGGTGTTGTGGTAACTTGACACACAACACACACACAAAAATATTCTGGAGTAAAACACAAAAAAACACAAAATAAAAACAGCCTTGAAAAAAATACAAACCCCCCCAAAAAAAAAACAGCCTTAAAAATAAAATACAAAACAAAAATAAAACAACAAAATAGAAATTTGGTCAGATGTGACCAATCAAAATGTATTGAGGGAATCCTGATAAATAATAAAGAAATAAGTTTGTGAGACGTCTGTGTGAATATGAGCAGCAAAACTACTTCATTCTTCTTACATTATAAAGAAGAAGAGAGTGCGCTGTATTAAACAATTTAAAACATTGCAGCGTGACGAAAGTGCTGTATCCATTCCGAATGCTAATTTTACCAGACTGAGCTGTTCCATCTCGGAATGTCTTCTGAGCATGCGTGGCACTTTGTGCGTCGGAACTGGCCACACACGGTCGGAATTGATGCGATCGGATTTTGTTGTCGGAAAATTTTATAGCCTGCTCTCAAACTTTGTGTGTTGGAAAATCCGATGGAAAAAGTCCGATGGAGCCCACACACGGTCGGAATGTCTGACAATACGCTCTGATCGCACATTTTCCGTCGGAAAATCCGACCGTGTGTACGGGGCATTAGGGTTGTGGGAACTGTGGGGCTGATTTACGAAAGCCGTGCGCCATCAGTAGAGGCGCACGGCGAGGCGCAATGCACATTTTCAGATTTACGAAACGGTGCGCCGGGAACAGAGTGCAGATCCCCCATTTACTACAGAGAATATCGGCGCACGGGAAAATGCAATCTGTGCGCCACTATGGACATGGCGCATGGCATCTTCAATTCAATATTAACATAAGATGGAGGTGCCAATATTATGTGGTGATGTGAGGAAGTTTAGTAACAACTGCCCAAGTAACAAATATGCCCAAAAAAGAATGTGAATGTAACTTTTTCAGAGAAAGCCTGCTGTGCCTGCAAGTACGTTTAGAACTGCGTGAGATCAATGTAAGCAGTGCACATGCACAAGCAGCTCTTGCGCTCGTTCAAATGCGGCCAAAATCTTAGTAAGTGTCAAGCAACGCGAAATCCAATTATGTGAGTTGAACGGGCGCAGCTCTAAACGTGCCTTTTTTTTTTTTTTTTTTTTTTACGCAGGTCATGTTAGCATGTTACGTTGCCAATATGTGACATGCACCTTGTTAAAATTATGTAAAAAGACTCTGGCTCCTCTAGCTCCTCCTAAAAAGGGCATTTAACCTTCCCCCTCTAATGCATATGATTTCCTTGGGCTAGCTCTTGCTTTTAAAGGGGAACTCCACACTCCATTCTCCAAAGCTCTTGTCTCCCCCTCTAACCTCTTGGATTTCCATGAGCTAACTTTTGCTTTCAAAGGGGAACGCCACACTCCATTCTTCAATGCTCTTGTCCCCCCCCACCCTCTAACCCCTTGGATTTCCATGGGCTAGCTTTTGCTTTTAAAGGGGAACACCACACTCCACTCCATTCTCAAAAGGCTGTGAGCTGCCTTCACCAATCCAAACCACATCCTTTTTCTGAGCATACAACAGGGCCAGTTAGGAAAGGGGCGAGAAGAGCGATCGCCCAACCCCCTCCTGAACCATACAAGGCCACATGCACTCAACATAGCTGTCTGCCTTTGGGGCATGTTGGGCTCAGCCCAATACCAACCACAAAGCACCTTGTACCCAGTAGTTTAAAGGGGCTTTCCACATTCTGTAAAGCCCCGTCTGCAGCCCCTCACAACCCCAGCCTAGGGTTGTGTGGAAGAGGCCCTTGTCCCCAGAATATTGGAACAAGGTGGTTGACGTTTGGGGTGCCCGAGCCTCTCCTGCCCCCAGGCATCCACCCCCCTTTTAATGGGCTGGCTTGCTGTGTGTTTGGCTAGGGGTTTTTTAGTGAGTGGGAGGGACACAATCTTTTTTTAGTTTGGTGTGATTTTTCACATGGGGGTTTTCATTTTAAGCCTTAACATACCCAAATTTCCTTGTATGTATTGGGGGGGCAGGCTATTTTTGGTTGTGGGTTAAAGTCTTGCAGCTGCAATGTAGATTTGTAAGTTTTCTCTAAAGTCGTACATCTTTGAAGCAGCATTTTGGATACATGCTACAGATGCACCACGTTACAGGCAGAGTAAGCCCCCCCCCCCCCCCACCAAAGTTACTAGCTTTTAAGCAATTTTGCATTTTTAAAGGCACTTTTCCTTGTTTCGTTTTTGGGGTTGTCCAAATTGGTGACATTGATATATGTCCCTAAGGGTGGGACCTGCGCCCCCATACCCATTTTAAGGCCAATAACTAGAAGATAAGCCAGCCAAGTCGGGACTAGTCAAATTAACAAGTCAGTTCCCATAGACTGCAATGGTATTTGTTGTATAACTTTTGCCCAAGTTAGGCTCTTTGTTTGTCCCCCTGGACGGGGGGGGGGTTTGTCCCAATCTCTAATTTTGTAGCATGCTGGATGATATGCTTAATTGTGGACAGGGGGTGGCTTATTTTGTGCTAGCTGCATTTGGGTTGGTCTGGGCATGCTCAGGGACTTTGATTTTTCCCTGTGCCTTTTGGTGTGTGAAATGCATTTGGGTTGGTCTGGGCATGCTCAGGGACAGCACTTGGATGTTTTTGGGCATGCTCAGAGAGTGTGTTTTTTGGGTTAGTAATTTAAGGACATCCTTAACAGTTGTACCCACTTTTAAGTTCTGTCTCTACACTGGGTGAACTTGCATTTTGTGTGTTTCATGGACTGTGCATGTGTTTTCAATTGCCTCATTAGCACGCAAACCTATGTTATATAAAGCTTGCAGATAGCATTCTATACCTTGCCCTGAAAAGAGGCAAGATTGTGTGTGTCGGGCCAGAAAGAGAGTAAATTTTGGTTGTCCTTATAGCGTTTTTAACACATGTATTTTCTCTTTGTATTTTGTTGCAAGTTTTTTTTTTACTTTGGTTTATTGTATTTTTTTGGGTGGGGGGGATATTTTCCCCTGAAAATTTTTTGATGTTGTCAATGTGTGTCGTTTGTAGGTTGTTGCACTTTGATTTAATTGTCTGTGCTGCATTATTTTGCAAAACCTTCATCAAGATGTTGTGACTAATGTTTAAATCCTTAAGAGACTGTCCGTTTGTGGGTGCAGTCCTTTTAACTGCTGTTAGTTTCCTGTGCAAAATGGTCAGACCTCAAAACCATATTCTGTTAGTGTCTCAAATTAACATAAATGTGTTTTTTGCTTTCCTTGCTCTTTTCTAAGTCCTGTTTTGTTGACCAATAAAATTTGTGGCAAATTTTTATGTTTTATGGGTTTTATTAATTTTCATGCAACAGATTTCCCAGCTGCAGCTTAACTAGGCGGATTGGCATGGCAAAACAAAAAAAGCTACTTTCCTGGTGCCTTCATGGCAGCATATGCATGGATTGTGTGTATGCTATTATGGATAGGCACCAGGAAAGGAAAATTACAGATAGGTAATTATTCAATTTTCCTTTTTAGCGCAGTGGTTTTCAGCCTCAGTCCTCAAGTACCCCCCAACAGGACATGTTTTGGGAATTTATAAAATAGCTGTCCAAAATAGCAAGCCATTGACTGTGATTTAAAGCACCTGTGCAAGATGAAGGAAAACCTGCAAACATGGTCTGTTGGGGGTACTTGAGGACAGGGTTGAGAAGCACTGATTTAGAGCACTGAGCTAAAATCTAGCTCAAGACCATCCCATTCTAATTGTGGGCATTTGAGGGAAACCAAGTGAGTGTTAGAACCCCTGCTTGTCTTTTTTAAGTTGGGCTTTGTGTCCCTTTTCTGAAAATTGGCTTTGCTTCCTGTCACAGCCAAACAGGAAGTGAGGGTAAAACCCTACCACTGTCTTTCCTTGGGGACACACAGGTCAATTTAACTAGTGTCCTCATTAGGCAAATTGTACTCTAGCACTTTGTTGTGTACACCCCAAATTATTAGGTATTTTGGGGTTTATTAAAGGCAAATCCACACTGCAATCCACTCGGGAGCGGTGATCAGTGTCGTGTCACACGTAGCCCATCCCCCCACCACAGTTAGAATCACTCCCTAGGACACACTTAACCCCTGCAGTGCCCCCTAGTGGTTAACCCCTTCTCTGCCAGTCACGTTTACACAGTAACCAGTGCATTTTTAATCGCACTGATCGCTGTATAAATGTGAATGGTCTCAAAATCACACCAAAAGTGTCCAATGTGTCCGCCATAATGTCGCAGTCACGATAAAAATCGCAGATGGCAGCCATTACTAATAAAAAAAAATATTAATAAAAATGCCATAAACTATCCCCTATTTTGTAGATGCTATAACTTTTGCGCAAACCAATGAACCAATATTGCGTTTTTTTCAAAATTGATGCTTTTTTTTGTTTATAGTGCAAAAAATAAAAACCGCAAAGGTAATCAAATACCACTAAAAGAAAGCTCTATTTGTGAGGAAAAAAGGACGTTAATTTTGTTTGGGAGATACATCGCACTCCCGCGCAATTGTCAGTTAAAGCGATGCAGTGCCGAATCGCAAAAAAACGCTCTGATCTTTGGGCAGCCAGATGGGCTGAAGTGGTTAATAGAAAACACCAGTTGCCTTTCACTAGAAACACTTGGTTGTCCAGTCCTGAAAATGTGCTTTACTATTAATTTCCCTAAAAATTGGGTTCCTGCAGCTAGATGCACGACCGCTGTGAGCACGGAGGTATGTCCCCGTGGCGCATATCTGGTTCCCTGAAGCTGTGGCCAGCACACAGGAATGATATCATGCCCCTACAGGAAGCTGCTTGTACTGCTGCTAATTTCTTCCCACCATCATGCCCCACTCATTGTTCTCTGAGGAAGTGATAATCCTTATTTGCAAATTAAGAAAATAATTTTTTTTTTTTTTTTAGCATGGGGTGGTGTTTGTGTGGGTCCCTAACACACATTCATACATATTAGGGCCAATTTAGACAGGATCTGATTTACCTACCAGCATGTTTTTAAAGTGTGGGAGGAAACTGGAGGAAACCCGCACAGGGAGAACATGCAAACTCCAGGCAGATGGTGTCGTGGGCGGGATTCGAACCAGTGACCTTTTTTGCTGCTTGGTGAAAATGCTAACCACTACACCACTGTGCTGCCCAAATATATATCTAAGCAAGTCTAGGTGCAATCACCTAGAGCTCCCGCATATTCAAATCTGTACAATAAAAGCAATCAAAGGACAGTCAAAAACAAAAAATGTAAACAATGACAATCCATTCAATAAGCACAAGCCAATAGTCCATATATTGTTGTGATCAGGATGAGGGGAAAAAATGCCCAGAGAAAGCAAGCAGGGCTGCCATCATAGTAGGAACGAAACCATGGTCCTGAGGCTGAAATACAACAAGTAAAGAGGCGCCTCTGGGTGCAGATGTTTTTATAGCTATAAAATGCTTTAATAAGATATATAGAGATAAACTCACGTTGTGGTGATAAAAACAAGCATGATAGTAAGAGTCATGTATGGCGCTCCCAGTCCTGTGCCTGTGAAAAGTCTCTGTGGTGGATATAGTAACAGCTCTTCCTGGTTTTAGTGAGCCAGTTTCAGACAACGGAGGAGCAGTCTCAGAACGAGGCTTGACACACACGAGACAGCTGGCTGCAGGGGGATGGCGTCATCAATAGTGGACGCGTTTCCTGGGCAAGCGCGCTTGGGTGGTAGGCAAGCCGCGCCCCTTTCTCAACAGACTGATCTACTAGACATGCTGAAGGATTAAATAAGAATGGGGAGAAGGAGCGGGGCGGAGAAAGGGGAGGGGATGGGGCGGGAAAACGAAAGGAATATACAGAGCTCAATGCTATTTAAAGTGATTAGTGACGTGAATGGAGAAATAATAAATGAAAAATAAAAAATAAAATCGGAGACAGAAAATGTGTATGAATGTGCATGAAGAGATGGAGAAAGAAAAAGAAAAAGAACGAAAGGAAACAGAGAGGAAAGGGGGGGGGGGGGGGAGGGGGGGAGGGGAGAGGCTGGAGTGGTGAAGACGACCTGAAGATGAAGACAGAATTCTTTCTCCATCTCTTCATGCACATTCATACACATTTTCTGTCTCCGATTTTATTTTTTATTTTTCATTTATTATTTCTCCATTCACATCACTAATCACTTTAAATAGCATTGAGCTCTGTATATTCCTTTCGTTTTTCCCGCCCCATCCCCTCCCCTTTCTCCGCCCCGCTCCTTCTCCCCATCCTTATTTAATCCTTCAGCATGTCTAGTAGATCAGTCTGTTGAGAAAGGGGTGCGGCTTGCCTACCACCCAAGCGCGCTTGCCCAGGAAACGCGTCCACTATTGATGACGCCATCCCCCTGCAGCCAGTTGTCTCGTGTGTGTCAAGCCTCGTTCTGAGGCCGCTCCTCCGTTGTCTGAAGCCGGCTCACTACAACCAGGAAGAGCTGTTACTACATCCACCACAGAGACTTTTCACAGGCACAGGACTGGGAGCGCCATCCATGACTCTTACTATCATGCTTGTTTTTATCACCACAATGTGAGTTTATCTCTATATATCTTATTAAAGCATTTTATATCTATAAAAATGTCTGCACCCAGAGGCGCCTCTTTACTTGTTGTATTTCAGCCTCAGGACCATGGTTTCGTTCCTACTATGATGGCAGCCCTGCTTGCTTTCTCTGGGCGTTTTTTCCCCTCATCCTGATCACAACAATATATGGACTATTGGCTTGTGCTTATTGAATGGATTGTCATTGTTTACATTTTTTGTTTTTGACTGTCCTTTGATTGCTTTTATTGTACAGAATTGAATATGTGGGAGCTCTAGGTAATTGCGCCTAGACTTGCTTTTTTATGTGATTGTTCTGAAACCACTGTGCTGCACACCTGAGCCCACTTATCATTACATGTGTATACTATATTATTGCTTGCTAACTATACCATTGTCTTTATTTTTACCACCACATCCATTGTACCCCTCCCCCTCCTTATATATCTCAGCCTCATTTTTGGTTTCGTTCTGTCTCTTTACTACCATTATCCTCCCCTCCCCTCCCCTTCCTTTCCTATTTCCTTTTTTCCTTCCTTTCTTATTTTATTTTTATTTTATTTTACATATTTATATATATATATATATATATATATAAATATTTGTTCCCCTCTCTTTTGTCTCTGTTTTGGTTGCTTTTTGTCTTTCTCTTTTTCCTCTGTTTGAACTATGGAGTTCATACAGGAAATTGAGCAACACAAATATGCCATCTTAGATGACCTATATTTTTTATTTCCACCATCCATTTTTGTGCAAGATCATGTCCTCCCTAGTAAACAACGACATGTCTTATGCGGAAAATTCCAGCAATTAGAAAGAATTATGGAGACCACCAATCAACAATGGTGGAACAAATTCTTTCTGAATAAATATATAGACACCAAAATTTCTCCTAGGGGCCTCAGGGTTATGAAAGAATGTATCTTTCTTGACACTGATCACAAAAAAGAATGGGCCGATGTCTCTGCCTTTTGCACATCCAAGTGGATGAGTATTCTTATTCTACACAGAACGTCCAGGTTTAACAAACTCAAACAGGATGTTCTTGCATTAATACAAGATATTACCAGCCACAATACCATCATTCCCCTCTCATGGCTAGATACCCTGAAGAAAAACACCAGAACAGATGAAGACTCCCCATTACGTATGAAGCTTGGCAAATTCAGACGTGATTTGGATGACTACAACTATGATAGAGTCTTTTCTTGGAACAAAAAATGGAGAACGCATCCGATTCCTGAACGGTCAGCTGTTTCAGAAGATGGTACTACTTCCCCACTTCCTTTAGCTTTCCCTCATCCTCCCTCCCATCCTTTGACCCAGCTCAATTCCCCACGTCCCCTAATGAGCTTCTCTGTGGACCCACCCACCTGGTATCGAAATAAGAAAACCACGAGAAGTTCACATCATTCTGACCCCCCCATTCAGGTTAAAAAACAGCCAAATCATAAGAAAAAAGGTTTGAATAATGCGTCCACTAATTCTGGTCTCCTTTCTGCCTTAAATCTATTCTAAAATAGACAACCCACGTCATCGTCCACTCATGACTCCACCAAACACACCCGTACTTCAGTTACCACAAACATTCTGCCCGTAGGAAAAAAAGTTACTGTTGCCCCCATCCCCGATCCCCCCCGATCCAGTGACCATATGGATTCTTCTCTTCCTCCACCTATTTCGTCTCCTCCTTTTTTGGTGCTCAGTCTTCCTCTTGCAGCCTCCAGAAAAAGAAAGCTCATTGGAGAGGCTGCAGAGGGGGACGCAGCAAGAGTAAGTCCCAACACACCCAAAATAAGGAAACTGTGAAGATCTTCAACCTCTCTTCTCATATTTTATCCCATGCTGATACCTTACTTTTAAGCAGAGGCCTGAATTTTGCGCCTCTCAACAAACCCAATCCCTTTTTGTTATTTAAAGGACCTCAACAGATATGTACGGAATCTCACTCTAAAACGTTATTACCACCTAAAAGAAAAAAAGAATACACAGGTCGAGGTTACCTTACCCCCATCTTCCCCTTCCCTTTTAACGGATATCTTTTCATTTGATACAAGTTCAGTAGATGATATCGAAAATGCTTTATCCGATGATAATATGGTTGATGATCAACTACTTTGCCTCTTGACCCAACACACAGCAACTTCCCCTCCCATCATTCATACCACTCTCAAACCAAAGTCCATTTTTTACCCCTCACAGGCCAAGGGCCCATACATCGAAAGTTTTTATAGGGTCATATTTTCAGACTTTCAGAAGCTTTGCCAATCTTCCAACATTACCAATACCCACAATCTGTCACCTTTAGAGATCCAAGCACTAAAATCGCTAATGGATGCAGAGGATTTGATCATAAAATCGGCGGACAAAGGTGGCGGAATTGTCATACAGGACAAGGAGGACTATGTCACAGAGGCCAGAAGGCTGCTCTTCGATACGTCCACCTATCGGAAAATCAAAAAAGACCCCAACTCCGATTATGCCAAGTCAATAATTTGGTCTCCGAGGCATTCCATAATGATATCCTCAATAAATTTGAGAAGTCCTTCCTTCTCAAAGATTTTTATCATATCCCTTACTTTTACCACCTCCCAAAGGTCCACAAAAGTCTAGACAACCCCCCCGGTAGACCCATAGTGGCAGCTATGGACAGCGTCACTACGGGTCTTAGCTTATATATCGATCACTTCCTCCAGCCCATCGTCCAAAAATTACAGTCCTATATCAGAGATGGGACTCACCTGATGGAGCTTCTTTCAGCATACAGGTGGGAGCCTACTTACACATGGCTCTCCCTGGATATGAACTCCTTGTATACATCGATCCCCCATGCGTTCGGCCTAAGAGCACTCGAGCACTTTCTAGCAAAAGACCGCCTCATCAATCCTCGCCAGGCATCATTTATCTTGGAAGCGACTTCATATTGTCTCACACACAACTATTTCCAATTCGATGAAGAATTCTATGTCCAAATACAGGGAACAGCGATGGGGGCCAATTTTGCGCCCTCATATGCTAACTTGGCCATGGGCTATTAGGAGAATCTACACATTCTCCAGAATAACCCATATGCCCGTCACATTGTATTATTCGGTCGTTATATCGACGATATCGTCTTCATTTGGGATGACGAGGTCGATGTGATTAAAGACTTTGTAAAATATTGCAATGATAACCAATATGGCTTATCTTTTACTTTTGTTGCCAGCCCTGACACGTTGCCCTTTCTCGATCTGGATTTAGGGGCCGACGTAGGCACTTCCACCATCATCTCCAAAAACTATGTCAAACCGACTGCGGGCAATTTATTTTTGCACTATAAAAGTTGTCATCTTCCGCAATGGATTAATAACATCCCAAAGGGGCAGTTCTGCCGACTAAGACAGAACTGCACCAGAGAAAGTGACTACGTCCACCAGAGTACTTTGCTCAAAAACAAATTTATAGACAAAGGCTATCCTGTAGATCTCACTGATCGAGCCTTCAAGCATTATCTAAAAGGTAAACCTCCGAAACAATCTTGGGACCCTGACCAACATACGGTATGGTTTACCACCACCTTCCATTGTCAATTTAAGAAAATGGAAAGAATTCTAGCGGATCATTGGGACATACTACTACAAGATCCACTATTAAAACCCTACATTTCTGAAAAACCCAAGGTCACATATCGCAGAGCTCCCAACATCAAAACAAAAATAGCCCCTAGTAAAATCCGATCTATACACTGCCCCCCCAGCCAGCCTGTACTCATCCCACTGGTTGGGATGTTCCAGTGTAAAAAACCGCTGTGTAAAACCTGCAGATTTGTTCACCATGGCCAGATGTCCTTCACCACCAAGGGTGTTACTCATGTGCTGAAGGATTTCTACAACTGCTCTTCAGATTTTGTGATCTACGGACTATCCTGTCCTTGTGGCCTACTTTATGTAGGCCGTACGATATGAGCACTCAGGACCAGGTTTGGTGAACACCGAAGATCCATTGAGGGTGGAATTGATCCCCTAAAGGTGGCACATAGTGTGCCCAAACACTTTGCCCAAGTCCACCAAAAATCCACCGTAGGGTTACAGGTGTGGGTCATAGAACAGATCCCTAGATCTCTACCAGCCGCAGAACGTTTTAAAAAACTATGCGCCTGTGAAACGTTCTGGATTTACCAGTTAGGCGTTCTTTCACCTGGGGGTATGAACGAAGGAATAGAAATCTCTACCATCGTCCTTCCGCTCATAACGCAGAGAGTTCACAACAATATAGGCTTAGAATTTAAATAACTAATTATTCTTCATTATCCCATAGACTTGTGGTCCCTCCCAGTATCGCAGACACTGGTTTCCCCTTTTTATAGTCCTATTGACATTTTTATATACCTTTGGAAAATGTGTGACATGTTCTATATGTATATATATATATATTTTATATGTGCATTTAATCCATATGTGCGTACATGAATATACACGTATATATATTTTCTCATATATATATATTTTATTTACATATTGAACAATTTTTTCTAATTTTTTCTAATAAATTTTTTCCAATTTTACTACTATGCAGTGCATAGTCAGTAGTAATGTCATGTTTCTATATATATTTTTATTTTTTATTTTTTGACTCATATAATTTCTTGCTTTATCTCCCAGTGCTATCCACGCATATGGTATGTGTGTATATATATATATTTATCTTGATTGTTTAGTGTTTCACCATACACATATACTCTATTAATGAGTTGTATTAATAAGATGCATTTTTTATGTCCGGATATTATTTTTATTTTTTGCTTTTAGAGATTAGTCAGTTGTCCCTCTCCCCCCTCCCTTTCTCCCCCCCTCTCTCCCGCCCTTCCCCCTTTCACATTCTGTCTTCAGCTTCAGGTCGTCTTCACCACTCCAGCCTGTCCCCTCCCCCCTCCTCCCCCCCCCCCCCCTTTTCTCTCTGTTTCCTTTCGTTCTTTTTCTTTCTCCATCTCTTCATGCACATTCATACACATTTTCTGTCTCCGATTTTATTTTTTATTTTTCATTTATTATTTCTCCATTCACATCACTAATCACTTTAAATAGCATTGAGCTCTGTATATTCCTTTCGTTTTTTCCCACTTCATCCCCTCCCCTTTCTCCGCCCCGCTCCTTCTCCCCATCCTTATTTAATCCTTCAGCATGTCTAGTAGATCAGTCTGTTAAGAAAGGGGTGCGGCTTGCCTACCACCCAAGCGCGCTTGCCCAGGAAACGCGTCCACTATTGATGACGCCATCCCCCTGCAGCCAGCTGTCTCGTGTGTGTCAAGCCTCGTTCTGAGGCTGCTCCTCCATTGTCTGAAGCCGGCTCACTAAAACCAGGAAGAGCTGTTACTATATCCACCACAGAGACTTTTCACAGGCACAGGACTGGGAGCGCCATCCATGACTCTTACTATCATGCTTGTTTTTATCACCACAATGTGAGTTTATCTCTATATATCTTATTAAAGCATTTTATATCTATAAAAACGTCTGCATCCAGAGGCGCCTCTTTACTTGTTGTATTCCAAATATATATCTATAGATGTAGGTTCTTATGTCCACCAGAAGAGGGTAGATGCCACACTCCCAATTCTGGAGGCATAATAATGGTCTAGCACAGGGGTCTTTAAACTACGGCCCTCCAGTTGTTCAGGAACTACAATTCCCATCATGCCTAGTCATGTCTGTGAATGTCAGAGTTTTGCAATGCCTCATGGGATGTGTAGTTCTGCAGCAGCTGGCGAACCGTAGTTTGAAGATTCCTGATCACTCTAGCATGTCTTGAAAAAAGGTGGTTTCTCATGTGCCTTGTATAATGCCCAAGAAATATCATTTGGAAACTACAAGTGGGTCATGGCACATCTACATTCCAAATATGGCACTTAAGATGGTCATGCACTATGCAATCTGTTAGGCCAATCTCTGTACAACTCGATATTTCAGCAAAATAGGTAATAGGAAGACGCACTTGAACAAATAATTCAAATTATAGGAAATCAATCAGGCTCTTGCACTAAATCTAATTTATTTAAGATCTAACTGATTGCAGTGTATGGTCACCTTTAAAGATCAAGATCTGAAAAAATTTATTTATTGGGTTTAGAAACACTTCTCTGTTCTTTGTAATGTATTGAAAGATTTGGGTAAAAATAGAAAGAAAACACATTTCAAAGATATATTAGAAGTGATAGGAATGAGATTAGCATCAAAAGGGTTAATTAACAGAGAACACCTACTAATTGCCTAACAAGACACATCCAATGAGATGAAATGAACCAATTGTATTGGGCGTGCGCTATTAGCAATGAGAAAACCGCAGTTACCCAAGCACAAGTTGCAGTTTACATATTTATTATCGTTTTGCACTTCAAATTGCGCTGGTTCACACGTTTGGTTAATGACTTTTCCAGCGCACCAATTAAGGTATGCACTGGCGCAACGTATTCTTCTTAGTAAATCAGCCCCTGTGTGTGTAATCCACTGATATTACAGAAAAAGTGAAAAAAAAAAAAAAAGAAGAAAAGAGTACTACTTGCTTGCATGAATGAAAAATATTCCCAAACAGCACAACCCATCACCAATCAATAATCTGTATGCAATGATCTCATGGCTTCTGGCTATAATGAACAGACAAGTCGATTGTTTTTATGTTCAATAGTTTTTATTGAGTTTTTTTTAAAGAAACAGATTAAGAAGCGGGGGAAACCCCCATACATCTAATGCCGCGTACACACGAGCGGACTTTCTGGCATACTTGGTCCGACCGTGTGTAGACTCCGGCGGACTTTTTAAAAACATGTTTTAAATCTTTCCGTCTGACTCAGCTTCTGACGGAAAGTCCGCTCATCTGTGTGCTGGTCCGACGGAAAGCCTGCTCATCTGTATGCTGGTCCAACGGACCAGATACGACGCAAGGGCAGGGTATTGCATTTTGCGCTCGCTGCAATAGGAAAAACAAATTTTCCTATTGCGGCGAGCGCGGGGCATACCAGGCCCTTAGGTCTGGTATGGATTTTAAAGGGAAGCCCCTACGCCGAAAAAACGGCGTGGGGTCCCCCCTAAAATCCATACCAGACCCCGATCCGAGCACGCAGCTCAGGAAAGGGGGTGGGGACGAGCGAGCGCCCCCCTCCTGAACCGAACCAGGCCGCATGCCCCCAACATGGGGGGTGGGTGCTTTGGGGGAGGGGGCGCCCTGCGCTGCAATAGGAAAAACAAATTTTCCTATTGCGGCGAGCGCGGGGCATACCAGGCCCTTAGGTCTGGTATGGATTTTAAAGGGAAGCCCCTACGCCGAAAAAACGGCGTGGGGTCCCCCCTAAAATCCATACCAGACCCCGATCCGAGCACGCAGCTCAGGAAAGGGGGTGGGGACGAGCGAGCGCCCCCCTCCTGAACCGAACCAGGCCGCATGCCCTCAACATGGGGGGTGGGTGCTTTGGGGGAGGGGGCGCCCTGCGGGGCCCCCCCACCCCAAAGCACCTTTTCCCCATGTTGATGAGGACAAGGGCCTCTTCCCGACAACCCTGGCCATTGTTGGGAAGAGGCCCTTGTCCTCATCAACATGGGGACAAGGTGCTTTGGGGTGGGGGGGCCCCGCAGGGCACCCCCCTACCCCAAAGCACCCACCCCCCAGTTTGAGGGCATGCGGCCCGGTACGGTTCAGGAGGGGGGGCGCTTGCTAGTCCCCACCCCCTTTCCTGACCGGCCGGGCTGTGTGCTCGGATCAGGCATGGATTTTAGGGGGGACCCCACGCCGTTTTTTTCGGCATAAGGGGTTCCCTTTATAATCCATACCAGACCTAAGGGCCTAGTATGCCCCGCGACGGGGCTCGCAAGGTGTCAATCTCGCCGATAAAAGCGGCAAGATTTACTTCCTTTTCTAGTCCCGTCGTACCTGAGTTACGTTCAAAATGAACGGACTTGTCCGTGTGTGGGCAAGTCCGTTCATTCTGAAAGTCAGCCATAACTCTGGCAAAAGTCCGTCGGAAAGACGGGCGGACCTAGCCCGCCGGAAAGTCCGGTCGTGTGTGGGCAAGTCCGTCTGTTTTTAAGTCTGGCGCACCTGGCGGACAAAGTCCGTCGGAAAGTCTGCCGGACCAAGTATGCCAGAAAGTCAGATCGCGTGTACGCGGCATTAGGGTACGAAAATGCAACATAATAAAGATAACCATAGTCTGATCATGAGACAACCTCAAAATTTGGAATGATACATATAATCCTGATATACATAGGTAGTTGTTGGTTATAAGTAGCAACTTCTAGAGGAGAAATGGGTCTGTCGATGCAACTGTAGGTGTTAACGTGTGAAGAACTGCTGACAACATTTCAGCGTCTATCCACATCTAAACTCGTTTCAGAGGATACAAGGATTGATAAAAGTAAAAGTAGAAAGATGCGAATGGAGATAGAGGGGGGGAAGGGGTAAGGTGGTGACGGCTGAGGATTATGGCACCTCATATCAAATTATGATGGACAATTGTTAAAGGTCGAAGTTAGTAGGGAGAAAGTGTCATTCAATTTAGCAGTCTTTTAATCATGCAGGAGAGCCCAGGAGACTGCATATCTGACTTCATGTGGGCTAAATTTTTATTAAACCAGGACCCTGCATTCACTATATCTGGTCTCCCACAGTACACAGAACATGAAAATGCAATTATTTTAGTAAATATAAACTGATAAATACTGTAGCAAGTTCTCTGGCCTTGTCCAGTCTAATGAGAACTTTCCAGGCCAAAGATAACTGGCATCCTTCTGTATGTGGTGGGTTGTGAGGCATAGTTTGTGCAAGGTGGACAAAGTTATTGGGCGCCAGACACTTCCTGGATGTAAAAGAGGTTTTATTTGTCTTAACAGTCCTTTTTGTATTTTTGGGGGAAAGTCTCCTCTCACTAGGGACACAAGACAAGGCTGCCCCCTATGCCCATTACTATATGCACTTGCAGCAGAACCACTGGCAATAGTGATACGCTCACATCCAGATATAGTGGGACTGACAATAGGTTCCAAAACAGAGAAGATTAGTACTTATGCAGACGACACCCTACTTTATCTGGACACTTCCACTACATCTTTGCCCACTGCTCTGTCAGTGATAGAACACTTTGGTACTTTTTCGGGAGTTCAGAATTAATTGGGACAAGTCTCAAATACTATCCCTTGACAGTTTCCCACCACCGCAAGCCCAGGCTAGTCTACCTCTTCAGAGAGTAGATCGAATTAAACACTTAGGAATACAAATCACTCGAGCCCCAGCTGACTACATCCCGCTAAACATAACACCCCTTTTTGAGATGCTTAAGCATAAAACTGAACTGTGAGCCCGACTTCCTATAGGAGTGATGGGACGAATAAATCTAGTGAAAATGGTACTCCTGGCCAAAATGTTATACATGGTCTGGCACTCACTGTTGTACTTGGTGCTTAGGCACTTTAAATCTATGGAGGCGGTACTCAAATTGTTTATATGGGGAGACAGCAGACAAACTACCTTGGAGCAAATTATAAAACCCCACAGGTCTTGGCGGGATGGCCCTACCAGACTTTAACATGTACTATTTAGCTGCACAACTGTCACAGCTATTTCATATAGACAAATTGACAGGGCTAGATTCCTACCCTTCCTCTGTCCCAAATGATCACACTCAGCCACGGATTCCTTTGTGGCTGTCGTGGGCGGAGAGGGGGGGGGGGCAGAAAGATGGGGTGATAGACAATCACTACTTTATCATTACAGATGTGTATGGTAAGTCGTATCCGACAAGCTCAAAATACCACACACACACATGATTTCAGCTCTCCGAGTTTCGCTCAATCCTAGATTCAGAGCTCTAGGGGAGTGATTTATCTCTCGCACCTTACAAATAATGTGAAACTAAGAACTTTTGACAGACTGAAATCCGAGTTTGAGTTACCAAATCGAATGTTCTTCAGGTACCTACAAACTCGTCACGCTTTTAGAGCACAATTCCCCTCTGGCAATCTCAAGCTGACCAATAATCTCCTCATGGAAGTGATTAAAAGCTCTGACCCCAAACAACTAATATCTATCTTCTACAATATGCTGTTACTCCCACTGTCCTCTACATCAGCAAATGCACTGAAGGCTAGATGGGAGGGAGACGTGGGATACACGGAGGACGGGGAGTGAAGTGATGCCTTAGACAACTGTAAACTGGTATCCCTCAAACTATCTGACCGCCTGACCCATATATATATTACATCGCACATACCTCACACCACTTAGAATGTCCAGGTACAAACAAGACCAATCTGCCAGCTGCCCTATGTGCAACCAAGAAACAGGAATATTCTACCATATGATCTGGAGCTGTCCCAGAATGCAGGATTTCTGAAACCAAGTGGTATGATTTTTGTATGATACAATAGGTTCCCCTCTAATGCCCCGTACACACGGTCGGATTTTCCGACGGAAAATGTGTGATAGGACCTTGTTGTCGGAAATTCCGACTGTGTGTGGGCTCCATCACACATTTTCCATCGGATTTTCCGACACACAAAGTTTGAGAGCAGGATATAAAATTTTCTGACAACAAAATTCCGATCGTGTGTACACAAATCCGATGGACAAAGTGCCACGCATGCTCAGAATAAATAAAGAGATGAAAGCTATTGGCCACTGCCCAGTTTATAGTCCCGACGTACGTGTTTTACGTCACCGCGTTTAGAACGATCGGATTTTCCGACAACTTTGTATGACCGTGTGTATGCAAGACAAGTTTGAGCCAACATCTATCGAAAAAAATCCTAGGATTTTGTTGTCGGAACGTCCGAACAAAGTCCGACCGTGTGTACGGGGCATTACACTGCACCCCAAACTGTGCATTCTGGGTATTTTTCCAGAGCCAGAACTAGATAAATTCACTAAAAGCTTCCTAAACGAAACACTGTTTTCTGCACGGAACGTTATTGCCAGGAAATGGATGAGATCCGACGCACCTGGCTTTCATCAATGGCTGGTGGAAGTTAACGGCAGCCTACCTTAGAAAAAAAATCATGTATACGCACAGAGGCTGTCCAACAAAATATAACATTTGGGACAGGTGGCTACAGGCCCCAGATACCAGTAGTTAATCAGCAGACCCTCTGTTACATGTAATTAGCCCCCTAAGGCCACCACTAACGGGGGGATTTGTGGGAGGGAAAATCAATTGTGTATAAAGTACCATATAAACTATTTTATCTGTAATGACCTACGTGTGTCTCATGTTATTGAATGTTAAAAAATGGGATATCTTTTTGAGATGACTGTTTGCAAAATTGTCAACCGCATTTGACATTCACCTTGCATATATTTTATATGTACATTTGTTCTTTATTTGTTTCACTAAAAAGACTATTTTAAAGTAAAAAAAAAAAAAAAAAAAAGATAAGTTCACCTATGGCAATAGGTTACATGTTCCACCCGTTTTTAGGGTGGAACATGTAACATGTTGCCGATGCTGCAGCCGCTGCCGGTACCCCCTCCCCGTGAAAGCAGTACAGGGAGAAGTTCCCCATACTAGCTGTAATTTTTTTAAATCAGCACAGCCATGCGGGGCTCCGCTGCATCATTCATTCACTGTGGAGTGCTATGGTAGTTCATTGATTCCTCCAAGATGTATGGGCACACAGATACCAGATACACTGACATATCTACAGGAAACCTGCACGGCATCAGCGATTTGCTGATCTCTGGTGCAATGCTTTACAGGCTCCAAATAAATGCACATCTTTTTACCTGCAAAAAAAATGTGCATTTATTATTTTTTTCCAAAAAAGTGAACTTATCCTTTAAGTGTTCCAGACATCACCATGGGGACAAGGTGTTTTGGGGGGGACCCCAAAGCATTCTCCCCATGTTGAGGGCATGTGGCCTGGTACGGTTCAGGAGGGGGGAGTCCCCTCCCGGTCCATACTAGAGGGGGGTCCCCTCCCAGTCTATACTAGACCCGAAGAGACTAGTATAGACCTGGGGGGGACCCCGTGCAGTTTTTTTGCGATTGTTTTGGCTGGCTATTTTTTTTTAAACTTTCAGTGGGGAAGCCGCTGACAGCTGATAACTAATTGGTTGTTAAGGACGTGGCGGCTGGCTTCCCGGCCCCCCGGTTAGCAACCAGTTATATACAGTGTTAAAATAAGAACTGCAAAACACATTAAAAAATCACATCACAAAGGCAACAGTTGCGTTTCTGGTGCGGTTCCATTGAAATCTATTGCCCGCAAATCACGTGAAAAAAAGTCCCCGACCATTTCCAAAAACACACTGGCCGCAAAATGCATAAATGTGAACTAGTACCATAGGAAACCATGTTAAATGGACTGTAGAGTGTTTCTGCAAACTGCAAAACGCACTAAAAAATGCATAGGTGTGAACCTAGGGTCAGGGCCAGTTCACACTGGAGCGATGCGGGAACCCTGCGAATCCAGTGCGGGTTCCAGCATCGCATACAACTCGCAGGCAGTTCACACTGTCATATGCAAACTGCTGGGAGTTTAGAAAGCTAATGACACCCCCCAAATCAGTTTGCATATCGCAGAGCGAACTGCAAATTCAGACAACACCCACGCGATCCGATTCTGCTATGGACCAAAAAAAGGGTCCTGTGCGAGTTTGGTCCGAATACGATGCAAATTCAACCATACAATCTGTAATATTAAAAAAAGCACATATTCAAAATGTAATACCTACCACCAGCCCACAATCCACACATATACATTGGGGAGTATGTTCTGCTGGAAGCTGTATTTCTGTGTACATGATTAAGAAATGAGATCAAAGAGTACAAAGTCAGCACATGCTCCCAAACCATGTTTGCATGGTCAGACAGGAACAATACACACACAACGTTGATAGCATGGCCACATAGATCCACTTTTGATGGAAAAAATGCACAAGAATTTCAGCAAACAAACAGCCCTAGTTGGGCGTTTGTCAATATACACAATATCATTCCTTCTCTCCCCCCCCCAAAAATCACAGCAAAAAACCTGGCCTTCTCAGGCCAAACAAACCACCCACCTACTGCAGCCCTTTATATAAGATAGGTTGTATTGTTAGCAGACTGACAGACGACCAATAGAAGTACACGCCCAGCAGTATCTTTCAATCTGTCTCTTCATGTATGTCTAAAGTGATTGCACCTGATGAGCAGGAACACATAATACTATTTGCAACTGTGTTAGCTCTTGGCTATGTGCATCAAATCTCCAACTACAGGCCAAAGGTCGAAGTCCATTTGCATCCACATAAACAAAGCAACAGTTTTCTAAGCATATGTACCTGTGCAGTGTAAACCCTACAATTTTAAATGTCCAAGTCCCTGGGCATGATTAGTGCTAACAAACATTAACATCAGTCCCTGGCTGCAATTAGCTGCTAATCTAAAGTCCAAAACTAACTTTCTTACATTAGAGACAAATAAAATACCAGCATGTCTTTGGATTGTGGTGAGAGATCCACACAGGCAGACCATATTAACTTCAACACAAGCATTACCTTGTTGGGGAATTGAATCAGCAACCCTACTGCTGCTAGACAGAATTGCTACCCATTTAGCCAGCAAGCAGCCTCCCACATGTAGTCTGCATCTCTATGGTGTGAACCAGTCCTAAGACTAAAGCCATGCTGTGTCACAAGCAATATACAATTTATTGTCCAAGTATTGGGACTCCTGCCTTTATACGCACATGAACTGTAATGGCATCCCAGTCTTATGCTGGCCATACACTATACGAAAAATCGGCCGAAAAATCGTTCATATAGACACTTCGTTCGTTTTTCGGCAAGTTAATGGACACAAATCGATAATCGTTTGTGACGTTTTTGTGGAAAACGAACGGGAAGTTTGGAAAATTTCTGCCGAACGTACGATAAATTGCAAGGTTAATGTGTTTCCCGTCCAAACTGTCTGCACTAGGTATATGTAAAAAAACCAACAAAAAATGATTTATTCATGTCCACTGAACAATTTATCGGTCATTACATGATGGCACGATCGTTTGCGGTCACGGTCGAATGTTCGTTTTTCGAAAATGTGTTCGGCCGATTTTTCGTATAGTGTATGGCCAGCATTAGTCCGTAGGGTTCAAAATTTATTTGGCCCACCCATTGCAGCTATAACAGCTTTAACTCTTCTGGGAATGCTGTCCACAAGGTTTAGGAGTGTGTCTATGGGAATGTTTGACCATTCTTCCAAAAGTGCATTTGTATAGTCAAGCATTGATGTTGGACGAGAAGGCCTGGCTTACAGTCTCTCTCTAATTCATCCCCAAGGTGTTCTGTTGTGTTTAGGTCAGGACTCTGTGCAGGCCAGTCAAGTTCCTCCACCCCAAACTCACTCATCCATGTCTTTATGGACCTTGCTTTGTGCAGTGGTCCAAATCATTTGGTGGAGGGGGATTATGATATGGGGTTGTTTTTCAGGGGTTGGGCTTGGCTTCTTAGTTCCAGGTTAAGGGAACTCTTAAGGCATCATACCAAGACATTTTGGACCATTTCATGCTCCAAACTTTGTGGGAACAGTTTGGGAATGGCCCCTTCCTGGTCCAACATGACTGCACACCAGTGCACAAAGCAAGATCCATAAAGACATGGATGAGTGAGTTTGGGGTGGAGGAACTTGACTGGCCTGCACAGAGTCCTGACCCCAACTCGATAGAACACCTTTTGGCTGAATTAGAGCAGAGACTGCGAGCCAGGCCTTCTCTTCCAACGTCAGTGCCTGGCCTCACAAATGCACTTATGGAAGAATGGTCAAACATTCCCATAGACACACTAAACCTTGTAGACAGCCTTCTTAAGCTGGCCATACACCATACAATTTTCCTGTTCAATTTTCTTTAGATTTACCTTCAACTATGTAGTACAAGGGCCTGCCTGATTGCATCCAAATTGAAAGTGTTTAGGTTTGACCTCCTATTATATGGTTTTGGTAAATCTAAAGGAAAGTTGAACAGGAAAATTGAATAGTGTATGGCCAGCCTTAGTCTTCCGAGAAGCTGTTCTAGCTGCAAAGGCAAGATTTACAATGGTGGTGGAACCCTCCTAAACATAAATACTACATTTAGACATAGTTTTAGGACCTGGGAGATGAGACAGCTTCTCTACATGAAGCAGCATGTTTGGGATTTGAACCCAAACACTCAGGGATGCTAAGCAGAAGTTCTAACCTCCAAGCCACAGAGCCACCACATGTGAAAATCTCCTACACATACATACACATAAATACTGCATTTCTATGGACATACAGGTGATGGAATTACATTACTCAATAGTTATTCTTCTTGATGTATTCTGTGATAGTTGGTGGTTCTTTGTGGGTCAGTGTAGAATAGTGATGTTACCCTCACATTTTTGGGAATTACATTTTGATTTCTGATGTTGGTACACATATCACATTTTTTGGGCTCAAATTATGATTATTTGGAAATAATAAAAAAACACAAAAAATTGTGACTCATGTTAAATTTGCATCAGCAATGTTATTGTTTGTGTTTTGTAAAGACACCTGTGCGAGTTTAGGTAAAGATTGTTGTGAGATGGAAAGTAACAAGTGAAAGTGACAGAGAAAAATATATTTTACCAAAACATAAAAACATTCCACATTCTAGCATTCTTAAAAACAAAATAGTTGAAGTAGAAGTAATATGTTGCACATGAAAATTTATTTCAGAGAAAAATACATTTCATCTCAACATTAAAAGAATTTATTTGGGGAAGTTACAATTGCACTATTAGAATCAATGGTTAAAACTTGCATTGGACTATAATAGCGTCAATTTTCACTCCCCAAAAAATGCTCTTTAACACAGTGCTCATTCTAAATTCGATTTTGGGAGTATTTTTTTACCAGCGCTATAGTGAATACTGTTTTAGTGCTAATTAGCGCTAATTCGCTGTAATTAGTGCTGCAGCGCTATAGTAAATGACCCCCCATTTGGCTTTTTTTTAAGAAGTGGTTCCCTGGGGTTTCCTCATAAAGGTTATTGTTAAGTTGTAGATATAATTTGATATGTGATGGACTATAGAATATGTACAATTGGACATGTATTCCAGATGTGTTGGAGGAAAGTATCAAAGTCCTCACATTCTCTAAAACATTTAGGAGAGGCCTCAGGATTATATTTAGGTAGGTGAGTTAAGATAGAGTGCCAGTTTGAAAGTAGCTTTTACTTTGTCTCCAGCACATACACGTTATTAGAACATGACTTTGTGAGTAGTCAAATTTGGTCCCAGTCTTCTGGTTCTAACAATGTTCCCAAAACTTGTGTCCATTGTATTGTGAAGGTGGTAGGCTCTGCCCTATGGGTGGCTGGGAGTAAATGGACTTCACTGTTTAACAAAAGAATGGAGTTAGCCTGGATCAACCACCACTGTTTGCCTATATAACAGCTGTCACAGCCAAAACACAGCAGTCGCCAGGAGGCCTCCCATGGAGGTGGGTTTTTTTTTTTTTTTTTCTATTTTTCGGGTCCATTGGGCGGCGTGATAGATGATGGATGTACATTGCGGGACACTTTTTATTTTTATTTTTTAAATTTTAATAAGGGAATTGTCAAAAACTGTCTATTGTGGTTTTTGCTTTTTGACACTTTACAATGTACCCCATATTCATTCACATAGGGGGGTCCCGGATCTGGGGATCCAGATTCCGATAAGCCCCCCACCCGCAGACCCCACAACCACCGGGCCAGGGTTGTGGGGACGAGGCCCTTGTCCCCATCAACATGGGGACAAGGTGCTTTGGGGGGGACCCCAAAGCACCCTCCCCATGTTGAGGGCAAGCGACCTGGAATGGTTTGGGGGGCGCTTGCTCGTCCCCCCCCTTTCCTGGCCTGCCAGGCTGCTTGCTCGGATAAGGGTCTGGTATGGATTTTGGGGGGACCCCACGCAAATTTTTTACATTTTGGTGTGGAGTTCCCCTTAAAATCTATGCCAGACCCAAAGGGCCTGGTATGGAGTTTGGGGGGGACCCCACGCTGTTTTTCTGTACTGTATTATTGCAGCCACTGTTCCTCTTGTGCCTCCCCCTGCAGCGCTGCCAGCTTCTCTTTCTCCCCCGACTGCACTGCAGGTTTATTGTTCTTAGGACATGCGCCCCTTATATCTGCTTTCTGGGCCCCCTGCTTGCCCCTTTCTCCTGCAGCACTTCCACTTCCCTCCTCTCCTCTCCTGCCAGCAGCTACTGCGGGCACAAAGGGAGATGTGTCAGGATAGAGAGTGGGGGAAGGGGCCTGTAAATATGTCCTTTATTGGCCACTTCCTTTCCTGAATGAACACAGTGAGTGATCTGTACCAATCACTCCTGTGTCAATTCATCACTGAAGCGTATTAAACTGTGTTTACTATGCTTCAGTTTGTGAATAACCAGGAAGCCCCAGAGCGTTTTCCTATTCATTAATCTGTGCTTCAGAGGCTGCAAAGAAAGGGACTGATACATCTATATCCTCAATCACTTTCAACTGGGAAGGGGGGGGGGTCTGTCAGGTAGGTTGTATGGGGCCCCATGATTTCTAAAAGCTGCCCGTATACACTGCACATATAATGTTTTCCACCACCATACCTTGACAGAGGGCCACTTTCTCAAGGCTCAATGAAAATCTGCCTATGGAATAGATTTCTTTTGTTTTCCTGTAAAGACAGGAAGTGATGGGAGATCTCTCCAAAGGGAGCACAAAAAACATATTTTTAGTAGAGGAGGGAGGGCTTAGAACCTCTGAAAATAGTTTTATTACCGCCCATGCCTTTCTGCCACATGGACAGGAAGTAAAGGAAATCTCCCAAATGGAGTCCCTACTCCTGGAAGATATGCCAGCAGGGGGGAATATGGATGGTAGGCTCAAGTGAATTAAAAAAAAGGATTTGAAAGGGATTTTGCTAAAAATTTAAACGGTTGGGAGGGGATGGGGAATTTGCTGGGAGGAATGAACATGTATCATTAAAGAGACCCTGTCACAACCGTAAAACATTACAGAAAAAAACCCAGAAAATCATTTATCGGCATATAACACGCACCTTTTTCCCCTGAAAATCGTGGGCAAAGCAGGGGTACGTGTTATACGCCGACAGCGTACCTCACTGAGCCGTCATCTCCTCTCCACTTGGCTCCTCGGCTTTCACGTCACACACACAGTCCCTCCTCCGCCACCGGCATTAGACCAGTGTTCTGCCTATCACAGGAGCTGGTCCAATGCCGGTGGCGGAGGCGGGACTGTGTGTGTGTAACATGAGAGCCGAGTGGAGAGGAGATGACGGCTCGGTGATTTCCTTATCCAGGCTGCTGGTGAGGCTGCAAATGACGGTAGTTTAAAAAAAGGTATTAATCAGGCTGCATTGAGGACAATAATCAGGCTGCATTGAGGACTTTATTTGGGCTGCATTGAGGACAATAATCAGGTTTCATTGATGCATTAATCAGGCTGCATTGAGGACTTTATTTGGGCTGCATTGAGGACAATAATCAGGCTGCATTGATGCATTGATCAGGCTGCATCGAGGACTTTATTTAGGCTGCATTGAGGACATTAATCAGGGCGTGGCCGAGCACAGACGAAACCGGAAACCAGTAAGGAGGCATCCCAAACGCCGTTCCTCAATTCTTTTACTTCTAAGCTATTTTTAACTTGTTTATATGTAAGAGACCACTTTATCTTTTAATAAATAGTCACTTGTTTAAACCTACTACACCATTGGAGGCATCTTTTCTCTCTCCCCTTCCTGTTCACACCACCGGACTGGTGGAGCCCAGGTGGACAACCCCCCTTCTATCCCTACATCTCACAGGTATTGCTAAGCAGAGAGACCGCTACAACACCAGAGAAGTCCCATTTTTACATCATTGTATTACCAAGAACAGAGAATCTGGTTTTGATGCCCTTATCAATTTTATTTAAGGTGAGAGTCCAGAGAGCCCGGTGTCACCGGATCGCAAAATCTAAGACCATCTTTCACTTTTTCACCCTTATCATATGACCCCAGTGGAACAGCACTACATAGACTTTTAATATTGATTCACAATATGAACTTTGCATCAATTATGATTAATGTTTATTAATTTTATGCACATAGCACTTTGATGTATTGTTGCACTATGGAGCACCTTTAGATATTGCACGTTTATATATTTGGTATCATCTTATGCACTTTACTTGGAGGAGATAGATTTTAAGCGCGAAATCATTTTTTATTCTATTTTATTCTATTAATCAGGCATTGGATGGACATTGATGGGCACTGGCCCTTAATTTGCTTCAAAGTTGTTTATTTTAAAAATATGTTTTTTTCCTGAAACTTCCCTCTTAAAATTAGGGTACGTGTTATACACCGGCTCATGTTATACACCGACTCGTGTTATACGCCGATAAATACGGTATTTTAAATGCTTACGTGCAATGTGCCTCTGAACTGGCTAGAAAAGTTGTCTAATCCAGGAAGAGTAAATTACTGAGCATAGCCCCCTCCCTCCTTGCACATCATATCCTTCTCCTGTTTAGGAAGTGTCTACTTACTTTCTGTGTTGCAGGGCTTAAACTAGCCTGTCTGATCTGGGGGTGCAGTGTAAAAAAGTAAAGGAACTTGCTTGCCAAACTAAAAAAATGACACATTCCAAGAACTGGCCCCTGAGATTCCGGTGGACAGGCTGGAATTTGACCGCATCCACCGGTCACTGGCTCCTAAACCCTCCGAAGGTCCCCCGAGGGATGTTATCATCAAATTCCATTATTATAGGACCAAGGAGAAGCTCTTACAGTTTGCAAGAGAGCAGCGGGACATCTCTTTCCAAGGCAACCCCCTCCAAATATTCGCGGACCTCTCGCCGGTCACCATTGCCAGGCGCCGAGGTCTTAAACCATACCTCCAAGTTCTACAATCCCATCAGATCAAGTACAGATGGGGGTTCCCTTTCAAACTTTCTTTCTCCCATCAGGGTCGCCAGTTTCATGCCACCTCCCCATCAGGCCTAAAGCAACATCTCCAGGATCTGCAACTAGACATCCCTCTATCCCAACCTGATGCCCAGGCTTCAAACTCCCGACCAGGCCCCGCCAGACCTCCTCGTCAACCTTCTCAAGCATCACAAAGATCACAATCTGGATCCCAGGCGCTGCGGGACTTGCAGGCCCAACGTTTCCAACAAGCCAACAACGGATGAAAATCCCCATCTTCCCTTGATGTGCATTTCACTTGTTTTTCTTCTTTTTTTTGGCCGCTTACCCGGTGTGTTACTCACCGTTCTTGTTTTAAATTCCAACCCAACTTGAGGAGCCCAACAGCTTGTCTTGGAGGACATCCACCAGCCGTACCTTTGCCCTATTGAGTCGATTACTGCTTGGCAGGGGTGAACGTTGCCCGAATGTTGACTGCCCCGCTTGTGTGATGGCGGTCTCGGGCGTGGAACACCCCATACGGGGTCCCCTGTTGGGTCTCCGGCACTGGTCTGCCCCCCTGGTGGCTCTCATGGACTGGAGGGTTCACCAGGCGTAAGACATTACTTTTAAGATCTCTTGGGGTGGGGGGAGAGGGATGGGTGGTTTTAGGCTGGGGACACACCTCCACTGACTGTTATATAGGTTGGCTGCTTTTGATTACACACCGAGGCCCTTCACTCCTGTTCAGTGGAGTGATAGGGCTGGCGCTATGACTTTGATGTGGGGTCCCGACCCGCCCTCTGGGGTGGATGGTCTTGTGGCTGTCGCCCCTGGGGGTGGGAGGGTCTCCCGCATCTACACCTTCAAATATTAACAATGCATTGAGGTTCTCATATTGTAATTTATTTTAAGCTACTTATATTGATACTATTTCTAAGTAATGTTTAAACTCTATGTTCATTTTGTTTAACTTGATTCTATTATCTTCACTATAGTGTAAACCCGAAAAGGAAAATACTGCGCTATCCCTATAGTTAAATTAACATACAAATATGTGAAAGAAATATATATAAAAAAACCAGAATGAACCTAAGAACTCAAAAAGACAGCTGCAACCTCTAATGTGAGACAACCCACACCTAAATAACTATGCAAATGATAGGCTGCGCTTCCAAGAATTAAACGTGGTCATAATTGATAAACCAACTGAGTGACATTCAGCATAAACCAAATATAATATTTAAAAAAATCAATATCAGCAAAGTGGAGATCACCCTGATAAAATAGTGATGATACAAGAGTTCAACAATCGAATGCAATTATAGTGAGTCCATATAATAGAAAAATGAAATCCTTGAAGATGCAAAAATTTAATAGAGAGAAGAAAAAAAACACCCGTTCTTCCAGTGATAAAAGCATGCAAAAAAAAAAAAGACTGTCTCCCTAAGGAGCGTGATGATGCTGGGAGATCCTCCACCTCAAGTAAATGGGCCCCTTACCAGATCCAAAGATCTCCTGTCACAGAGATCTTACGTACAAGTGGCTGTGTCCCCCAGCCACTGGGTCTCTGTTGCGGTATATGTCACAGGCCACCAATCCAGGGGATCAACCTAGTGTAGATGTATCCGCTCCCAATCCACAAATATGTGAGAAAAGAAAATGCTCCATAGCGTAATACAGTAAAAAACTCTTTAATGATGTAAAAGAATAACACTTACAGTGTATGCAGTAAAAGATCGCTTAAAATTGTGCCGGCCGGCTTCAGCTGCTGCCCGTTCCTTCCGGGTTCAGTGAGGTGTGGTGGTGACGTCAGCACGCCACTCCTCCCTACGCCGTTTCGACAAAGCTGTCGTCTTCCTGGGGTACGGGCGGCGTGCTGACACACCACCTATAAAGGAAACAGACACAGACAAGGGAACGCCCCCTCCTGAGATCAGGGCGTCCGAGGCCACCGCCGCCATTTCTAATAGGGGCAATCGGGACCCATGTGTTGCTAGTTAAAATGTAGTTACTTGTGGGACAAAAGAAAAATATCAGCCTAGTAAGCCAATATTCCATCCTGTAAACATAGAGAACTGGTGGTTTGACAAATAAGAAACAGAATCTTCCCATCCAGTAACCTAATAGTTTCCAGTGTAAGATAATGTCAACATAAGGTTCACACCATCCCTGTGAAAATATTCACATCGAGTAATCCATTAGTTTAAGGTGTAGGGTAATGCACACATAGGAGTCACATCATCCCTGAGAGTATTGGACAATGTGTGGCTGTCTGTTCCACCTATGGATAATAAAGTATGGTAAAAAAATGATTTACACAAACAAGGAGTACCCTTAAAAAAAAGGGGGAATAAAAAACAACTTCACTCCTTCAGTTATAAATGACACACAGGGAATTAACTCATGTTGACCAAAGCATATATTAATAAATTGCTAGGAAGGTCCAAAAAATGATTAATGGAATACAGTCCATGCATCTAATTTACTAATGGACAGATACACCCTTGGGGATATTTAAGACTATCTGATCAGTGTGTTAGTTACCTATGCACCCCAAAAAGACCCCAAACTATAAAAACTTGAAAAACCTTAAAAAAGATTGAAGTTTGATGACCCTCCAGGGAAGAAAATATGGGGAGGGGGAAATATCACCCTTACATTGTCCAAACACCTTCGGACACCATGATCTCAGGTAAAGGCCATAGAGTAAACTGTCTAACCATTGTCAATGAAAGCGTTCACATCGGTATCAATATTTAAACCATGGGGGGTATAACACCGGACACGATGGATCCAGGTCATTTCCAATCTGGACAATTCCCTGACCAAGGATCCACCTCTCCAGTGGGCACTATACCTATCTATCCCCAAAAATAAGGTGTTAGCAGGATTCCTGTTATGATGTAACGCATAATGTTTTGATACCGAATGGTATTGGTATCCATTCTTGATGTTTGTAATATGCTCTCCCAACCGGACCTGCATGGGGCGTTTAGTTCGACCTATATATTGCAGCCCACAGGGGCATTGCAATAAATATACCACCCCTTTAGTACTACACGTAACAAAAGGTTCAATTTTATGGACCCTAGATGTACTGAAGGATGTAAAAGACTCAGTTTTCCTCTTTTTACATCTATTCAAAGAGCATATCTGGCACCTTCGACATTGATGGTAGCCAGATAAATTCTGGAAAAAAGAAATCTTTTTAGTGGGCGGGTCCACTACATTAGGGGCAATTTTGTCCCGTAGTGAGGGGACCCCCCTAAATACTATTTGTGGTTTATCAGGTAAAATCGTTTTAATAACCCTATCATTCTCTAGGAGGTGCCAGTGTTCACTACATTAGGGGCAATTTTGTCCCGTAGTGAGGGGACCCCCCTAAATACTATTTGTGGTTTATCAGGTAAAATCGTTTTAATAACCCTATCATTCTCTAGGAGGTGCCAGTGTTTACGCAAGATCCTTGTGATCTGATAATGTTGTGTGGAAAAGCTCGTGATGAACGGTAATGATGGTCCCCCCGAGTTGCTTCTGGGGGCGTCATTTAATAAAGAAACTCTATCTATGGATTCCACCTGTTGTTTAGTTTTAATTAAGAGTTCTTTGTTGTAACAAACAGGTTACTATTATTATTATTATTATTATACAGTATTTATATAGCGCCAACAGTTTACATAGCGCTTTACAACTTGAGGGTAGACAGTACAAATACAATACAATTTGATACAGTAGGAATCAGAGGGCCCTGCTCCTTAGAGCTTACAATCTAAGAGGGAAGGTCAAGAGATACAAGAGGTAATAACTGTGGGTGATGTGCTGATTGAGAAGATAAATGTACAGTTGTTAGGTGGGGGCCAGATAGGCTTCTCTGAAGAGATGAGTTTTCAGGGACCGTCTGAAAGTGGATAAAGTAGGAGAAAATCGGACGGATTGGGGTAGAGCATTCCAGAGGATGGGGGAGGCTCTGGAGAAGTCCTGAAGGCGAGCATGGGATGAGGTGACAAGGGAGTTTGAGAGCAGGAGATCTTGGGAGGAGCGAAGAGAACGATTAGGTTGGTATTTTGTGACTAGGTTAGAGATGTAGCTAGGGGCCAGGTTGTGGATGGCTTTGTAGGTTATAGTTAGTATCTTGAATTTAATTTGGTGACTGAGTGGCAGCCAATGGAGGGATTGGCAGAGGGGTGTAGCAGACGCTGAGCGGTTTGTGTGGTGGATGAGCCTGGCCGCAGCGTTCATGATGGACTGAAGTGGGGATAGCCTATTTAGAGGTAAACCAATGAGGAGGGAGTTGCAGTAGTCAAGGCGGGAGATGACCAGGGAGTGGATTAGAAGCTTTGTGGTGTCATTGGTTAGGAAGGGGCGTATCTTGGAGATGTTGCGAAGACAGAGGCGGCAAGCTTTGGATAGTGATAGAATGTGGGGTCGAAAGGTTAGTTCAGAGTCCAGGATTACACCTAGGACCTTGGCGTGGGGAGATGGGTTGATAGTTGAGCCGTTGATCTTGACAGGGAGATCAGGGGAAGTGGCACCTGAGGGAGGAAATATCATGAGCTCGGTTTTGGATAGGTTGAGTTTGAGAAAGTGATGTGACATCCAGGCTGATATGTCTGCTAATAAGTTGGTAATGCGTGAGGAGACAGATGGAGAGAGCTGGGGGGTGGAGAGATAGATTTGGGTGTCATCAGCGTAGAGATGATATTTAAAGCCGTGGGAGGCAATCAACTGACCCAAGGAGGTGGTGTAGATTGAGAAAAGGAGAGGTCCGAGAACAGAACCTTGGGGGACCCCAACGGAAAAAGGAAGAGGAGAGGAGGAAGTAGAGTTGTAAGTGACACTGAAGGAGCGGTGGGATAGGTAGGATGAGAACCAGCGAAGAGTACGGTCACGGAGACCAAAGGAGTGGAGTTTTTTGAGGAGGAGGGGGTGGTCCACTGTGTCAAAGGCAGCAGAGAGATCCAGGAGAAGTAGTACAGAATAGTGTCCATTGGCTTTAGCCATTAGTAGGTCATTTGAGAGTTTAAGGAGAGCAGTTTCCGTGGAGTGTTGAGGGCGAAAACCGGACTGAAGGGGATCAAGAAGTTTATTCATGGTCAGATGGTCGCTTAATCGGTTGTAGACCAGTCTTTCAAGAAGTTTGGAGGAGAAGGAGAGTAAGGAGATGGGACGTAAGTTGTTGAGATTGGTGGGATCCAGTGAGGGCTTTTTTAGTATGGGGGTGACTAGCGCATGTTTTAGAGAGTTTGGGAAGATGCCACAAGAGAGGGAGAGGTTGAAAATGTGAGTTAGAGAGCGTAGAATCGAGTCAGAGGGTGAGCGTAGCATTTGCGAGGGAACAGGATCCAGGGGGCAAGTGGTTAGATGAGTGCTAGATAAAAGTTTAGCAACCTCAGTAGTAGTAGCAGGGTTGAATGAGGGAAGTAATGATTGTATCTGTGGACATGGGGTGTTGCATGGGGGAGGTTTTTGCACATTGGCGATCTCCTCATGAATTGTATCAATCTTAGTTTTGAAGTGATTGGCAATCTCCTGGGCAGTGAGTGAGTTGGTGGGTGGAGGCAGTGGAGGACAGAGTAGAGTGTTGAAGGTAGAGAAGAGTTGACGTGGACTGGATGAGAAGGTGTTGATGAGTGTGATAAAGTAGGTCTGTTTGGCAGTGTGAAGGCAGGAGTAGTATTTTAGGAGGGCAGATTTATATTGTGTGAAGTCTTCCTGGGTCTTAGTCTTGTGCCACAGGCGCTCAAGAGCGCGGCTACGTTTTCTGAGACTTCTGGTGTCATCTGTTTGCCAGGGTTGTAGCAGTCGGGGCCTAATTCTGCGTGTAGTGAGGGGGGCCAGCTTGTCTAGGGAGGAAGACAGTGAGCTGTTGTAAATGAAAGTAGCTAGGTTGGGGCAGGACAGGGGGGAGATTTTGTCATAGAGGTGATCAGTAGCAGAGTAGAGAAGAGAAGGGTTGAGGTGGCGAAGGTTTCTGCGTGTAACTGTTAGGCGGTTGGAGGGAGAAGAGGTGGAAGACAAGGAGAGAGCAAAACTAATAAGGTGGTGATCAGAGAGTGGGAGTGGATTGTTGGAAAGGTTGCACGGAGTGCACAGATAGGAGAAGGCAAGGTCAAGGGTGTTGCCATTGGAGTGGGTAGGAGCCTGTATCCATTGCTTCAGGTCAAGCGATGAGGTTAGACTGAGAAGTTTAGAAGTAATAGTAGTGTTAGTGTTGACAGGGATGTTGAAGTCCCCAAGAATAATTGTGGGGATTTCAGAAGAGAGAAAGTAGGGTAACCAGGCAGAGAAGTCATCAAGAAAGGCTGATACCGGTCCAGGGGGCCGGTAGATGACAGCAATTCTTAGAGAAATGGGAGAGAAAAGACGAATGCAGTGTGCCTCAAAAGAGGAGAGTGTCAGAGAGGGAGGTGGGTGAAGAACCTGATAGGTGCTGCATGGGGCTAGAAGGATTCCCACTCCACCTCCCTTCCGTCCACTTGGTCTGGGGGAGTGAGTCCAGAGAAGGCCCCCACGGGAGAGGGAAGCAGGAGAAATAGTATCCGATTCATGAAGCCAGGTTTCAGTAATGGCAAGTAGGTTAAAGGAATTTGTGATGAAGAGGTCGTGGAGGGCGGTGAGTTTGTTGCAGACAGAACGTGCATTCCACAGGGCACAGGAAAAGGGGGGGCTGGTTTTGGAAAGAGGAATATAGACCAAGTTCTGTGGGTTGCGGCTCCTGCCAGAGGGTGTAGGGGGGTGGGAGCGTTGGGCAAAGACAGATGATGGTGGCCCAGGGTTTGGGGATATGTCACCAGAGATTAGGAGAAGCAGGAGGGTGAGGGAGGTAAAGTGGGACTGTGATTTATGTGAAGGGGCATGTCTCAGAGTACTGGAGGTTTTATCAGTGTATGGATGTAGAATGAGCGAGAGTTGGTAAGAGCAGTAGTAGGGGGAAGACAGAAGGCAGGGTGATATGTATAAGCAGGTGGGTGGAGAGGGGGGGTGAAGGTAAGAGAGTTTGAGGAGAGAGGACAGGAGTGTCAGAAGCAGTGGTAGAGAGTGCATGTTACAGAGTGGAAGGAGAGCTTAATAGAGAGACTGGGTCACCTGCAGTCTGTTAGGTGCTTTCCAGTGCAGATTGCTGTATTTGTTTGCTTCGTGCAATCGCTGAAGTGCAGAGATTGAAGAGCATATTACTTGTAGAAAGAATCACTTAGAGAAAGAAGCCTTAACGATAGAAGCCCCTGCAATGTGCTCCCCCCAGCAATGTGCTGACCCCTTAAGGATGCTCAAATATATACTGTTATAAGGGTGGGGTTGAAGTTCGTTAATTAATCATGAGTGACTATAAGAGTGCCTAGCAATCAAAGTGAACTTTTTGCTTCAAAAGTCAGAATAGCAAGAGGCCAAGACAAGATCAACACATAAAACTTAGGTAAGACAGTTCAGAAAAACAAATAATGTCATGGTTGTTCGCACAGGGCAACAGATAGAGAAGGCCACATACCAGAGACACACACACAGAGACAGCAGGCAGATCCCAATTTCAGTTAACGGTGGAAGATGTGGATGAGCTGACACATACCAGAGACACACACACACACACACAGAGACAGCAGGCAGATCCCAATTTCAGTTAACGGTGGAAGATGTGGATGAGCTGACACATACCAGAGACACACACACACACAGAGACAGCAGGCAGATCCCAATTTCAGTTAACGGTGGAAGATGTGGATGAGCTGACACATACCAGAGACACACACACACAGAGACAGCAGGCAGATCCCAATTTCAGTTAACGGTGGAAGATGTGGATGAGCTGACACATACCAGAGACACACACACACAGAGACAGCAGGCAGATCCCAATTTCAGTTAACGGTGGAAGATGTGGATGAGCTGACACATACCAGAGACACACACACACACAGACAGCAGGCAGATCCCAATTTCAGTTAACGGTGGAAGATGTGGATGAGCTGACACATACCAGAGACACACACACACAGAGACAGCAGGCAGATCCCAATTTCAGTTAACGGTGGAAGATGTGGATGAGCTGACACATACCAGAGACACACACACACAGAGACAGCAGGCAGATCCCAATTTCAGTTAACGGTGGAAGATGTGGATGAGCTGACACATACCTGTAAAGAGACAGAAGGAATGATCAGGTGAGGCAGAACTTAGTGCAGAGATTGAAGAGCATATTACTTGTAGAAAGAATCACTTAGAGAAAGAAGCCTTAACGATAGAAGCCCCTGCAATGTGCTCCCCCCAGCAATGACAACAATGACAACAATGACAACAATTACAACAAAGAACTCCTAATTAAAACTAAACAACAGGTGGAATCCATAGATAGAGTTTCTTTATTAAATGACGCCCCCAGAAGCAACTCGGGGGGACCATCATTACCGTTCATCACGAGCTTTTCCACACAACATTATCAGATCACAAGGATCTTGCGTAAACACTGGCACCTCCTAGAGAATGATAGGGTTATTAAAACGATTTTACCTGATAAACCACAAATAGTATTTAGGGGGGTCCCCTCACTACGGGACAAAATTGCCCCTAATGTAGTGGACCCGCCCACTAAAAAGATTTCTTTTTTCCAGAATTTATCTGGCTACCATCAATGTCGAAGGTGCCAGATATGCTCTTTGAATAGATGTAAAAAGAGGAAAACTGAGTCTTTTACATCCTTCAGTACATCTAGGGTCCATAAAATTGAACCTTTTGTTACGTGTAGTACTAAAGGGGTGGTATATTTATTGCAATGCCCCTGTGGGCTGCAATATATAGGTCGAACTAAACGCCCCATGCAGGTCCGGTTGGGAGAGCATATTACAAACATCAAGAATGGATACCAATACCATTCGGTATCAAAACATTATGCGTTACATCATAACAGGAATCCTGCTAACACCTTATTTTTGGGGATAGATAGGTATAGTGCCCACTGGAGAGGTGGATCCTTGGTCAGGGAATTGTCCAGATTGGAAATGACCTGGATCCATCGTGTCCGGTGTTATACCCCCCATGGTTTAAATATCCCCATTTTGGAAAGTAGACACCCCAAGCTATTTGCTGAGAGGCATATTGAGTCCATGGAATATTTTATATTTTGACACAAGTTGCGGGAAAGTGACACTTTTTTTTTTTTTTTCATAAAGTTGTCACTAAATGATATATTGCTCACACAGGCCATGGGCCTATGTGGAATTGCACCCCAAAATACATTTAGCTGCTTCTCCTGAGTATGGGGATACCACATGTGTGGGACTTTTTGGGAGCCTAGCCGCGTACGGGACCCCGAAAACCAATCACTGCCTTCAGGATTTCTAAGGGTGAAAATTTTTGATTTCACTCTTTACTGCCTATCACAGTTTCGGAGGCCATGGAATGCCCAGGTGGCATAAAACCCCCCCAAATGACCCCATTTTGGAAAGTAGACACCCCAAGCTATTTGCTGAGAGGCATGGTGAGTATTTTGCAGCTCTCATTTGTTTTTGAAAATGAAGAAAGACAAGAAAAAACATTTTTTTTTTTCTTTTTTCAATTTTCAAAACTTTGTGACAAAAAGTGAGGTCTGCAAAATACTCACTATACCTCTCAGCAAATAGCTTGGGGTGTCTACTTTCCAAAATGGGGTCATTTGGGGGGGTTTTGTGCCACCTGGGCATTCCATGGCCTCCGAAACTGTGATAGGCAGTGAAGAGTGAAATCAAAAATTCACGCCCTTAGAAAGCCTGAAGGCGGTGCTTGGTTTTCGGGGTCCCGTACGCGGCTAGGCTCCCAAAAAGTCTCACACATGTGGTATCCCCGTACTCAGGAGAAGCAGCAGAATGTATTTTGGGGTGTAATTTCACATATTCCCATGGCATGTTTGAGCAATATATCATTTAGTGACAACTTTGTGCAAAAAAAAAAAAAAAAATTTGTCTCTTTCCCGCAACTTGTGTCGCAATATAAAATATTCCATGGACTCGACATGCCTCTCAGCAAATAGCTTGGGGTGTCTACTTTCCAAAATGGGGTCATTTGGGGGGGTTTTGAACTGTCCTGGCATTTTATGCACAACATTTAGAAGCTTATGTCACACATCACCCACTCTTCTAACCACTTGAATACAAAGCCCTTTCTGACACTTATTGTTTACATGAAAAAGTTTTTTTTTTTTGCAAAAAAATTACTTTGAACCCCCAAACATTATATATTTTTTTAAAGCAAATGCCCTACAGATTAAAATGGTGGGTGTTTCATTTTTTTTTTCACACAGTAATTGCGCAGCGATTTTTCAAACGCATTTTTTGGGGAAAAAACACACTTTTTTAAATTTTAATGCACTAAAACACACTATATTGCCCAAATGTTTGATGAAATAAAAAAGATGATCTTAGGCCGAGTACATGGATACCAAACATGACATGCTTTAAAATTGCGCACAAACGTGCAGTGGCAACAAAATAAATACATGTTTAAAAGCCTTCAAAAGCCTTTACAGGTTACCACTTTAGATTTACAGAGGAGGTCTACTGGAAAAATTACTGCACTCGATCTGGCCTTCGCGGTGATACCTCACATGCATGGTGCAATTGCTGTTTACATATGACGCCAGACCGCCGCTTGCGTTCGCCTTAGCGCGAGAGCAGGGGGCGACAGGGGTGCTTTTTTTTTTTTTTTTTTTTTTTTTCTTTATGATTTTTTTGCTTTTTTAATCTTACTTTTAAACTGTTCCTTTCATATTTTTTTTTTTAATCATTTTTATTGTTATCTCGGGGAATGTAAATATCCCCTATGATAGCAATAGGTAGTGACAGGTACTCTTTTTTGAAAAAATTGTGGTCTATTAGACCCTAGATCTCTCCTCTGCCCTCAAAGCATCTGACCACACCAAGATCGGTGTGATAAAATGCTTCCCCAATTTCCCAATGGCGCTATTTACATCCGGCGAAATCTAAGTCATGAAATACTCGTAGCTTCCGGTTTCTTAGGCCATAGAGATGTTTGGAGCCACTCTGGTCTCTGATCAGCTCTATGGTCAGCTGGCTGAATCACCGGCTGCATTCTCAGGTTCCCTGTTGAGACAGGAGAGCCAGAGAAAAACACGGAAGACGGTGGGGGTGGGGGGGGCATTGTAAAGGCAGTCTAGAGGCTAATTAGCCGCTAGGATTGCTTTTACATGAAAGCCGACCGCTGGCTGAAAAGAATGATACCAAGATGATACCTAAACCTGCAAGCATCATTCTGGTATAACCACTCAAAGTCGTGAATGGCGTACCTGAAGACAAAAAAATGGTTAACAATGGTTAACAATAAAGCACAGTAAACAGTAAAGTATAAATAATTACACACCTGAAAAACAAACATGATAAAACATAATAACAATAACAATAACAATAAAACATTGCAGAATAGAATACAGTAAAAAAGAGCATTATGGGCACGACGGGCCTGTGTTTGTCTTTTTGGTGGCAGCGGGACACTACTTGTGCTTGCCACCTCACCAGCTTGAACTGCACTTATGGGACTCGCCACGTCACCAAGTGTTATGCCGCGTACACACGGTCGGACTTTTCGTCTACAAAAGTCCGACAGCCTGTCCGACATACTTCCGACGTACCTTCGGCGGACTTGCGGCAGACTTTCTTACGAACGGACTTACACACACACGACCACACAAAAGTACGACAGCCTAGTACGCGGTGACGTACACCAAGTCCGACGAGACTATAAAACGGAAGTTCAATAGCCCGTACGACACCCTTTGGGCTCCTTCTGCTAATCTCGTGTTTATCTCGTGTTAGTAGAAGTTTGGTGAGAGACGATTCGCGCTTGTGAGACTCGTATTTTTCAGTTCGTTTTAACTGTTGTTCAGTCTGTGCTTGTGAGGTTTGTATCTGCTTTTCAGTGCGTTTGGTCAGTTGGCATTGAGAAATCTTTGTTTTATTGCCCGCTCGTTCCTGATTTTCAGGTCGTTCTTCACAGGCCTTGCTGTTCTTCAGTGCGTTCTGTTTAGTGCGTTCTGACCAGCCGACCGTTTTGAAGCCATGTTACCTGTACGTACTCGTCGTAGAGCTCGTGCATTGTATGTGCTTGGTGCTGTAGTTTATTCTTCAGCCCAAGTCCAGTCCATGAACAGGGCGAGGAGGAGTTCATGGACCAAGAATTGGTTGCTTCAGCGTGACCAGTTCTGTCACATGCCTTTGCTCCGTGAGATCCGTGAGAATAATCCTGAGGATTTCAGGAACTTTCTCCGGATGACGGACCCCGTTTTTGACCGTTTGTTGGCTTTGCTGACCCCCTATATCAGCAGGCAGGATACCTGCATGAGGCAAGCCATCACTCCGGAGCAGAGGCTGGTCGCTACCTTGCGGTATTTGGCCACAGGGAGAAGCCTGCAGGACCTTAAGTTCTCGACAGGCATCTCCCCCCAGGCTCTGGGGATCATTATCCCAGAGACCTGTTCTGCCATCATACAGGTCCTGCAGAAGGACTATATTAAGGTAAGATATTTTTCTTTTATTAGCATCACATGTTCTTTTATGTAATCTTTGATAATGTGATGTATTTCTTGCTTCAAACACTACTTACCATCATTGCAATATAGTGTGAATGTCCCCTTTTTATCCTCACACATGCTGGAATTTTTTCCTGTTATTTTTTGTCATGCATGTATATTTTCCTTCAATAACCTTCCCAGCATGAAGTGATGGGAACATATCCACCTAGTCTACTCATTTGGAATGTATTTTGTTTGAGTGTATTTAGTGTGCTGCTAATGAGCAATTATCTAGATTTCACAACCCCCCCGCCCCCCCCCCCCCCCCACACACCTAAACTCACTCCAAATAGTGTGCTGCTAATGAGCAATTATCTAGATTTCACAACCCCCCCACCCCCCCCACCTAAACTCACTCCAAATAGTGTGCTGCTAATGAGCAATTATCTAGATTTCACAACCCCCCCCCCCCCCACCTAAACTCACTCCAAATAGTGTGCTGCTAATGAGCAATTATCTAGATTTCACAACCCCCCCACCCCCACCCTCGTTAAAATTTGCTGGAATGTTCTGTGGTGTTGATTTGTCTAAAGCAAATATATGTTGCAGTTTGCAAAATGCATGTGCACTCTACAAGTGCATTTGTTCCAGTGCTTTAGTAAATGAGCAGAAGCTCTGCTGATTTCCATCATCAAATCATATGCAAGCCTCAAAGTGTTTTCATTAATTGCCCTTGCATGTGATTGTGTACTCCTTGCAACATGAATGCCTTTTTACATTACCTCATTTACTGTAAGCTGGTTAGCAACTGCACCTGCAGAGTGCGACAACTGCAGTCTTGTAGCCTTTTTAGTCCCTAAATTCCTGCGTGTCCTAAAAGTAATTTTTTTTAGGGATTTCACAACCCCCTAAAATGTAATCAATGTTCCATCAGAGGGGGTGAGCAATCTGATAAGTGTGCCTTTCCATATTAGTTATTCCAGAACAATTAAATTATTGAATGTTATACTGATGCTGGGGAATAATGTTTTTAATTGTCTAATTTTCTTGCAATGTTAGCTTCCAAATTAATTGATTTTGGTTTTCTTGTTTGATTTCCCAGTTTCCTTCAACGCCACAGGAATGGCAGACTGTGGCATCCCATTTTGCCAGCCGTTGGGACTTTCCCAATTGTGGAGGGGCTATAGATGGGAAACATGTCCACATTGTGCCACCACCCCATTCGGGGTCATATTATTTTAATTATAAGGGGTTCCACAGTATTGTTTTAATGGCGGTGGTGTCGGCACACTATGATTTTTTATATGTGGACGTGGGGAAGAATGGCCGGATGTCGGATGGAGGAGTATTTGCCCAGACGGAGTTCTGCCAGCGTCTCCAGAGTGGTGGCCTGGGATTGCCACCTGATGAGGATAACGTGGAAGGACTCCCCTTTGTCTTCATTGCCGATGAAGCCTTTGCTCTCAGCAAGCACCTCATGAGGCCATTCCCCCAAAGAAACCTCACCCCGGAGAGGAGGGTTTTTAATTACCGGCTGGCCAGAGCTAGAAGAGTGGTTGAGAATGCGTTTGGAATTCTGGCCAGCCGGTTCCGCCTGTTTCAAACAGCCATTAATTTGGCGGAATACAAACTTAATTTTATCATTTTATCGTGCTGCATTCTGCACAACTTTTTAAATAAGCATTCTCCAAATTATATAGGCACAGTTGGGCCTGAGGCCGGACAAATAGAAGCCAACCTTACAGGCCTGGATACTGTCCGTACTGGCTTGGCCCCCCAAAGTGCCCGTCAAGTTAGACAGCAATATGTTAATTATTTTATGGGTAGGGGGGCCATTGCAATGGGCCAGGATATATCATTTTTGACAATAAAAAAATTATTGATGAAATCTTGCATTATATTTATTGCTTGCCTTTCTTTTGGGCTGTCTCCTAGGTTATGGTCGAGCAGTTGTAGTGCCAACTGTATTGTAATTTTAAATGTCTAAATAAGCTCCATTGCCACTGTAAACAACTTTTTTACAATTATAACTAAAATGATACTGAGCCTTGAAATAACAAACCACACATTTATTTAATTCCTATAAGGAGATGTTTTTATTAATGGTTGTTATGCATTCAGTTCTGCATTTAGTATAAAATGTTCATAGACAAAAATAGAATGATATCTTAATAATGTAGCAAAATATAATTATATCTAAATATTTATACCTAATCCACAAAAAAATATTTTTGGCTTTTTGATTTTCACAAACAGGCTTATTTTTTTGTTTTGGGAAAATCAAGTTTTGTTTTGTTTTTGTTTTTTTAAAGCAATTTTTTTGTTTATGTTTTTTTTTTTATCAAGTTATTTTTGTTTTTATTATTTTTTTTTAATAAAGTTTGTATATTATTTTTTTTGGTTTTTTAACATCAAGTTTTTTAATTTTTTTGGTTTTTTAAAATCAAGTTTTTTAATTTTTTTTGGTTTTTTAAAATCAAGTTTTTGAATTTTTTTGGTTTTTTAAAATCAAGTTTTTGAATTTTTTTGGTTTTTTAACATCAAGTTTTTGAATTTTTTTGGTTTTTTAAAATCAAGTTTTTGAATTTTTTTGGTTTTTTAAAATCAAGTTTTTGAATTTTTTTGGTTTTTTAACATCAAGTTTTTGAATTTTTTTGGTTTTTTAAAATCAAGTTTTTGAATTTTTTTGGTTTTTTAACATCAAGTGTTTTAATTTTTTTGGTTTTTTAAAATCAAGTTTTTTAATTTTTTTGGTTTTTTAACATCAAGTTTTTTAATTTTTTTGGTTTTTTAAAATCAAGTTTTTGAATTTTTTTGGTTTTTTAAAATCAAGTTTTTGAATTTTTTTGGTTTTTTAACATCAAGTTTTTTAATTTTTTTGGTTTTTTAAAATCAAGTTTTTTAATTTTTTTGGTTTTTTAACATCAAGTGTTTTAATTTTTTTGGTTTTTTAAAATCAAGTTTTTTAATTTTTTTGGTTTTTTAACATCAAGTTTTTTAATTTTTTTGTTTTTTTAAAATCAAGTTTTTGATTTTTTTGGTTTTTTAAAATCAATTTTTTTTTTTTTTTTTGTGTTTTTTTGAAAATCAAGTTTTATTTTTTTGTGGATTTTTGAGGTATTTACGAGAAACAGCCCTCCTTTTTTACATTAGGTTAAACAGCCATTTATGTTCTGCCAAAAAAAAAAAAGAGAAGGCCCAGAATGGGGTCAGCAAAACAGGAAATGAAGGACATGATTGATGTTTTGGGGTTTAAAAAAGGGCATTTAGATTCGACCCAAAACATCAATCATGTCCTTCATTTCCTGCTGCATACGATCCAGCCGATTCCGCATTTCATCGATGTCCTTATTCCAGGCCATTATTTGACCAATTAGCCGTTGGGCACTTTCAGAGGTGAAATAGTCACTTCTTGTTGTTGTACCTAAAGTGGAATGAAACCAAAAAATGTCTTTAGAAATATGCACACATACATAGTTTACCTTACCATAAATCAAGCTGTTGTCTCAGACACTGACCTGGTGGGGTGCCCATGTAGCCTAATTCCTCCACATCCTCGGGGGTGGCACTATTGCTTGAATGAAGCACAACCAGATCCCCTAAAATAGAGTAGACAAATTACATTAAACAAAAGGCAGCCATGCATAGATTAACGTAAGCTGGTGTGTCAGACACTCACCTGGTGGGGTGCCCATGTCGCCCACCTCTCCTTCCTCCACATCCTCAATGGGACTTGGGCTTATTTCCCAATCATGTTTTGCTTGGGGTGGACTGTCTTCTGGTTGTTGGCTGAGTGATTTTTCCCCTATGTGAAACAAAAAATTATTAATCTAATTAGCACACAGATATTTTAGTACATAGTAATTTTCCAACATTTGTAATGAAGTGGTTTGTGTAGAGTTCCTATTTTACCTCAATATTTAAAATTAGAAAGACATATCGGATAGATAGATATCAATATCTCAAAATATAGTTAATAATCTTTTGATCTCTCTCTATATCTGGAACAAAATCTCTAAATATCTAACTAAATGTAAAGCCAAAAAATTAAGATAACTTCAAATCTTCAAAAAGAATGTTTTACATTTCTATATCTATCTATCTACCTATCTCTATATTTCTCTCTCTCTATATATTTCTCTCTCTCTCTCTCTCTCTCTCTATCTCTATCTCTATATCTATATCTATATATATCTCTCAATATATATATATATATCTCTCTCTCTCTCTCTCTATAGTTATATATATATATAGTTTTATATATATATATATATATATATATATGTATATGTATATGTATATATATATGTATATATATATATGTATATATATATATATATATATATATATATATATATATATATATATATATATATATATATATATATATATATATATATATATGTATCTGTGTATATATATATATATGTATATATGTATATATATGTATATATATATATATATATATATATATATATATATATATATATATGTATATATGTATATATGTATATATGTATATATATATATATATATATATATATATATATATATATATATCTCTAGATATATATATATATATCTAGAGATATATCTCTAGATATATATATATCGATCTATCTATAGATATGTAACGAGGTTTATTAAAAGATCGTTTAAAACGATGAACAAAAAATCGGATAGGAAGGAAAAGCACATGGAGCAGTATACAAGGTAATAAACACAAGAGAAAAACACGACAAGTACTTACTTTTTTTAAGAACTTTCCGGATACGTCGGTATTGATCCGGCTCCCTGAGTTTCAGGTCAGAACATCTTTTTCGCAGTTGATCTTTGGAGCGCTGGACCCCAAAAGATGCCTGCAAAGTCTCCACGACCTTCGCCATTATTTTGGCCTTGCGCAAATTTGGCCGTGCGTACGGCCCATAATTGCCATCATAGTCGTCTTTGTGAAGAATGGCCACCATCTCCACCATCTCTTTAAAACTCATATTAGAGGCCTTAAATCTAGGCCTCATAGATTTCGCTGACGTTCCAGCCTCCGGGCTGTCTCCACTACCTGAGGTCGTCAACATTTCAGGTGTCTCCGCCATTCTTTAACTCCACTACGCGCCGTAACAAAAAATGGGCGGAGAACATGAGTTAAAATCGAACGTCAGGGGCGGGCGACGCAGGCGGAGTTTCACACATGCGTAGTGTATAAAGAGGGGCCTTGCGCACGTGTCGTACGTACGTTCTGTGCGTCGAATTAGGGGGCGGAGAACATGAGTTAATTTCGAACGTCAGGGGCGGGCGACGCAGGCGGAGTTTCACACATGCGTAGTGTATAAAGAGCCTTGCGCACGTGTCGTACGTACGTTCTGTGCGTCGAATTAGGGGGCGGAGAACATGAGTTAATTTCGAACGTCAGGGGCGGGCGACGCAGGCGGAGTTTCACACATGCGTAGTGTATAAAGAGCCTTGCGCACGTGTCGTACGTACGTTCTGTGATAGGTGATAGTGGACCTGGACGTTACAAAACGAAGGTAATTTTAGATATATATTTTTTTTTTTTTTTTGGTTTTTATGGTCATGACTTTGTAGCAAGCGGCCTATATGGCTTGATAGATTGATGAGGCCTACATAGGGAGAAGATGATGAGGGGTTAGCCGAAACCTATAATAAAAGTGTTTTTTGTCTTGTGACTTCATCTTTTCCAGATATAATGAATCCCCTATTTAAGGATCCAGAGTTCCTTACATCTTTTATTTCCAAATATCGAGAGATGAGGAATTTGTGGGAGGTGAAACACCCTCAGTATTATGCTAAGCATGTGAGGAAGTCAACGCTGGAGAGACTTCTGGCCTTTGTCCAGGCGACCATCCCGGAAGCAACAATGGAGACATTGCTCAAGAAAATTGGGGTCTTGAGGAACATGTATAAGAGGGAGCATAAGAAGATCCAGGAATCAAGGAGATCAGGAGCATCAGCAGATGATGTTTATGTACCCAGGCTGTGGTACTATAATCAACTCCGTTTTCTGGATGACCAGAATGAAGCCAGGCCATCACTTTCAACCCTTCCCTCCACCCTTCCCTCCACCCCAGCAGAGGCTGATGAGGAGCAAGCTGGGTCTTCCATCCTGGATGAACCAGATATGACCATCTGGAGTCAGGTAAATTATTTTAACAAATATTTACTGTACTAATATTAATGATGTTAACTGGATGTTATAATTGTCTAAAATAATTTGGCACTCAAAATTGTGTATACATATCAATTGACAGTAGTGGCTAAATATGTTTGGCACCTGCTTGAAATAATTATGGTGTCTGATTAGACTCTTTTATTAAAGAGAAGTATTCACATTGAATTTGCTATTCATGAGAAGCAAACTGTGTGTCATTGATGAACCCAAAAAAATATACTCAAACTATTGTCCTTTTTTTATACACAGGATGAGTCCATCCAGGAGGAATGGGGGGAAAGTGGCAGGCAGGAGGAGACCAGGCCCATGGACAGCCTGGAGGAGGCCGGATTCACCATCATCCTGGAGGAGGCTGGGCCCAGTGTCAGGCAGGAGGTGGCTGCTCCCAGTGAGGTGGCTGCTCCCAGTGAGGTGGCTGGGCCAAGTGAGGTGGCTGGGCCAAGTGAGGTGGCTGGGCCCAGTAGGAGCCTGACCGAATCCCAAGTGCCTCCCCTCCACCTTCCCAAAAAAAGGGCCAGGAAGGGGATGGTCACACAGGACGCATCCCTGCGCCTCATGCAAGAGGCCACCCGTTTTTTAAGGAGCCCCCCCGAAGCGGAAGAATCCTATGGCTGCTACTTAGCCAGCAGGCTTCTTCAGATGAATAGGGAGCAGCGCCTCATTTGTGAGCGCCTATTTGGGGAAACAATCCATAAGGGGCTGCAGGGCACGCTAACACAAAACACCCAACTACATGAGGCAGCCCCCCCTCCTCCTCCTCCTCCTCCTCCTCCTCCTCCTCCTCCTGCCACAACTGAAACACCAGAGCCACAGCCTCAAAAGAAGGCTACAGGGAAGGCTGCAGGGCAGCGTGGAGGAAAGGCTGCAGGGAAGAGAAGAAAATGATGACCTGGGTTCAGTCTGGTCTGACAGAAGACGCAGGCTGTTGTAGGACCACAGTCTGGGGACATCTAGATCATCTGCTGGTGCTGTTGATCTCTGGGATTCTTGGACCAGATTGTGCTCCCTCTTATATGGACTCCGCAAGATCCCAATTTTCTGGTACACCGACTTTTTCCAGCGTTGACTTCCTCTTTATTTTATTTTGACCATGAATAAATGGATCTTTTTTGAGTTTAGCAAAAGACTTTATGTGTTTTCTTTGAAATCATTGATTTTACACACAATGTTAAATTAACAAGGGACAACAATCTCATTGAGTTTGAAAAAAAACACACCAAAAATACATTACTAATTTAATAATGTTCAAGTGGTAAGTCTTGAAAATCAAAAATTTTACGTAACCAAAAACGGTGCTTTGGGTTAACTTTATCTAAAAACTAAAAAATAATCACTATAAAAAAAAAAAAATAATAATGGGTTCTTTGTGTTAACTTTACAAACCTAAAAAAAAAAAAGGGGAAAAAGTATTATTAGTATGGAAACATTGTTTTTAAAATGCATACTATATCATTCATGAGATCAAAGAGAAAAAGAATCCAGAAATCAGTTTGGGAGAACTCTGATTATGAACAGCAAAACACCTTCGTTCTTTAGAGCCTTCGTAAAGAAGAAATAAAATGCGCTGCATTCAACGATCACAGATTTTGCAGCGTGATGAATGTGCTACCTACAATACGAACACTAGTTTTACTAGACCGAGTGCTTCCGTTTAGTTTTTGCTTATGAGCATGCGTCGTTTTTTTGTCCGTCGGACTAGCATACAGACGAGCGGACTTCGGGGTCCGTCGTAGTTACGACGTAAAGATTTGAAGCATGCTTCAAATCTAAAGTCCGTCGGATTTGAGGCTAAAAAAGTCCGTTGAAAGTCCGGAGAAGCCCACACACGATCGGATTACCAGCCAGCTTTAGTCCGTCAGCGTCCGTTGGACTTTTGTAGACGAAAAGTCCGACCGTGTGTACGCGGCATAACTGCAGTGCTGGTTTGACTACGACCGGGGTGTACTAGGCCGCTGGCGCTTGCCAGTTCCCCAAAACGCTACCAAAAAACTGTTAGCGATGGCAGGGATCAGGCCTGACTCTGCGAATGCTGCAGTTATGCGTTTAGTGTTTTGTAAGTGACAGTGATCAATCGATACTGCACTTGGGTGGGCTGGGCCGGGCGGAGGGGCAAAACGCAGGTGCTAGCAGGTATCTGGGCTGATCCCGCTAACACTGCGTTTTTGGGAACCCTAAACTGCTGGTGACGCTAGTATAGATCTGATCGGATCAGATATTGATCCGTTCAGATACTATACCACTAAGGGAGGTGTACGGTGCGTGCGTGGGTGTTAGCGGTACTGGCGCTAACCTGACGCTGCCTGGGGCTGGTGCTTGCCAGTTCACCAAAACGCTACAAAAAAAACTGTTAGCGATCGCAGGGATCAGGCCTGACTCTGCGAACGCTGCAGTTATGCGTTTAGTGCCTTGTAAGTGACAGTGATCGATCGATACTGCACTTGGGTGGGCTGGGCGGAGGGGCAAAACGCAGGTGCTAGCAGGTATCTGGGCTGATCCCGCTAACACTGCGTTTTTGGGAACCCTAAACTGCTGGGGACGCTAGTATAGATCTGATCGGATCAGATATTGATCCGATCAGATACTATACCACTAAGGGAGGCGCATGCTGTGTGCGTGGGTGTTAGCGGTACTGGCGCTAATCTGACGCTGCCTGGGGCGACGCATATCACCGCCGGGCGATCGGGGGGCTAAACCTTTATTCGGTAATAAACGGCGGGTGCCCTGACACTATAAAAAAAAAAAAAACTAACCAGCGTCAACCGTAACGGTTATACGGTGATCAGTGGTGAAAGGGTTAACTAGGGGGCAATCAAGGGGTTAAAACATTTATTAGGTAGTATATGGGGGTCCCTGACGCTATAAAACGCTGACGGCGAACCTAAATATTTACCTCACTAACTAGCGTCACCAGCGACACTAATACAGCGATCAGAAAAATGATCGCTTAGCGACACTGGTGACAGGGGGTGATCAAGGGGTTAAAACTTTTTTAGGGGGGGTTAGGGGGGTATCCTAGACCTACATGGGGGTAACAGTAACTGTGCTAACACAGTAACTGTCACAAACTGACACAGCAGTAATCAGAAAAAAAAAAAAAAAAAAAAAACTGCTGGTGTCAGTTTGTGACGGGGGGGGGGGGTGATTGGGGGGGGATCGGGGGGGGCGATCGGGGGGGGGATCGGGGTGTAATGTGTGCCTGGCATGTTCTACTGTGTGTGTGTGTGTTGGTGCACTCACTCACATGTCGTCTCTCCTCGGGCCGGAACGGAAACTACCGACCCGAGGGGAGATGACATCACTTCCTTTGCTGCTGTTTAGCATACAGCAGCAAAGGAGTGTTCCCATTGGCCGGCGGCGATCGCGAGGGGGGGGCCACGAACGGATGGCCTCCCCCTCGTCTCTGATCGCCGGGGGACAGAACGGGACCGCCTCGGGCGGCGGGGGGGGGGTCCGATCGGACCCCCCCACCCGCGGAAGGCAAATCACGTACCCTGTACGTGATTTTGCCTGTCCGTGCCGCCTTGCCGACGTACATCGGCGTGAGGCGGTCGTCAAGTGGTTAATATTATATTTGGTTTATGCTGAATGTCACTCAGTTGGTTTATCAATTATGACCACGTTTAATTCTTGGAAGCGCAGCCTATCATTTGCATATCTTCACTATAGGTCGGTGGTTCCGACGGACCACTGCTCCCCTCAAAAGTTGGCACCTGGCTAAGATATTTGTCTTGGCTATGGTCCAACCCCACTGCGGGCTCTGCTGCCCACGACGTGATACGTCAATGTACACACTACATACTATTCTCCGAGTTCTTCTCGATATTCCTATATCCTATGTTCTTTCCTATTTTTACTATTCTTCTCTCTCTCTTCCCCTTTCCCCATTCCCTCGGACCCTGGGGTGTGCGGATGGAGTAATTCATAACGTCACATCTCAGACCCAATGACCCTTCATTGGTTGTCCCTGAACGTTCAGGGCATGAATTCCCCCCAAAAACGGGTTAAGGTTTTTAACTACCTTAAACAACAAAAAATTGACATTGCCTGTTTACAGGAAACACACTTTTCTTCCTCTTCCTGCCCCAAATACTTCGCAGCAAACTACCCCCATGTCTATATGGCTAACGGTCCCACTAAACAGAGAGGAGTCCTTATAGCTATACGTAAATCAATCCCATTTATCTGTAACAAACAGATAGCTGACCCTAATGGTAGATACCTTCTCCTGCAGGGTTCTGTTCAGGACAATGAAGTAACTATTATGACTCATTATGCCCCGAATGACAATCCGGGCCCATTTCTGTCTCATGTCTGCTCCTTGTTGCAGGTCCATCAGAGAGGCACCCTCCTGCTGGCGGGTGATTCTAATGTGACGCTCAATCCTGCCCTTGATAAATTCCCGGCGGATCTTAAAGCTCCCTCCCTTGCTACAAAAAAAGTCTTGCTAACGCTACAAACTTTTGATTTAGTGGACATATGGCGAGAGCTTCATCCCATGGGCAGGGACTACACACACTATTCCCATCCTCATCACTCCCATTCTAGAATCGATCACTCATTTGTGCTACGGAAACATCTCCCTTTAATAGAATCGGTCTCGATTTTAGCAGTCCCTTGGTCAGATCACGATCCTGTTCTAAGTGTGTGTAGCTCCCTACATAGCAAACCACAACATGCTCCATGGGTGATGAATGACTCACTTTTATCCTTCAAACTGATCCTCAGCGAAATTCAAGAAGCTTCTGCAGAATATTTTAGACTCAATGCAGGTTCTGTCTCTTCCCCAATAACACTATGGGAGGCTTATAAAGCTGTCCTCCGGGGTCGCCTTATTAGAATAGCCTCCCAACGCAAAAGAGAAAGGGTTCAGGCCCGACGCAAGTTAGAACAGAACTTGGAGGACCGCTCGGCGGCCTTTAAATTAACCCCCACCCCTGCTAATCGCAGATCTTTAGACAAAGCCCGTACAGACTTGGATCTATGTCTGACAGACGATGCGGACCGATCCTTACGTTGGGCCCGCCAGAAATGGTATGCTAAGGCAAACAAACCCAATGCTCAGTTGGCCAATAGGCTACGCACTTTTACCCCGAAATTTACCCCCATAACCTTGCGCACCCGCCATAACATCCTCACGGGGAATCCTCAGAAAGTCTTGGAAGAATTCTGCCATCGTCTTACCAAACTTTATTCCCCCCCAAATCACTCTTCAATACAGGCCCTGAACGCTTTCTTAAAAGAGTTATCTCTACCTACCCTATCCAAATCCCACATCTCCCTAATGGACTGAGATATACAGGTCTCTGAGGTTCTTCAATGCATTAAGGAACTGAAAGTGGGCAAAAGACCAGGCCCAGATGGTTTCACCGCTTTGTATTATCGAAAATTTGCTGAGGTTCTGGCCCCACACCTAGCGGCTATGTATAACTCGGTCAAAGGAGGTTACACATTTACACCAGATTTGCTCACTGCCAACATAGTAATGATCCCTAAGCCAGATAAAGACCATTCTTCCTGGGCAAATTTTCGGCCAATCTCTTTAATAAATATTGATATGAAGATATTGACGAAAATTCTGGCCAATCGCCTGAACTCCTTTCTACCTCGCCTGATAAAAAAGGACCAGGTGGGATTCGTCCCTCGTAGGCAAGCGGGAGACGCCATTAGACGACTCCTCCAAATCCAACATATAGCCCACGAAAGATCCCTAGAGACAATGTTTCTTTCTTTAGATATCAATAAAGCCTTCAATACTTTATCATGGCCCTATTTGACACAGGTCCTCACTCATTTCGGTTTTGGCACCTCCTTTTTGAGTTGGGTCTCAGCCATATATCGCTCCCCCCAGGCTAAAGTGCGTTATTATGGATATGAATCGCCTATTTTCCCTATTAAGAGGGGAACACGTCAGGGATGCCCGCTCTCCCCACTTTTATTTATACTAGCACTTGAACCCCTAGCAGAAGCCATACGCTCTCATCCAGATATATCAGGAGTAGAAGTAGCAGGCACCGCTCACAAATTGTCAATGTTCGCGGACGACATTTTATTAACCATTACTAAACCTAGACTCTCCCTCCCCAATTTATTTTCCCTCTTAGACTCCTTTGCCTCATTCTCAGGCCTTTCGGTTAACCCGGCAAAATCTAGAGCGATGTCTATCAACCTTCGGACCCTGAAATTAGAATCCCTACAATCGGCATTCTCATTCCAGTGGTTAACCTCACTACCCTATTTAGGTATTAAACTTACTCCGAGATACTCGGGATTGTATCAAGCCAATTTTCCCCCGCTTTTCCGAAAGCTGGAGGCTATGCTTGCCTCTTGGTCCACACTCCCGATTTCATGGTTCGGCAGAATAGCGACAGTATGCATGACGTACCTCCCTAAACTACTCTATTATTTTAGAGTTCTGCCAATCCATGTGCCCCCCCATATCATTCGAATACATCAACGTAAAATTATGCAGTTTATATGGGGCCCTAAGAAACCCAGGATCAAGAGGCAAGTACTCTACGAGCGCAAAATCAATGGTGGCCTTTCAGTTCCTAATTTACGAGCATATTACACGGCTGCGGGTATTGCCCCAATATCTCACCTCCATGAGAAGCAACAAATGCCACTATGGGCCACCATGGATTTAGTCGACGCACACCCAACACCTCTAGCTTCTCTTCCGTGGATTCCTAAAGCAAATCGCCCCTCTACCATAGGTCCCTGTCTAGCTCACTCTCTTAAACTGTGGGATGCGGTCAAGTACTCAGCAGGCCTAATTTCTCCTCATCTCCCATTACTTCGCCTCCTCCATTGCCCTTTATTTCAACCAGGTTGTGATAATCCACTGCAGTTTAAATGGTGGTCTGATAACGGCTTTACAGATATCCATTCGTTATTCACCCCAACCAAGATCATCCCTTTCGCTGCTTTATGCTCCTCACATGATATCCCCCTTAGAGAACATTATAGCTACCTGCAAATTAGGCATTTTCTCCAACAGCTTACAAAATCCCAATCGGCCCCCTTTACCATGACCCCATTTGAAAGTCTTTGTAGATCGCGCCCCCAATCCTCGGGTCTGATCTCCCTCATATATATTGCTATAATTAATTCCAAGACGCCACCACTGAGACCTTATCATCTTCAGTGGGAGGCCGAACTCGGAAAACAATTAGACCCAGAGGATTGGCAAGGTATGACTATTATGCTATCCAAATGCTCTAAGAATGTTCTCTTCTTGGAGAACGCCTACAAAGCCTTTTATAGATGGTACTATACCCCGGCTAGATTAGCAAGCTTCATCCCATCTTATTCCCCCTTTGTTTTCGTGGGTGTTCACAGGAGGGCACGATGGCCCATATCTGGTGGACCTGCCCCAGGGTTTGCAGATTATGGGTCAGAGTTTACGCACTACTACGCAATCTTTTTAATACCACTATAAAGCGGGACCCTTTCGAGGCCCTCTTATGGAAACCAATTGCAGAACTTCTTCGTCCTGAACACCAACTAGCAGCACATATTTTTACCGCAACCAAATTGACCATAGCTAGGGCCTGGAAAACTCCGAACCTAAGTTTTGAGGCAGTTAAAAACTGTGTGAATGATATCATGGTAAATGAGAAACTTACGGCCATATTATTGGACACGCATGATAAATTCCTCAGGATATGGCAATCCTGGGTGACCCATAATCACCCATCAAGATTTGACCTAACGCTTCTCTCTCTATAATGAGGCTCCGTCCCCCCCCCCACCCCAGGGTCCCCCCCCCTCTTTTCCCACCCCCCTCTCTCCCACTTTCAATTCTTCTTTCCTTTTTCTTATTTAGGCCCTTGGGCTTAAATATTCAGAGAATGGATACTTAAGGTAGCGAAGAGGAGGAAAAAAAGGGAAAAAAAAAAAAACAAAAACAAAAAAAAAATACTTTATACAAAGCTACGTTAGCTTTTTTGAGGTTAACCAATTTAACTTGAATCTGTTTCTGTTTTTTTTTTATCTTTTCCTTTATTACCTTTAAATGTTCAAGAGTGTTTGCTAACATAATACTCTATGTTTACAGTTTACCACTAGGCTAGTAAGCCGAGATGAAGACTCTCCTTAATATGTCGCCAGGCCTCGGCTTTGAGTGGCCTGAGACATGGCTTAAATCTTTGAATGTCAGTATTACCCAGCCGGATACCGGCATTTTATACCTGTTAATTCTAGTTGTATCCATTACTATTTTGTACTATTTTGTTGATATACATTTTCAATAAAACTCTTTGTACAAGAAAAAAAATGACACATAAAGAACTTCTAATATAATTTTAACATGACAATGAACTAGCTAACACTAGCCTAACCATACAGTTACAGGATTCCCACACTGCACACTTAGCTCCCCCAAGCAGGGGCATTTCTAGGATTATGAAAGAGCTGAGGCACCCATGGATACTTAAAGGACAAGAATAATGTGGTAACCATAGCATGCCGAGGACTCACTGCGATGACAGTGGGAGAAGCCTAAAGGGATAAACCAGGGACTAGAGTTGCCACATCATCCCTTTAAACCCGAACACATTTGAGTTACACAGGTTCTGAGGCTAATTTAATTCAGATAAGTCACCAAGTGAGTTTAATTACCACCTTAATCAGCCACAGAACCTGTGTAATTCATATGTATTCGGTTTTAAAGGGATGAGGTGGCAACCATACCAGGGACGTGCGGTGAGGTCAGTGGCTGGTGAGGCACTGGCTAGTATCAGAGCCAGATACACACAGGTTACATACGCCACGAACGTTTGAGAGCAATAATTCTAGCATTAGACCTCCTCTGTAACTCTAAACATGTAACCTGTAAAAATGTTTAAAGCGTCGCCTATGGAGATTTTTATGTACTGAACTTTGGCTCCATTCCACAAGTGTGCACAATTTTAAAGCGTGACATAAAAGGTATCTATTTACTTGGCATAACATCATCTTTCACATTATACAAAAAAAAATTCAGGCTAACTTTAGTGTTTTTTTTTTTTATTCTTTTTTCATGAAACAGTTTCTTTAAAGAAAAAAAAAAAAAAAACCCGTTTGAAAAAGTGCTGCTCAAATGCCGTGTAATATAAAAAGTTGCAACGGCCACTATTTTATTCCCTAGGGTGTCTGTTAAAACAATATATATAATGTAATTTTCTAGCAAAAAATTATGCTTTTTACATGTAGGAGAGAAGTGTTAGAATTGGCCTGGGCAGAAATTGGTTAATTACCATAAGTAAGTAATATACAAATAATTATTATATATTGTTTTTAAGGTAATTTACTATATTTTCAAAATCTGTGCTCAAGCAGGTGGCTTAACGGACAAATTACTGAAGTTTGAAGTTATAACTTCAAACCAGTAATTTCACAGTATTATAACATATAGCATAATAATATATGATTTAGCTTGATTAAAACAGTACCTATCCAGCAGTAGAAGATTCTCATTCTCCCTTTTAACTGTGTGAGAAAAACATGGGATTATGGGTAAATTTTACCCATAAACCTATGTTTTTTTTCCTTCTATTTAAGAGGGCTGGGCTGGAAGGGAGCATTTGTCTTTTAGATACATGCCCTCTTCTATGACACTGCAGTGAGAGATGAGCCTCTACTGCAGCATTTTTATTGGACAGCTGGGGCCAGTGATACTTTACCATTAGTCCAAGGCTCCAAGCTGTCCATTAAGCTCAGTGCTTCTGACAAGGAGTGAGAGGCACTGTGAGCTCATCCTTTCAGCCTGCTGCAAACAGAGTAAGCCAGCTTGTATTTAAACTGGCCGCTCTGTATGTATCGTCTGACAGGCTGCACAAGGAGCCCCTTATCTCTGAAACAATAGGGCCCAGGAGCCCCAAATTTTGACAGCTGGTGGGGTAGGACTTAGGCTACCTACACCCCCCAAATTTGGGGTCTCTGTGACCCCAGGTCGCCGAGCTACAACCCTTCGAAACTCAATAGTTTTATGTAGCCTCCCTGGCGGTTTTCCCGAGTGTGGCTCGGGGTTAAAATTCAGTACCATTAGCGGTAACCCCGAGCCACACTCGGGATCGAATTGCAGGATCCTGGGGCGGCGTTACTTACCTTGTCCCCGGGATCCTGCGATGTCACCCGCAGTGTCCGAGGGCTCCGTCCTCCTCCGAAGCCTCTCCGTGCCAGGCTCCGTTCCCTGCGAGCGGCTCGACGCACGGGGGCGGAGCCTGGTGGCAAATTAAAAAAAAAGTAAAAATCATAACACATACAGTACTGTAATCTTATAGATTACAGTACTGTATGAAATGATTTCACATCCCTTTTGTCCCCAGTGCTTTGTCCTATGCCCTGCATGCAGTTTTATGTGATATACACTGTTCTTTCTGCCTGGAAACTGGAGATTGTCCATAGCAACCAAAAAGTGTCCCTTTACGTCAAAAGTGGCTTTAGATCAGCTAGAAAACAGCGATAGTAAATTAGAACACTTGCAGAATTGAGCGATAGTGAATTGTGGGGAAATGTATTTTATTACTATTTTTTTTAAATTTTTTTAATTATTTATTTTTATTTATTATATTATAATTTATGTTTTTGTGTTTCAAACTTTATCATACCCGGGATATCTACTAGACTCTGGTTTGGACAGATTTAAGTGTGTTATTGTTAAGATTTACAGACCTACAATATAAAACGCCAAATTTCCATGCAAAATAATTGTACCGCTTTCAGCACCTAAAATCCGAAGTAATCATACCGCCAGGGAGGTTAAAAAAAATGTATTTTTATTTTTTATGTTCATGCCTCCCCTGACTGCACGTCCCTGGGATAAACCTAAATAAAACCTGAGCACACATATGCCTTAGTCACCTATAAAATATGCTTTAATTTATATGCCAATATATGTGTCTCAAAGACACATATAAACCTCATCACAATCATTTTTTTAAAAAATGGAATAGAATATTGACAGAGAACTAAGTCTGAACCTACCTTAAAGAAGAACTTCATTAACAGTTTAGCCCCTCCCCAAATCTTTTTTTTCTTTATTTTTCTCCCCACATTACTGACAGTTTCCCTAGAAAAGACTGCCACGTAGCTCTTTCTTTCTTTCCCTTAATTTGTTCTCTGTTTCCCTTCATTCTGGGGTACCCCCTCAGACACCCTATTTTTCATGAATTTCTGAATTTTGTCCTTGATGGTTTTTGACCCTCATATATGTGAATTTCAATGTGTCTGTTATGAGGCATACCCTTTAAAATAAAGAATTATATAATAAAAGAACTTAATTCAAATAGATAAGGACTACGTAGCACCCGTTGAGACAATGAACACTTTGGTCAGCGGTATGTAATTACAATATAGCAGTTTAGAGTATAGGGGTTAGGGGAACATAATGTACAGAGCGCAGGGGTCATAAGTATGTCACATACAGCCCAGCTTACAGAGTGCAGTGGTCAGGGGGTATGTAATGTACAGTCAAGAGTACAGAGTGCAATGATCATGAAGATACAAGATACAACAATAAAAGGCATGTACTACACAGCAAACCATGCAGAATATGATCGGGAGCATGTAAAGTGTGCTGTACATAATATTATCCTATTGCAATCTCTGTGCTGTGCTTGACCAGTGTAGATAAGATGTCCCAATCTTCTTATGACTGCCAGACCATAATATATACTACAGCCCTAACCCCCTTAACGTTACCTATTAATGAAGAGACCACACTTGGAATGGAGTATAAATGGCCAAAGCAGCATTTTTATTAACAAAAGATTAAATATAACATTCTTTAACACATAAACAACAAACCCCAACTATCAGTCGCTCAGCCTGGTGGTCTTTGAGAGCCCCCTTGAAAATTAGACTATGCTCCACTTCTACTGTGGGCCCTTTACTGTGATAGGACTTCAGCTGTAACACACCAACTCGGAGACAATCTACTACCCGCAGTGCAACCATTACCATATTCCAGCCAAACCATGTTAACTGGAATACACCAGAGGGGCACATACCACCGATGAGTCCCCCACACTTCCATCTCATAGGTTTTTTTTGCCACCATCAAAGACCACCCATCGCCAAACTCTCCGCTGCCATGACATGTCCTGCTCGCACAGCACCTGCAAATAGAGAACAACTGACCACACAAACAGGGAGGGTGGGTGGGAAACTGCTCCTGTCTCAGCTCCCATCCTATGCTGCCCAGGGCACCCCACATCCCTTTACATAAGTAAAGACCCCTTCTTCTGCCCGTTCTCCTCCAATACTGATTCCCCCCCACTTGTCCACTATTAGTATTACTAACTAATCACAGTAGTAGTATCACTATTAGTAGGAGCACTTAGCTCAGCAGAGCATCTAAAGTAGCCTAGGGGCACCACTGAAATCTGGGGGGGCACCCCCTAGATTCGGCCATGCTGTGCTGCTCCCCCTACCTCCCCACCTAACCTTATATGTAGGTGCCAGGGGAGGAGCAAAGGGGAATACTATAATATGTCACTTGAGTGACAGTTCTGAGCCTGCTGGGGCTGCTGACATCACATTCAAGATACTGGGGAACTGAGGACCGACCTCCCCCAATGGTTATCCGAAACAAGGAGGGGGAGGTCTCCGGTTCCCCAGTGTTTTGGTATCAAAATGATGATACCCCTATATTGTTATCTTTTAGTTTTTTTTTTTTACCCATTTAAGAGGCTCTCCTTTTATATCACATTCAAGAGGTTGGCTTCCAACAGTACTCTCAAGACTTCTGGATGTCTTCACAAGGGAGGTAAGGTTTACAGGTAAGTAGCATGCATAAAATGCATTAAATGCACATAACATTTGGCGGGAAGATTTTTGTTGCAATGAATGATCTGGTGACAGGGCCTCTTTAAATTAAATCTGAAGGACTTCTTTTTGAAAATGGTAATTGCCTGGCTGTCTCTAGCTTCAATACGTTTTCCGTCTCTTCATAATCGATTTGGGTTTTAAAATAGGAATTGACAATAGGGTACAAGCTTAACAGCCTGGCAATAATCATTTTCAGGCATGCTTAACAATCACAGGCTCCATATTTTTTCTTGGTACAGGCTACCTTTAAGGACTGACCATGCCCCAACTTTACACCCAATCTTAGAGAGTGTGAATAATTTAAGCAAGACAGACCGTTAACACACATTGACTTCCCAATGAGCTTTGTAATGCCCCATCACCCAGCATGCCTTGCTGGAAGCCATGTTGCAGAGAGTGTTCTCTCAGCATGTATACTGCAGTCCTTTGGTGCCTGAAATGACATTTTACGGAATAATTGCGCAGCAAGCTGTCAAAGCGCACTGAGCTTTGTTGCTAAATGGACTCCAGTAAATCAATATTAGTGTGTGAATCTCCAGCCGGCAAGCTGCCTCTTTAAATCAATGTAATCAAATCAATTAATAAGGCCTAGGCAGAAAGGAGTGATACACTGGAATTACATCAGCCTGAGAATTAACGCGTTTAGCGCCAGTCAAGATTGCGAAACGATTTACAAGCTGCGATTTACACATTTCCCCATTAGTTGCCAGCACTGCTGTCTGTAACTCGTTTAATAATTTAGAGCATCCGTCCCTACTGATAAACCTTTCCTAACAATCACCGAAGAACACTGTTCTTTTAATTATCTAAATTAAACCCTGAATGCCTGCAATGGCAAAGCAAGATCTCTGAGACGGAGGAAGTTTAAATTCAGATGTGATTTAGAGGAAGAGTATGGTGTATCTATTGTAAATACACATTTCACAAAAGTTTTTGTTTTTTCATATTCACATTTGTATATTCTGCTCTTCTAGCTATCTGTTTTTGTCAGGCAGATGATGTAGGACCCTACTCTACCACAGCAGTATGATAACAGAAGTCATGTATCTCTGAGTGGTGAAAATATTTCCTCATTTACAAGAAAGGGCACCTGATGTTGGGTTGAGAGCTAGTTGAGGAGGAAGGAGCTCTTTGAAAGCAGAAGGAAAGCAAACAAGGCCAGACAAGGGGTGCATTGAGCCTAGTGTCATGCTCCCCAGAAGCCTCAGATTTCTATGGAGAAAGATGGTTATGCAAGGAGTGCATCATCCACTGTAGTGTAACATTTTGTTGTTAAAGTACATGAATAGGCACACCTAGAAAATTTCTTAGATGATAAAGAGCAATGCCTTTAAGACACACCCCCTGCCATGACCCCAGTTTCACCATATATGTCACTGAGAGGAATGATAACTCTCATTTGTGGCATGTTATAGACATGAAACATGGGCATGATTACATCACCCAGTTGACCTATAGCGTGATGCTGTAAAGGAAGGGGGATAGCTCTGCTGCAAGTCTTTCAAAGGAAGTAAAAGGGGCATAATGGCAGGATCAATAAGTAAAAAAATGGGGATGGAAGGGGCATGGAGCACCAATGATTTGAGAAACTTGCTAAATTAACACCTAAAATGAATTTTGCCAGGACATACACTTTATGTCTGATCTGCCGATCAAGCTCTTATGTTTTGCATGTGAAAAGTCATCAGTGAAGTTCCTGATAGAGGTGCCAAATAAAGAAGAAACTGCTCCACCTCCACACTGAAACCTAAGCTTAATTTTGGTGTTCAGAGTCAGCATGACAGGCAGCCAACTATAATTTTTAAAAGGAAAAGTCTCAGCAATCAACATTCTAAGCCAAGGCCTAGGTGCTATTAAGCAGAACGATAAATTGAAGTTCCCTTAGGAAGCCTTTCTTTGAATGCAGCCACAGGGCACGTGCACTCAAATGTATAGCTATGGAGAGGTCCTCCATAAATCCAATATCTTCAGCTGCTGAATACTATGAATTGTAGTTTGCCATTTCACTTACTGGTAGATTGTAGATCCTCACCAGCTGAAGAAATGCAATTTTAATGTGGTATGACAATAGCATTGTGAGTAGTTGACATCAGAATTTTAATTCTGCTCTGTGGTATACCTCCCAAAATTATAATGCTCTTTCTCTATCTTCACATATCTCGATCATTGTCCTTGAGATTCCCAACATAGATATCACACTATCCCTGGACAAAAAGGTAGCTCTTCACTTTATCAGAATAGGGAGCAATAAGAACATTAAACATGCAGTCATAGAATATTAATGTATGCAATTTCTTAAAGGGTTACTTAAAGTGGTTGTAAACCCCATTTGTGAAATTTGACCTAAGCACATATATCTGTAGTGTTTACTTGTCTCTGTCCAAAGCTCTGAGTGCCCTTTCTTTCTGCTGCTCTGTTCCTCTGTTATCAGCAGAGTAACTTCAGACAAGCTCTCAGACACACGAGATAACAGCAGCTGAAAATTTGTGTTGGGGAGGGAGCCTAGAGGTAGATAAGCAGAGAGCTTGTCTATTCATAATACAGCTCTGCAAGTTCCCTCGTTCCTCTGCCTATGTGGAGGGGGGGGGGTGCCTTCCCTCCAATCAGCTCTCACATAGTGTAAGCCCAGACTTTCCACCCACTGCTGAAGGAGGAAGAAAGATTTCAAACATGATCTCCACTTTCCAAAGAGTGTAGAAAGGGAAAGACAGCAGATATACATGTAAACTTATGTAGGGAGATATTTTTTCATCTCTGTGTATGATCTGTTGCTGTTTACTTCACTGGGTATATGTGAGGGATTACATCCAATTTAAGTTTAATATCTATTTCCATGTTTTTTTTTTTCACAGCATTTACATAACTTCCTTACAGTATCAGATGATTTTAGTACATTTGAATTCAATTATCACTACATTTCATGGACTATTGTACTTCATCAGGATAGTCCACAATAAAAAGTGCTTGTTTCTTTCTAGATCTTGATGTCTCATCCAGAAGGTGACAGAGGACAACAAGGAGCACCAAACTTGTGGAGTATGTTTGGACCTCCACACCTGATCAAGCCTGCATTGCCAATAAGTGAGCAAGACAGCAAAACCAGCTGACAAAAGTTACAACCTTTCTCCACTCCCCATGTTCTTTTACTGTTGGCTGTGACTAAGCTGAAGAAATGTATAGCACTTGGGCTTAGAGTTCCAATGATGTGGTTTTTATTTTTAATGTGATTACATAACTGTATAACTTCCTGTCCTGGTGACTAACTAGGAAGTAGGAGAATGACCCCCCCCCCCCCCCCCGCCCCAACCTGGTCACCTGCAAAAATAAAAACCTGATGTAGGTTTTAGGTTTTTCTATCCAAAATTAAACAAAAAAAGTTTTGTCTTAAACAAAACTTTAAACATACTATACATTATACCCAAGCAAACAGGAGGACTTCCACAATCTACATTCAGTGCATAGGTCAATAATGTCATGCAGTCTTTGCAGCCCACACAGAGCGACTTTGACTGACAGCTGCTTCATCCATATACTTGGATTGTTTCCCATCTTGCTAAATCCTGTTTGCATTCCCAGCACTTGTTCCATTGTACCGAGAACATACTGAATCCGCTGGACTCTCACATTTCAGTGACAGGTGGAGGTTATAATTAGGCAGATGTCCAGTCTAGATATGTCTGCCAATTTATGTATTAACTTTGGTTCTTTTCTGGGACAATGAAGGTGAAACTAAGGCCCTGGAATTCTGAACACCGAGTAGACAATAGATGATCTTTTAATTATGCAAAGCAAAATCAAACCTACAATATGATACAGAATGTTGTATAAGTATCTACTTTTAAAAGTGCAATAGAAGCTAAAACATTTTTTTTTTTGTTTGGAAAATGGTTTGAATAGTTCTAAGCCTTTCTCACCCCCCTTAAAGGGTAACTCCACATTTGTGGGGAAAAATATGGCAAATAAAAAAAATATATAGCATATACAATATCTACACAAGCCATATTGTAATTTAAGGTTATAATTACCTTTCCCTTTCAGTCTGCAGCATTGTAATTATCTGTAAAATTCTTGTTTACAAAAGTTTTATTTGGAAGATTCATGAAAAGGTTACAAAACATTAAGTACAGTATTATGTGGAGTTACAGAAATGAACGTTGAAGTAATAAACGTATTCTTAAAGATGTTCGATGAGCAAATACAATGAATAACCAGTAGAAAAAAAGGGATTTTGGCAAGAGTCATATATATCAGGATATAGAGTATATATAGAGTATGTTCATCTAGTGATGAGATAAGAATTCTGGTTTGTATATATTTATGGAGTTGGTGAGAGAACTGTAGGTCTCGTTAGTATAATGATTAGTTATCAGACCAATACATCCATTTAGCATTAAAAATGTGCATACTATCATGTAGAGTATGATGGATTCTTTCAGACAATTTAAGCAACTCCATCTTAGAAAGGACCTGCGGCCACGGTAAGTTGTTAGATTTCCAATTGAGAGCAATCATCCACTGAATAGAACTAAGTAAAGAATGAATCAACCTAACACATGGGGATGGTATGTCATGGATATTCGCATATAATATGCAAATTTGAGGTGAAAGGTTGATTCCCTTTTTTGCAATTGAATCTATTTTCAAAGTGGCAGCCCTCCACACCGGTTCGAGGTGCTTACAACTCCAGAAGATATGGAGATATGTGCCAGGTTCGGGGCAGCCACTGAAACATCCTGGAGAGGCTGACGGGTAAAAGGAGTGGATTAATGAGGGGGTCAAATATAGTCTAGAGAATAGTTTTGTTGGTGTTTCCCTGAAAGAGACTACTAGGTTGCATTTATGGAGGTTATCCATCATCTTGTTCCAAGTTTCTATGGGAATAACACTAACTAAATCAGATTCCCATTGTAGCATTGGTTTGGATTTTTCCGGCATCGTATTATTATTAATATGTCTATAAAGCAAAGAAATCAGGCCTTTATCTCTCGAAGAGTTTATACAAATGTGTTCAAATAAAGTCGTGGGGGGTTGGAGGTTTAGTGAGTAATGTTCTGTATAGAAGTTTTTGATTTGTAGATAATTTGTAAGTTCAGAAGAGGGGAGATTACATTTGGATTGGAGCGCGGGAAAAGTAGAGAACCTCTTGTTTGATATCAAAGATTTCAGAGTGGTCAAGTTATTGTTACGCCAATGAGGGAATTAATTACTATTATTGTGGTTTTGAGATAGTCTAGGGTCACCTAAAAAGGATGCTAGAGGAGGGGTATCTGAAGAAAGTTTAATGGTTTTGTTAATTTTAACCCATGTTTGGAGAGAGTGAGCTACTATGATGTTTAGTTTAAGGATCTTGTGGTAATGGTTTTGATTGCACAATAGTAGGCCTTGTAGGTGATAAGGGGAGACAGAGGATGATTCAAAATTTAGCCATGGAATGTACGGGGTAGGTGCAAACCAATGAGCCAGTTGTGTAAGTTTGGTTGCTATGAAGTAGTGCCAAATATTGGGTATTCCAAGTCCGCCCAGCTTTTGGGGCCTAAACATAAGGGTATAGCTACATCTTGTTTTTTTATTTGAAGAGGTAAATTTATTAATCTCCCTTTGAAGAGCTTCAATTCTGGTTTTAGGAACATTGATAGGTAGAGCACGGAAGATATATAGTATTTTGGGGAGAATAGTCATCTTGAAAGCGCAGATCCTACCAAGAAGGGAGATATGCTATGTAGACCATGTTTTAAGTAGTGCGCTGGTGTGCGAGAAAAGGGGAGAATAATTGGTTTTATATAACGATTTGTGGTAGGGTATGACGTGAACCCCAAGATATCTAAGTGACTTGGTGGACCAAATAAATTTGAAATTTTGTTGTAGGTTGGTGATCAAGTCAGGGGATAGTTTGATAGGAAGGGCCGAACATTTGTTCATGTTAATGCCCAAACCTGAGAATGAGCGAAAAGAGTTAAGTTCAGATGAGATTGGGTATAGATGTGAGTGGGTTTGTGATAAATAATAAGGCATCATCTGCATAAAGGCTTAGTTTGAATTAATTTGAGTTTTTATGGTATCCGCTAATGTTAGTATTGTTTCTTATTGCTTGTGCTAGGGGTTCTATGGCTAGGGCAAATAGCAATGGGGAGAGGGGGCAGCCCTGTCTAGTGCCTCTACCTAAGGAGAAAAACTCTGAATTGTGGCCTGGGATTTTGATTCTGGTTTGGGGGAGGTGATAGAGGGCGTTAAAGCCATGGATAAATTTATCAGAAATACCAAATTTAGGGATTAAATGGTTCAGGTATGACCAATTCACGCTGTCAAATGCCTTATGAATATCGAGGCTGAGTAGGCAGACAGAGCGGGAGGAAAGATTAGCATCTTGAACAATGTTAGTAACCAGACTGATGTTATCGGTAATCTGTCTGCCTGGTATAAAACCCGATTGATCTATGTGAATGAGGGACGTGATGACTGATGCTAGTCTGTCTGCAAGAAGTCTGCCGAAAATTTTCAAGTCATTATTAAGAACTGAAATAGGGTGAAAGTTTAGAGGTAGGGTATGGTCTTTGAGAGGTTTGGGGATAAGGGATAAGTTCGCAAAAAGCATGTCATCAGGGAATTGTCCACCCATAAGGATATGATTGAAGAGTCTGTTTAGTCTGGGTACTAAAAGGGGTGAAAAATTTTTATAATATGATGATGTGAAACCGTCTGGGCCAGGGGCAGTCGATGTTTTGAGTGATTTAATAATATTAGCGATTTCCTGATCTGTGCAGGGATCACTGAGAGTGGAGGCTTGTTGTTCATTGAGGGTAGGTAGATGTATGTTATTCAGCCAGTTGAGCGATGTATGATGGGGTTGAGATTGAGGACCTGAAAGAAGATCTTTGTAAAATGCAGAGAATATGTCTAAGACTTCACGAGGGTGAGTGACCAGGTTACCAGTTCGGTCACGTAACTTGTAAATGTGAGGGGGTTTGTGCTCTTGATTAAGCTTTTTAGCAAACATGTTAGAAGTAGAATTGCCATGTAGCAAAAATTTGGCTTTAGAAAATCTAAGGGATTTTTCAGTATCTGATGAAAGGATGGAGTCTAAAGCTTGACGTTTAGATTGGATTTGAGTCGTAATCTCGGGAGAGGGAGTTTGGCCTAACTTAATATATAAGAGATCTAGGTCTTTAGAGAGGGTCTTGATTTCTGTAAGTTTAGCTTTATTTTTGGCAGCTGCAGTACTGATCAGGTGACCTCTAAGGACCGCCTTTCGCGCTGACCAGAGTGAGGTGGGGGAGATGTCATCAGTTGAATTATTAGTAATGTAATCCTCAATGTGTGTGTGGATGTTTTGAAGTGTGGATGGATCAGAAAGGAGGGAGTTGTTCAGACGCCAGTTAAATGGTGTAGGGGTAAGACCTATATGAGAAGTATCAAATGCAACCATGTCATGGTCAGACCATGGACAAGGGTGGATCCGAGCTCTCGAGGAGTTAGCCAGAAGAATGGGGGTGCTGAAAATGTAATCGAGTCTGGCATAACAATCATGTGGATGAGAGTAATGGGTATAAGCTTTTATGCCAATATTGTGAGCTCTCCAAGTATCAATCAGTTGGAATTTGCTGAGTGAGCGATTGATTGACTTGGAGAAGGCCTTCGAGGAGAGAGTGACTCTGCTTCTATCTAGAAAGGGATGTGCGGCTAAATTAAAGTCTCCTCCCAATATCATATGGGAGGAGCTAAACGGTCTAGAGTTTCGAAAAATTTTTTGAAGAATGTCGTTTGGGCTTCGTTAGGGGCATATAAGGAGGCGATTGTAAGTGAACGTTTGTCCATTGTGCCTTTCAGAATAATATAACGGCTATCTACATCTCTATAAATGTGTTGTATTTCGAATATGATAGAGTTGCGGATAAAAATTACCACACCCCTTGATTTATTAGAGAATGTGGTGAAATAGTGCTGGTTGTATGTTTTATCAAAGTAATGGGGGTGATTTTCGGAGGAGAAATGTGTTTCCTGGAGGAGGATAATGTCCGCACCCAGTCTCTTATAGTGTCTAAATGCTTTTTTACGTTTGTGAGGGAAGTTAAACCCTTGAATATTGTGTGAAAAAATTTTAAGACCCATTTTTAAAGGAGATAAATGAGCAAATTATATAGGTTAGGCCAGAGAGGTATCTAAATAGGTATTGAACTACGGGTTTATAATTAATGGAATATAGGAAGCTATAGTTGTAGTCAATGTTATACATAGAGGTAAATAGTATGTAATAAAGTTTCAGGCAGTGATTTATGATGTGTGAACATCTGTAGTACAGTGAGTTACATTTCCCTTTTGGTAAACCTTCAAAGACATAATGATGAAATCTTACGGAGAACATTCTAATTAGAACAAGTGCCGTAAGGGCAAACAATTGAAATATGTAATATACCATAAAGGAGCCAGAAGACTGGAAGTCTACTGACCATACAAAATTAAGGGAGGACAAAAGAGTCCTAAACTCTCAAACCAGGCCCAGCACCGTCCCCCGAAGGATGAGGAGGCCACACTAAGCCGAGGATGAGAGTATGGGGTCAAACCAGCGGCTGCGGATGTGCCAGGCAAATTTAACTGGTAGAGTCAACAATATGCATGGTTATAGTAACGATCTAAGCATAATCATAACCAATATCAAAAAATGTTACATTTAGTATACAGTGTAAACCGGTGGCTCTAAAGCCAAAGAGTGATCAATATGCCTAATATGTTTTCTCAGGAAAAAAGCGAACAGGGGGCTATAAATAATAAAATAAAATAAAATAAAATAAAAAAACGGGGAGGGGGGGGGGTCCCTCACAAACCCCTCTCCTTTTCTCTGTTTCCCCAGATCTCGGTTTGCACAAATATAACTTTCCTAATGTTGGGGAAGTTCGGAATTTTATCCTACAGAGAATGATGGGGTTTGTAATTATCTGTAAAATTCAATGCATTATTGCAACCTGGAGGCCTTCTGTACACAGTTGGTGTACAAAACTTCCATAGAAATGTAATTTCCTGCTTGTGTGATTGACTCACTGATTTTCCCAGAAGTCTGCACCATAAAAAAAACAGATTTTAGGCACCCCCTGCAACAAAAATGTTATTTTTGGTGAGATACTCCCAAAGGTTTAATTACTTCTAAAGGAATGCAGACCCTGTAACTTTCCTCATTAGAACACTGCATGTGCATAAGCAGATTAATAATGAAAACTCTTTAATGTATTAATGCAATAATTTAAATATTTTAGACTGTTGTCTGTGTCCACTTTAGAGAGATTTCTCCCTATATTTTATCCTAAAAAAGAGAGTAATAAATGCCTGAAAAAGATCTAATCCTTTCTCACCTGGGCCAAAATAAAGGTGTAAGCATGATAAAACTTTAGCACCCTCCTAGATAGGTGCTAGGTTTAGATAAATAGAATCATTATGTGTTTTGATAGGTAAATTTGGTTGCCACACTATAGTCAGTGTGGCTGTGATTGTTCGTTAGGTAAAAGTATAGTTTGTTTACTGTACTCAGTGTACCTGCATTCTGCTAGTCAGGTCTGCTCAATGTGTTTAGTTGCTGCCAGTCTGATCGCTTCCTCTGTATGTAGAAAGCTTGAGAAGTTTCTGGAAGATAGGTGTGGAGCTATGCAGATGGCAGCATGAACATTGATACAGCCCTGGTTTATCCCAGAGAGGCAGGCTTTGATGGCATGCTGGGAGACTGTATATATTCTGTAAAGAATTATTTTCCTGGAGAGGATTAGTCCAGCCTGGAGGGCACTCTGCTCTCCCAGGCAATGCTGTTATGTCTGTTGTCATGAGGCCTCAGGTGGGCGACCTGAGGGCATGGATGCTAAGACCCTGGAACTAAAGTAAGCTGGCTGAGGGGGCTATCCGCTGCAGATCTGGTCTGGTATCCCCGGAGTAAAGTGTCACTTGGAAGTTGGAAGGAGGCAACCAGCTGTCCTTGGGCTTTGTGTGAGTATAAGTGCTTCTAAGAGCTCTTGGGGACCTCTGTGCTTTTGCCATTCCTCTGATGTTAGAGAGTCAGCTTTTGGCTCTAGTTAAAGGGGACACCGGTTGGTGTCTTGATGAGCTTTATCCATCTAATCTTCTAATTAAAGGGACTCTGCTATTGTGGCTCTAAAAGAGATTTACACTTAACTACCACTACTACTAGCACTACCTTAAAGCTGAAATCTACTGTATGCTACAAGCACAGATTTTAATATAGCTTGTGCAGAAAGAAGTCCTCGGATTGTACATAGTTCTTGTTTTTGGAGTATCCCACCTAGTTCCCTCAACCCTATTCAAGTTCTCCAAAAACAACACCCCTAGACTGGTCATTGAAGAAATGTGTCAATGAGCCTGTGTGCCTGGTTGCGAGGTGAAGCCTCTGGGGAGTAGCGCTACAAAACCATGGCAGATCAATCTTTTACATCGTTTTATCGCTGGAGTTAATCCCCTTTTTAATGCATGGCAATATTCTGTTTGCTTTGTTAGCAGCAGCTCGGCTTTGCATGCCATTGCTGAGCCTATCATCTACTAGGACTCCCAGGTCCTTTTCCATCCTAGATTCCAGAGGTTCTCCCCTCAGTGTATAGATTGCATTCATATTTTTGCCACCCAAATGCATTATTTTACATTTTTCTACATTAAACCTTATTTGCCATGTAGTTGCCCACTCCATTAATTTGTTCAGATCTTTTTGCAAGGTTTCCACATCCTGCGGAGAAGTTATTGCCCTGCTTAGCTTAGTGTCATCCGCAAATACAGAGATTGAACTGTTTACCCCATCCTCCAAGTCGTTTATGAACAAATTAAATAGGATTGGCCCCAGCACAGAACCCACTACCCACCCCTGACCATTCCGAGTACTCCCCGTTTATCACCACCCTCTGAACTGGCCCTTGTAGCCAGTTTTCAATCCATGTACTCACCCTATGGTCCATGCCAACAGACCTTATTTTGTACAGTAAACGTTTATGGGGAACTGTGTCAAGTGCTTTTGCAAAATCCAGATACACCATGTCTATGGGCCTTCCTTTATATAGATAGCAACTCAACTCCTCATAGAAGGTTAATAGATTGGTTTGGCAAGAATGATTCTTCATGAATCCATGCTGATTACTGCTAATGATACCGTTCTCATTACTAAAATCTTGTATATAGTCCCTTATCATCCCCTCCAAGAGCTTGCATACTATTGATGTTAGGCTAACTGGTCTGTAATTCCCAGGGATGTATTTTGGGCCCTTTTTAAATATTGGTGCTACATTGGCTTTTCTCCAATCAGCTGGTACCATTCCAGTCAGTAGACTGTCAATAAAAATTAGGAACAATGGTCAGGCAATTACTTGACTGAGTTCCCTAAGTACCCTTGTGTGCAAGCCATCTGGTCCCGGTGATTTATTAATTAAGTTTCCCAAGTCTAATTTTAATTCTGTCCTCTGTTAACCATGGAGGTGCTTCCTGTGATGTGTCATGAGGATAAACACGACAGTTTTGGTTGCTGAAACCCCCCGATTCCCTTGTGACAACTGAGGAGAACAATAAATTCAATACCTTTGCCATCTCCCCATTCTTTATAACCAGATGTCCTTCCTCATTCTTTTTGGAGCCAATATGGTCTGTCCTCCCTTTTTTTACTGTTTACATACTTAAAGAATTTCTTGGGATTTTTTTTGCTCTCCTCTGCTATGTGTCTTTTATGTTCCATCTTAGCCACCCTAATTGCACCCTTACATTTCCTGTTGCATTCTTTATAAAGTCTGAATTCTGGTGATGGTCCTTCAACCTTGTATTTTTTGAAGGCCTTCTCCTTTGCTTTTATATGCATTTTTACATTGGAGTTAAGCCATCCAGGACTTTTGTTTGCTCTTTTAAATTTATTACCCAATAGGATGCATTGGCTAATGCCCTTATTTAATATGCTCTTAAAGCAAACCCATCTCTCCCCCGTGTTCTTTGTTCCTAAGATTTTATCCCAATTTATGCCTAGTTGAGTTTAGGGAAGTAGTTTAGGGAAGTTGGCTCTTTTGAAATTCAGTGTCTTTGTATTCCTCTCATGTTACCTATTTGTGTGATTTATACTGAAGCCAATTGACCTGTGATCGCTGTTACCTAAATTGCCCCATATTTCCACATCCGTGATCAGGTCTGTATTGCTGGTAATCAGTAGATCCAGTAATGCCTTATTTCTAGTTGGTGCGTCTACCATCTGACTCATGAAAATTGTCCTGTGAGACATTTAGGAACTGGCGAGACTTAGACGAATGCGTGGTTCCCTGTGCCCAGTCTATGTCTGGATAAATAAAATCCCCCATTATGATAACACTTCCCATCTTTGCTGCTAATCCAAATTGTGATAGGAGATCCATCTCCCCTCCTCCCTCAGGTTAGGGGGCCTATAGTATACTCCCAGTATTATGTTCCCCTTAGCTTCATCCCTTTGGAGCTCTACCCATAAGGATTCCACCTCCTCCCTAGTTCTCTTAGTGATGTCATCTCTCACATTCACTTGTACATTATTATTGATATACAGGCATAGTCCATAAAGTAAAATGATGGGGTATAAAAGGCGGCTGCTGTCCTTCAGAGGGAGCCAACTCTTTTTACAGACAATAGGAGAGAAAAATCAGGAAGCGCCACTTAAGTGCAGTATTAAAATGCCTATTTAATGGCAAAGTAATTAAAATCACTCACAGGAGAGAAGTAAATAACAGGCTCATCTGTTCCCAGTAGTCCAGGGGGCTCTTAGTGTCCGGTATTGGCTCTATGCGTGGCGGTGTGTTTGTAGAATCCTCAGCGCGTCCTGTGGCCACTACGATGGCATCCGGAACCAGCGTGGAATGCACGGAAATGATGTCACGGACAGCGGGGATACATCCGGAGGAACAGTGTGGTGGAAGGAGATGGACAGATAGGCTAGGCGCTAAGAGCATCAGCTCCTTCTACAGGCCTGGAGTGGCAGTGTCACAAGGGTGCTATTTATATGAAATGTGTCTCTGCTGTGGGACAACATGCTGAAACCTGTTGTAGTGTATTGGTACAAATATATTTGTTTTGTGTTTATAAAGCTTTAAATTAATACTAAAGTCTTGTTTTTTTCTAGTTAAAAATAACAACATGGTATACTTACCTGCTCTGTGCAGTGGTTTTTCACAGAGCAGCCCAGATCCTCCTCTTCTCTGGTCCCTTTTCGGCGCTTCGGGCCCCTCCCTCCTGTTGAGTGCCCCCACACCAAGCAGCTTCCTATAGGGGCACCCAAGCCAAGCCGCAGCTCCCTCCATTCAGACATGGAGCCACGGCCTGCCCCCTATCTCTACTCATGGGCTCACTGACTTTGATTTACAGCATTAATGCAGCACACTGTTCACACTGCAGCAAACGATGGGCCAAACTGTTAACAGTGAGCGGGGCTTAAGGGGCATGGTTAAACAAAACCCGAAACCTCCTTGTACTTAGTATGTATTGTACAATATTGTGTATATAGTGCAGGAGTCTGTAGGGCAGCATGTAGGGGTCATGGTTGTGTGATGCACAGAGTGTAAGAGTCAGGAGTATGTAATACACAGAGTGCTACAGGCAGTGTCAGATTGGGGAATACAAAGCACAGAATGCAGGGGTCAGGGGTATGTAGTACACATAGTGCAGTGGTCCGGGGTATATAATGCAGAGAGATCAAGGGTAGGAAATACAGTATGTAACACACAGAGCACTGCAGTCAGTGTCAGCTTTAGGAGTATATTACACACAGAGAGCAGGGGTCATTAGTATGTCATGTACAGAATGCAGGGGACAGGAGTGTGTAATGTACAGTATGGGTCAGGAGTGAAAAATGAAAATAGTGCAAGAGTCAGGGGTGTGTAACACACAGTGTCACCCCCACAAGCAATACTCTCCCAACTTTCTTCTTTCAGCAAAAATTCTCTTTCTCCCCCGACAAAAGAGTCAACACTAATCTACACACTCTCCCCTTCCAGCACAAATTTTTACCCCTCAATCCCTTCCTTCCCAGCACAAGTTCTCTTCCCCCTCAAACCTCCTCCCTGCACAAATCCTCTTCCCACTTCTAGTAGAAATTTCCCCCACAAATCCCTCATCTTGTACAAATCCTCTTCCCCTGCAAATTCCCCCCATCCACCCTCTCAACTCTTGTGTTCTGTGGTAGGATATGTTAGAGCCGAGGAAGGGCCTAGTTTTCCTCATCTCTGACATTAACTGCCATGCAGCTGGCGGAGAGAGAAGCTTCTGCAGTGCGATTGCAGTGAGGGGGAAACAGGCATCCCTGCCCTGAGTGCCTGGCACTAGTGACCCCCCTCCACAGTAGAACACTGAGCCTGCAGTGCATGCTCACTTTAGCCGCCCCCCCCCCCCCCCCCCCCCCCCCCGTCCTAGCCGTGCCTGCTTGTCCAGTGGTATCTTTACAGCCTGTTCCTGTCCACATGCACTACAGTTATAACAGGCTGCATTTGTTTTTTCACAGGGCATTTTCCCTAATTGTTTCTGGCTGAAATTGCTATTGGGTGTCACAGCCAGCACTACCTGCAAGCCTATTTTACAGGTTAAAATGAATCAGATAGGGGTTCTGCTGCATATAAACCAAGCTAAACGTAAAGGTTAAAAATAAATTACACATCCAAAACATGTGATGCCAGAATACCAGGTTGCCAAAGTAGTTCGTAAAAATCGTGTTCTATGAAACCAAATATTGCTTGAAGGCATCACCTAAATATATCATTTAAAGGACTGTTTTTCTCATGTCAAAGTTGCATTAAAAGTACCCTCATTTGTTTGTATAGTAATTTTTTTTAAAATTTTTTTAGCTTTGTTAAATATCCTTCATGGTAGTGCTCAGCGCCCCATGCTCTTTTTTGACAATTACTTTCCTATTAGCCTTGAAATGGCCAGATTTTTGTATCAAGATTTGTCCCCATAGACATCAACTGGGTTCATTAATCATTTTGGGCTTTTTTGAGATTTCAACCAGGATACAAGCCCCACATGAATGGCAGAGTCACTCATCCTTGATGCTAAGCATTATTTTAAGCAATGTTAAAACCATATGTGAATTTAGTGCTCATGTTCAGTGGTAATTTGGTTTGAAATGAAAGTTAATGAGTACCTACTGTATACTCATATGTTAGCAAGAAGCCATATTAGGAGTATTGATGGGATGGATAAATGAAGGGTAATAAAAAAGACTGAAAAACGTATGTGACAGTGCTAGGTCCTGCCACTGTGTGAGTAGAGGGAAAAGTGACACAGGGTTTGCACTAATGCAGAGTGTGGGGCTCCAGAGTATTGCGCCTGCGCGGGTATGACTGGGGTTTCAGTTATCCCAGATCAGGATCCGGAATCTAAAAGCTTCAAAGGGTCTTGGGTGGGATGAAGTCTTCAATCCTGTGTCCAGGTGTTGTTGGAGAACTGCAGGCTGTGTGAGTGTCCAGGCGTGCACACTTGTTATAAACAAAGACCTGACCATAGTGCATGGCTCCCGTCAGCTGCAGGGGTGTGCTCCATTTAGTAGACAGATGTACTCCCATTAGAAGCGGTGCTCTACTCAGGAGACAGCACCCCATATTGGAGTAGAGATTCCTTATTAATAAGACTGACAGAGTCGGGACAACTAAACAAGTCAGGAGGACTAGGAGAGCTGAGGTGACTAGACAAGTCCAGGGGACTGAGGGAATCTTTAAGTCTTGGAGAAGTGAGAGAGCCCAGGGTGTACATCAGCTTTTTGATAATGCTTTATCCAGTCCAGCATAACTGTAAACATTGCTTGTTAACATTTGAGTATGGGTCAACTTTAAAGATTATTTCCACTTCTGCAGTCACATTTGAGAAAAGCCCACTATATGTTTGTAATGTGTTCCCATTTACACAGCATACCTAAAAAAAAAACACAAAAAAGTATTTCTGGCCGTTTCGATATTTCTAAGGAGGTGTCATGGCGATTTTAAGAATTTCAGGACAGTCTCAATTTTCTTTGTAAACACACAAAAGAAGAGAGTGCAAAGCCACCCTAGTGTAACTCGGTTTTAATATGGTAAAGTTTAAAACACTACAATGAGCAAACTCACATTGTGTGAAGATAGATATAGCATAAGGATTCCACTGTGGCTGCACTCTTAAAACCACCTCAAGATCCCGTCAGGAGAAGGGGGAGCCGTGGACGTTCAAGCTAGCTGCCTGGATCTTGGCAGCACATTTGAGGCAATTCAGCACCGTGCTCGACGTGCAGATCCTAAAGCGCATGCACCCGGTCCAACAGGTGCTTGTTTTCGAGGACACATGAACGAAAACAAGCAGGATATAGGGGGGAAGAGAATGAGGACGTCACACAGTTGCCATAACAATGCATTTCAGGGGCATGGCCTTCTTCTTCAGGTAAATTTTCTTTGTCCCCACACTATTCCTCATTAACATACAATGTAGGAGGGCAGTTTCTAAATTTGTAACACTTTGATAGTGTTCAAATCTTTTTTACAGTTGATAATGAAGATTTGGGAACACAGTACACTTAGGGTTAATTATGTTAAACATTTCTCCACAGCCCCCTTTTAAATATTATAAAGCAGTGACCACACAGGGCTTTTTATGCAAGTAAAAGACACTTAAAAAGGTAACCAGCATTTTTTTTTTTATATTTTGAGGTTTTATTTAAGTTATGCTATGTGCAGCATCCCCTAGCTAGAGTGCTAGAGTAGTATGTTTTGTGTTAGTGTAGGTACATTTTTTAGGCTGGCAGCCAAGCCTGTGTGTTTTTTCTGGGTCGGGTGAGTGACTCAAGTAGGCTAGATGACTCCTCCCTGCTGTTGGAAACTTGGAGAAGGTTCCAGAGGCAGTTAGGAGGAGTCTAGCAGGAACTTGCTGGAGTATTCTGAGGGCCCTGACCAATCCCCAACTGAGGGCCTGGCTGGGGGCAAGCCCCCTCAAATACTCAGGGTCAGCCCAGCAGGGGCAGTGTGGAGTTCAGGTGGAAGATGGAGATGGAGTGTTAGGCTGTCGGGGCCTTTGAGAGTAGCTCCCCAGTCTGGGGGGGGGTAAACTTAGGCCTGGGCTTGGGTGCGGAAGGGACCCTTCTCATGACACATGGAGGAACCCTGACCAGGAGGTACGGGAGCAAGGACAAGACACCAGGAGAACACTGCCAGGCAAATCTCCAGGGAGAAAGACAGCCACATGGGCTGGTGAGTGTTGCAGTCAGAGGACTGAGAGGCATACCTGAAGGAACTGGGTGCAAGCAGTCTGGGATAGATGCCAGGAGGGCTAGTGAAAGGGGCAGCTGCAGCCAGGTGGGCTGGCAGTGCCTGAAGAGGTGGTACTGGAGTAGTAGTCACAGGAAAGAATAGCTAGCACCAACACCAAAGACCTTTATTTTTGCTGCACTAAAGGAGCCTGCGGTCCCTGCATGTAAAGGGCATTTGCTTTGGATCTGAGTCAGTGCCAGACCATCCTATTAGTGCTAGCTGGTCCTGGGAGTTGTAGTTCTACAAGCAAGTCTGTGCTGGAGGTAGAAGAAGAGAAATGTGCATATACCGGATGTATATGGTTTATGTCCCTGAAGAGTTTCTACTGATCAAGTGGGCATCCTATAATAACCCTTTCCCAACCAAGTTCAATTCCCCTAAAAAACAAAGCTGCAAGGACTGCTTCTTATCTCAGGATTGAATGGAAAATTCATGTGCCTGACTGTTCAGGGTGGGAGATAACCAACATTCACCAGCAGTTCCTGCGGGGGGGTAGTGCTTCATATGTTAATGGGACCATATAACAAATTGAGAGTAGGTGCTATCCCAAATTGGCTGCAAAATTGGAAATACACTTTAAGATACAGTTCCCCCTAATCTGATTCTTACATGCAGGAGCTGTCCAGTGCTGATCCTGAGTAGTTAGGTCAATTTTGGAATGATAACAATGTATTTTTAGACAAAAGAAAAAAAGTGTGCCCCCCCCCCCCCCATACACATATGGGCCGGTATCCCTACAAAGCAAAATTTGTATGCCTGTAAGCTTAAAATTAAGTGACCTACAATAAATGATGCATAGTGAGTATTGCTATAACTAACAACGAAGATGGATCACTAGGGTTGAAAGGTCCAGTGGAGATGTGGGAGTTTGTATACAATTTAGTTATGTAACAAATCCGATAAGACGCTCCATCTCCATTTCTTTGCAAATCAAGGAAGGTTGTTAACAGGGGTGCAGTTGTCACTTAGCTCTGCCAGCACAGGGCACTGTAGGGTGAGGGCTGGAAACAGCATTTTTTCAAAATAAGAAAGGAATTTTAAAGCATTTCCTGGCTAAAATCAGCACCAGATCATGCACAAGTCAACCTAGGCAGGAGCCTAGGATTCCGGGGGGGGGGGGGGGGGGGGGGGTAGGTGTGGTCAGCTATAACACTTATGCTCCTGCAGGGTGATGGGTGGTACAATTGTTTATCTACTGTCACTTCACCAGGGTAAGATCCACATGGAGGAGGTTGTTATGTGAAGGGGCTGGTCATGCTTGTGGAGGCAATTTAAATGGGGTGGCCTCCCTTTCCCAACTGAAATTCTTATCAATGTCAATTAAAGGAATAGGGTGGGGGGAAAAGATGTTAAATTGCTTAGGAGCAGATTCTGCTTCAATACTTCTCTGTATGGTAGATACTGTATATTATGGCTTCTTAAATCCACTCAATTCAACCCACTGTTTCAATTTAATTGCATATTCTTGCTCTTGACTCTCCCATGTCTAAAGTAGAAATTGATTGTGGGAAAGAAGAAGGGATGGTGGAGCAATAACAGCCACGTGTACATTTCCTCAAAGTGACAAATTACTCCATGTAAGATCCATTCGATCACACGTCAAGTTCACAGGAAGTGTAGATTTGACCATGTAGTTCACGCTGCTGAGAATCTTTAGAATCCTTTGAGCAAATATATTACTCAAGTTAAAGTTACCCTGTTCTTCTGGAACAGATTGTCTTCATTAAATGACCTATTTAGAACTGATTAAATATGTAATTATGAGCCTGCAATTATCATTCCTCCTGCGCAGCTGCGTTCAGTCCCATATACTATGGCAAAGCATGTCGTTTTCCTAAAGCTGAACGCCGTGGTGAAAATGTCAGAGGCCAGGAGATGCAATCAGGCTGCTCAAAGATAGGAGGCTTAAAATAGTCTATAAAAATATTTGTTTTAAAAAAAAGCCATAATATGCTGCTGATTATGGAATGTTGGCTTGGTCAGGTCAAATTCCTTCATAGCCTGTAAAATGAGCATGGGTAAAGAGCTATAAGATCTATACTCATCATTTTCAGCTTTAGCTAACAGTTTTTTTTAGATTAATAAAAATTTATAAAGTGCATGTTTAGTTTAAAATTAAAGACACACATAGTAGAGGACTTGAAAAAGTCCAATTTGGGGGGACCCCACTTTATACTATCCCATCTGTTTATTTACATTCAGGTGTCAGTTGGAAATCCACTGCTGTCAGCTGAATGGGCTGGCTAGGGATGAGTCACTGGTTGTTAGGATGCTGGCAGGTGCCGACTCCCTAACAACCAGAAGGAAGCTGTCACATTTAGCAATGGCAATAATACCAATAATAACACTGCAGCTGAAGGTTTGCTTGGCCAAACACCCATTCATTTAAGTTCTCACAGGATTCTCACTAGACACACTATACTCAGTCCTGAGGTCTCCCTCATATTAGTTCCCCTGCTGGTCAAATGTTTTTAGGCTATTTACTCGATTGATGAATGATATTCTCATAGTCCAATGTTCTTATCCCTATTTTTCTCTTATGCCGTGTACACATGACCGGACTTTTCATCGGTCTGAACTCCGAAGAACTTTTCAACGGAGTTCCAACAAAACGGACTTGCCTACACACGATCACACCAAAGTCCGATCGTTTCGAATGTGATGATATATGACCGGACTAGAATAAGGAAGTTCATAGCCAGTAGCCAATAGCTGCCCTTGCGTCCTTTTTTGTCCTTCGGACTAGCATACAGACGAACGGATTTTTCGATCGGACTCGAGTCCATCAGAAAGATTTGAAACATGGTCTATTTCTAAAGTCCGACAGATGTTTCGACAGAAAAGGTCTGATGAAGCCCACACATGATCGAATTGTCCGACGGATTCATTCCGTTGGACCAGTTCGGTCGAGAAGTCCGGTCGTGTGTACACAGCATTAGGTTCCACTTTTCGTGAATGTTACATTCACCAGGTGAAAGACAACAGAGAAACTAATATACACATATTACAAACATTATGGGTATTATTTGTTACAATTTTTGTTTTATAACCACTTGACCTCTGGAAGATTTACACCCGTTCATGATCAGGACATTTTTTGCGATACGGCACTGCGTTACTTTGACAACTGCGGTCATGCAGCGCTGTACTCAAATAAAATGTATGTAATTTGTTCTCACAAATAGAGCTTACTTTTGGTGGTATGTGATCACCACTGCATTTTTAATTTTTTGACCTATAAACAAAAAAAGACCAACAATTTTGAAAAAAAATATATTTTTTACTTTCTGCTATAAACATATCCAATAAAACATTTTTTAAAAATCGAATTTCTTCATAAATTTAGGCCAATATGTATTCTGCTACATATTTTTGATAATCAAGGACCCCAATATGCGTATGTTGATTGTTTTGTGCAAAAGTTATAGCATCTATAAACTACGGTATATATATACTGCAATTTTTTTTATACTAGTATTGGCAGCAATCAGCGACTTATAGTGGGATTGCCATATTGCGGCAGACAATCTGATACTATCTGACACGTTTGACACTTTGTGGGAACCAGTGACACTAATACAGTGATCAATGCTAAAAATTTGCACTGTCACTGTACTAATGACATTGGCTGGGAAGGGGTTAAACATCTAGGGTGATCAAAGGGTTGAATGTGTGCCTAGCCAGTGTTTTTGTGTACTGTGTGTGGTGTTTTTACTAAGCGATGTGATGGACTTTCATCCCCACTGTCAGGACAGAGTTCTGCCTTATGTTTACATCCGTCCAAGCTCTCTCCTTGATGATCTGAGGGTGCTGGCAGTCATCTATTGGCCAGCACCTGCTGATCAGCTTCTGGTGTGACAAATCACAGTATAAGTGGCGCATGCCCATCCCCTTTCCTGGCACTGCAGAATCACTATATAAATTAGCGTAGTAGTTCTATAATTCGCCTGTACCGAAATTGAAAGGGATAACTATGTTTTACAATCTTTTTCAGAATAAATTAATATTCATGAAAACTGTGCCTTTTGAGAAGTGGGAGGCAGATTTTATTTACTCCAAAACAATGGACTAGAGACATCCAGTTGATATTTATGGCTATGCAGAAGATAACTGTAATGCCGCATACACATGGTCGGATTTTCCGATGGGAAATGTTGGATGTGAGCTTGTTTGCGGAAAGTCCGACTGTGTGTATGCTCCATCGAACATTTGCCGTCGGACTTTCCGGCAACAAATGTTTGATAGCAGGTTCTCAAATTTTCCACCAACAAAACTTTGTTGTCGGAAAGTCCGATCGTGTGTACACAAGTCTGATGCACAAAAGTGCAGAAGGAGCCACACTGGCTATTGAACTTTTTTTTTCTCGGCTCGTCGTACGTCTTGTACGTCACCATGTTCCCACATTTGTAATTGTTGGCCAACATTTGTATGACCGTGTGTATGCAAAACAAGTTTGAGCCAACATCCTTTGAACAAAAATCCAAGGTTTTGTTGTCGGAAAGTCCAATCGTGTGTACGGGGCATTAGATGGTACCTGACCCCTTATCGCTTAGCTAAGTTCTCTTTTGCACACAGTCCGCAGTGTTGGAGAGGCTGTGGTCATGCAGGTAATCTACTGCACATTTTATGGTCTTGTAAAAATACTGGTGGCTACTGGTGTAAAGTCTTTCAATTCATTTTTCTGAGCTAACAAGGATCATAACAGCACCTAGTCAACTAGAATTTTTCTTTTAATTTGGATATTGACAGATTTCCCACCTTCTTCTGAGTGTTAGTTACTCATATTCTTTTAGCTGCAAGATTAACCTTCACTAGACACTGGAAAAGTGATCTTGCTCCTAACCTGTCTGAGGTTATGGAAATAATTAAAATCCGCTATACCTATGAGAAAATGCTAACCTTAAGAAAGGATAGAATTAATAGGTTTGAAACTTTCTGGAATCTGTGGACTGTTTGGCTTAACACTAAACTATTGTAGCACCCTGGTGTTTAGGCAGGATTGCTCACAAATTTAGTTTGCCAGATAGTAAATGTTCTAGTTAATTGTTAGAAGATCCACTGATCCCTCTCTAATTCTGGAGTTGCTGCACCATTTCTCTTCTGTCACTGGGTGGCACTGTTGCTGGTGACCTTAGATCGACGAGGGCATAGCAAGGTCAGATTATGAATGGATGGGGGTCTCAGCCAATTGGCAGGGGTTTCTTTAGTCCCTTGGCCTGCTGGGAGAGCCTATTTATTTGGGTAAGGTGATCAGGGTTTTGTGCCACCTGGACGGCTGTCTGGGTGGACGTGTGTTATGTCGTCCCGGGTGGCTAGGCCAGAAGCCTGCGGCCTATCCCTGGGACACCTGGCTGCTAGGCTGCCTGAGGCCTATCCAGGAGCAGGAGAAGCAGTGTAGGGTTGGGACTGCAGGATTGGAGTTCAACCAAGTTACAGAGCAGTCGCCACACAGACCAGCCACCTTATTACCAGAGACTACTGTGAGTAAGCCTGAAGAAGTACCAGAGCAGTCTTCTCACCAGCTGTGGACGGTGAAGAAGTGGGAAAGCTTCAGCAAGAGCCAAGCCAGGACCCAGTGGGTTAGTGGGGGTGATGCTTGAGGAGTATACAGCGGGTTAGCTGTGGAGGAGCTCAGGGCATCCAGTGGGCGGCTGGGATCTGGAAGTCTAGTGAGAGACTGGGAGCTCAGTGATTGAAGACCCACAGTGGGAAATTGTGAGATAAGAGAAGAACCGTACTCTGTTGCCAAGTTCTATGTGTGAAGATCTTTAGAAAATGTTAAAAGCTTAGTTGCCATAGGAGACATCGGTCCTGCATCCGGCTGGAGGCTTTGAACTGTATAGCTGTCTGCCTATTGTGTCTCGGAGTCTGTTAATTGTCATTGCATCTACCTAAGGGTGTCCTGGCCCAAACCCCCTCTCCCACAGTTCTTGTTAAGAGACAATAAATCTCTTTATTTGCATTCAAAAAGTGACTGGCGCCCATCATTTCATGTTGCATTACACCCACCATGCCTGGTAACCCACTCTACGAAGATGGATGTCAGCTCTCCCTGACTCTGGAGGTCACCATCAGGCCTCTAGAGGTCCGGCAGGCCGCTACACTATATTAGTCTATATTAGTGTGAATATTTGGCACATAAATCTTTTTGAACCTTTTATATTACCCTTGTTATGCACTGCACAGCTCTAATTTGTTCTTGTTCATAATTTTCTTTCTTGGAAAATTCTTTTTATTGAAATTTTTACCATTGACAATTAACATTTGGTATTCCCATATAACCTCTTTTGAGTCCAAAAAAGGAAAAAAATAAAAGCTTAAAGTGGATGTAAACCCACTACTCACCCAGTAGAAACTAATAGCACAGTATCCTCTTTCTGAGATTTGTTGTTTACAAGTTAAAAGCAGTTTTTTTGCTAGAAAATTACTTAGAACCCCCAAACATTATATTTTTTTTTTCTAACACCCTAGAGGATAAAATGGTGATTGTTGCAATACTTTCTGTCACACCATATTTGCGCAGCGGTCTTACAAGCGCACTTTTGTTGGAAAAAATACACTTTTTTTAATTAAAAAATAAGACAACAGTAAAGTTAGTGTGAAAAAAAATTAATTGAATTAATTAATTGAAACCGCGCTCTCTATAAAAGTGCAGGTGCAGTAAGCCACTAATATTTGCATAAACCACAAACACAACAATTTATGAATAATATATAATGTGTGAAGCTTCTTAGCTTTAGAGTCCAACTGTAGAATCAACAAACACAAAAACCATAAACCAAAACAAAAAATCAAAAATCAAATAGAAAATCAGAAATCCCACTGTTAAGTGAAATGAAGTGTTCAGATAAACAATTTGTGGATGGAATCTTCGGCAATCAGCAAAGGAGTACATCTTCCACTACCATCACCAGCCACACATCCTACTCACCAGAATCCAATGAGTCATAAAAGCTTTATTGGACGGTGCCAATGGAGAATCTCATGACCGCGGCTCAATCCAAACGCTGTGTGGTCAGGGTTTCTGTGGACCTATGCAGGTACTTGGTGGATGTATTGTGGAGATCTCGATGTGGAATTGGTCATAACAGACCATCAATGCCAAGTTAAAAGAGGAAAAAAGGCTCCCATGGTGAAGTATATTAAAAATTTATTCAAAACACAAAGTAAAACCAAATAAAAACTTCATAGCAGCTAAGCAAACACAACCATGTGTAAGGAGACGCCGTTGGCGTTCCAGGTGCGTTGCAAACGGCGAAAGTGACGTACCACGCACAAACCACCCTATTTCCACTTATTACTATCAGTAAAGTTAGCCCAATTTTTTTTTATATTGTGAAAGATAATGTTATGCCGAGTAAATTGATACCCAACATGTCACGTTTCAAAATTATACCCGCTAGTGGAATGGCGACAAACTCTTATGCCGCGTACATACGGTCAGACTTTTCATCTACAAAAGTCCGACGGACGCCGACGGACAAAATACGGCTGACAATCCGATCGTGTGTGGGCTTCCCCGGACTTTCAGCAGACTTTTCCAGCAGAAACATGCTTCAAATCTTTACGTCGTAATTACGCCTGACCCAGAAATCCGCTCGTCTGTGTGCTAGTCCGATGGACAAAAACCCACGCTAGGGCAGCTATTGGCTACTGGCTATCAACTTCCTTATTTTAGTCCGGTGTACGTCATCACGTACGAATCCGTCGGACTTTTGTGTGATCGTATGTAGGCAAGTCCGTTCGTTAGAAAGTCTGCCGCAAGTCCGCCAAAAGTCCGTCGAAAGTCTGTCGGACAGGCTGTCGGACTTTTGTAGCCGAAAAGTCCGACCGTGCCTACGCGGCATTATCCTTAAAAATCTCCATAGGCGACGTTGAATGTTTAAAAAATTCTACAGGTTGCATGTTTTGAGTTACAGAGAAGGTCTAGGGCTAGAATTATTGCTCTCGCTCTACCGATTGTGGCAATACCTCACGTGTGTGGTTTGAACATCGTTTTCATATGCAGGTGCTACGCACGTATGCGTTCGCTTCTGCACGCGAGCTCAGCGGGACGGGGCGCGTTTTTTTTTTCTTATTTATTTTATTTATTTTACCTTTTATTTTTTATTTTTACACTGTACTTTTAAAAAAAAATGTCACTTCTATTCCTATTACAAGGAATGTAAACATCCCTTGTAATAGAAAAAAAGCATGACAGGACCTCTTAAATATGAGATCTGGGGTCAAAAAGACCTCAGATCTCATATGTACACTAAAATGCAATAAAAAAAAAAAAAAAAAAATTTTTGATTTGAAAAAAAAAAAAAAAAGGCCCTTTAAAAGCTATGGGCAGAAGTGACGTTTTGGCTTCGCTTCCACCCTGCAATGGTATGGAGACGGGTGGGGGCCATCTTGCCCTCACTCGTCTCCTTACCCAGGAAGGAGAAGGATCCGATCGCCTCCGCCGCTACCGATGGCTCCGGTAAGCGGCGGAAAGAGGGGGGCACCCCTCTCCCACCGCTGATAAAAGTGATCTTGCAGCGAATCAGCCACCAAGGCCACTATTATCAGAAACCGGACCACCACTGAAGAAGAGGATACCAGGGTTATGGCAGCTAGCTGCTGCCATAACAAAGATATCCCTCTTCAAAGAGATATATCGGCGTGCGGCAGTCCGAAAGTGGTTAATGTATATATACATGCAAGCCTCCTGCATGTATCTCTACCTTGCAAATGTCACCCCCTTCAGCAGTAGAAGCCCGGCAAAACTCTGGAATCGGTGGGTGGGTTTCTTTGCTGGTGCTCAGTGGGCGGAGTAGTGATGTCACAAGACTCCCCACCCACCTCTACACTCTCCTACTCTTTCTACTGGCTCTGGGGACTGGCTGCACCCTAAATATCCTCCTCAGGCACACTGATCATGCCCCATGATGAGTAACATCGAGTCAAAACTCAGGAAAGGTACCACATGACTTCAGCATGCCCAATCATGCTGAGGTGTGGAGCAGCCAATCCTGGGAGAGCTGGAGAAGAAAGGAGGAGGGATGTGAAGCTGGAATCATAACACACTCTCTGCTCTCATGCCGTACATGAGATTAAGAAATCAGATGTCAGTCACAGCAGTGGGGGATGTGGCGCCTAAAAACTTATCTGTGTGTCATTTTTTATCTCACTAAAAAAAGACAAGAGCATTGTTCAGAGCTGGATTAACTCTTTGTGGCAAGACTGGGCACAGATGACTTGACATCCTCTACTGTACCAGGTAGAAGTCTTCATTAAAACATTTTTTTTTCAGGTCTACATCCACTTTAAGTACAAAATATCACACCAAAAAATGATACATACAATTCTTGACACAACTTGTATCTGGTGTACCAAGTGAAGGTAGCATAGAGAATATACAATAACATATACAAAATTGAACAAAAACAGAAAACAGCCCAATCCTATACAATTACCCCACCACCACCGTGCAGTACTCCCTCCGGTAGTATAAAAAAGAGATAGGATACACCATTCTCTATAGCTGCATATAAAGGGCCCATGTTAAGTAAAATATCAAGGATCCCACCTTTATCAAACACAAGCCTTGATTTATTATTTGTTATGATATGTAAATATTGGAATCAGTATGTATTTTTTCATAATGTATATCTGTAATGCATATTGTCTCCACTCATTATTTTGTTCGTTGAAATCCTAAAAAAAACTATTGCGAAGAAATCATTTAACTTAGTTTTGGACTGAGTAAGAAATAATTTAACCCTTGTCAGTTTATTTTTGCTGTGTGTGTTTGTATTGAAGACATACCTGTAAAAGAATATTAGATGATAGGTCTAAAAAAATGTCCTACACCTGCACAGATAGGACAATGAGCGCATTGTGAAAAAGAATATAAATAAATAAATTAGATTGTTGTATATTTTATTGAGAGCTGCTCGGTATAAGAATTAATAGTCTAAATATAGTAACTAAATTAATTTGATAACTGCGCTAATTTCCCATAATAATGTATTTACATAGTGCAGAAAAATACTGCACACAAAAAAATGTATACAGTATCTCACAAAAGTACTTATACCCCTCACATTTTCGTAAATATTTTATTATATCTTTTCATGTGACAACACTGAAGAAATGACACTTTTCTACAATGTAAAGTAGTGTGTACAGCTTATATAACAGTGTAAATTTGCTGTCCCCTCAAAATAACTCAACCTACAGCCATTAATGTCTAAACCGCTGGCAACAAAAGTGAGTACACCCCTAAGTGAAAATTTCCAAATTGGACCCAAAGTGTCAATATTTTGTCTGGCCACCATTATTTTCCAGCACTGTCTTAACCCTCTTGGGCATGGAGTTCACCAGAGTTTTGCAAGTTGCCACTGGAGTCCTCTTCCACTCCTCCATGATGACATCACAGAGCTGGTGGATGTTAGAGACCTTGCGCTCCTCCACCTTCCGTTTGAGGATTCCCCACAGATCCTCAATAGGTTTTAGGTCTGAAGACATGCTTGGCCAGTCCGTCACCTTTACCCTTAGCTTCTTTGGCAAGGCAGTGGTCGTCTGAGGTGTGTTTGGGGGTCGTTATCATGTTGGAATACTACCCTGCAGCCCAGTCTCTGAAGGGAGGGGGTCATGCTCTGCTTCAGTATGTCACAGTACATGTTGGCATTCATTGTTCCCTCAATGAACTGCAGCACTCATGTAGCCCCAGACCATGACACTCCCACCACCATGCTTGACCGAAGGCAAGACAGTCACCTGGTCGCCGCCATACACGCTTGACACCATCTGAAGCAAATAAGTTTATCTTGATCTCATCAGACCACAGGACATGGTTGAAGTAATCCATGTCCTTAGTCTGCATGTCTTCAGCAAACTGTTTGCGGCCTTTCTTGTGCATCATCTTTAGAAGAGGCTTCCTTCCGGGACAACAGCCATGCAGACCAATTTGATGCAGTGTGCGGCATATGGTCTGAGCACTGACAGGCTGACCCCCCACCCTTCAACCTCTGCAACAATGCTGGCAGCACTCATACATCTATTTCCCAAAGACAACCTCTGGATATGACGCTGAGCATGTGCACTCAACTTCTCTGGTCGACCATGGCGAGGCCTGTTCTGAGTGGCACCTGTCCTGTTAGACCGCTGTATGGTCTTGGCCACCGTGCTGCAGCTCAGTTTCAGGGTCTTGGAAATCTTCTTATAGCCTAGGCCATCTATATGTAGAGCAACAATTCTTTTTTCAGATCCTCAGAGAGTTCTTTGCCATGAGGTGCCATGTTGTTCCAGTGACCAGTATGACAGAGTAAGAGCGATAACACCAAATTTAACACACCTGCTCCCCATTCACACCTGAGACCTTGTAACACTAATGAGTCATATGCCACCGGGGAGGGAAAATGGCTATTTGGGCCCAATTTGGAAATTTTCACTTAGGGGTGTACTCACTTTTGTTGCCAGTGGTTTAGACATTAATGGCTATGTGTTGAGTTATTTTGAGGGGACAGCAAATTTACACTGTTTTACAAGCTGTACACTTACTACTTTACATTGTAGCAAAGTGTCATTTCTTCAGTGTTGTCACATGAAAAGATATAATAAAATATTTACGAAAATGTGAGGGGTATAAGTACTTTTGTGAGATACTGTATATATGAATGTGCCACTAGAAAAATTGGGTGCTTTCCTTTTCACCAAGTAATGTGCGATTATTTCACCACTCAGCATATATAGCCATAAATAATAATCATTAAAAAATATATTTTATATATATATATATATATATATATATATATATATATATATATATATATAATATATATACAGTATATATACAAATTATATGTTAAAAGTCCAAATACATTTCCAAACAAGGAATGGTTTACCACCAAATGATTGATTGTGCTCTCCTCTCCACCGAGATATAGATATGCAGCTCACTCACCAGAACATCATGACCCCCATTACAGGAAGTCAAACAGCGCTTTCTGTTTGTCCTTACCTGGCAGGCTTTTTCAACAGGCTCTGAAGTCAAGTGCTCCACTGGAATCCACTCAAACCTGGCTACAAACCCAAATGCATAGGAAGCTAGGCGCCCAGAGACAATATGGCACTCCTGCGACTTTAAACAGACTCTACATATGACCCACATATAGAAAAGAGAGGGACCTTTCATAGTGCAGTATGTTTAGATATATTGAATAAAATGTTAAAATTGCACTTACACTGTTAAGAACAAATTCAGTATTAAAATAAACGTGGAAATGCCGGTTTGCATTCCAAATGGCTGAAGTAATGTGTCCCGGAAATCCCAACCAGCGCGTTTCGTCTGCAAGTGTCTGATGTCATCAGGGGTCCTGTAAAATAAGGTTATAAGTATTCACATTTCCTGTTGCCCGCACTGCTGAACTGCACTCTAATTCAGAGAAATTTTCTGCTGAAGTCCTCACCAAATCCGATACTTCAAGGAGTATTGATCTTCCAGGTCCTCCGCAATTTTTCGCTGGTTCCTCCTTCTGACCTCCACGACGCTGCTGTATCCTTTCATGAGTGTACAGAGGATGTAATGCCACTGAAATAACCTGATATTGTTAGACACCTCTAATCATTTTCCATTAATGATCTAGCTGTCTATCTATTTTTGTGAAGAATCTCAAAGTGTCCCATGTGCAATATATAAATATTGCAAACTATTACACATAGCAGAGGCAAAATTAATTAACAAACTTCAGAGAAGATATATTTTAAATGGAGCTCTTCTGTAAAATTGAGCATACTTTTCTTGTAAAAAAATCAATTTCTGTGAGTGCCATTATACTGGGTGAGTCATATAGGCTTTAGGTCCATACATTATTTAGGAGGACATAAACATTATTCTCACTGCAGGGAAATCTGCCGTAATGTAAACAGTGACAGCGTAATGGCTTATTAATGTTACAGCAATAACGTGCTATTGTTACATGGCTCTAATCATTTTCTGTTATTGGTGTAATTGAACTGCAATAATGCTGCACAAATGTTGGAAGTATATTAGCTGGATGTAACTGTGAAGTTTTGTATGTAGAGCAATATCTTTATATGGCAGAGAACATCTAACAATGATAATTATAATCATTTTGCAGAGAATGTCCTTTCGGTCATGGCAAAACTGCTCCCTGAAGGCAGAACTGTGCAGTTTACAGGTGCAGCAACTGCTTCTAGGCTCCACATACTGAACTTATCACATGGAAGCTGAAGATGGGACTTTTCAGCCATGGAGCTGGATAAAAAACATTGGGGGTTATTTACGAAAGGCAAATCCACTTTGCACTACAAGTGCAAACTACAAGTGCAAAGTGCACTTGAAATTGCACTGAAAGTGCACTTGGAAGTGCAGTCGCTGTAAATCTGAGGGGTAGATCTGAAATGAGGGGAAGCTCTGCTGATTTTATTATCCAATCATGTGCAAGCTAAAATGCTGTTTTCTTTTTTCCTTGCATGTCCCCCTCAGATCTACAGCAACTGCACTTCCAAGTGCACTTTCAGTGCAATTTCAAGTGCACTTTGCACTTGTAATTTGCACTTGTAGTGCAAAGTGGATTTGCCTTTCGTAAATAACCCCCATTGTCTTCTTGTGCAGACTTTCTAAACTTTTATCTGAAGAAAAACCCTAGATATGATTTTTAGGTCTCTGAGAATTCCTGCTGAAAATGACTATATTTACAGTTTGTCATATGTCAAAATCAAACTCAATTTAAATTTGTTTGTTTTTTAAATAAAAACCCTCTTGATTTCCATCTTGGTGCTCCAATGCTAACTTTTGCACCCCCCTCTGGTGATAAACAATGGTTTAAATGATGACACCAAGCATTATTACATAGTGCCAGTTGAGGACCTGCCCCCCACCTTCATAGGAAGAAGAGGAATCACAATTCCACATGACCACTCCAAAGAAAGCTCCAAGAAAGATAAATACAATGCTAAAAAAAGAATGCAAGTGGTATATTTTTAACAGCCCTGTGCTCTAAAATAAAATATATTTTAAGTAATATTCATTAAATTAAACTAACTAACATTAATAGTGGTAAAAAAAACAAAAAACAAAACACTGACCGTGAAAATTATAGTGTCTTTTTACACTGGGGATAAATACCTCCTTACACTAGTGATCAGTTGGAGATGTGTCCTTACACTGGAGGTCAGCAGGAGAGATGTACCCGCTAACATTGGTGATCGGCAGAAAAATGCCCCTTACATTGGTGGTGAGTAGACAAGGGCCCTTTTTCATTGGTGTTGAGTGGAAAAGGACCCTTTTACATTGATAGTCAGTGGCAGAAGATTCCCCTTAGATTGGAGGTTAGTGAAAAAAGTTTCTACTTAGACTGTTGGTCAGTCGAAGAAGAACCGTCTTACATAATTGGTCAGTGTGGAGATTGCCACCTTAAAGTCAGCTTATAAAACCCTAGCAATCACTGAAGAAACTCAAGGGTTTTACAGAACCACTGTTGAAAAAAGCTACTTTAGAGGCAGGATGAAACCTTGTTGTTTCCTTAACTCATAATCCCCAGCTGTCTTCCACTAGCATTCCCATTCATTCCATTCATTCCCAAGGAAAAAAATATGGCCTTTAAAAAAATATAAAGGGAATGGGTCATCACCAGCATTCCTGCACTACAAGGAATGCAATAAAAAATGTAAAATCGCAATCAGGGCGTCTAAAAAACATTACAAGAGACACATAGCAGAATAAAGTAAAAATAACCCCATTTTTAAAATAAAATATATTAACAGTAAAAAGACAAAATCTGAGCACATTGCACACTTAAAAGATGAGGATGGGAGGATGGTTACAGATGACACAAAGAAGGCAACTGTACTAAATGCCTTCTTCTCCACAGTTTTTACGCAGAAAAAGAAGGGTTTACTGACAGCGACTGCAGTATTAGTGACACAACACGTGACATACCCACGTGGCTAACAGAGGCCGGAGTCAATGAAACACTTAGTAAACTTAGCACAAATAAATCACCAGGACCAGATGGCTTATACCCGCGAGTCCTCAGAGAACTCAGTCAAGTTATAGCCAGCCCATTGTTCCTAATCTTTGGGACAGCATACTGACAGGATTGGTACCAGCTGATTGGAGAAAAGCCAACGTGGTACCAATATTCAAAAAAGGGTGGAGACATATTTCTGGGAATTATAGGCCAGTCCGCCTAACATCAATAGTGGGTAAATTATCGAGGGGGATGATTAGGGATTGTATCCAAAGTTTTACTGAGAAGAATATCATTAGTGGTAATTAGCATGGGTTTATGGGAGGACGTTCCTGCCAGACCAATCTGCTAACATTCTATGAGGAAGTAAGCAGCAATCTAGAGGTAGGCCTCATCGCGACTGCCGTTCACGAGCATCGGCACCCCTACTGTGCAGCGGGTGCGCGCCTGCTATCCTGCTTAACCACTTCAATACAGGACATTTATACACCCTTCCTGCCCAGACCAATTTTTAGCTTTCAGCGCTCTCACACTTTGAAGGCCAACATGCAACACTGTACCCAAACAAATGTTTTATCTTTTTCATACAAATAGAGCTTTCTTTTGGTGGTATTTAATCACCACTGGGTTTTTTATTTTTTGAGAGTGAGAATTTTGAAAAAGATTTTGAAAAAAAAACCCACTTTTTTTTAGTTTCTATGATAAAATTTTGCAAATAAGTCATTTTTGTTCATAAATTTGGGCCAAAATATATACTGCTACATCTCTTTGGTAACCCAAATTAGTGGATATTTAGTCTCTGTGAAAGTTATAAAGTCTACAAGCTATGGTGCAAATCATTGAACATTGATCACACCTGATCACACCTGATGCACTGATGGCCTATCTCATTTCTTGAGGCCCTGAAATGTCAGAAAAGTACAAATACCCCCCAAATGACCCCTTTTTGAAAAGTAGACAGTCAAAGGTATTTAGTAAGAGGCATGGTGAGTTTTCTGAAGTTGTAATTTTTTCCCACAATTCTTGGGAAAATTAATGTATTTTTTTTCAAAATTGTCGTATTAACAAGTTATTTCTCACACACAGCATATGCATACTTCCAATTACACCCCAAAATACTTTCTACTCCTCCTCCCGAGTATGGCGATACCACATGTGTGTGACTTTTACACAGCCTTGCCACACAGAGAGGTCCAACATGCAGGGGCACCATCAGGGGTTCTAGGAGCATAAATTACATCTCTAATTTCCTAACGACCTATTACATTTGTGAAGGCCCTGGAGCACCAGGACAGTGGAATTACCCAAAAAATGACCCCATTTTGGAAAGCAAACACCACAACATCTATTCTATGAGGCATAATGTGTCTTTTAAACGGTTCTTTTTTTTTTCCACAAGTCTTCGTAAAACATGGAAAGAAAATTAAAACAGGCACTCGGGTATTCTGATTTTTTTTACACAAAGTGGTCAGTTTATAAAATATTTCTAACTCAAAGCATGTATATAGAAAAAATGACCCCCAAAAACACATTCTGCTACTCCTCCTGAGTATGGCAATACCACATGTGTGAGACCTTTACACAGCCTGGCCACATACAGAGGCCCAACATGCAGGGAGCACCATCAGGCGTTTTTGGAGCATAAATTACACCTCTAATTTCCGACCTATTACTAAACGACCTATTACACTTTTGAAGGCCCTGGAGCACCCGGCCAGTGGAATTACCCACAAAATGACCCCATTTTGGAAAACAAACACCCCAACATATATTCTAAGAGGCATTATGAGTCTGTTAATTTTTTTACACAAGTCTGCAGAAAATGTGGAAAGAAAATTAAAATCTTTTTTTTTTTGTTTTTTTGAGACTTTTACACAGCCAGTCCACATACAGAGGCCCAACATTGAAGTAGTACCTTCAGGCATGCTAGGAGCATAAATTACACATCTCATTTCATTCCTATCACACTTTTGAAGGCCCTTGAGCACCAGGACAGTGGAATTACCCACAAAATGACCCCATTTTGGAAAGCAAAGACCCTAATATATTCTATATTCTATGAGGCATGGGCTGCAGATAGGTACTCTGATGGGCTGGAGACAGGTACTCGGTTACTCTGATAGGCTGGTGACAGGTACTCGGTTACTCTGATGGGCTGGAGACAGGTACTCGGTTACTCTGATGGGCTGGTGACAGGTACTCGGTTACTCGGATGGGCTGGTGACAGGCACTTGGGTACTCTGATGGCCTGGTGACAGGTACTCGGGTACTCTGATGGCCTGGTGACAGGTACTCGGGTACTCTGATGGCCTGTGACAGGTACTTGGGTACTCTGATGGCCTGGTGACAGGTACTCGGGTAGTCTGATGGGCTACAGATAGGTACTCGGGTACTCTGATGGGCTGGTGACTGGTACTCGGGTACTCTGATGGGTGGTGACGGGTACTTAGATGGGCAGTGACAGGTACTCAGATGGGCTGTGACAGGTACTCAGGTACTCAGATGGGCTGTGACAGATACTCAAGTACTCAGGTACTCAGATGGACTGTGACAGGTACTCGGGAACTCAGATGAACTGTGACAGGTACTCGGGTACTCAGATGGACTGTGACAGGTACTCAGGTACTCAGATGGACTGTAATAGGTACTCAGGTACTCGGGTACTCAGATGAACTGTGACAGGTACTCAGGTACTCAGATGAACTGTCACAGGTACTCAGGTACTCAGATGGGCTGTAACAGGTACTCGGGTACTCAGGTGGGCTGTGACAGGTACTCAGGTACTCGGGTAATCACATGGGCTGTGACAGGTACTCAGGTACTCGGGTACTCAGATATACTGTGACAGGTACTCAGGTGCTCAGATATACTGTGACAGGTACTCAGGTATTCGAGTTCTCAGATGGACTGTGACAGGTACTCGGGTACTCAGATGAACTGTGACAGGTACTCATGTACTCGGGTACTCAGATGAGTTGTGACAGGTACTCAGGTACTCGGGTACCCAGATTAACTGTGACAGGTACTCAGATACTCGGGTACTGAGATGAACTGTGACAGGTACTCAGGTACTCGGGTACTCAGATGGGCAGTGACAGGTACTTTGATGGGTGATGACAGGTACTTTGATGGGTGATGACAGGTACTTTGATGGCTGGTGACAGGTCCTCTTTATTAGGGGGGGCAATCAGTGTGGTTGGTGTGCACTGTGAGCAGTAATGAGATGTTACCGCAATCTCTTTCTCACACACGATCGGTGTGTGAGGAGGAGAACCCGGTAACATCTCCTTACCGCGGTTTGTTGACATTCTGTGACCGGCTGTGATTGGACACAGCCGGTCATGTGGTAAAGAGCCAATTTCATTGGCTTTTTACTGCGATTGGGGTTGGGCTGTGTCAGGGTGACAAGCCTTGTCCCCGATCGCCTCTCTGTGCACGTGGGCAGTACATGTGACTGGCTGTGATTGGACACAGCCGGTCATGTGGTAAAGAGCCATCTTTTATTGGCTTTTTACACGGATCTGGGATTGGCTGCGTCCGAGGGACACATCTCATCCCCGATCATCGCGCTGCGGGCCCCCGTGGGCCCGCAGGAGCAGCGAGAAACTGAGGACGTCATATCATGCCCACCCAGGATGGGAGATCCCATCTGCGGATGTCATATGACTATAGCCCGGTATTGAAGTGGTTAAAGGGACCGACGTAAAGCTATGATGGTTTGTGGGATTGTGCCGACCTGCTGCAGTATAATGATGGTGGCTGGTCAGCAAGTGGTTAAAGGACACAACATACAGGGATATGGGAAATCATTATAGACACTGATACACATGCACCTACACAGGTTGAAATGGAAGGACTATTGTCTTTTTTTAGCCTTACTGACTATGTAACTATGTATATATCCCAACATCTGCAGGCTCTGCTTCACCTGAATGACTCATCTGGACATCTCTTCTCTATCCCTCCACAGGTATGTCAGCTGCTTCATATCCACCCAAAACTGAACAAAACAAAAACTCTTGCGCATAAATGTGTAAGCCCGACAGTTCAAAGTTCACGATGGACGGTAGCTTTCAGCCTTGCTGCCCTCAAGGATAGGGAAATCCTAACATACAGACAAAAAACAAAAAAGAGAGGGCGCACCGGCCTTGTGCATTATCTTAAAAAAGTTTATTAAAACAGAAAACGTAAAAGTACTACTCACAAGGGTAGATAAGATACACGCATAATGATCTGATGATGGTAGCAGTCTCCAAACCTATGGACAGGACGTGCAGACCGCTGCTGGCTGACGCGTTTCGAAGGTAGCACCTTCTTCTTCAGAGCCTAACAGTGTCCATCTCTTACGGTACCTTAAATAGTGTGCTCATCAAGGGAGCACATACCAAGCTGACCCAGGAGCCACTCCCATAAATGGGCGGTCCAAAGGCGAGCCCTGACACAGCACCATAGAAACCATTTGTATACACATATAAACATATATATTAAAAAACACAAAAAACACACAAAAATGTGCATGGAGCGTAAGTGCACAGACCTAAAATGTGGCACATGTCATAGAGGGGGGGGGGGGGGGAGAGGAAAAGGTGAGGGGGGAAGGGGGGAAGAGGAGGAGGAACAACAATGGCACCAACGATAACAGGGGCAATGTGCGTACAGAGTATGCAATACAGCACACCAGACAGCCAGGCGATCTCCAATCCTAGAAATCCCACAAATGCGGCCACCTGCGCAAGCAAAGAAACCCAGCTATCAAATTAAATACCAAAGTCTGCACCATGAACATCGCACAAGAGACATCACATAGGACTATGATTATCTACATCAGCAGGACCCATAAACACTTGTCATCCAAAGAAGTGAATAACTTAATCCCCGGAGTGTGTAAAGATGCCACAGATCTTACAGATCTTACCTCAAAGGCGCTGTGTAGCTACAGGCGGCGGTTGGAACGCACGCCATATTCATTGCATGTTGTGCGGTCCAGGGGGCGGAAGTGAAAAGCTCCGTATCGCTTCCTATACGCCCGCTGTCACTCTGGGATGTGTCAGCAGTAGAAAATACCAGCAGCCATATAAAGGAAGACAAACTAAAGAGGCTGAAGGCAGACACATACTAGGTGGCAAAACGAATATGCCATATCGAAAGAATAGAAAGACATGGGACAAAAACATATATCTAATTATCAATACCATCTGTGCACTTGTATTACTCGCAACCCCACACAACTATTGCGTGTCTACATGTATACAAAGGGAGCGTGTTGGTCAGTATTGTCGCCAAATGAAGGAATAAATGGCCAAATAGTCAACAGGGCATGCACACTCACACGCAAGCACTCATAGATATACACACGTACGCCCATGTGTGCGTGCATATAAACGCATGCACGCCACTAACATATGTAAGTAAGAGATGGAAACCTGCACTCCAGTTACAAAACAAAATATATAAATAATACATATAGAAATGAGCGCAGGTTATCATTAAAAATGGTATACAATAGCATTCCAATAAGTAAATAAAAACAGATTAAAAACGAATAAAAAGGTTCTCAGATGAAATAAATATTTTCCAATGAATGCGTATTACACAATCTATTACTATCATTATAGAAACCTTTAATCAGCAAAAGGACAAAGAGGGGAGGGTCACAATAAATGATTGTGGAAAATTAGCCAAACATATGTCCATATACACATACACACATGCGCATACACTCACACATATACATACGCGCACACACACATGTACACGTGCGAGTGCACACACGCCAACATGCGCAGTGTACCGGACCAAATTAATTTATAAAACAGGAGTAGGAATATGCCCGCACAGCCTGTGCACATAATCATATATATACACACACGTGTATAGGCCCCTTAAAGGCTAAATAAACATAAAAGGCCATATGTATAGAATGAATACTGAAAAACACATGCATATATGTATGTGGGGGGGGGGGGGGGGGGGCGGGGGTTTTGGGGAAGAGGGATACCAAATTGCAAAAGGGAAAAGATGATTATGAAAATGAATAGGAAATGAATGAGAAAATAGGGTGGGTTGAGGGGATACCTAAAACCACTATTTTGTGTATCTCAGGGTCTTCATTGAGGCCACCGGGAGCGAGACTCCCAAGGGTGAAAATCCAGTAGGCCTCGCGCTTACATAGTCTCTGATATTTCCTCCCTTGGTCTAACTCACCCCCGATCGACTCAATACCAAATACCCTCATACCTGCAGGATTTCCTTGATGGGCTTCTACAAAATGGCGGGGAACTGGATATTTATCCCTTAAATTAATGATGCCACACTTGTGCTCTCCTATTCTGACCCTCATAGGGCGCTGAGTGCGGCCGACATAAAGACGGCCACAGGGACAAAAAATGCCATAGACTATATACTGAGTCCCGCAGTTCATAAACTGTTTGAGTTTGTGAACCCTTCCATCTCTCCCTTCAACGGTTTTCTTTCTGTGCCACATGTACATACATGTGCCACAGCTTTAACGCCGCACTTGTAGCTCCCTTTCTGATCAAATATTGTGGTCCAAAGGCTAGTCGGTCTATTGGTAGTATTTTTTACCCTACTAGGTGCAACAAGGCTCCTAAGGTCACGTGGTTTACGGAACACATTATTTGGATGGTCTGGGAGTGTATCACCTAGTATAGGGTCATGTTTGAGGATATTCCAATTTCTCTTCAGGATGTTCTGGATCTCAAAGGCTTTGTTCGTATACTGGGTGGAGAATCTAACCTGTTGGGTATCAGGTGTAATATGGTATCGGGGACCAGTGGTGTCATCTGATGGATTATCATAGAGAACCAGATATTTATTAAAAGCCATTTCGATATGGCTTGCATCATAATATTTTTCTCTAAACTTCTGTATAAGAAGTTTACTCTGTTTTAAGTAGTCTTCTTTTCTCGTACATGTACGCCTCAAGCGACAAAATTGACCATAGGGGATGTTGTGTATCCACCTTGGATGGTGATTACTTTTGGCATATAGGTACGAATTCCCTCCACTAGGTTTAAAGTGGGTTCTGGAACAGATGTCACCATCGTGATCTCCTTGGAGTTCTAGATCTAAAAAACCAAACACTTGCTATCTATAACATGTGTAAATTCTATGCCAAAGGAGTTGTTCTTACAATACTCTAAAAAGTTGTTAAGATCATCATCTGACCCGTCCCATATGATTAAAATATCGTCAATATACCTGGCGTACAGCACCAAATTGGCCCCAAAAGGATTGTTTTTCCATATATAAGTGTTCTCCCAAAGGCCCATGAAAATATTGGCATAACTAGGGGCAAACCTTGCCCCCATAGCTGTGCCCTTAGTTTGCAGATAGTATTCGCCCAGAAAAGAAAAATAATTATGTGTAAGGGAAAACCTGACACAGTCCAACAAAAATTTGGCTTGTGAGGGATTGAGTTTGTCATCTTCTAGTAGAAAGTGATTCATGGCTCTAAGGCCATGTGTATGGTCAATGGAAGTGTACAATGAAGCCACATCTAGGGAAAGCCATCTATAGCTAGGCTGCCATTTGTAATTGGACAGAATATCAAGCATATGACTAGCCTTTGGACCACAATATTTGATCAGAAAGGGAGCTACAAGTGCGGCATTAAAAACTGTGGCACATGTATGTACATGTGGCACAGAAAGAAAACCGTTGAAGGGAGAGATGGAAGGGTTCACAAACTCAAACAGTTTATGAACTGCGGGAGTATATAGTCTATGGCATTGTTTGTCCCTGTGGCCGTCTTTATGTCGGCTGCACTCAGCGCCCTATGAAGGTCAGAATAGGAGAGCACAAGTGTGGCATCATTAATTTAAGGGATAAATATCCAATTCCCCGCCATTTTGTAGAAGCCCATCAAGGAAATCCTGCAGGTATGAGGGTATTTGGTATTGAGTCGATCGGGGGTGAGTTAGACCCAGGGAGGAAATATCAGAGACTTTGTAAGCGCGAGGCCTACTGGATTTCTACCCTCGGGAGTCTCGCTCCCGGTGGCCTCAATGAAGACCCGGAGATACATAAAATAGTGTGACAGTGGTTTTAGGTATCCCCTCAACCCACCCTATTTTCTCATTCATTTCCTATTCATTTTCATAATCATCTTTTCCCTTTTGCAATTTGGTATCCCTCTTCCCCAAACCCCCCCCCCACATACATATATGCATGTGTATTTCAGTATTCATTCTATACATATGGCCTTTTATGTTTATTTAGCCTTTAAGGGGCCTATACACGTGTGTGTGTGTGTGTGTGTGTGTGTATATATATGATTATGTGCACAGGCTGTGCGGGCATATTCATACTCCTGTTTTATAAATTAATTTGGTCCGGTACACTGCGCATGTTGGCGTGTGTGCACTCGCACGTGTACATGTGTGTGTTCGCGTATGTATATGTGTGAGTGTATGCGCATGTGTGTATGTGTATATGACATATGTTTGGCTAATTTTCCACAATCATTTATTGAAACCCTCCCCTCTTTGTCCTTTTGCTGATTAAAGGTTTCTATAATGATAGTAATAGATTGTGTAATACGCATTCATTGGAAAATATTTATTTCATCTGAGAACCTTTTTATTCGTTTTTAATCTGTTTTTATTTACTTATTGGAATGCTATTGTATACCATTTTTAATGATAACCTGCGCTCATTTTTATATGTATTATTTATATATTTTGGTTTGTAACTGGAGTGCAGGTTTCCATCTCTTACTTACATATGTCACGCGGCGTGCATGCATTTATATGCACGCACACATGGGCATACGTGTGTATATCTATGAGTGCTTGCGTGTGAGTGTGCATGCCCTGTTGACTATTTGGCCATTTATTCCTTCATTTGGCGACAATACTGACCAACACGCTCCCTTTGTATACATGTAGACATGCAATAGTTGTGTGGGGTTGCGAGCAATACAAGTGCACAGATGGTATTGATAATTAGATATATGTTTTTGTCCCATGTCTTTCTATTCTTTCGATATGGCATATTCGTTTTGCCACCTAGTATGTGTCTGCCTTCAGCCTCTTTAGTTTGTCTTCCTTTATATGGCTGCTAGTATTTTCTACTGCTGACACATCCCAGAGTGACAGCGGGCGTATAGGAAGCGATACGGAGCTTTTCACTTCCGCCCCCTGGACCGCACAACATGCAATGAATATGGCGTGCGTTCCAACCGCCGCCTGTAGCTACACAGCGCCTTTGAGGTAAGATCTGTAAGATCTGTGGCATCTTTACACACTCCGGGGATTAAGTTATTCACTTCTTTGGATGACAAGTGTTTATGGGTCCTGCTGATGTAGATAATCATAGTCCTATGTGATGTCTCTTGTGCGCTGTTCATGGTGCAGACTTTTGAATTTAATTTGATAGCTGGGTTTCTTTGCTTGCGCAGGTGGCTGCATTTGTGGGATTTCTAGGATTGGAGATCGCCTGGCTGTCTGGTGTGCTGTATTGCATACTCTGTACGCACATTGCCCTTGTTATCGTTGGTGCCATTGTTGTTCCTCCTCCTCTTCCCCCCTCCCCCCCACCTTTTCCTCTTTCCCTCCCCCCCTCTCCCCCCCCCTCTCCCCCCCTCTCCCCCCCTCTCTATGACATGTACCACATTTTAGGTCTGTGCACTTATGCTCCGCGCGCATTTTTGTGTGTTTTTTTATATATATGTTTATATGTGTATACAAATGGTTTCTATGGTGCTGTGTCAGGGCCCGCCTTTGGACCGCCCATTTATGGAAGTGGCTCCTGGGTCAGCTTGGTATGTGCTCCCTTGATGAGCACACTATTTAAGGTACCGTAAGAGATGGACACTGTTAGGCTCTGAAGAAGAAGGTGCTACCTTCGAAACACGTCAGCCAGCAGCGGTCTGCACGTCCTGTCCATAGGTCTGGAGACTGTTACCATCATCAGATCATTAGGCGTGTATCTTATCTACCCTTGTGAGTAGTACTTTTACGTTTTCTGTTTTAATAAACTTTTTTAAAGATAATGCACCAGGCCGGTGCGCCCTCTCTTTTTTGTTTTTTGTCGGCACCCAAAACTGAAAACTGGTTATGCTTTCATTGTTTCTGTGTCTCAGGCATGTTGGCTGCTTCACCATCTGTAGCCCTGTCCACATTGTGATGTTTATTTTGTCCTTCAGTGCTGGTTCACACCAGTGCGATGCAGGAACCAGAGCGATTCCAGTGCTGGTTTGCGCAACGCATAGAATTCGCAAGGCAGTTCACACTACAATAGGCAAACCGCTGTGGGTGTCAATAGAAAGTTAATGACACCCCCAGACCAGTTCGCATATCACAGTTCGAACTGTGAAATCGGACAGGAAACAGATCTCTAAAGGTCTGAAAAAAAGAATTTTTGCTCTACATAAAGATGGCCTAGGCTATAAGAAGATTGCCAAGACACGCAAACTGAGCTGCAGCATGGTGGCCAAGACCATACAGCAGTTTTACAGGACAGGTTCCACTCAGAACAGGCCTCGCCATGGTCGACCAAAGAAGTTGAGTGCACATGCTCAGCGTCATATCCAGAGGTTGTCTTTGGGAAATAGACCTATTAGTGCTGCCAGTATTGCTGCAGAGCTTAAAGGGGTGGGGGGGTCCGCCTGTCAGTGCTCAGACCATACGCCGCACACTGCATCAAATTGGTCTGCATGGCTATCATCCCAGAAGGAAGCCTCTTCTAAAGATGATGCACAAGAAAGCCCGCAAACAGTTTGCTGAAGACAAGCAGACTAAGTACATGGATTACTGGAACCATGTCCTGTGGTCGGATGAGACCAAGATAAACATATTTGGTTCAGATGGTGTCAAGTGTTTCTTGCCTACAGTCAAGCATGGTGGTGGGAGTGTCATTGTCTGGGGCTGCATGAATGCTGCTAGCACTGGGGAGCTACAGTTCATTGAGAGAACTACGAATACCAACATGTACTGTGACACACTGAAGAAGAGCATGATCCCCTCCCTTCGAAGACTGTGCCGCAGGGCAGTATTCCAACATAATAACGACCCCAAACACACCTCCAAGACGACCACTGCCTTGCTAAAGAAGCTGAGGGTAAAGGTGATGGACTGGCCAAGCATGTCTACAGACCCCTACTGAGCATCTGTGGGGCATCCTCAAACAGAAGGTGGAGGAATGCAAGGTCTCTAACATCTATCAACTCTGTGATATCGTCATGGAGGAGTGAAAGAGGACTCCAGTGGCAACTTGCAAAACTCTGGTGAACTCCATGCACAAGAGGGTTAAGACAGTGCTAGAAAATAATGGTGGCCGCACAAAATATTGACACTTTGGGCCCAATTTGGACATTTTCACTTAGGGGTGTACTCACTTTTGTTGCCAGTGGTTTAGACATTAATGGCTGTGTGTTGAGTTATTTTGAGGGAACAGCAAACTGATACTGTTATACAAGCTGTACACTTTACATTGTAGCAAAGTGTAATTTCTTCAGTGTTGTCACATGGAAAGGTATAATAAAATATTTACAAAAGGGGTGAGGGGTGTACTCACTTTTGTGAGATACTGTATATATACATATAGAGTCTATCACCTTCCCTTTTGTCCTCTCCTTATTACTGTATTACTGCACTCGCTACCTCCTGCTAATTCTAAACCCACATGCTAAAAAAGACCTCCAGGACGGTGGGGCATGTACCTTCATATAAATCACAATCCCATATTACCTCCCTACCCCTTTTGCTCCTCCTAATCTCTGGAGATATATCCCCAAACCCTGGGCCTCCATCATTTAACTGTGCCTAATGCTACAATCACCCCACATCCTCTGGCAGCAGCTGCAATCCACACAACTTAGGTCCTTTTCTTCCCAAAACCAGCTTCCCCTTCTCTTGCGCCCTTTGGAAGTCCTGCTCTGTCTGTGACAAACTCCCCTCTCTCTACGACCTCTTTATGACTAACTCTACTTGCCATTATTGAAACCTGGCCAATGAATCCGACAATGCTTCTCCTGCTTCCCTCTCCCATGCAGGCCATCTCTGGACTCACTCCCCCACACTCAGTGGATGAAAGAGAGGTGGAGTGGGAATCCTTTTATCCCCACATAGCATCTTTCAGATACTTCACCTCTGTCACTCTCCTCATTGCACATTGCATTCATGTAAATTCCCTGCCTGGCTGCCTTATTTACTCTCTTCTGAAATTCCCACAATCATTCTTGGCAACTTCAACACCCCTGTTAACACTAGCACTCCTACTACTTCCAAACTTCTCAGTCTAATGTCCTCTTTTGACCTGAAGCAATGGATACCCTTAACTTTGTTTTCTCCTACCTATGCACTCCCTACAACCTCTCCAACAATCATTTTCCTCTCTCTGACCACCACCTTATCAGCTTTGCTCTCTTCCTGTCTTCTACCTCCTCTCCCTCCAACTGCCTAACAGTTACCCGCAGAAACCTCTGCCACTCTCTACTCTGCTACTGACCAAAATCTCACCCCTGTCCTGCCCCAGCCTAGCCTTTTTTATCTATAACATTTCACAGTCATCCATTCTAAACATAGCATCTTTCAGATACTTCACCCTCCTTCCTCTCTGTCACTCTCCTCATTGCACATTGCATTCATGTAAATTCTCTGCCTGGCTGCCCTATTTACTCTCTTCTGAAATTCCCACAATCATTCTTGGCAACTTCAACACCCCTGTTAACACTAGCACTCCTACTACTTCCAAACTTCTCAGTCTAATGTTCTCTTTTGACCTGAAGCAATGGATACCCTTAACTTTGTTTTCTCCTACCTATGCACTCCCTACAACCTCTCCAACAATCATTTTCCTCTCTCTGACCACCACCTTATTAGCTTTGCTCTCTTCCTGTCTTCTACCTCCTCTCCCTCCAACTGCCTAACAGTTACCCGCAAAAACCTCTGCCACTTTAACCATTCTCTACTCTGCTACTGACCAAAATCTCACCCGTGTCCTGCCCCAGCCTAGCCTTTTTTATCTACAACATTTCACAGTCATCCATTCTAAACATAGCATCTTTCAGATACTTCACCCTCCTTCCTCTCTGTCACTCTCCTCATTGCACATTGCATTCATGTAAATTCTCTGCCTGGCTGCCCTATTTACTCTCTTCTGAAATTCCCACAATCATTCTTGGCAACTTCAACACCCCTGTTAACACTAGCACTCCTACTACTTCCAAACTTCTCAGTCTAATGTCCTCTTTTGACCTGAAGCAATGGATACCCTTAACTTTGTTTTCTCCTACCTATGCACTCCCTACAACCTCTCCAACAATCATTTTCCTCTCTCTGACCACCACCTTATTAGCTTTGCTCTCTTCCTGTCTTCTACCTCCTCTCCCTCCAACTGCCTAACAGTTACCCGCAGAAACCTCTGCCACTTTAACCATTCTCTTCTCTGCTACTGACCAAAATCTCACCCCTGTCCTGCCCCAGCCTAGCCTTTTTTATCTACAACATTTCGCAGTCATCCATTCTAAACATACTTGCCCCCTCACTACACATAGAATCAGCCCCTGACCCCTACCACCTGGGCAAACAGATGACAGAAGTCTGAAAAAACGTAGCCGCGTTCTTAAGCAACTTTGCCGTAAGACTAAGTCTCAGAAAGATTTTAACCAATTTAAGCCAGGCCTTTAAAAATACTATTCCTGTCTACAAGCTGACAAGCAGACCTTTTATATCACTCTCATTAACACCATCTCATCCAGTCCCCTTCAGTCCCCTTCAACTCTCTACTTCTGTTCTCCACTGCCTCCACCCACTATGTCATTCACTGCCCATGAGATCGCCAATCACTTAAAAAATAAGATTGATACAATTTGTGATAAGATCTCCACTGTACAGATATCTCCCCCACTTATCACTCCATGTCCTAGACCCTGTTCCCTTGCAAATGCTACAATCACGCTTTTGCTTTATCCTACAATCTCTAATTCACATCTTTAATCTCTCCCTCTCTTCTGGCACCTTCCCCAACTCTCTAAAACATGCGCTAGTCTCACCCATACCTAAAAAGCCCTCACTGGACCCCACCAATCTTAACAACGTACGTCCCATCTCCTTGCTCCCCTATTCATCCAAACTCCTTGAGCGTCTACTCCTCCTCAAAAAACTCCACGCTGTGGGTCTTTATGTCTATACTCTTCACTGGTTCTCATCCTACCTATCCCTCTGCACCTTCAGCGTCAATTACAATTTTACTTCCGCCTCTCCTCTTCCTCTCTCTTTTGGGGTCCCCAAAGGGTCTGTTCTTGGACCTCTCCTATTCTCGATCTACACCTCCCTGGGTCAGATGATAGCCTCCCATGGCTTCCAATACCATTTCTACACCGATGACACTGAAATCTATTTCTCTACCCTACAGCTCACTCCATCAGTCTCCATATGCATCACTAATTTACTAACAGACATAGCCTGGATGTCACAATACTATCTCAAACTCAATCTATCCAAAATTGAGCTCAAAGTAATTACTATCTCACATGCCTCTTTCCCTGACTTCTCTGTTAAGATCAATGGCACAACTATCACCCCGTCACTGCATGCCAAGGTGTTATCCTGGTCTCTGAACTATCCTTTTGGCCCCACATCCAATCACTGTCCAAAGCTTGCCACCTCAACCTACTACTAATATCCCCAAAATATGCCCCTTCCTAACCAATGAAATCACAAGCTCCAAGTTCACTCCCTGGTCATCTCTCACCTCGACTACTACAGCTTACCTCTACATAGGCTATCCCCTCTTCAGTCCATCATGAATGCTGCTGCCAGACACATCCACCTTACCAATTGTTCAGTGTTTGCTACTCCTCTCTGCCAATCCCTCCACTGGCTTCTGCTCACCCAATGAATTAAATTCAAAACACTAACAACAACTTACAAAGCCATCCACAACTCGGCCCCCAGCTACATAACTCACCTAATTTCAACCAAATCATTCTCTTCGTTCCTCCCAAGACCTCCTGCTCTCTAGCCCCTTTGTCACCTCCTCCCATGCTTACCTCCAGGACTTTCCAGAGCCTCTCCCATCCTATGGAATTCCCTACCCCAATCTGTCCAGCTGTCTCCTAATCTGTTTACTTTTAGACGATCCATAAAAACTCATCTCTTCAGAGAAGCCTATGCTGCCCCACCTAATAACTGTACTTTATTTTCTCCGTCAGCTCATCCCCCACAGCTATTACCTTTTGTATGACTTGACCCTCCCTTTTAGATTGTAAGCTCTAACGAGCAAGGCCCTCTGATTCCTCCTGTATTGAATTGTTTTGTAACTGTACTGTCTGCCCTACTGTTGTAAAGGTCTACGCAAACTGTTGGCACTATATAAATCGTGTATATTAATATAATACTAATAATTGCATTAAAAGGTTTTTGGGTGGGCTGCAAATTCATTTCTCGAGTGTCTGAAATAGACTAAGCCTGTAGAAAGGCGTCTAAGTTATTGAATGAGTTTGTGCTATATGTTTGTCTATTTATTACAATGTCGATTACCCTATGTGTGTAAACCTGGGTTACTGTGGCTGCACTGTGTGCATAGAGCAAATCAGTCTCAGCGGGAGCAGGAGTCAAGTGTGGGAAGTGTTGCTGATAGGACCTGTGGAAATGATTCCTGCTTTTGCTGTTTTTCCCCTTCAAAGGCCTGTTCTTTAGGGGCCAGGAGCTTTGGACTTGTAGGCAGGGTAGGTCTGATAATGAACTTTTCCTCCCTGTTTTCCCATTAACTCGTTGGGCACCAAGTCTGGGAGGACTATCCTGGGGGTGGGTGCTTCTGGGCTACAGGAGGCACTTGGGGTAGAGTCACTGTATTACACATGGGATACCTTGTTCTGTGCCTTTTTCATCAATGCCTTCAGGACCAGGCTAAGGCCACCGTGGGGAACACTTAACCTTAAGGCAGGCCTCCTTTCTTAGAGATGCATGTACAGCGCATACACTTGCACCATATCTGTTCGCCAGTTAATTATTGGGTCCCTGTGACAATGTACACCTTCTCTGTATCTTTCATTTAGGAGGGATACGCTGAGCCTTGTCCACATCCACCCATCCAGGGTATCACCACTACTGCACTCCCAGTAATGGTATGGGACCCTGCCGTGCACCCAGTGCAGACTCCTTGCTATGGGAGACAGACAAATCTCGGAGAGAGTGCCAACAACAACTCCCTTCTGCAAAAGGCTATCCCACCTGCCCAGGCACACTCTAAATGACAGGCTGCTTGGTAGACTGGCGTTACCATAGGTAACCACTTGTATCTTCACACTGCACTTTGCTACTGACATTTTCACTGACGTTTTCATACACCAGAGTGTTTAATGACCCAAACTACAGACCATGTATGTTGGTTACTTGCATTACAACCCTTGAGTAACTTTAGACCAGGAACAAAGTTTCAGAGCTCTACATCATGGCAATGGCAAGCAACATTCCTTTGCTCTTCCTGGGTGCAGCTCTCTGATCTTCTCCCTTAGAGGGTTCTCTTACAGGCACTGGGGCTTTCTCCTCGTGGGCTCTCTGTTCCAGATCATTGTTCCTCATTTATATCACAGGACCAGTGGGTCAGACCTAAAGATAACCTGTCAAAACCAAAGAACCAGGAAAGGTATTAACTCTTACCCTCCTGTCCGGGGCTAGCGTAACTTCAACCCGCTTAAAGACTTGATATTATGGACTTTTCTCCAATTCTAGATATGGGCAGCGACAGTTCTTTTTTATAGCACCTAAGCTATTTTATGCAAAACTCAAAGCAGGAACCGAGTCCATGTACAACCCGAGATCTCAGCTATTTATCTTAGTTATACATATATACTGTATATGAAGAAATGATATGAGATGTGTATGAACACGCTGAACTTTCTAGTAAGAAGGACTTTTGTTTAAGCAAAAAGTTGTGACTGCGATAGAACAGTTGTACTGGCAAGCTTTCTGAGATGAGTACATCTGAATACAGGTCATGTTTCATTAGGTATTTAAATGGCCTACACCGATAGCAAGGCAATATTCAGTTTTGGTCAAAGCTGCCTTTAAGTGTGGTCCCTGACATCACCAAAGCACTGCACATAATATTCAGTGAATGTAATGCTATATAAAGCAGACATACTACAGGAGATAGTCAAAGATAAAAGAAATGATACAAGTAGGGCCAGCGCTAACACTAGGCGGTACCACCTAGTTAGTCCCTGCTGTTGTATGGAGCCGCACCGCTAAGCTTCAGCAATCACATCTGTCAGAGAATATAGGCTGAGTGTTAATAGCGGTATGGTCAACAGACTTCCATCGGCTGTCCTAGCAACAATGCACATGCTTGCACTGCCCCTAGGCCCTGACATTCAGAGAAGAACGGGGGCAAGGAGGAAACTTTCTCCATGTCTATGAAACGGTAATAGACATTACATGAAACCACTAGAGATCGCTGCTATTACAGCCCCTTTACAATCAATGCTTCTATATTTGTACTCCTCCTATAACCCAAGAAAATTCCATAATAAGAGAGGAAAAAAAGCATAAAAAGAAAAGGGTTGGTAGAAAAAGTAAACATGGTGAGAAAGAAACATTCCATGCTATTTAACTACTAGAACTCTTCCTAAAAATATTACTTCTTCACTGGCCTGAGCAAGACCCTACTAAACAAAAACGCAGACTAGTGTCTGCAGGGGCCCCGAGGGCTGCACATTAATTGCCAAAGGGCTGCATGATGCCCCCAGGGTATTACAGAGATGTACTGTACATCTGTATACAGTATATACAGTACGAATTGAGGGTTGCAGCTTCAAGAGCTTTTTATTGCTCATACAAATGTAATAACATAAAAAAATAATAGCATATAACAATGTTTCAGGCATCCCTGTCTTTTTTTATCAGGTAGAATGCATGGATGGACATTTGAACTACATTACTGTGTGCCCCTATTAGTTTTGTATATACTGTATATGTTATGACAGTTGGGATGCTGTGTAAAATCTACATAAAAACAGAATGCAAAGATTTGCAAACAAGTCAGTAACATGATTGGGTATAAAAAGAGCATCTTAGAGTGTCAGAGTCTCAGTAGTAAAGTTGGGCAGAGCTTCACCAATCTGCATCTAAAATGTATCCAACAATTTCAGACTAATGTTCCTTAACGTAAAATTGCAAAGACTTTAAATGTATCATCTTCTACAGTACCCCTCACACTACACTGCACCCACCTGTCACTGTATAGCAGCCCCCAAATATTAGCCTTAGGACATTGTAGACTGTATGTCCATTCAGAAATCATAGAATGAAAGAAGCTGTCACTTGCATCGGTGAGAGGCCATTTTCATGAAGGGATGTGCTGCACTCAGCCTGACTGGATTGAGAATGACATCAACGGTGGAGGAAAGTCCTTATAAGAAGGACTGTTGCTGAGAATACTGTCAGATTGTTGAGTGGTGGAAAGGCCTATGGCCATTGTTCCAGTTTGCTTTGTTAATTTGTGGGACTACCAGTTGAGAGTATGTGCTCCGAAGGGAGATTCAGGGCCCCAATGCTGGCCAACTATACACAGGTAATGGAAGGTAACTTTGTTGAGCTTTGTTTAGAAAGAAAGGATTGTAGCTGAGCAGGCACGAAATCAGCAGAGGGGATACATGACAGGGTGGTAAGGGTATTCAGTCAATGGAGGGTTAACATACAATAGCTGCTGTTTAACTAGGCTCTTACTCATTGGTTGGGGAAAAATGGAGCTCGGATTAGCCTAGAGGGTATTAGGTGCTGGGGGGGGGTGGGGTTTTAGCAGTTGCAGAGCAGGAATCGGGGGACAAACATCCCTCCCTCCCACCCCTTGTTTTTTGTTATGGTTCCGTTGGTTTTGTTTAATTTATGTATTGGCATTTTGGGGTCCTTGAAAGTGGTCTAAATCTGGTCATTGGGTAAATGGTGGGGGAACCATCTGAGGAATGGTATCCTCGAGTGGGAACGGTTCACTGCGTAGTGACTGGGTATTGTTAAGAACCCTGGTTGACTGAGGTCAGTTGGGTTTAGGCCCTGAGTCAGTAGGTTACGGTTGGGGTGCCAACTCAGCTAGCTGGTGCCTCAAACACAAAAATATGTTAGTGGTATATGGTACTGTCAGGGATCTCAAAATCAATGTATATGGAGTAGGTCAGAATTATTATGTTAGTTATTTAAAATAAAGCTGTTTGTTAATAAAGGGTTGATTTCGGCCATTTAACTTCACCCTATGTGTTGCGTGGTTCTTATTTAAATAAGTGAGTGGCATTGTTTATAATGTGGGAACATTTGGCGAGTTGAGTGGTTAGCTTTTAGCTACCCTAGTCATGATTTTGCTATAGTTTAGAATTATCTCACCAAGTGCAGGAGTCTGCTTGCAGTACTGTATAAATGTGGACTGTAACTTTTAAAACTACAGGCCTAAAATCACTGTTTTACTATGTGTAGCACCCTTTAGTGTTAGAAGTGTAGATAGTTTTTTTTTTTGTGTGTGTTTAGTGTAGGTAAATTTGAGCAGGCTTGGCTGCAGCCAAGCCTGTCTGTGTTTTCCTGGGTTGGGCAGAGATCCATGGAGAGCTGGATGACTCACAGGCAGCATCACTGAGACATCCCCCCTATTTCTAGAAAGTGCTGGAACCTTCTAGAAAAATGGGAGGGAAAGTAAGGTGGAGCTGCTTGGAGTATTCTGAGGGCCCTGATCAATCCCCAACTTGTGTTGGAAAATACTCTGGGTCAGCCCAGCTGGGGAGGGGAGTTTGGGTGGAATGTGGAGTGTAAGGCTGTTGTGGCCTTTGAGGGCTCCCCAGTCTTGGGGGGGGGGGTTGACCTTGGGCCTGGGTTAGGGTGCAGACAGGACCTTCTCAAAACCCACGTAGGTACTGGGAGCAAGGAGAGGACAGCGGGAGAGCACTGCCGGGCAAGTCTCTAGGAGTAACAGGAACAGCCAAGAGGTCTGGTGAGTGACACTGAGGAGGACTGAGAGGCAAGCCTGAGAGGACTGGAATGGATCAGTCTGGGATGGGTGCAGAGCCAGTCAGGAGGACTGTGGTGGCACAAGCAGTGGAAAGGGGCAGCTGTAACCAGGAGAGCTGGCAGTGCCTGAAGAGACCACTTCCTCCTGGGGTGCCAAATCTCAGGTGGATGAACAGGATACAGAAAAGATCAGCTCCGGCAAACTGAACAGAGGGCTATCTGGATCAACTGGCAATACGTGCCTTTGAAGAATAATACCTGGGAAGATGCTATGATTATCGCTCCATTTCTTAAAGGCCCGGGCTGGGTATTAAGCCAAAAGTGTGTGTGATGTCCTGTAATAGGAGATCATTTGGAGTCGGTAAGCGGTAGTGTGTGTAGAGGTGGAGGTTATATCTTTCTCAACCACGACTCTTGGGTGTATCGTGTGTCAGTCTCACATCTGAAAATCATCTGGACTATTCATAATATGATACAATGTGATGATTAATCAATACATTTTTTATTTTTGCACGGAGTCACTTTATATACAAAAATCCAGCACTACCAATGGTTATTGCACGTATTCACTTTATTTGAAGGTTTAGCACAACTTAATATAGAAAGTGCCTAAAGGGCAGCAGCCACAGATTGGACAGCTAGCACCAAAGACTTCAATTCTTACTACACCATAGGGGCCCGCGGTCTCTGCCTGCAAAGGCCATTCAACCAGACCTGAGATTGTGCTGGGTGTGAAACCTGTGCTAGCTGGTCCTGGGAGTGATAGTCTGCAAGCAAGTGTGTGCTGGAGGTAGAGGAGGAAAGAATACAAAGCAGGGTTTTTGGGACTTTATATGAGGCACATTGAAGACGCTGGATAAGTTGTAAATATAATGACATGTTTATTTGGCATGTACACATAGAGGACATACAGCAACTTGAACATTCATCAGTAAAAATGATTATATTTCATTTATATAAATACTGATGATACATTTTAATTTATCTCTATACATGCATAACATGCAGATACTGAGTAATGTATATTGTACATTAAAATGAACCAATACTGCTCCATCTTATAAAATCGTTGTAAAAAACATTCAACTTATTGGTCTTCATACATTTTCTGCAAATACATTTTGCACCCACTCCCGACAAAGTGGAATTTGGCCACGAAACGCATCGAGCTTTCACAAATGCATATATGTTCGTCAATATTCAGTTCAAATTTCATATATTTGGTCCTTTTTTACAACGATTTTATAAAATGAAGCAGTATTGGCTCATATTGATGTACAATATACATTGCTCGGTATCTGCATGTTATGCATGTATAGAGATAAATTACAATGTATTATAGCATTGATATGTATATAAATGAAATATGATCATTTTTGCTGATGTATGTACAAGTTGCCATATGCCTTCTATGTGTATATGCCAAATAAACATGTTATTATGTTTGCAACTTATCCAGCGTCTTCAATGTACCTCAAGCCCCATCCTTTGTATTCCTGAATAGGGATGGAGGCACTTACTTCAAGCGGGTGCTTCATTTAAAGTCCCAAACAAACCCCCTAATCTATAGAGGAGGAAAGAATGTACCGTATATACTGGAGTGTACATAGTTCAAGTCCCTACAGAGTTTTATTGATCAAATGGGCATCCCATATGCACCCTTCCCCTTCCAAGTTCAATTCCCCTAATAAAAAACAAAAAAAAACAAAGCTCCAAAGACTGCTTCTTGTCTCTGAGTGACTGAAAATTTGTGTGCCTGGCTGTGCAAGGTGAGAAACTACCACATTACCAGCAGCCCTTACGGGGGTAGTGCTACATAAGGTTTAGCATAGTGATTACCCAGTGCTATGGTGCGTGTTGTTTGTTGTACAGTATTTGAATGTGCTTTATCTGTTGACCAAAGGTGTGTCGTGAGATCAGGTACCAACTAATTTGTCATCACCTCCAGAAGCAGGACCCAATCAACGCAACTTTTGTGGGGGGGGGGTAGTGTTTATATATTTTCTCTTTTTTTTGCCTTGAGATACACTTTAATTAAAAATTCAGATTTCCTTTGATGAGTCGCCATGTATTTAGCTAGAATCTACACGGAAATAAGAGCACATAATAAGCCCATTTTGTACAAAGAACAGCAGATGTGACCTGTCAGAAATGACTTTAACAAACATCCCACACATTTGAAAATAACTGCGTTGTGCATAAAACATGGACAGCAGACAAGTGTCACCTGTTTTCCTGTGGTCAGCATACTGGGGTATCCCACATAATAAGGAGGGCTGGAGCTGGAGAGCAGAAACTAGCTACGTTGTAGCATTTTGTTTGTCCTCTACTTCTCATGTTTAATGTTGTTTCTGTTTATCAGAAGATACTTGTGTTTGTGAATTTACATGACTATGGGATGTGGCATATAGTGAGGCTCCCTTAATTAACCCAAACTTATTCACTACCTATTTCTTACCAAATGACCAGACGACACAATCTTCTTTTTGGAGTCGAATGGCCATAGCAGCCTTTTATTATAACAAAAATACCAAATATCAACATTCTTCAACATATAACTTAAATGCTTATAAATACATTTTTAAATAACATTAAACCAACTATACAGCATAACAACTTTCTTTATCTGGAGGTCTTTGAAGGCCAACTCTAACTTTTTCCAACTCGTTGCATCGGTATACCCATGTAAGGCCCCACGCCGTGCATTACCCAAGCTCAGGGACAAGCACATTATTCCTTCCAGATACAACTTTTATACAACCAATGTTGCCATTTTTCTGGGAAAGGTCGCCCATACATCCGTATGAGCCCAACCCCCATTTTTAACCCTCCATTATTCTCATCACCGCCTTCAAAGACCCCCAATACCTACTGCTGCTACGACGTTTTAAAGAATTACCCCTAACCCCCTAAAATTCAACACCCCCAAAAACAAAATATCCTTCACCAAGCTACCCGAGACACAATACTACATACCTATAGGGAGGGCAGGTGGGAAATTCACCTTCCTTACTGCCTTCTTCTTCCCCACTGACCACTGCACCTAAGCTCCACCCCCCTAAAAGTATACCAAACTCCCCCCACTGACTGACTGATTAACCCCTACCTCTCCGCCTCACAGCCCCACCCCAGTCATGCTACCCCTGCACTTATGCTTCACTCAGTTCCAGGCTGTACTTGACTATGGGATGTGGCATATAGTGAGGCTCCCTTAATTAACCCAAACTTATTCACTACCTATTTCTTACCAAATGACCAGACGACACAATCTTCTTTTTGGAGTCAAATGGCCATAGCAGCCTTTTATTATAACAAAAATACCAAATATCAACATTCTTCAACATATAACTTAAATGCTTATGCCGCGTACACACGGTCGGACTTTTCGTCTACAAAAGTCCAACGGACGCTGACGGACTAAAGCTGGCTGGTAATCCGATCGTGTGTGGGCTTCTCCGGACTTTCAACGTACTTTTTTAGCCTCAAATCCGACGGACTTTAGATTTGAAACATGCATCAAATCTTTACGTCGTAACTACGACGGACCCCGAAGTCCGCTCGTCTGTATGCTAGTCCGACGGACAAAAAAACGATGCATGCTCATAAGCAAAAACTAAACGGAAGCACTCGGTCTAGTAAAACTAGTGTTCGTATTGTAGGTAGCACATTCATCACGCTGCAAAATCTGTGATCGTTGAATGCAGCGCATTTTATTTCTTCTTTACGAATGCTCTAAAGAACGAAGGTGTTTTGCTGTTCATAATCAGAGTTCTCCCAAACTGATTTCTGGATTCTTTTTCTCTTTGATCTCATGAATGATATAGTATGCATTTTAAAAACAATGTTTCCATACTAATAATACTTTTTCCCCTTTTTTTTTTTTTTTAGGTTTGTAAAGTTACCACAAAGAACCCATTATTCTTTTTTTTTTTTATAGTGATTATTTTTTAGTTTTTAGATAAAGTTAACCCAAAGCACCGTTTTTGGTTATGTAAATTTTTTTATTTTCAAGACTTACCACTTGAACATTATTAACATTAGTAATGTATTTTTGGTGTGTTTTTTCCAAACTCAATGAGATTGTTGTCCCTTGTTAATTTAACATTGTGTGTAAAATCAATGATTTAAAAGAAAACACATAAAGTCTTTTGCTAAATTCAAAAAAGATCCATTTATTCATGGTCAAAATAAAATAAAGAGGAAGTCAACGCTGGAAAAAGTCGGTGTACAAGAAAATTGGGATCTTGCGGAGTCCATATAAGAGGGAGCACAATCTGGTCCAAGAATCCCAGACATCAACAGCACCAGCAGATGATCTAGATGTCCCCAGACTGTGGTCCTACAACAGCCTGCGTCTTCTGTCAGACCAGACTGAACCCAGGTCATCACTTTCTTCTCTTCCCTGCAGCCTTTCCTCCACGCTGCCCTGCAGCCTTCCCTGTAGCCTTCTTTTGAGGCTGTGGCTCTGGTGTTTCAGTTGTGGCAGGAGGAGGAGGAGGAGGAGGAGGAGGAGGAGGGGGGGGGCTGCCTCATGTAGTTGGGTGTTTTGTGTTAGCGTGCCCTGCAGCCCCTTATGGATTGTTTCCCCAAATAGGCGCTCACAAATGAGGCGCTGCTCCCAATCCATCTGAAGAAGCCTGCTGGCTAAGTAGCAGCCATAGGATTCTTCCGCTTCGGGGGGGCTCCTTAAAAAACGGGTGGCCTCTTGCATGAGGCGCAGGGATGCGTCCTGTGTGACCATCCCCTTCCTGGCCCTTTTTTTGGGAAGGTGGAGGGGAGGCACTTGGGATTCGGTCAGGCTCCTACGGGGCCCAGCCACCTCACTTGGCCCAGCCACCTCACTGGGAGCAGCCACCTCACTGGGAGCAGCCACCTCACTGGGAGCAGCCACCTCCTGCCTGACACTGGGCCCAGCCTCCTCCAGGATGATGGTGAATCCGGCCTCCTCCAGGCTGTCCATGGGCCCGGTCTCCTCCTGCCTGCCACTTTCCCCACATTCCTCCTGGATGGACTCATCCTGTGTATAAAAAAAGGACAATAGTTTGAGTATATTTTTTTGGGTTCATCAATGACACACAGTTTGCTTCTCATGAATAGCAAATTCAATGTGAATACATCTCTTTAATAAAAGAGTCTAATCAGACACCCTAATTATTTCAAGCAGGTGCCAAACATATTTAGCCACTACTGTCAATTGATATGTATACACAATTTTGAGTGACAAATTATTTTAGACAATTATAACATCCAGTTAACATCATTAATATTAGTACAGTAAATATTTGTTAAAATAATTTACCTGACTCCAGATGGTCATATCTGGTTCATCCAGGATGGAAGACCCAGCTTGCTCCTCATCAGCCTCTGCTGGGGTGGAGGGAAGGGTGGAGGGAAGGGTGGAGGGAAGGGTTGAAAGTGATGGCCTGGCTTCATTCTGGTCATCCAGAAAACGGAGTTGATTGTAGTACCACAGCCTGGGTACATAAACATCATCTGCTGATGCTCCTGATCTCCTCGATTCCTGGATCTTCTTATGCTCCCTCTTATACATGTTCCTCAAGACCCCAATTTTCTTGAGCAATGTCTCCATTGTTGCTTCCGGGATGGTCGCCTGGACAAAGGACAGAAGTCTCTCCAGCGTTGACTTCCTCACATGCTTTGCATAATACTGAGGGTGTTTCACCTCCCACAAATTCCTCATCTCTCGATATTTCGAAATAAAAGCTGTAAGGAACTCTGGATCCTTAAATAGGGGATTCATTATATCTGGAAAAGATGAAGTCACAAGACAAAAAACACTTTTATTATAGGTTTCTGCTAACCCCTCATCATCTTCTCCCTATGTAGGCCTCATCAATCTATCAAGCCATATAGGCCGCTTGCTACAAAGTCATGACCATAAAACCCAAAAAATATATATCTAAAATTACCTTTGTTTTGTAACGTCCTGGTCCACTATCACCTACCACAGAACGTACGTACGACACGTGCGCAAGGCCCCTCTTTACACACTACGCATGTGTGAAACTCCGCCTGCGTCGCCCGCCCCTGACGTTCGAAATTAACTCATGTTCTCCGCCCCCTAATTCGACGCACAGAACGTACGTACGACACGTGCGCAAGGCCCCTCTTTATACACTACGCATGTGTGAAACTCCGCCTGCGTCGCCCGCCCCTGACGTTCGAAATTAACTCATGTTCTCCGCCCCCTAATTCGATGCACAGAACGTACGTACGACACGTGCGCAAGGCCCCTCTTTATACACTACGCATGTGTGAAACTCCGCCTGCGTCGCCCGCCCCTGACGTTCGATTTTAACTCATGTTCTCCGCCCATTTTTTGTTACGGCGCGTAGTGGAGTTAAATAATGGCGGAGACACCTGAAATGTTGACGACCTCAGGTAGTGGAGACAGCCCAGAGGCTGGAACGTCAACCAAATCTATGAGGCCTAGATTTAAGGCCTCTAATATGAGTTTTAAAGAGATGGTGGAGATGGTGGCCATTCTTCACAAAGACGACTATGATGGGAAGTATGGGCCGTACGCACGGCCAAATTTGCGCAAGGCCAAAATAATGGCGAAGGTCGTGGACACTTTGCAGGCATCTTTTGGGGTCCAGCGCTCCAGAGATCAACTGAGAAAAAGATGGTCTGACCTGAAACTCAGGGAGCCGGATCAATACCGACGTATCCGGAAAGTTCTTAAAAAAAGTAAGTACTTGTCGTGTTTTTCTCTTGTGTTTATTACCTTGTATACTGCTCCATGTGCTTTTCCTTCCTATACGTTTTTTTGTTCATCGTTTTAAACGATCTTTTAATAAACCTCGTTACATATCTATAGATAGATCTATATATATCTATATATATATATATATATATATAGATATATATAGATATATATAGATATATATATAGATATAGATATAGATATATATAGATATAGAGAGAGAGAGAGAGAGAAATATATAGAGAGAGAGAAATATAGAGATAGGTAGATAGATAGATATAGAAATGTAAAACATTCTTTTTGAATATTTTAAGTTATCTTTATTTTTTTTCTTTACATTTAGTTAGATATTTAGAGATTTTGTTCCAGATATAGAGAGAGAGAGATCAAAAGATTATTAACTATATTTTGAGATATTGATATCTATCTATCCGATATGTCTTTATAATTTTAAATATTGAGGTAAAATAGGAACTCTACACAAACCACTTCACTACAAATGTTGGAAAATTACTATGTACTAAAATATCTGTGTGCTAAGTAGAATAATAATTTTTTGTTTCACATAGGGGAAAAATCACTCAGCCAACAAGAAGACAGTCCACCCCAAGCCAAACATGATTGGGAAATCAGCCCAAGTCCCACTGAGGATGTGGAGGAAGGAGAGGTGGGCGACATGGGCACCCCACCAGGTGAGTGTCTGACACACCAGCTTACGTTAATCTATGCATGGCTGCCTTTTGTTTAATGTAATTTGTCTACTCTATTTTAGGGGATCTGGTTGTGCTTGATTCAAGCAACAGCACCACCCCCGAGGATGTGGAGGAATTATGCTACATGGGCACCCCACCAGGTCAGTGTCTGAGACAACAGCTTTATTATGGTAAGGTAAACTATATATGTGTGCATATTTCTAAAGACATTTTTTGGTTTCATTCCACTTTAGGTACAACAAGAAGTGACTATTTCACCTCTGAAAGTGCCCAACGGCTAATTGGTCAAATAATGGCCTGGAATAAAGACATCGATGAAATGCGTAATCGGCTGGATCGTATGCAGCAGGAAATGAAGGACGTGATTGATGTTTTGGGTCGAATCTAAATGCCCTTTTTTAAACCCCAAAACATCAATCATGTCCTTCATTTCCTGTTTTGCTGACCCCATTCTGGGCCTTCTCTTTCTTTTTTTGGCTGAACATAAATGGCTGTTTAACCTAATTTAAAAAAGGAGGGCTGTTTCTCGTAAATACCTAAAAAAAACAAAAAAAATAAAAAAAAATTGATTTTAAAAAAACAAAAAAAATAACAAAACTTGATTTTCAAAAAACCAAAAAAAATAAAAAAAAATTGATTTTAAAAAACCAAAAAAAATAACAAAACTTGATTTTCAAAAAACCAAAAAAAATAAAAAAAAAATGATTTTAAAAAACCAAAAAAAATAAAAAAAAATTGATTTTAAAAAACCAAAAAAAATAACAAAACTTGATTTTCAAAAAAAAACCAAAAAAAATAAAACTTGATTTTAAAAAACCAAAAAAAATAAAACTTGATTTTAAAAAACCAAAAAAAATAAAACTTGATTTTAAAAAACCAAAAAAAATAACAAAACTTGATTTTCAAAAAAAAACAAAAAAAGCCTGTTTGCGAAAATCAAAAAGCCAAAAATATTTTTTTGTGGATTAGGTAGAAATATTTAAATATAATTATATTTTTCTACATTATTAAGATATCATTATATTTTTGTCTATGAACATTTTATACTAAATGCAGAACTGAATGCATAACAACCATTAATAAAAACATCTCCTTATAGGAATGAAATAAATGTGTGGTTTGTTATTTCAAGGCTCAGTATCAGTTTGGTTATAATTGTAAAAAAGTTGTTTACAGTGGCAATGGAGCTTATTTAGACATTTAAAATTAAAATACAGTTGGCACTACAACTGCTCGACCATAACCTAGGAGACAGCCCAAAAGAAAGGCAAGCAATAAATATAATGCAAGATTTCCTCAATATTTTTTTTATTGTAAAAAATTATATATCCTGGCCCATTGCAATGCCCCCCCTACCCATAAAATAATTAACATATTGCTGTCTAACTTGACGGGCACTTTGGGGGGCCAAGCCAGTACGGACAGTATCCAGGCCCGTAAGGTTGGCATCTATTTGTCCGGCCTCAGGCCCAACTGTGCCTATATAATTCGGAGAATGTTTGTTTAAAAAGTTGTGCAGAATGCAGCACGATAAAATGATAAAATTAAGTTTGTATTCCGCCAAATTAATGGCTGTTTGAAACAGGCGGAACCGGCTGGCCAGAATTCCAAACGCATTCTCAACCACTCTTCTAGCTCTGGCCAGCCGGTAATTAAAAACCCTCCTCTCCGGGGTGAGGGTTCTTTGGGGGAATGGCCTCATGAGGTGCTTGCTGAGAGCGAAGGCTTCATCGGCAATGAAGACAAAGGGGAGTCCTTCCACGTTATCCGCATCAGGTGGCAATCCCAGGCCACCACTCTGGAGACGCTGGCAGAACTCCGTCTGGGCAAATACTCCTCCATCCGACATCCGGCCATTCTTCCCCACGTCCACATATAAAAAATCATAGTGTGCCGACACCACCGCCATTAAAACAATACTGTGGAACCCCTTATAATTAAAATAGTATGACCCCGAATGGGGTGGTGGCACAATGTGGACATGTTTCCCATCTATAGCCCCTCCACAATTGGGAAAGTCCCAACGGCTGGCAAAATGGGATGCCACAGTCTGCCATTCCTGTGGCGTTGAAGGAAACTGGGGAATCAAACAAGAAAACCAAAATCAATTAATTTGGAAGCTAACATTGCAAGAAAATTAGACAATTAAAAACATTATTCCCCAGCATCAGTATAACATTAAATAATTTAATTCTTCTGGAATAACTAATATGGAAAGGCACACTTATCAGATTGCTCACCCCCTCTGATGGAACATTGATTACATTTTAGGGGGTTGTGAAATCCCTAAAAAAGATTACTTTTAGGACACGCAGGAATTTAGGGACTAAAAAGGCTACAAGACTGCAGTTGTCGCACTCTGCAGGTGCAGTTGCTAACCAGCTTACAGTAAATGAGGTAATGTAAAAAGGCATTCATGTTGCAAGGAGTACACAATCACAGGCAAGGGCAATTAATGAAAACACTTTGAGGCTTGCATATGATTTGATGATGGAAATCAGCAGAGCTTCTGCTCATTTACTAAAGCACTGGAACAAATGCACTTGTAGAGTGCACATGCATTTTGCAAACTGCAACATATATTTGCTTTAGACAAATCAACACGACAGAACATTCAAGCAAATTTTTACGAGGGTGGGGGGGGGGTTGTGAAATCTAGATAATTGCTAATTAGCAGCACACTATTTGGAGTGAGTTTAGGTGGGGGTGGGTGGGGGGGTTGGGAAATCTAGATAATTGCTAATTAGCAGCACACTATTTGGAGTGAGTTTAGGTGGGGGTGGGTGGGGGGGTTGGGAAATCTAGATAATTGCTAATTAGCAGCACACTATTTGGACTGAGTTTAGGTGGGGGTGGGTGGGGGGGTTGGGAAATCTAGATAATTGCTAATTAGCAGCACACTATTTGGACTGAGTTTAGGTGGGGGTGGGTGGGGGGGTTGGGAAATCTAGATAATTGCTAATTAGCAGCACACTATTTGGACTGAGTTTAGGTGGGGGTGGGTGGGGGGTTGGGAAATCTAGATAATTGTTAATTAGCAGCACACTATTTGGACTGAGTTTAGGTGGGGGTGGGTGGGGGGGTTGGGAAATCAAGATAATTGCTAATTAGCAGCACACTATTTGGACTGAGTTTAGGTGGGGGTGGGTGGGGGGGTTGGGAAATCTAGCTAATTGCTAATTATAAGCACACTAAATACACTCAAACAAAATACATTCAAAATGAGTAGACTAGGTGGATATGTTCCCATCACTTCATGCTGGGAAGGTTATTGAAGGAAAATATACATGCATGACAAAAAATAACAGGAAAAAAATCCAGCATGTGTGAGGATAAAAAGGGGACATTCACACTATATTGCAATGATGGTAAGTAGTGTTTGAAGCAAGAAATACATTACATTATCAAAGATTACATAAAAGAACATGTGATGCTAATAAAAGAAAAATATCTTACCTTAATATAGTCCTTCTGCAGGACCTGGATGATGGCAGAACAGGTCTCTGGGATAATGATCCCCAGAGCCTGGGGGGAGATGCCTGTCGAGAACTTAAGGTCCTGCAGGCTTCTCCCTGTGGCCAAATACCGCAAGGTAGCGACCAGCCTCTGCTCCGGAGTGATGGCTTGCCTCATGCAGGTATCCTGCCTGCTGATATAGGGGGTCAGCAAAGCCAACAAACGGTCAAAAACGGGGTCCGTCATCCGGAGAAAGTTCCTGAAATCCTCAGGATTATTCTCACGGATCTCACGGAGCAAAGGCATGTGACAGAACTGGTCACGCTGAAGCAACCAATTCTTGGTCCATGAACTCCTCCTCGCCCTGTTCATGGACTGGTCTTGGGCTGAAGAATAAACTACAGCACCAAGCACATACAATGCACGAGCTCGACGACGAGTACGTACAGGTAACATGGTTTCAAAACGGTCGGCTGGTCAGAACGCACTAAACAGAACGCACTGAAGAACAGCAAGGCCTGTGAAGAACGACCTGAAAATCAGGAACGAGCGGCCAATAAAACAAAGATTTCTCAATGCCAACTGACCAAACGCACTGAAAAGCAGATACAAACCTCACAAGCACAGACTGAACAACAGTTAAAACGAACTGAAAAATACGAGTCTCACAAGCGCGAATCGTCTCTCACCAAACTTCTACTAACACGAGATAAACACGAGATTAGCAGAAGGAGCCCAAAGGGTGTCGTACGGGCTATTGAACTTCCGTTTTATAGTCTCGTCGGACTTGGTGTACGTCACCGCGTACTAGGCTGTCGTACTTTTGTGTGGTCGTGTGTAGGCAAGTCCGTTCGTAAGAAAGTCTGCCGCAAGTCCGCCGAAGGTACGTCGGAAGTATGTCGGACAGGCTGTCGGACTTTTGTAAACGAAAAGTCCGACCGTGTGTACGCGGCATTATAAATACATTTTTAAATAACATTAAACCAACTATACAGCATAACAATTTTCTTTATCTGGAGGTCTTTGAAGGCCAACTCTAACTTTTTCCAACTCGTTGCATCGGTATACCCATGTAAGGCCCCACGCCGTGCATTACGCAAGCTCAGGGACAAGCACATTATTCCTTCCAGATACAACTTTTATACAACCAATGTTGCCATTTTTCTGGGAAAGGTCGCCTATACATTCGTATGAGCCCAACCCCCATTTTTAAACCTCCATTATTCTCATCACCGCCTTCAAAGACCCCCAATACCTACTGCCACGGGACACACACGTGACAACCTTACGTGTGTGTCGCCCTCCAAACTCTAACTGCTCGCTGAAGACCATCTTGTAATCCCAACTGCCACAAATCAATGCCAATCGCGTTCAAATGCACCCCATCCGAGCGCAAAAGACGCCATGTCTCCTCCTCCAAATCCCTGTGCCGAACAGCCAAACCCCCATTCCTTACAAAAAATTTTGCTACCGCTTTAATAACTTTTACTCGCGCTCTGTTCAACCCTGCCACAGAGCGCGCCAAACGCCAAGCTGTTCTGGCCACAATATCTGACCACACAAATATAGTATCGGGAAAGCTGGATTGCAGCCGCAGAAGATCAAATTTTATATCCCTAATCAACTCCCGAGCACACCTCACGCCCAGATCATTGCCCCCCACATGTAATACCACTACATCCGGAGGGCGGTCAAGGCTAGCAAACCTGTGCATTTCCGGCACAACCCTACACCACAACATCCCCGGAAAACCAATCCACCGCACCGTCCCTTCCTCCCCTGACAAACCCAACAACCTGCCATCCTTTCTGACATCTGCCCTTCTGGCACCCCAATATACATAGGAGTGTCCAAATATCCACACCAGGCAGGTTGTTGCTCCTGAAAGACAAGAAACAAAACAAAGAGAAATATAGCAAATCAATTATAACACTCCCTCTGCAAAACAATCCCCAAAACACAAAACCCCCCCATTAACTCATGTAATGAAAAAACAAAACCACTACTCCCCAAAACCCCCTTTTTTCACCCTCCTACAACAAGTTAGGGTGAACATAAAGCTTAAAACGTGCTGATTCCCAACGCCCAATACGCTGCACCACCTTTTTATCCAAACCCCAACGAACCGCTTCGGTAGCTGCCCCAATGCGGAACGAATGGGAAGAATATTCTTCCGCTTTCCGCCCTGTCGCCCTCAAACATTGTCTAAGCACAGCCTGAAACTGAAAACGGGACAGAGCTGAACCATCCTCATGACGAAAGAATATCCCCCCCCCCGGCAGGCCTAACGCTACAAAATTTCCCCACAGCCGTCACCGGACACAAGGAGGAACCTGGAACCGACCGCAACTCCACCCATGCCCCCTTTCCCAATTGATCCGTCTTTGACTTCCTGAGGAATACTCCTAAAGCATCCCCCTGTACCCATACATCTTGAACGTCCAAACCGCCTTCCCCTCTTTTATTCTTACTTACCATTTCACCTACCCTAAACGCACCGAAAAAAGCCAATACAAATACCGCCCTGAACAACACACACTCAAACCTTGACAAACAAACATTTTCTAACTGTGCCACCACTTCACTTAACACAGCAAATGAAACTGGGCGTCTTGTGTCGGCAACCGCTCGACCAGAGCGATATCCGCGCATAGCACGCCGTACCATAAAATCTTTGGTAACATCCCGCTTGCCCGCCATTTGGAACATGAACGCCAAACCAGCCAACTTGCGAGCCATATAGGACGCCGATACCCCCTGCTCAAAATTCCGTCCTATAAGGTAAAGAAGTAGCTGCACCTTGCTCGCCTTACCAACATCGGCCCCTACTTCCCGCAATAACACCTCCCATTCCCGCCACACCTTACTGTATGCTTGGCAAGTAGTTGCCGAGACCGACCTACGAATCAACAATTGCGCCGTGGTAACACGATGCTCCACAAACTCTCTGGGCAAAGACTCCCCTGCACGTCCGCTTCCGGCACCAGTTGACGAAATCTGTCCCACTGGAAACGAGACAAAGCATCAGCTATGGTATTCTCAATCCCTGGAACATGCACAGCAGTCACAAAACAGTTCTTACTTAAACAAAGCAAAACCATATGACGCAGCAATCGCACAACCGGTGGCGATGACGCGGTGTTGTTATTAATGGCCTGTACCACCCCCATATTATCACAATGAAACCTCACCCGCCTATTCCGGAACTCCTCACCCCATAGCTCTAGTGCTAATACGATGGGAAATAGCTCCAAAACCGCTAAATTACGCACCAAGCCCTCCTCCTTCCAATGTTCCGGCCACTCCCCGGCGCTCCACCTACCCTGAAAAAAGGCCCCAAAACCGCCAGAACCAGCCGCATCCGTAAATAATTCCATATCAAAATTGGAAACAGCCCTTTCCAACCACAGTGAACGGCCATTATAGGACGCCAGGAAAGAATCCCAAACCTTCAAATCCTCCTTGAGCTCCGACCCCAACCTGATAAAGTGGTGTGGGGCCCGAACCCCGGCCGTGGCAGCCGCCAAACGCCGGCAAAACACACGCCCCATGGGCATGATCCTGCAGGCAAAGTTAAGCTTCCCAAGCAGCGATTGCAACCCACGAAGCTGAATCTTCTTCCCCTTGATGGCATCCGCCACCTCCTGCCTTAAACCTTCCAATTTATCTAGGGGCAACCGGCACTCCATAGCCACAGTATCAATTACAATTCCCAAAAAACACAACTCGGTGACTGGACCCTCCGTTTTTTCTGCAGCCAACGGCACCCCAAAATTAGTGAACACATGCTGAATCGTGGCCAGCAAAGACGCACAAACTTTGCTCCCTGCAGGCCCCATACACAAAAAGTCATCCAAATAATGTAGGACGGAGGACAGGCCGGACACATCCCGCACTGCCCATTCCAAAAACGAACTAAACTGCTCAAACAACGAACATGAAATAGCACACCCCATGGGTAAACATCTATCTACAAAATACTCTCCCCGCCACCGACAGCCCAACAATCGGCAACACTTCGGGTGAACTGGTAAGAGGCGAAAAGCCGCCTCAATATCCGTCTTAGCCAGCAAGGCCCCCTGGCCCAAACGCTGCACCCATGCAACTGCCTCATCAAAGGACGTATACGACACCGTGCAGAGGTCTGGATCAATGGAATCATTAACCGACCCCCCCCGAGGAGGGGTGGGACAAATGGTGGATGAGCCGAAACTGATTCGGCTCCTTCTTGGGCACCACTCCCAATGGGGATATTACCAAATCTGGTACCGGGGGTGCCTTAAACGGGCCGGCCATACGGCCCAACGCCACCTCCTTTAACAATTTTTTCGTAACCACATCAGCGTGTTCTTTTGCCGATTTCAAATTCTCTGCTGCAGGCAGAACCGCCCGGAGCTGACTATTCAATTGAAACCCCTCCGTGAAACCCACTTCCAACAGCCGGGCCGCATCCCTATCAGGGTACCGCTTTAGAAAGGGAACCATCCTTCCTACCATCACTGGCGTCTTCCCTTTTTCCAACATCCCCCCCCTTTCCTCGTCCCTGTTTAAAGCACCGGGACTGCGAATGAGAGCACCCACATGTGGAGCACTCGTGTCTAAATCGACACTTGGCTCCGAATTTACAAGTCCCCGAATTAAATTGCCAGCAGGAACCAGCTCGACCTCCGGCCGGTTGTCCGGACAACCCCGAACCCCCGGCCCCTCCCTGAAAGGGCGGTAAAGAACCCCTCGGAGAAGACATCAGCTTCATCCAAAGACTGATGTCTTTATGATCCCATCTTATCGAAGGACGAACCGCTTTTCTCTGCCTAAACTGCTCATTATAGCGCAGCCATGCAGTCCCACCGTACACTCTTTGTGCTTCCCCGATGGAATCGAGGTAACAGAAGAGCGGTGAGCAATTCTCAGGCGCCTTTTCCCCAATCACGCTCGCCAAAATCGCGAACGCTTGCAACCAAATTGCAAACGTACGCGGAATCAAACGATAGCGCCTCTTCTCCTCTTCTTCTTTCTTGCTCTCATCCAGTTTAACCTTGTCCAGGTTAAACTTCTCCAAGGGCAACAAAGAGAAAATTTCTACATACTCCCCCTTCCAAATGCGCTCCTTAATCTCTGCTTTTAAATGCGCTCCAAACGGCCCTTCAAAACAAACGTACACTTCACATTTGGCAGCATCCGCCAAACGCAACCCATCCAAACCAGCCGACCCTTTACCAACCGCCGCCGCATCCCCAGCCACTGTGGTAGCTGCAGCCGCCACCACCGGCGATGCCGGCGGGGGCCCCGTACTGGCCACCCCCATCCCCCCAACACTCGTGCCCCCCACCAACACTGTACCTCCCGGAGCCACCACCGGGCCTGAAGCCACAAGCACAGCTCCCTGACCCGTGGAGGTGCTGGGCACTGCCCACGCAGCCACAGGAGAGATGCCACCCACCGGCCGTGTTCCAGCCTCACAGCGCGCAAGCACCTCCCTGAGACCTGCCAACAACATCTGCACCATCCCCCCAGCTTGCTCCCCTGTTGCTCCCATGGACTGGACACCTGCACTGGGACCCTCCCCAGCCTCCTTATCTCTTGTACCCACTGCCCCCCTCCTTGAGAGCCTAGCTTTACTAACAGCAGAAGAAATTGGTACCACAATGCGCTCACCTGGCTGCAGCCGTGCTTCCAATTCTGCGCGTCGTCTCCCGTCTCTCGTCTGTGTCCCGCTCATCCACTTCACCCTCGGACAGGCTGTCCTGGGAACACCCGGCCATCTCTTGGTCATTCTCCCTAGGCCGCTGGTCTGGATTCCCCATTGCCGCCGAGCGCCCAGGTGTGACGTCATCACCCTGCGCCGTTCGCTCCATCTCCGCACGAGGTCTAGCACTGTCCCGCCGAGCTACAGGCCGGGCTGGCGAAGCCCGCCTCGCCGTGTTTCTGGACCGTGAAGCGACATGGTCTCCCCGATGGCCTCCCGCACCGTCCGCCGGCCTACTGCGTCCTCTCCCATCTGGATTACAGGCCCTGACCGCCTTCTTTGCCAAGCCGTCACCCACTGCGACCTCTCTCCCCCGCCGAGCCGCCTTCCGGCCAGGCGGAGAGCCTGCCAAGGCAGCCGCCCTCTGTCTCTCTTCCCCCGCTGGAGGAGCGGGAGCAGGGCCCACTGATGCGCTCCCCCCCCGTGACCGCCGAGTCCGGGGACTCACCGCCGACTTCTTCCTCACAGGCGGCTCCGCATCCATCCCGCCGGCCCCAGTCCTCCCTCTGTCCCCATCGGCCGTGGGACTAAAATGCTCCGGAGGCCGCGACCTCCTAGCACGTGGCCGTTCCGAGGGCTGTGAAATGGCGAGCGTGCTAGCGGATGCCTGGCCGGGACCCTGAAGCAGGGATGCCATGGTAGTTTGCAGCCATTCAGTCCCCCTAGCCGCCGTCTCCTCACGCAGCTGCTGTAATAAGCGCTCCACGTCCCCCATACCTGACTATCTAACCTGCACCGCCGAAATTCACCTTCCTTACTGCCTTCTTCTTCCCCACTGACCACTGCACCTAAGCTCCACCCCCCTAAAAGTATACCAAACTCCCCCCACTGACTGACTGATTAACCCCTACCTCTCCGCCTCACAGCCCCACCCCAGTCATGCTACCCCTGCACTTATGCTTCACTCAGTTCCGGGCTGTACTGGAGTCCAGCTCTCTTTGCTCTGCTTCTAGCCCTAAGCTAGCCATGCATACACGTTTAGATTTCTCTCAGCAAGTGGGAATTGGGAAAAATGAACTGTTGGGGCAAAAAAAGAAAGGGGACCTGCGTGTTCTTGAAACATCTATAGCACCTTTGCGTATCGATCTTCTCCAGTAAATGTACTTTTTGAAAATCTATATGGTGGGCTAACCTATATAAAGTTTTAGTTGGCATTACCAAAGGTCACACATCCAGGTATATGGCCTGTAGGTAAGTGCGAAATGTGAATAAGTTTGTAGGCAGGTTCAGTCTGCTTTCCCCACTGCAGGTGGCGCTCAACCACAGCAGCAATGCAGAGTTAGAGGAAGTCAAGAGAAATTTGGTTTCTCTATGGTTTCCTGGGATATAACAGCAGCGATCTGATTGGATGCTGGCAGCCCATGTGACTCTGCTGGCCATCTTGGGTCAGGCATAGTCTTTTTAAGACTCTGGCTCCTGGGTTTGGCTTGCTTTTAGCGTGTGGATAGTCCACTTTCTGTCAGGGACAGTATTAGGAGCAGGGAAAGGTTCCAGACAAGTAGGGAAAACGTAATGATCCACTTCTATTCCTGGAAACCTCCCTGCATGGGCTTGGACTGGCCAGGCTGCATTCCGCTTCTCCTCATGACAGATGCTGTCAGCTTGGCTGAGACCTGCTCCGTTACATGCTGTTGTGATCTGTAATGCCCTGTACACCTGATAGGATTTTCCGATGGAAAATGTGTGATAGGACCTTGTTGTCGGAAATTCAAACCGTGTGTAGGCTCCATCATACATTTTCCATAGGAATTTCCGACACACAAAGTTTGAGAGCTAGCTATAACATTTTCCGACAACAAAATCCGTTGTCGTGTGTACACAATTCCGACACACAAAGTGCCACGCATGCTCGGAATCAAGCAGAAGAGCAGCACTGGCTATTGAATTTCATTTTTCTCGGCTCGTCGTACGTGTTGTACGTCACCGCGTTCTTGACGTTCCAACCAACTTTGTGTGACCGTGTGTATGCAAGACAAGTTTGAGCCAACATCCGTCGGAAAAAATCCATGGATTTTGTTGTCGGAAAATCCTATCGTGTGTACAGGGCATAAGTGTTCTTGGTTGAGCTTCCTTCTGCTAATATTGAGTTCTCTCAATTGTGTGTTATTGCTACCGCACCATGATGCACACACCTACAAGTTTACACATAAAAGCAATAAAAGGTTTTAACCCTTCCCCGTTTTACTGAAAAAAAGATGTTTTTTGCACTGGAGAGATTTACCATTACTTCCTGTTTTAACAGGAAGTGAGGAAAATCTCCTTAATGGGGACACATCGACAAATGGGTTTGAAAGTGTTCTTTGCCTTCCACTGTCTGAGCAAAATGGATGAAGTTGGGCCTTATTTGTATTTTTTCATCCTGACCATGGGTAAAGAAAATATGTACAAAATTACTATGTGTTTCCTTTAAACACCCAGCCAGACGTTGATTACGCCCACCATCTGCTGCAATGCACTTTGCCCCTTCACCGTTCCACCTCGCTTGGGTGCCCCAATAATTTTGCTCTGTAATGGGCTCTTTTACTTAAACTTTCCAAGGTCAGTACAAACCTTAAATACAGCCCCGCTTCATACTGGAAAATCCTCGTTATCCGCTGAAACCGTTGCGCGAATTGTATTGAAGTGTGACCGCCAAGCTTTGAACGCGGATTGTGTGCCGTCTAGGTTACCGTCTCCTGTGACTTTTACTCCACTGCAAAACACTTCATTACATTGGTAGAAAATCAGACAAGAAACTCAAATAATAAAAGCCAAAAGATAGCTTTAAAGTATGTTACGTTCATTAATCTAAATAAGATGTATGGCACCCGGGGAGCATCTTTGATTGCTTTTAAGCTTGAGTTGCACATTAATTGGCTGTATTAACTGGTTTGAACAGCTCTGTACATTTAAAAATCAGGATCCTGTTGTCTTTCTTTAAACATAGATAACGTTTTTTTCCTCCATCGTGGCTGATTCAAACCATCTACATACTGCGCCTTTAACCCCCGCACCCCGCCCGGGCCGTCACATTCCTTTCCATTTCTCTCACCTCTTTACAACATAATGCTTTCAGACGTGTACTGTAGTAATAGGTAACCTAATCTGCCAGTTTGTATCTAACATTTTCCTGTCCCTGCTGGGGGCCGATTGTGGATCTCATTATTGCCATCCATCTGCTTGTCTTTAAGTTTGCTGTAAATTACTCACAGGTTTTCTGCTTGTAGAGCACACACACACACAGATTTACGTAAGTCAGCAGAGAACAAGACAGGGATTAAACAGCGCTGAGAATCCATGCATCTCTGTCATCGCCTCCTCTATGTAACCATTCATTGGATTCTCATGTTGCAGATGGAAAAATTGACTCTTTTCAAAGCAAGTTTTCAACTTTTATACAATTTAAATAGGCCCTCTCCCTAAAGATTAAAAACCTTCAGGTCTCTGCAATAGAAGACGATGTATACTCCCCTCATTCATTCAACATTTCTGGGGGTGTCAGATGCCCGCATCTCCCCACCATGTACAATTATTCCTGCCTTTGACCCTACCTCACTGCTGAGTTCTATAGCGCCGTAAGAGTTATCTATGGACTATCACAACACACTGTTCATGGGCTTGTAGCACATTTTTGGGGGATTATGAGAAATGGCCTCCCCAAACACAATATCGAGCACAGAAAAGCACATAAAGGCGTCACTGATGGGCACTGATAAGCTGCACTGATGGACACTAATTGGCACTGATGGGGCTGCACTGATCATAAGTGGCGTCACTAGGGTTGGTGTCACCCGGTGCAATAAAACATGGTGTCACCCCCCCACCAACTATAGTCGCCCCCCCAGTACAGACTCCCCTCCACTAAGTATGGACCCTCCCCTGTCAGTGCAGACCCTCTACGAAGTATAAACCCCCTCCATCAGTATAAATCAACCCCCTCGGTACAGACCCCCTCCCTCAGTATAGACCTCCCCCCTTAGTATAGACCCCTCTCCATTAGTACAGACCCCCCCAGAACAAACCACCCCCTCCATCACAAACCACCCCCTCCATTAGTACAGACCCCCCCAGAACAAACCACCCCCCTCCATTAGTCCGGCCTCCCCAAAACAAACCACCCCCCCTCCATTAGTACAGACCCCCCAGAACAAACCACCCCCCCTCCATTAGTATAGATCCCCCCAGAACAAACCATCCCCCCATTAGTACAGACCCCCCAGAACAAACCACCCCTTTCCATTAGTGCAGACCCCCCCAGAACAAACCACCCCCCCTCCATTAGTACAGACCCCCCCCAGAACAAACCACCCTCCTCCATTAGTACAGACCCCCCAGAAAACCCCCCCCTCATTAGTACAGACCCCCCCCCCAGAATAAACCACCCCTCCTCCATTAGTACAGACTCCCCCAGAACAAATCACCCCCCCCTCCATGGACATCCTCCCAGAACAAGAGAGCCGCACTATACCCATTTTTCAGCAATGCCGCGACGCTGAGATGGTTAAGATTACCCAAACATAGATGTGAGCTGCAATGACACTGTTAATTCCTTGCTCTCTGTGTTGCTTCTGTTACACTGTTGACACGTAAAGTGGTTCTAAGAGCTGGTTCACACTAGAAGCGGCACGACTTGCAGGTCGCCTCACCGAGGCGACCTGCACACGACTGCCACGGTGACTTGCAAGACGACTTCTGTATAGAAGTCTATGCAAGTCACCCCCAAAGTAGTACAGGAACCTTTCTTCTAAGTCGGACTTGCGTCGCTCCGATTAGAACGGTTCCATTGTACAGAACGGGAGGCGACTTGTCAGGCGGCTAGGTCGCCTGACAAGTCGCCCCCGTGTGAACCGGCTGTAAGGGCAGAAGGAACTCAGCCTGCTCTCCTCCAATGACCAGTCCTGTCCTGACACCCCCCCCCCCCCCCCGCACAGCCATTAACTGGGAAGATCAGTGTGCTGTTGCTTCTCCTCCCCCTAGCTCTTATGTAGCTAAGAACAGATGAAATGTGATCACTTACAAAAAAGGGAAAAAAGGTATTTAAAATGTTATTTTATTTTTTATATCTGTCTGCTTTTCATTTCAATTTTTAACTGAATAGGTCGTCTTACAAGGTGATAGTTTACAATCACTTTAAAGTGGTTGTAAACCTCTCTGTGTCACTTGTACCTATAGGTAAGCCTATAATAAGGCTTACCTATAGGTACTGTAAATACGTGCACGTTTAGGAGATACAGTGGGGACGGAAAGTACTCAGACCCCCTTAAATTTCCCATTCTTTGTTATATTGCAGCCATTTGCTAAAATCATTTAAGTTCATTTTTTTCTTAATTAATGTACACACAGCACCCCATATTGACAGAAAAACATAGAATTGTTGACATTTTTGCAGATTTATAAAAAAATAAAAACTGAAATATCACATGGTTCTAAGTATTCAGACCCTTTGCTGTGACACTCAGGTTCTGTCCATTTCTTCTGATCATCCTTGAGATGGTTCTACACCTTCATTTGAGTCCAGCTGTGTTTGATTATACTGATTGGACTTGATTAGGAAAGCCACACACCTGTCTATATAAGACCTTACAGCTCACAGTGCATGTCAGAGCAAATGAGAATCATGAGGTCAAAGGAACTGCCTGAAGAGCTCAGAGACAGAATTGTGGCAAGGCACAGATCTGGCCAAGGTTACAAAAAAATTTCTGCTGCACTTAAGGTTCCTAAGAGCACAGTGGCCTCCATAATCCTTAAATGGAAGATGTTTGGGATGACCGGAATCCATCCTAGAGCTGGCCGTCCGGCCAAACTGAGCTAGAAGAGCCTTGGTGAGAGAGGTAAAGAAGAACCCAAAGATCACTGTGGCTGAGCTCCAGAGATGCAGTCGGGAGATGGGAGAAAGTTGTAGAAGGTCAACCATCACTTCAGCCCTCCACCAGTCAGGGCTTTATGGCAGAGTGGCCCGACGGAAGCCTCTCCTCAGTGCAAGACACATGAAAGCCCGCATGGAGTTTGCTAAAAAAAACACCTGAAGGACTCCAAGATGGTGAGAAATAAGATTCTCTGGTCTGATGAGACCAAGACAGAACTTTTTGGTCTTAATTCTAAGCGGTATGTGTGGAGAAAACCAGGCACTTGTCATCACCTGTCCAATACAGTCCCAACAGTGAAGCATGGTGGTGGCAGCATCATGCTGTGGGTGTGTTTTTCAGCTGCAGGGACAGGACAACTGGTTGCAATCGAGGGAAAGATGAATGCGGCCAAGTAAAGGGATATCCTGGATGAAAACTTTCTCCAGAGTGCTCAGGACCTCAGACTGGGCCGAAGGTTTACCTTCCAACAAGACAATGACCCTAAGCACACAGCTAAAATAACGAAGGAGTGGCTTCACAACAACTCTGTGACTGTTCTTGAATGGCCCAGCCAGAGCCCTGACTTAAACCCAATTGAGCATCTCTGGAGAGACCTAAAAATGGCTGTCCACCAACGTTTACCATCCAACCTGACAGAACTGGAGAGGATCTGCAAGGAGGAATGGCAGAGGATCCCCAAATCCAGGTGTGAAAAACTTGTTGCATCTTTCCCAAAAAGACTCATGGCTGTATTAGATCAAAAGGGTGCTTCTACTAAATACTGAGCAAAGGGTCTGAATACTTAGGACCATGTGATATTTCAGTTTTTCTTTTTTAATAAGTCTGCAAAAATGTCAACAATTCTGTGTTTTTCTGTCAATATGGGGTGTTGTGTGTACATTAATGAGGAAAAAAATGAACTTAAATAATTTTAGCAAATGGCTACAATATAACAAAGAGTGAAAAATTTAAGGGGGTCTGAATACTTTCCGTCCCCACTGTATGTGCTATAAACTGCGCCGATGATGTCATTGGCGCATGCGCTGTAAAGGAACGGCCCTCTGTGCTGTTTCTTCACTAGCAAGTGTCGTAACTGACAGCTCCAGCATGCATCCATGGGAGTGACGTCACGCCACTCCGGCCAGTGGCAGAGCCGAAGTCCGAGGCCCCGGAAGGAAGAGGGGCGATGATGAATGCGGCCAACAGCAGGGACAGCGCAGGCTTCGTTTGCAGGTAAGTGGCACATAATGGGCTAGTATGCGATGCATACTAGCCCATGATGCTTTTACTTTGCAGGGAAAAAAATAGGAAGTAAAACCCATCAGGGTTTACGTCCTCTTTAAAGCGTGTTCACACCACATCCAACAAGCTGGGTTGATCTACCCTGCACTGTGTAGTGTGCTACATAAAATTGCAGCAAGCTTGCATTTTCTTGGGCCAAAACTTGCTGCACTGGATGTCACCCCACAGCATTGCAATGCTTTGTGGTGCATAAACTCGAATGAAGTGACATTTTTTGACACTTCCGTAAAGCTAAAAAAAAAAAGAAAAATTAAACATTTTCATGCATATTCACAATGCATCGCCACTCGTTGCTCCCACACAACATACACCAGCACACATATTTAAGCATGCAAGCTTCTGTGAAAAAGCCCTTAGTGGCAAGGAGAAGTGAGGGAAGAATTATATAATTGAGAGACCCTTGCAGAGCTAAGCCAGAATGGAGAAAGGGGTATTTCTGGAAATGATATGCTGTAGTGTGCCAGGGATAGGAGAGTGACTTTTCTAGGGATGCTTTGCTGAGAGTGGGGGGAACGGTGGTATTTTTAGGGGCCCCGCTGAGTCAGTATTGGAAGAAAAATATTTTTAGAGGCACAACACTGTTAAATCATGGAGAGATTGGTATTTCCAAAGTCTTTCTGTTGCTAAACTGGTGGGACAGTTATTTGTGTACCAGTAATTTATCCATGGATACTACATTGCTCAATGCGTAGGCCAAGAGACTAAACTGTTCCAGCTGAAATTTTACTTTTTAGATAAAAATACCCCTATAATATACATGCTTAGTGTATTCTAGTAAATGTACACTGTAAACTAAGGTCCGTTTAGTATATTTGTAGCATGGTTTTCTAATGCCGCGTACACACGAGCGGACTTTACGGCAGACTTTGACCGGCGGACGGGATTTCGTCGGACAATTCGATCGCGTGTGGGCTCCAGCGGACTTTGTTTTCTCAAAAGTTAGATGGACTTAGATTTGAAACATGTTTCAAATCTATCCGACGGACTCGAGTCCGGTCAAAAAGTCCGCTCATCTGTATGCTAGTTCGAAGGTCAAAAAGCCACGCTAGGGCAGCTATTGGCTACTGGCTATGAACTTCCTTGTTTTAGTCCGGTCGTACATCATCACGTACGAATCCGTTGGACTTTGGTTAATCATGTGTAGGCAAGTCTGTTCATTCAGGAAGTCCGTCGTAAAGTCCATCGAAAAGTCCGCCGGGCAAAGTCTGCCGTAAAGTCCGCTCGTGTGTATGCGGCATTACTTGTGTGGGCATCTAAAGCCGGAGTGTATCTTTTCCTGTATTCCGTGCATGCTGGCTACCTGCCGATCTCGCGCATGTGCAGTGTGGTGTGAGCAGTATAATAGCTTGTAGGTCAGGTTCCCATAGCATCGGAGGAAGTTGCCACCCCTTTGCTATGCCTATTGCCTCCTGGGATTGATGACACACATCTCCCACTAAGGAGGAAGTGAAAAAAGAAAAATGCTGAAAGAAAATAAGTGATCCCCAAAAAAAAAAAATAAGCCAATTCGTTTTAGGGTACACATTAATGCTGGATGGTGAGGGGTGCAAAATGTGGGTGGAACTCCGCTTTAGGCAGAGACAGTTGACCAAAACTCAAAAATTACTGATTTATTGACAAAAGATTGAGCTTTTCTGAAAAAAAATATACAATTGCTATATCTTGTGACATGTTAGGAATTTATTTATGCAAACTTTTAAAGCTATGGAAAGGTCCACTTAGAGTGAAGGTAAACTCCACTTTTGAACTTGTACCTACAGGTAAGCATATAATAAGGCTTATCTGTAGGTACAGTGAATATCCCCTAAACTTACACTGTTTAGGAGATATTCACAATCGATGCTGCCGGTGACGTCACCAACACATGTGCTCTGAAGAGGTGGCATGGCCGTGCGCATGCGAGAGGGTGACGTCACCGCGGCTCCAGCCATTCATACAGCCGGAGCCCACGAACCTGGAAGGAAGACCGGGTGAAGGTGGCAGCGCCAGGTATCCGTGACAGTCCTGCGTGGGAGGGATCTGCTGTACAGGTAAGTCTGTCATAATGTTCTAGTATGTGGTGCATACTAGTACATTATGACTTAACCCTACGGGGGGGCACTTAATTTTTATTGTGGCTTACTACCATAATTCCCTTAAAAATGCTGTCACCTCGTCTTGAGCTACAATAAGTGTCATTACACCTCATAACTTTGCTGTTGGTAAGGATTGCTTCGTGGCTGCACAAACTGCCCAAAGTTACCGACTGGTCCACTTTTGTAATAGTGGTGTAATACCAGATTTAACCAGCAAGTGGCATTGAAGACAAGCTCTGTAATTGCAGCTGCCACTACAAATAACACCAGAAGCTGTTGATGGGGGGACACCCTCATTTTAATACACACAGGTGTCACGATCAAATGAGAATTTCTTGCTAAGCTGGAAATACCATTTACCTGCAAATAATCATATTTGTTTCTGGATATCTTGCAGCAGCAAGGCCATATGTATATAATAATCCTTATTTTCTATCATTCTGTCATAGCGTTTTCTGCTCTGTGCACATCACTCTGCAGACACCATTATTTTATGCCCCGTGGGGCTTAATTACAATTTAATTGTCACGCCTGAGGCGTTGGAAAATTAAAGAAGATAAAAGATCCAGGGAGAGTTAACAATCTAAGTGGTGTGAAATGTTTGTCCTGAGAGTGACATTAGCTCGAGAACGGTGGCAGAACACACCAGGCCTGATGATGATAATTCCCTTCAATTTAAGCGTTATATGTATACCTCCTATCCTACACAAACCTGTACTGAGACAAGTAGGACAGCATGATTGAATCACTGATTAAAAAGCAAGGAGGCAGATCTTGAGTTTGCCTTCATTTGCTGCATACTTCCAGGTCACTAACTGAGCAGCTATTGAGACTCAAGACAGCCAAGTTGCTTGCATTTTCGAAAAGAGGTCAGCAATAGCAGCCCCATCCTGCATTTGATTTTACCTACAGGTAAGGCTTATAATACAGCTTACCTGCAGGTGAAATTAATATCTCCTAAACATGCACAGTTTAGGAGATATTTCAGTGAGGAGCAGCCAGTGACATCACCAATGCATGCGCTCTGAAGGAACAACATACCTTTCAGAGATCTGAGCCATGGCTGTGACTCCTGCCCCATCTCGTGAACCCAGAAGGAAGACTGAGTGAAGATGGAAGTCTCTTGTCAGAGAATGACTACTAGACATTTGGCTAATAGAAATATGCATGCACAAAGAATGGCTAATAGAAATGTGTATGCACG